>NC_134524.1:11060035-12260035 GCF_027942865.1 Odontesthes bonariensis | reverse complement strand
CTGCATTGACATTCATGAGGTGCTTTGCTTTGACCATTTATAGTTAAATGTGGGCATTTACAGGGTGGGATATTAGGCTCATCCATTTTTGGCTTTATTGCTCCCGAACAATTAATTCACATTCTGTATGATAGATTAACGCCCTTGATGATTTTCACATGCTTTTCAATATTTGCAGACTTTCTGTCACTGGATGTGCCATTATATTTGACCATATATACTGCATGTAAAGCACTGAAATAAGAGAGGGGGACGCGAGGCTGGCACTGGGATTGATGGCTGAGTCATTGTGAAAAATTGCCAGAGATGCGTGGCTCCTCTCATTACGGGAAGGATCTTGGGTCATGAGATGAGGGAGGAATGTGCGCTCCAGCATTTTATCTCACCCATATGCTTACAGTAAGCATGGCTCTTTAGAGATATGACTTGGGTGGACAGAAAGTGCTCCGGACGTCAGTGCTGCATCACTTTGACTGACATTTGCAACCCGGCTGAGTTCATGAAATGTGCTGAAGATGTGACTCTGGCTCCTTCTCATTTTATAAATGAGCTCTTATGCAACCTCGTAAGCTGCCCCCAGGATCATGCATATGGCACAAAATGCGCTGGTGACTGAGCAGTGGCTTGGGACACTTATTATGCTATATTGATGTTTACTGGCATATTAGAAGATACAAAAACATTTTAGTATATTTTGAAGTCCTACAGTCCCTATTCACGCTGTTTACCCATTTGAGAATTTTTCTAGCTTGCACAGATGTATATTGATTTCACCGGCTGGGCCATCAGACTTTAGATTAAAATCCTTGATTGCTACTCTAAAGATTTTCTCCCTAACCAAAGAAAAAGATGACATGTGCTCACTGCTCATGAAATTAGCCACTTTGATTGATGGTATTTGTGCTAGAAATGTTGTCTTGAAGTCTGCCGCACAACTTTTAGATGCTGAAAGAAATTAAATGGTTCCTGGAGAACATGTAGCATCTATTCCTGTGTATTTAATTCACAGGTTATGACATTTGAGCAACATACCTTCATTTACACCGAACACAGTCGATAAAGATGTTTTCTGTAAATGGAGCAACGCGTTTCTAGCATATGCGGTGGCTCTCAGTCGCAAGCTATTGGATTGGACAATCCCTATGACCTTAGATATCCTTGTTGCTGACAGTTAGGGGAAATGTCTGTGACTCCCATGTGTCCTATCCTGCACTCAACAAGTTTCCAGCTTTTCTTAATCTCTTAGACTACAAGATATCTATTGAAATTTACCGCAAAAAATTGAAAATCTACAATTGTATGTACTCCTTTAACTTCTCAACAATAATGTTACAATGCAGCAAATGGACATGATCAACAACATGTCTTTTGTATGTTTGCAATAGTTTTGGTTGTTGTAGAGTGACAATATGAAGACACATGGAGAGGGGGGGGGAGTACTGTGGATGTGCAGATAAGGGGCTATCTGTTAGGGGTCTGGTCGAGGACATGGTATTGGAAAACCTAAGTCTCGCCACATGTCATTATCAGTAGCTGTTAATATATGCGTTCACATATTCTGTGTGTGTGTGGACAGGAATCTGAATGTGTGTGAGGCCAGAACACCTGCATGCCATGTGAACAACAGTGTAGAAGAAGCAGAGATGTGATAATGTAAAATGGCACATTTCATATCTCACTGACTGGTGAGAAATCAATGGCGGGATGCCCGGCAGGATTCCAAATGAAAGGTGAATCAATGCCATCTCCAGCAATGTGTATTGGGATAACCTAACAGCTTTAGCACAATTTTTATCCATTGATTTAAAAAAGAGAGGGTACCTTGGAAACTTGCACTCAAAGGCAGAAATTGTGTCTGCCACTCTGTTATTTTGTTTATGAATTTTAAATAAAAGACTCAAAGAGCGATATCCCTTACAAACTCTAAGTGAAATATTACGAAAAGTTTCCAGCTTGCTTCATACCATTTTGGGATTTTACACATTCACGAAGAATAGCGAAGTTAAACCAAATTTACTGGATTCACCTCTGTTAAGAAGTGTTGTATCTGATGCCACTGAATATCACGTGTGTGGTCATGTATGTGCTGATGAATAGGTTACTGAATATGTTAATGGCTGTGTCTTCAGGAGAAAGCAAAAGTAGAAAACAGGGCTGGGTTCAGACAGGCAGCGACAGCCAGAGAGGCACAGGTAAGCTTGGTAATAATGCTATGAAACATGTAGTTGTTTTATATTTAGAACTGTGAAATTGTGTGCTGATTATTGTATTTGGTAGTTCAAATTATGGGAAACACCTTATATGTATTCTGAGACACTTTGGTCCAACACATTCAACAGTGATCTTTGAAGCAACAATGTCCCCCGCAATATTTGCTCTGGATATTTTTTTTATTTTAACAAACGGCAGTGGTCATATTCATACTCTGATATATTATAAGTGTACTTAGCAACTTACATTCTTTCTTAACTTGCAATTAAGCTCAAGGTTTGATAGATAGATAGATACTTTATTAATCCCAAGGGAAATTCAAAGTATTCAGCAGCTACATAGATGCCCAGCAGGTTAGTATCAACAACAAACAAAAACTAAATTCGTAAACAATATAATGACATTATATTATATTATATTATATTATATTGCGCATTACGGCAAATTTCGTCTGACTTAATGCCATGATGTAATGCTTAATACATTTTCCTGTCATCAAAAGCATATCCTGAATTAGAGTACATGCCCCCTCCAGGGTGTTTCTTGAATCCCTGAAAAATAATTTCTGTTAATCAGAATGACATATTTAGAGTTTTTCTTTTTCCATTTTGTCTTTTCTTCATTCATTTTGCACAAATCTGTAAATATATAAATAGAGAGATTAATGAATACATGAAGAACTCCACATGCATATTTTAGATTTAGATTTTTTTTTTGCATTTTAAAAACTGATCTTTAATTTTCAAATAAATGATCAATTAATGATAAAAACTATTACATGACTTTTTTTTTAGGTCTCTAAATATAAAGAAAGTTGACCATTTACTGCTCACTAAAAAAATGTTATTGGTCTGTCTCGTGTTGTTCTCTGCTCTTATATTCTCAAATGTGTTACATATTCTTTAAGCTGCCCCTCATGCCCCTTACTTTTGGCCACACATAAACAATCTTCAACACATCCTCTCATTTTCTGATTGAAGGTAAAAGCAGCAAAATCTCAGAGATCCAATTTAATGTCTGACAGAATCACAGCACTTTCTTAACCAAGGGAAGCAAACAGCCGACCCACGCTACAGGCAAACAGGTTATGTGACATTCACAGGAATCCTCTGTGAGTTCATTTGAAAGATAATTTCTGGTGCAAGGGCCACGGGAGAAGGAGCATGCTAGCCAAGAAAGCGGTAATGACTGTCAGGGGAATTTTAGTGTTACTGCAGTTCACAGAATGGAGTGCGCTATTCATAACAGATGACTGCTGCAGTATGTTGTAGTTTGAGTCACTTAATTCTTGGTATGATCTTGGGGCTTTGTTGCTATGAGATTCAGCTGCCGTCGTTGTTTCAATCTGTCTGGACATCATTTAACTGAACTGGATCATATACAGTTATTTCCTGCAATAATAATATATATTGGTGGATTGCATTCATTCATTCATTTGGAGCTGTTATCAAAACCTTTCTTGTGCTGTGTTTGTACTTCTGAACTTCTCGGATTAGAAAGAATATTTCATGTGTGAAAATATCAAAAAAAAAAAAAAAAAAAGAGAAACATTCCTCAAACCCAGCATAAATTATCAACTGTTTTATGTAAAAATCCAAATGTTTTTTTTTTTTCTTGATTTTCTTTATAACATCGAGGTGCCCGTTTTCAAGACAAAAATATTTTATTTTTGCTCTTGTGAGAGATGTTGGAGAGAGATGAATATGGAATACTTTTCTCAGTTTAAATAACCTCCAAATTGCTTTTTTGTTTGACAAATGGTCCATAAATCAAAGATGTTGTGTTAAAAAATGTAATTCTTAGTGAGTCAACAAAACAAATTTTGTTGGTGCAAGGTTGTGATAACCAAAATGACTGTAATTATGCTTTCACACACTTCTAGATAAATGGTAAAAAAAAAATAGCAATGATAAAGGTAAAACAGTTCTTGGAATGTAGAGATGATGTCTGGCTCACAGTTAAAGGAGACAGCAGACGAGTGCTTACTCAGACAAGACAATGGATTCCATACTCACCACTGCCCCCATCCATCCCACCTCTATGGCCAATCACCAAAGATAATCTTTTGAATTAAGAGAAAAAATCCAGGGTGAACACTTTGATGAGATAAGTACCCTTTGTCAGTGCAGGCAATGGTATTTTAATTAAATATATGAACACATGGTCCTGCCCCAGATGCTCAAGTCTAAACAAAGATAGCATCATCTAATCAAAGACAGGCCCGCAGTGTTTCAAGGGCAGAATTATTTTCTATTAGGGCCTTCTCCTCAGGGATCGAGGCAATTTTCTTTATTATGATAGAATCAGCATATTGTAGATTGAATGTGGCGATTGTGTCACGGGCGAGTAGGTGGCTGCTCCCCGCTGCTCAACCGGCATCTTAAAACCTTCTAACATACAGGCTTTGTACTTTTTGTTTGTTTGTTTTTTGGTTTTTGGTTTGCCTCTCCAAACAGCAGATATTTTCCACTTTGATTACTGCTTTGATAGAAAGAGAAAGTTCCCTAATGTTGGTAATGTTGATTCACAGGGGCACTATTTGTGTTTCATATAATCTCACTGATCATTTAATCTCTTGACCTTGCTTGATTATAATCAGTGTTCCTTCAAAATATGCTTTTAAAAAAACAAGATAAGGCTGTATTTGGAGCAGATCTGTGTTAAACATACTAATCACAAGCATGGAAACGTTTTAGAGGGTTAAACCAAATATGAACTCTATGTTCAGCCTCAAAAATACGTCCCTCTGGGTTCTCTGTGGATGCTGTTGATTGGACACTGCTGTGATCCAGCAATTTAATGAGATCTCCTAAAGTGATGATCTCACTAATGTGTACACATCTGCTTTCTTCACAGGAGCAGGATATGGCTGGATACTAATACTAATACTGGGTTATGTTTGGATGCTAGCACATTACGACACTCAGTTTGATATAAATGATGAAGATGTAAAATGTCATGTTCTCTAATTGGGTTGTTAAGCAGCTTGGCTAAATTTGGGTTTGTGGGATTAGCTCAGAAGCACTCTAGAAACAAAAAGCTCAAGTTGTAAAATAACAAAAAAAAACAAGAGACTCGTTGAGTTCTCTGCTGGCCACTTCTGATTCTATGTAGTGTATATTTCATCTTTAACTGAACGTGCCTCATTTTCTTGTCAGCTGTATGATTGTAATCATTCAAGTAGCCTTTTATTAAGATGACACAATGTAAACAGGCTCAGTTTTCACACCCTACCAAAGGGTAACGTATTTCACCCTAAATCTTCAATTTCATGCAACAGTGGCATTCGGTTTCTGAGAGATGGACGATTACTGCAGCAGTTAAATAGTTTGATTTCAGGCTTTGACAAAGGTTTGCAAAAAAAAGAGTGATCAAGAAAATAAAAAGTTCATTCTTAATTCATTTCAATCAATGGTTCTCTGAGATAAGACCCTAAGTCAAACTGCAGGTATGGTGTAGCGTCGCTTTAGTGGATCAGTGGTTAGAGTGGTCGTTGGCGGTTCGATTCCCACTGTCGCCACTCAAAGATTGGTGAAATTGACAGCCCAAGGGGTGTGATTCCACCTCCTTGCCACGGCCGAGGTGTCCTTGAGCAAGGCACCGTACCCCCATGCTCCCTGGGCGCTGTGAATGGCTGTCCACCGCTCCAGTGTATGGCATCTGTCTCCATGAGTGTGTGACCCTGTGCATGTCCATTTGTGTTCAACAGGTGCCAACCTGGATGGGTTAAATGCGGAGGAGTAATTTTGTGTATTTCCCTACGTGACAATAAAATCTGATGTCAATCTTTATTGTTGGTGGGAAAACTATCTGAAACGTTATTGTCAGTCTGACCCTTTTGTGACAAAAAACAGTCATTACGCAACCAAAGAGATGATTGCGCTGGATATCATCACAAATGCAAATACAGAAACTCCCTGCAAAGCACAGACAACAAAAGGAGCATTTCTGTCAGAACCACTCTAGTCAAAACGAGACGAGAAACAGAGATAAGTTTCAGAAGCTTATTCTGAATGCATACAATTTGTGTTTGGCGGTATGGCTCTGTTCGGAGGAAGTTCCCGACTTTTCCATGAGCTCCATGGAAGCCAAGACAGGGAACAGCAGCATCCTCAGGTGGAATGCCTTTTATTTGCTGTAAAGGCAACAACCCCCCAAACAGACCATACCGGAACGCAGACCAGCCAATTGGATTAGTTGGAACCAGGGTATCCTACAACCCCCCGAAACGAAATATTAGGCTACCATCAAACCTTGTGTCACCATTATGATTAGTAGTAGTAGTATTACAAAAATTATTATTATTAACCGCGACTATGCTTGACGTTAAAAAGGTGGAACTGCCGTAGCCCTACATGAACACAGACTGAAATGTGATGCGAGTATTTAATTGGGGCAAGCATTGAAACTCAACCACTTAGGTACACCATATAAAATATAGTCGGTCTCCACAGCACGACAGAGCTTTGCGGCAGGGCAAAGCAGAGCAAGATCCAAGCAAAGCAGAGCAAGATCCTAGCAAAGCAGAGCAAGATCCGATCCAAGAACAGCAAAACGAGATCCAAGCAAAGCAGAGCAAGATCCAAGCAAAGCAGAACAGGATCCGAGCAAAGCAGAACAGAATCCAAACAAAGCAGAACGGGATCCAAGCAGCAGAACAGGATCCAAGCAAGCAGAACAGGATCCATGCAAAGCAGAATCCAAGCTCAACAGAACAGACCTAAGTAAAGCAGAACAGAATCCAAGTAAAGCAGCACAAGCTCTAAGCAGAGCAGGATCCAAGAACAGAACAGACCCTAGAACAGCAGAACGAGATCCAAGCAAAGCAGCAGTGTTTATCTACGCAGATCAGCTCTTATATTCAGGGCCTATCAAAACGATGAGCCGAATTAATACAAGCAGAACATGAGCAATAATAATCACAGTGGATCTACATGATGAGATTAATTTGATTATAGCTATAGTTGGGTTATGCTCCCTATTTGAGCAAGGGCAATAACCGTCCCCGGACACACGGCGGCGAATGAACCGAACCACAGGCCCAAAGCACACCACACCCCGGCACGACAGGTGGCGCCGCCCCCATCAGACTGTAATGCAGACATACCAATCAGCAGCGTGTAGTGCCTGTTGGGGAGGTGAGGCGCGCGCTCCACCTTAGAAGCATCACCGCGAGGACCCAACGGACCAATTAGGAGGATGGCTTGTAATCCAAATGCGCCGGCATGAGACCCACGCCACACAGCTACAGTCACACAAAATCATGTGAAATCGGTGTAAAATAAGCCGCGTGACTACCCGCAGCGGCCCTGCCACATTACAGGAGCCTGGACGCGGCCTCGTCCTCAACCTCGACTCTGCCCGCGGCGCGCTGTGGACAGCCCGCCCGGTGTCGCGTCTTGGCTCGGCTGGACTTGGGAAGGTTGGGTGTCCTCCACGGCGTCCATCTCAGCCGAATCTTCCGAGTCCTCCGGCAGACTCTCCGACTCTGCCGGCAGGCGGGGATCCATGCCGGACGACAGGGTAGGCAGCAGCCATAATAATACTAGCATCGGCGCGTATGCTGATCGGCTGCGAGCAGAAGCGAAAAGAGCAGTGACAGCAAACCAATTGGTAGTTTAAATGAAGCGCCCCAAATGCCAGCATCCAATTGCGAGCAGCAGCTGATTAACCATAGCGCAGTTGGTTTGTGGACAGCCATTAGGGTTGGGTCGGCGTCAGCCAATAGGCAAAGGGCGCGTTGACTACGTGGTCTGCCAGAACTACCGCAGGTTGCTCCATTTCTGGAGACAGAAAAATGGGGCAGACCAGTTGGGAAATGGGCTTTTTACTCAATACAAGTTGAGTTTTCAAAGAAATGTTCCTATCAGTTTACGTGGGAGAAACATAGTAAAATGTTTTTTTTTGTTTTTTTTTTTCATAATTTAAATGTAATTGCAAATATTTGTTAATCTAGCCTTCATTCTGTGCCTAATGATTTCAAAATATCTGTCGGATCATAAGGTGTTCATAATGTTAAGTTGCCAATACATTTAGTTCTATTCAGAACTTGTATGTTAAAAGAGGGCATGCAAGTCAAACAAACTTTAGTTTCACTGACCCTACTTCCAAAACAAAATGTTTCACTCTGCTACATTTTGATGGTAGCATGCACTGTTCAAGTGACATATCTCTAATTCATCTGGGAGGTCTTTCAAATCGTTTAGGCTGATTACACTTGATATATTACTGTTGATATATTTATCATGCATACACCGTTTATACTGTGCTCTAAGTGTTGAACCATTTTATGCATGCACAAATACAGGAAACAAAAATGACAAAGAATACAAGACAGGCTGGAACGGGCAGGTACAGTAATGTGAAGTGGTCTGTTTTATGCTTGCTGTTGGGCAAATTTAAGCAATTTCTGTTTACTGTTGTTTGAAAAATCAGGAAACAAAGCACTCAAATCATTAACTTTAAAAACACGTTTTTTTTTTGCTCATACTTTTTCGTGCTTGATTTTCTCTACACTTTTTGCTAATAAACTATATGTTTTACACATCTGCAGTTTCTTTGTTTTGTTTGTTTTCATCGATACATTTGACCTCCTGTAATTTAAATAACCCTGTTACACCCACCGCTTCTTTGTATGCTGCTGTTAACTAAGAGGCTACCATCCTATTAGAGATAAAATAGCTAAGAGGCAAACATTTATTTGTTCACCCTGAATTAGTTTTTTAAAAATCAGTTACTTTGTATACACTGTTGATGCTATGTGTTGAACTAAAACGCTCCCCAGTTGTACCAATATGTCAAGCATGTCTTTACTCTACATTTTCCACATCAGCAGTATCAACATTACCTCAAAAATTTCACAACTGTTCTAACTATTACACTAAGTTTATCACGGTGAGAGGCTTCAATTGATTCCATATAACAATGTCCAGCGAAAAGCATAACTGCATTTATAAACCAGAAACACCAGTAAATATATATTTGTTGCATTTGAATAAAACATTTTAATTCAGGCAAAATTATCAGCCAAAGGAATTTATATTGAAGGCTGAGCACTGTCTGCTTCCCCAAGGGTTGGACCTGCCATGTGGACTGAAGAGCTGACTTTACTAGAAAGGAACACATGTTCCACTGACAGAAACATGATAAAAAAGGAGACAGAGGAAGAGACACTGGTTAGAAGTGGTTCATATAATAGCATGGGCTTGGTGGATTGCCATCATGTTTGTTGACAACCATAACATCTGACTTGTCATTGCGGTAGATGATATAGAGGGGGCACATCAAGAAAGTGTTCTCTCTTCAGGATCCATGGTCTTTAAGTGTGGCTCTAAAACAATGTAGCAGCAGTGCCCTAAGTTCTCCAATTTGGAGCCACAGAGAGGACAGTGCATGTGGATCTGATCATGAAAAGTTAACTAAAGTTTGCATTTTGAAGTATGTTGTTCGTGAAAAGATCAATTTTATGACAGCCATAAAAATTAGCTTGCCATCTTGACATTATAATGAACTTCCACAACTGTACATCCCAACAGATTGTTTGAATTCATACTTTAAGTTCAAGCATAGAACTGAGTCTAAATGAACACATCTGCAATAATATTTAAACTCTGCAATCAAGCTGTTAAAATCAGTCAGTAAATGTACTTTTCAGCTATTTTTTTCCTCACATCCCTAAGAACACAACTTCTTTAAAAGTCAACATGTACATGTACTTTTTGTCCCCAGATACACTACCCTGGTTGTTTGTGCTTTGCAGGGCACGTCTGAATTTGCAGTTGTTGTGACAATATGCAGAAAGATAATTTATTGTGTTGACAAAGGGCAGCAAACACAATCACTTCACTCAAAATCTATGGGACTTTGCTTTTGTATCAAAATGTCATTGGACTGGGAGTCAATACTTCCCACTGAGTAACTGAGAGAGAAGTTGTGGTTCCCTTTAATGAAGCAAGAAAAACAGTTTATCTGGCTAGATTGACTTTAGGCAATTACTTTAAGGGCATCTCTCAATCAATAAAATGCTACGTTTTCCTGTGTGTGTGCATTTGTGTGTGTATGATACATGAAAATGTGTTTGCCAGTTTCTCTGGTTGAATGGTACAGATTTTATTATACTTGAAGTGTTGCAATGTTTGTCATGTGTTTTGTTTTTATCCTTTTGTTTTTTTTTTCAAACTCAAGTTTTTATACATGCTTGAGTGTTGCATTGCAAATGATTGTCTTTGGTATCTTTACACATTTCTGCATTCAACTTCAGGAACTAGAGGTGATAAAATTGACAAAAAGCTTGTCAAGCATATAGTACTCATTTGTTTTATGCTCTGTGTGCCCTGTGTAACATATCTGTCAGCTATGAGCAGCGGCTGTCAGAACTAAATGCCCACAATCTCTTTGACAAGATTACAAATAAAAGGGATCCTTGCATTTGAGCTTTGTTTGCTCAGAATTTGCAGAAACGCGAAACCGGAAATCTGCATGGCCTTTTGTTCCCTATGCCTAGATGACCATGTTGGCTTTAAATTCAAGTATAGATAGTATAGTATAGGCCGGGGGCTCAACATTAAACCTTTGCACAGGAAATTGAACTGTCGAACAGATGGAGAAGGAGAAAAAATCACATCGGTAGGTGCTGTTGTTTGATATAGTATATTTGCATAATGATACAAGTACACACATTTTTTTGTTTACATGTTACAGACAAATTCATTTTTGCTCAGTCAGGAAGGATATCATCATAAGATAAGAATAATATACTATTAAAGGTAATTTCAGGGTTACATATCTCCACTTTGTAACCTCTGATTTCTAACGCTAAAGTACGACAGTCTTTGTTTGCTACGTTCCCTGTACCAGCAATTGTCGTTTAGTTCTGATTCAGTGCAGATCAGATTTGATGATTCACATTTAAAACCATTTACAACTTTATTTTGCATCTGACTTTTAATTTGAACACATCTGCCCATTGAGATAGCGCAGGTGCACCAGATACCTTTTTGTGTTTAATTTGTATCAATAAAAACAGAAAACGTGTGAGATCACTCTGGAGATTGGATTCATTTCTTAAATGAATGCTACATTTGTGGATGACATCTTTGGCCCCAGACGACAACAAAAAATTGTTTTGTAATGTATAAAAGATTGACAAGAGACAAGACGGCTATTTTTTGCTGTTTTAGCAGCTGTGGCTAAATGTGCTGTAGAAAGAGAGGTTGGTCCCCTAGCTGTTGTCATTACTCTCCTCCACTGTCAATTTTTATTCTTCATTTTCTTTCCCAAACTGAAGGTGTAGGTTTATGATATGCTCAGTGCATTTATATAAGCAAGAATCCTCATGGAATCCGATATGAGCATCCTCAATCATGTTGCATAGCAACTTATTATATATCTATCCAGTATACAGCCATATACTGAAGTGACACAAGCCAGATTATTAATTGATTATAGTATTTCTGTGTCTACAGAGCCCTGGAAAAATCAGACATGTCACATCAAGGGAGAAAAAATTACATTTGAGTAACTTCAGTCTGGTAAAGGGAACATAGAGAAATCGATCCTTTCCTGTCTGGATTTGAATGTATTTTGCAGTTCATGAATCCAGTGCTTTTAAACTAATGAATGGTACTTTAAAGAGTTGCTCTTTACATGTACTTAGATTATGGAGTAATGTGTCTAAACTACAATGATTCATTGATCAATTCATGTTTTGTTTCTTTAAAAGTACCATTTGTTTTTGAGTACTTATCATACTAGTGTGTCAAGATATGTCACAGTATCCCTAATACACAGCAATATCTTTGTTTAGATAATCTATTTTCAACATTTTCTGAAGGTCTCCTGCCCCTCAACAACAGTAGTGGTGTAAATCACTGCAAGACAGAAAGTACTCCCTCATGACCCCTTCATTGCTTTTCCTATGTTCCTGCAACATCTGTGTGACTGCCATGACCTTATATTTTCTTCTGAGATATGACTTTCAGTCAAGATCCTCCTTCTATCATCTAACTTAAAGTAATGACTCCAGAGCTTACCCAGACCCATCTCAGTTCAGAGCCTCACTTATATAACTTATCATGGACAGATGTGATATTCTCATGCCCGGTAAAGTCTAACCATGACAAGTCTCCAACCCTTTGGCAATACAGCATTTCTACTAGATCGTGCATGAGTGAACCAAATGGCCTTGTCTCTAGAACAATATAAAGCAACCAATGACCCCGTGTATGGAAAGTTTGCTTTTTTTTTTTTGGCATTTGTCGTCCTCCGGGTGTTATCATGCCTCTGTGGAAAATGCATCTGTAATTTTGGTGGTCTGGTTTAAATTGTTCAATATTAAGTGGGGGCATTTGTAAAGGCAGAATTTACAGTTTTAGGAGATTTCTCCCAGGTATCGCCATAAAAATCTTTTTCGTTTAAAACTTTGAGCTGTAAGCCATGTATGAAATTCTTTTTCTTCCTCTCAGGCAAGTCATGTCCTCCATCCTCTGGAAACAAATTGAATCCAAAATTCAGAACCCTCAAAAAAAAAAAGAATCTCACTCTGCCTTTCATGTACAGCAATAGCAATCTTGGCTCTGTTCTTTGTAGTAATAGCCAAAATTAGTGTCTAAGTTATTATAAGAGGATGGAGCTCCCATAGGACAAATAATGTGTCTGCATTAAATTAAGAGAGCCTTCTGATGCCTTCACATCACCAAGAGCATCTGTGTCTGTGTTTCCATAATTATGCATGTCCCATTAAAAAAAGCTGTAGAGGTAATCTATGCCATTGCTTATTTGATATTCCAGCACACCGTGTCAATTAAGTGAAGCTCCCCACGAGTCACCCACCTGTTAAGTGGATTGATTAAATTCTATATTTCAATGCAATTAAATTTTTGAGGGGCAAGGAAGCAAAGCTGGGGCATTTTTTTATTCTTGATTTAACACTCTTGTATTTTTAGTGTATGGCATTTGCAGTACAGATATAACATATATAGACATATAAATGATTTCTATTTAGCTTTTAAAATGATGGCAGATATTTATAGTATTTATAGTATTTATATAATTATATTTTAATTTTATAGTATTCATATTTATAGTATTGTGCAGTATCATATCGCATGTTTATCCTAATAACAAGACATTAGGCAATTTATATTGTGCACATGTCGGTGGAAGCTTGTGTTTCTGAAAAGAAATTGTTTCAGAAAAACATGTTTTTTCTTGCCTTTTTTTACATATCCATGCATCTTTCGTCTATCTTTTATTGTTACAACAACAGACAAATTATTTATGTACTAATATGAATATATGGAATGCTAGTATGAATGTTTTCTATTTAACTAAACCACATGGAACACAGTAATGGTGCCACTGAGCCAGTTGTTTAAAGTCTTGCCCTTTTTTTCTTGTAGAAGTTTCAACTCAAGGTGTCTATTATCCCAGAGTACATACATAATTCATTGCTGTGGTGTTCTGAGTAATTTGTCTGTGAGTTCAGGGTAGCACCGCACAGGCATTTTAAGGCAAGCATCCAGCTATAATAAGTACAACTTCATTGAATTCTAATTTGTCATTCCTCCACCAAATGTGTCCATTAGTGGTAATGGATCATTATTTAATTGTCTTACTGTGACCATACTTCAGCACTTCCACTGACATGAGTGTGTAAAGCCTCGCTGAATTACCTCTTCTGCTTTATTTTGAATTGAGATCCACATTAAATGCCTCACCTTTTCACACCTCCATTTCCCCGCCTCATCTTTCCGTTTCTCTTGTTTTTCGCTCTCTGGATTATTTCGAGATGAATGTTTATATTTTCCGCAGAAGTTTGTGGTTTTCACATCTAGTTTGCTTTGGTAACAGCTTCCTGTTTTCGCTGAAGATGCATGAGGGTTTAGCAGAGAAACCTTTATGACTAAAAGTTTTATGTTGTTCCCACAGGGCATTTCCTGTCTTTTAAGCAAGCAGTTTATACAGTTTTCATATAAACTACAGTTATATAGTTATCGGCTTTTTGTGTCTATTGATCTTTGAACAATTTACTTTTCCTTTAATCATACAACTAATACTTGATTTACATGCAATATCATATCTCCATGGAGTCTGTTGGGAACTGTGAATGCAATCATAAGCCAGCATGAGCTTAATTATTAAAACTCCATACTCTTTATTAGCTTAATAGTTCTGGTTCAGACCTTAGCGCACTCCGGCACAGGAAGCCAATAAAGTGTTCATCAAAGTGACCGACCCGGAAAAGGAAACTTGCGTTTAGCAGCGTGATTAATGGGGTCAATATGCTGCTAATCGGGGGACACTAAAACATGTCATTTTAATCATGGCAGTGCTCATATGGGAGCAATTTTTTTCATTGCCATTTTCAAGCATCTTGCCTCACCACACATTGTAAAAAAGCAAAGAGAAATACCTCAAGACCCTCCTGTTTAAGGATTCCAGGCACAATGACTGTTGAGGGCTGAGCTCAATAGGAAGAATATCTGTCACTTCATATTGCTGTTTCCAGGAGAGTGAGAGCGTGTGCACAATGTTTTACTCTGGAAACAGCATGCCATCAGTGTTGGTGCTTGTGAACTTTGCATTTTTTATGCGCTGTCATGTTTTGTCAGTGAATCTTGTGATGTAGCTTCGGTAATGTGTCTTTTGTGTGTGTTGACACAAGTTTCCACATGGAGCACTGATTAAGCAAGTCCAATATAACCACATAGGAAAAATGTTATTCTTCACAGGCCGCCAGGCAGAGAAGGCAGCTCATCCAAGCACTGGTGTATTTGTCACAAGTAATTAATTTTTCCCTCCATAAAAAATGCCCACTGGGATGATGGAAAAGGTGGGTTCATTAACCCTCCTCACCCAAGTTTCTTGTGACACTTTACAATGTATTGGTTGCTGGTTCGACTAACCACCCGTAGCCTAAAAAAAGAAATATATATATATATATATATATATATATATATATATATATATATATATCAAGAGGAATTAAACTTCTTCTCCCAAGATGGGTATTTTATTGTGGAAATACAAAGGTGCTTGACAAGATGCTTGGCAGTTCAGTAAAAAAAATTTAAATGCAATTATAGCTTCTTTTTTCCAAGACACATCAGAAGACGTCCTCTGCTTTTCCTCACCTTCTTCTTCCTCCCCAGTGATGTTTTGTTTCACCCTTTCTGTCTCACCCTTTGTCACCACACTGCATTCCCATTCAAACTCTTCTGGTGGATTTTGAATAAGAATAATTGAATAAAAAGTATCTCAGAGTAACCTAGAGCAGTGATGACAGGGACCGCAGCTTTGCATTCAGTCTTTTTTGGACTTTCCTTTTTTTCTTCTGAGCAGTGCATTCTTGCCTTCACTTCCCTGGGCTAAGATATTCACAGATGTTATCACCTGGGCAAATGAAGCTTATTCACAAAGAAAGGAAGAACATACACACTTTTGTGCACCTTCCCTTAAACCTTGTGTAAATTATCACTTGAGGGGCATCTTGACCGCTTCACTTGCTTTATTGAGAAAGAAATTGACGTGTTCATACATGCTGAGCAAATGAGATGATGGGTTACAAGCTGTGTGGCCGCCTCTGGGAAGTGCAAAGTCTTACATGTGTCCTTGTAATGGTCTCGTCAGGCTAAAAGCTTCAGAGAAATCCATCTTAGCTTGAACAATTAGAACGCTTGAATTGTAAATCTAGAATTTAGATGATCTTAAGTTGTCACAAAATTGAGCAATTTCATATAAGTTGAAAATTGTTCATAAAAAGGGCCTGATTGTTAAACAGTCAGTGTTTCTTGGATAATGTCAAATGGACACAACCAAACTGGAGATAACTTATAGGAAATAAAATAAAGTCTATAAGCAAAGTAATACCCAACCTTTAGTAAATAATGGGGGAGCAAAAGAGCTTCAAGACGGGTTCAAGGAGCATTTAAACACCAATATTGCCAAAGGTTTTGACAATTTCTACATTTAAACAACAAACATGTTCAATAATTTCTCACACAGAACCTCAAATATAAAAATTGCTTGTGATGTCGATTGACAACAATCATTTAGCTTGCAACTGGTGTGTGGATATCACATTGTTAAAAGGTAGGGGGATGATCCCTGTAACTTGCTGCTTGGGGTTCATACATGAGCGCTGTTGGTGGCTGGTTTGCTTGGGTGGTAGCACTCTTCAGACTATCAGCCAGTTACCAAATTTTTGCTTCTAATCGACCTATGAAGTGAATGAGATATAAGTGATCAGACCCAATTTAAAAGCCAAAATACCTTAATTTACAAGGTATTTTGTATAAAGAATCAGATTGTGAACCTGTTTTTTATTTTTATATATATATACCTTTGAAACTTTTTATCTCTATGTTGATAATTTTTATATAATATTATTGACTGAATAAACCCATAAAGCTTCATAAGCCCTGGTATTATTGTTTTACTCTGGGAGAGAACCGAAATATTCTAAAGAGATGAGCTTCAATTACGAGGAAACTGTGTCACCCCTGAGAGGTAAGCTCCAGTGCATCCACACTACAGCAGCTCTACTGATAAGCCTCAGGGACAGACACATGCACACACGCACACACATATATCATAAACAGGGTAGAGAGCCTGTGTAAGGACCTATCCTTAAGCTGACCAAGCGTTTGAGCTCCATGAAGCCTCAGAACTGTTAGGAATCATTTGGTCAGGGCTTTAAATCCTGAAAAGATTCATTCTAGATGAAGTTACCATGGCCGGTGTGCAGGCTTATAGAGGCGCTCCCCCATCAGTGTAGGTCCATAACTAGCAAGTCAAGAGATTAGCAAGGTCATGCCTTTGTGAGTAGTCTCATTGTGAGATCCTTGTCAGGCCAGTGTGGTGTAAAATAAGAGGGTCACCCTCCGTCCCTCTGCTCTTCTCACATCTGCAAACCTCAGTGACAACGTGTCCCTTTAAATCAGGGATGAGGCCAGTGAGCTGGGGTGGTTGCAACCAGATGCAGAACAGAGGAACTGGCCGCTTCTTTCCCTGACTGCTACAGACCAGCTAGCATAGTCCACTGACTGTGCCATTACCTCAGTAAAGGTCTGTTTAGTTCTAGATGCTTCTAAGGTGAAATCTGCTCAAAAATAAGGAGACATTCTCCCTTCCTGCTATATAACAGCTTCAAACCAACACAAAATCTGACGAAGCCAGCGAGAGCACTTTGCATTTCATCTGTCACATTGTAATTAAATCTTTTCAGTATTTGAACTAGTTATGGATATCTTAATTACACTCAAATAGTGTAAACACTTTGTGAAGTTCAGACAGTACATCCTCATAAATCCAAGTGAAAAGTCTTCAATAAGCACGCGTAGCTAGTATTTGTCTGCTGATTTATTGAATAAGTTGATTTAAGCGACTGATTATTGCCAACAGTGTCATCAGGGTACATCTCTTTATGTTATTAATACTTGTGAATGCTCGTCAATTTTCACATGTCTCTGCTGAGGCATTTACAGGAGTGTTGCAGCTTATGGCGTGAAAACAGAAGCAGATGGGTTGATCTTGGCTCTTGGACTCTGGAAAACATATTTGAAGGTGGTGTGCAAAGTCTCTGCGGCGCTCCCTGCGGCTCCGGCTTGGCTCCACTAGCACTCATTCATCTTCACAGTCATCACTTACATCATTCACAGTCATCCCACCACCCTCAAACCCCAAGGGTGTTGAGAGAGACTCGAAGAGATTCTGAGGACACCATGCATGGCACCATTATCACAGCTCTGTAATGGATTACCTCAATGGTCAGCCTGTCACGGTCAATGTTTGCGCTGACATTTCATGTAAAGTTCTCTTCCCTTGGTGAAATATTATATTCCAGTAGCCAGACAGTGATTGTTTTGCCAAATTGGTTGTCAGTATGTTGGCGGTATTATTTCCCCTTTGTCTCCTTCATGTTCCTTCTGCCTCTCAGTCCTCATGTCTTTGCAGTGTGGTTTCAGGTTTTTTTTCCTTTCTTTTTTTTGTTCATTGTTTTCGAAGCAGCATCATCAGCAAGATTCACGTCCACAGATTACAAAAAAAAACACAAGAAAAAGCAGTAATAAGTGGAAATCTTTATTGTTTAAGATGGAAGCCTGCCTGTTAGCTCAGAGTCCAGATTGTTGTGGTGACTCAGGCTTATTATGCTGAAGGTGGTGCATGATTTTTGCACTGAAACCGAAAAATGTATTTTTATCACTGCATACAGTTTGGTTAAGTGTTGTAGACGGTGACAGTTTGATGACAAATTCAAATATTTACCAGGTGCCTAACACAGTTAGTTTAGAAATAAATGGCAACTGATAGGAGCAGAAGGTAACACATTATGCAGACCTTCCAGAGAAGAAAATACAGCAAGCATGCAGTCTCTTATTGATCTTGTATTGCTAATCAGTGATGCTGATTGAATTCTGTAGTGACACCAACTGTCTTGAGTCAAACTCAGATTTGAAATTTCCAAGATTAGCTTTTGCACCAATAAAGCATATCTATATATGTGGTATTGTATATATTTTGAGGAAAAATCACAACCCCAATGCATACTAGTGTTACAGATTACTGAATCAGTGAGGGTACAGCAGGGAAACAGCATGCTGACTTTATTTGCTCATTAAAACACTATGATGAGGTGAAGGACTGTCAGTTGGGGAATCACACTGCTTATTTTTCCACTATGCTTTATATTTAGTTACTGATACTACCTGTCTTTCTCACTGGAAAGCTCATAGGTGTCAGTCAAAGGTTATGCATTGCTCAAAAATGTGATGCAAGAACACATGTTCCTTACAAATTCGTAACAATGCAGAGATTTTATGGATGTCTAACAAGCAGCTCTGCCCCAAAACAGCTGTAATTCAGAATCATATGCTGTTAAAACATAGTGGAAAGATGTTTTCAACCTTATCTGCTGCAAAATCATCTATATATAAAAAAGCTCAATTCTCCATGAAGTGTGTAAAAAAAATTTTTTTTTTTTTAAAAATCCAATAAATTCCAGACACGAAGATAACTAAATGGATATAGAAATATGTTTTATCATCGCCTTTTAGCAGTTTTGATGGGTATTTTTTTAAAGTCTTGCACAGCCATGCAGGTATTCTTTTGCTATTCTGGATGATAAGTCAGTTGCTTATATATAATGTTGGCAAAGTAGTGCTGGGAAATTCAATTAGATCACTAAAGTCAGGGAACTGATGAGAATGACTTGACATGTCTTAAGAGAAAGTGAAGGAGATGTCAATCAAACCTGCTCTGTACACACACACACACACACACACACACACCCCTAAGGAATGTCTAATTGCTAAAAATAAGTGGAAATCACTTGTCTATTTTCCATTGGTACGCTTAGCATGAGCAATGTATTCTACGTGCATCGACTATTTGACTGCACATACAGCAAATCATATGTCTTGTCTGTAGTCACTTTACATGCCACTTCTCGGGCTCTTCAATTTCAAAAATGTGTTTACCTTTTTGGACAGCGTCATGTCTAAGAAAGCTATTGTGCTGCTCATAGTTCAGAAAATCACCATGGGCAAAATGAGTTTGACATTGGTCCATGGTACAGGCGATGGAGGGTGACATATCCAATATCATGGGAGTGGCAGGGCTAAATATTTTTGTCAAGCCAGCGGCTGTACACTGAAGAGATGTGGATGAAGGGTTCACTTGGATTTAAAATGGCAAACTTCAGGTAAATGTTTCTCCTCCATTTACCCTTGTTGTTGGCAATCATGGAGCACAGGAGGCTCAACACAAAACCGTTTTCATTTTGAAAAGTACTACACGGATTAAAATCATCCAGGTTGGAATGTCAGTTGTCAACGGCTTTGGATTTTGTCAGTGAAAAGAATCCTCAAACCGTGAAAACAACGACTGTTGATCCATCCCAACTTCCAAAGCATATTGGGCAAATTATATATTTAATTAGACTTTTTTATTCAGATTTTTTTTCACAGACTATAAAACGTAGGTGCTATTATTTGTGCTTCTCACCAAAAGCATGTTTGTGTATTCTATATCCTTGAGTTCCAAGTGACATGCTTTTATTTACCGATTAAATATTATAAAAGCCATCATTTTAAATGATATTCTTCTTTTTTTCTGTGATCCTCAGTCGTCCCCAGTGTTGCTAGTAATAACTTGCTTTTGTTTAGTATGTACTATCGTTGTTGCATAATGGCTAATGTAAGGCCTTTCAGTTCACTAAAGTGACCATATTGATGAGCTGTGCTTTTTTCACTAAGAACAGAGTGAAGATGAGACAAATCCCAGGCTTCAAAGAAAAGGCGTTGTCCAATTCCTCTGGGAGACGAGACAGCATCATTGTTCATTGTTGGGAACTCTTATGTAACTCCAGACCATACCACTGGAGCAGAAATATTGTCCATAAGAACTCCAGAAGATACAGAAGATAGGCGCATTGGATTTTCAACTTTACTTTGCATTGATTTTATATAATGTGAGTTTTGGCATTGTGAAGATTCCTCATTTTTTATCTTCTATTGAATTTGTTCTTACTTGTGTGTATTTGTGTCGAGCTTAAACTTACTTAAGCGTTTGATCAGCAATTGTCCATTTAACTATTTTAGTCATGTCCTGCTGCTTAATTTTACTCCAAGCTTCCAGTCAACTTCCAACTGGGATAAAAGCTCGGGGAGTGTGTCATATTGGGGGAAATAACCTGGGCAAATCGATGGCCTGTTTTTTGAAATGCCAGTCAGACGTTGTACAGAGATCTATGTGGATCATTCGGAGCTGTCTGCACTCCAAAGTGTGAAGCCAAGGTCAAGCCTTTTAGAAATCCTTTGTCACCCAGAGCCTTACAGTGTAGAAGACGAGGTGAAAATATGTCAAGCTTCTCTGATGGAAGGTGCTAGCCTTATGTTTGACACCTTTGTTGTAGTTTACCAACCTGTCAGATGGCTTTAACTCTCTTTTGATAATCTAATCACCCTCACTTAAAGAGTGATGCTGTTCTGTAACAGCTTGTATGTGATCTTTTAAAAGACTAACATAAATTATTTTTAAACATGTCTTTGCACCACTTGGATATGGTGTCATGCTTAACTTTCCTTATGCAGTGTAGTGCACTGGTATATATTCATATGATGGGGAATGACTTATCTTTTATTTTGTCACTAGTACTAAAAAGAGAAAATGTCAAGGAAATGCTAGACACACAGACCATAAATAAGCGTCAAACAACCAGTATTTTGGTGTTGGACTTAAAAAAAAAAAAGAGAGATACAGCTCCTGCAGACGTCCTCCAGCCACTTTATCCACCTTTTATCGACGTTGCTCTCATGCGGTGAGGTGAATCAGAGAAACCGCTTGTTCTCAAATACAGCATGAAAAGGTACAAGTCAATTTCCTGTATTGCCAGCTAGAGGCTGGAACACCACAATGAGATCGATTTATAACATCTGTGATGGTGTTACCCTTGGCCTGATGTGTAAAGAATCATTTGGAGCACACTATGAATGTGTGTTTAATGATGACACAACAGCTGACTAGCAGTCAGTCTCTGTTGCGCTGCTTTTTGACTCTCTTTGACAAACATGGAACCTGGTTCACACTCTTTTTGGCATTGATTATTTTTAGCCATGAAATAATAGACCCTGATTGTCATTACACAACATTTATGAAATGTCAGGAGGTAATATCTCAGTCGGACGCCATGTGGTTTCTTCAAAAATGATGTCATTTAGTTTATAATTTGCTAACATATTGGACATGTTACCAGACAAAGAAGAAATGTCTTGCTTAATATATCTCAAAGTTTGGTATTTAAGTTGGAATTAAATTCAAATTTAAAAATGTAAGACTTTTCTGACAGTAATGGAACTCGTACCATCATTTTGTATCCAAGGTGTGCACCAGATTTTTTTTCAAAAGAATAAGCAGGTTATCATAAAGCATACACATATACTGTATTAGCAGATAGAACTGTATCAAAACTCTATCAGTCATTTCTGCAAAAAGCCTTGAAATATTTTATCACTTGTGTTGCCTCACTCTTTGCCGCATAGGGGGGTTTATACTACACACAACACGAAGGAGAGTATTTTCTTTGTTGTTTGTTCAGTTCTATAAAAACCCTTTCAGTCCTATCTCTGAATAACCATTTAATTCTCTTTACCATATTATCTTTATCAAGGCTAAACCTAAAAGCTCATGCAGCCCTCAGACAAAGCAACCTGAGTCAGACGTGGATCTGCTGTTCTCTGCTGCGAAAAGAAAAGACGGCATATTATCATCTAAAGTAGCTTTAACATCTTCTGGACCCCATTAATAAGTGATCATTTAATGTTTATGTTTTAAATTATTGTTAAACACTGCCTAAAGAATCCAGCACAGGATTTATCAGTTCAGGTAAGAAAAATTGATTTAAGACATTATTATGAATTAAATTTTCCTGGAGTGCATTTTGCTACAATATGTATGTTGTTTTATTTTTATTTTTTTAAAGACACCTGAATTGTAAGGTTTCAAGAGTATCTTTACACTAAAATCCCACATTTCTACAGTTTGTGGATAACTTTTAGGATTTAACTACAAACACTCAAACTTTTTTTTTTGTAATTAACTATCGAAAGGTTGTTTTCGATAGTCAAAACACTAAAAACAAGTACATGTTGCCTGTAAAATCTTTTGATTTATTGTTGTCAGAGTTGTTCAAAAAGATTTTTCATTCTGGTGAAAATAGTTTCAGGCAGTAAATTACTGGAACCAGAAATAAAATCTCAGTTAGAATCTTTTATCAAGTGATTAAACCCAAAGAAATAAAAATATATATCTTGCAAACAATAAAATAAGTATTTGTCGTCTTGATTTAAAATATTTCATCTTATCTTCTCGTCTGCTTTTGTGGCACTCACAGACATTTGACTTTTTCAGTTTCTATATCAGTGTAAACTGCAAATAAAACAAATCCGTAAAAGCAAAATAAACCTGGCTTCTCAGCCGCTGTCTTACATATTTCTTTGTGTTGGGATTACTTAAAGATAATGGCGCCGTTTTAATGTGGGGGATGCTGTGGCTTAGAAGTTGTTGCCTTTTCATGTCCAACAGGATCTATTACCATGATCTATTTGTTATCCAGTCTTGGTGAAGGCATTCTAAGACCGTATATACTTTAATGGCAGCAACTTCAACATGTGACCACTGAAAGGTTAAATGCTGAGCTTAACGAAGAGCAACATCTTATCTGTGCTTCACCGCTGAAAAGCATAAACAGGCATGTTAACTACTCATTTGGCGGTTGTTCTAATTGACATTAATACATGGCCATTTGTGTCTGAGTTGGAGGAGTGCTTACTCTGGGAACATGGCCTACCATTAGCACTCTGCCATTTTGTTTGACATGGGACCATAAACAGTGGGCATAGCACAGTACTCACCAAATTAAAACACTAATTCACTTTGAAGGCTTTACAGTATGATAAATAATGTTGGAAGTTGTGTACAGTGTACAAACTGAGCCTCTTAATAGATTTTGCTCTTAGAATGCCTTCAGATTCAATAAAATCTGAATGGCTCCTTACGGGTTGTCTGCTTGTGAGTACTTTTTATGCTGAACAATGGGAAATGTTGAACTTGTATTTCAAGTGTCAATAATCTGGAAGGATTTGCTTGCTCTCAGTAAGATTACTCATTTTAGGTGCATGACTGCTATTATCATTTTTATCAGTTTTGGTTAACATTGATTAGTCGTTGAACCAAGTCTCTCACAGAATAGATAGAATAAAAAGGGAGAAAAAACTAAATTAAGTTTAAATCAAATTTGATTTCTTATTTCAACAAAACCTAACTAAAATCCAATTTTCTACTTCCATTTCTCAAGCTGCATAAATAGTATTTGTAGAGTTCAAAAGCTTTCAGTTTTCCTTTATTGTTAACTTTACTGACTGACCTTCAGTAGCACCTGGAAATATGCCCAAAACCGCTTTCTTATATTCAGGTGATTTATATTTGATCTCTCTGAAACACAATGTATAAGCACTTTTTAAGTCATTCTTTCTTTTTTGCTGCAGATGTATGTGGCCATTCATAGCAAATAATGACTTCTTGGTATCAACACTGCTTCTTGAGTGCTTATGTGATATGGAGAACCAATAGCATTCTGTTCTGTCTAAGCATGGTTTAATGTGTGACACCATTCACAGTATTGATAAGACTGTAGTCTATAACATCCGGTGATCTCATCATCCTTTCAAATTTATAAGGTCTTTTCAAGATGCTGAAGAAGGGCTGTTATCTCCAAAGGTCCCAATGAAATACAGGGTTATTGCAGGGTGATTAGAAACCTGAAGCCGTTCACTGATTATTTCAGTTAAAAGTAATCAATACACAATCAGATGTTGCTTTATTAAGCCTTTTAGAGGAATAATTCGGTTGCACTTTCACAATGCTGGCAACATCAAAGGAGATACACACACTGTTCGAGGGGACGGACATAACTGGAACAATCGGGAAGAAATTTGGCAATTCAGTTTAACCGCCATGCATTAACTGATACTATTGTGAAGCTCAGTATTGATAGCGTAATCTCAGGGTTGCGGTGAATGAACTTTCTTTCTCCCTGGACCTTTAAGAGGTTGATGATGAATGTGGACCAGTTTAGACTTGATAAGTCAAATGAACAATGCAATGCATTTGGTTCAAAAGCTTAAATTACAACATCAAAGTGGGACAGATTTGAATTATGGGGTATTATCAGGTCAACATTAAAAGCTCTTGCTATTGTGTTAGATTCTGATGCTTTTCTTTCTATCTCCTGCGTACTGTGCAAGTTGCCTGTGCACATACCGGCAGTTAAACAAGACCGCTAATAATTAGCACGTCTTAACAATCGAGAAATTATTTGACTATTATATTAAAACATTAAATTAACTTTTAATTTCAGAGAGAAAGATTACTGGTGGAATATCTGTGGGATGTTATTGTTGTTGCATTGTAATGTCAAGCAATTCCAAGATATGCTTTCTGTGATTCACAGTCTCGTCCCACCATTTTAGATGGCTGAAGCATGCTGTCAATGAGCTAGATGTGTCTGAGCCTATATTGAAATTGGCCTCATATTAAAAGATTCCACGATGTGAGGATAAAAGTGGTTGATTTGAAGAATGCATCAAATCAACAGCCTTTTGTGTTCATGTAGTGTTAACCTGTTTTCGTCCTGGGCATCATATACTACTAAAGTTTTTGTAGTTTCTGAGAGAAGCACGAGATGTCCTTTGGTGTTTCTGCCCTGACAAAACCTGTCACAGCAAAATTACTAACACTTGCATCTCATTCTGGAGGTTAAAGAAGAGACAATATCATGACAATGGAGTTCGAGACCAATTTAACACGGCAATGTTTTTCCTTTTGTGCTTGCGTTTCTCATTACCTTTTCTCTTGCTATTTACCCTCACTTTTATTTCTGTTGGCATTAATAGTATTTGTTTGGTTCAGGCAACACAATTTCCTATCTTGGTTTTGGAACCAAAACCACCTGTTTAGGTCTTGGTTGGGTTTAGGAAAAGTTTGCTTCACAACGTTAATCTGCAATTTGCACATTTTATGGAAATATATTTTTTACATTTACCGCCACACTGAAAACTGACACTAAAAATTGCTTCTGTATTCTAGCATGATTTCCCGAAGCACTAAATCAATGTAAATGAGTGTTGTATCATAAACTTAATCACAAGCTTATATCATGATTTGTATTTAACGGATAAACAAGTTACCTCTATGACCATTTCAGTGGGAATTTATGAGAATTTAGAACTTTGAGGTCGTATTTTGCTCGTGTCTGAATGAAAACAGAGAGGGATCAAGTATGTTTTGACAAGAAATGTGTGCCCTTTTCTTGGAATAAGTGTAAAATTAGATTAGACTTTTTATCTTAATTGTTCGTTCCCTAGAGCTAAGCAGCGCACACACTTTTGAAATGACTTAAAAAGAGAGCAAATGGCTCAATTATACAGCGTCATATTTGTTTCTAATTTGTTTCTAAATAGATTTGCATCCCTCATTAGTCAACTTTGAAGCAGAGACCTACACTTATTCTGAATTGAGTTTTTACTGATTATGTTTATGACCTCAGATCAATAGATAAACCTGTTCACAAGTGGAAGCAGATTGAACATTGACTTGTGTGGTCCTTAAAGGGACATGTAGTTGTATTTTCATTGGGGCTGTGTATGATATTTATGAGAAGTCTGGGGACAGCAGTCAGAGTGCTCTATGTTTGGAGAGTCAGAAGCTCTCCTGACGAGCTAGCTAAAGCTCAAAGCTATGCAGAATGAAGCCACCAGAAAAGAAAATTATTTACATCCAAAACGCAAACCTCAAAAAGTTTATAGCAGTTTGAGCAAGAGGTATAATGTGGGTATGTAAACGTTGTCACCACACTTTCTCAACCACCGAAAACCCGTGCAGCAATAACCATGGTGCATGGATCCATGGTGTGTTCCAAAACAATTTGGGTTGTAGCCCCATGTGGCAACATTTACAGTGTTAAGTGAACACAGTCTGTGTAACTGTGTGATGCAGAAGTGTAAATATCCATTATATAGCACTCAGTCAAACCAAATTTGATCTTCTACATTCTGAGTGGCCTTTTGCTTTAGCTTGCTCTCCCTCTGATCCACCAAACTGAGAATATTCTGACTGCTGTCATCTGAAGGTAAGACACTGATTACTGGCAGGGACCAAAACATCCCTTTAACCACCAAAGAGCTTGATTTGTAAAGTCAGCGTCTCACTTGATCTTTGCTAAGATAGTCATTCATTCATTCATTTTCCATAACCGTTTCAATCCATCCAGGCCACACAAGCATGCTCACACTCGCTCCAAGTTAGAATCAAACTTTGTTAAACTAAAATCAAAAATATAGTTCCAAAATTTCTTTTAAAAATTAGGATATCTTTGCATGAATTTTTTTTCAGCATTTTTCGAAAAGTAAACCTACTTCATGGGCACACTGGGGGAAAATAGTGTATTAAAAAACAAAAAAGCCACTCTGTCAAATGCTTAGTGTAAACATAGGTCTCCAGTCTCCTTATTCTACTCAGTTGAAAATGTGTGTTTTTATTTATAGCTCTTTTATAGTTTATAGTCGTTTGTTTGCAGTCAAATTAGGTATTTTGCGGGAAGTGAGCAGGCCATTAAGCATACTCTGTGGCTACTCTCCAAAAAACCCAGAGGTACACATATTCAACTTTAGTTTTTTTTAGCCATTAGTTTGGATTAAATCAACACCTGTTCACTCTCTTAGATAATGACTGTTGGAACGGTCAAGCTGGTCTCCTATAAAACCAAGTATTGAAGTCAGACCAGCCTAAAAGCTTTATGTGATTAATGTTTGGAAAACAGTGTCTTGGACAGAGAAATACACAGAAGAAGGCATGTATACTGAGCTGCTTAGACCTTGGTGATAAAATGAATAATTCAAAAAAGCCTAGAGCTTTTGGGTTAAGGTTCAGGAATGTGTATTCTGAAGTGAATATACTTCAAACAGTATTCATGCACACAGAGAATTAAGTGCTATCAGTTATTTAAGCTGTTTGTACATTGTGTGAAACTGGCAAGAGTAAAAATATATTAGAGATACCTGTTTACGTTTTTGCTTTTGAGACTGAACCTAGGGTATTTCGTTGGTCTTTGTATGAATTCACGCTTTAACAAGCAGGTCTGAGAGAGTTCCTTCATGACATGTGCATTCTTATTGTTTTTAAAGTCCTGCAATTTGTTAACTTTATGATGCAACATATGCAAAAGAATACTGCATTGAAACTTCAGAGTCAATATAGGTATCAGGGTCATCTTTAATAAATGCCAATCAGTTTGTCAGTTATCCACCTATGATCCCCAAATACTTGTTGGCAACACTCAAGTTTGGTCAAAATTTTCACCAATACAAATAGTATTCTGCCAAGTCAAGTTGAGGGAGTAGGACCATGCATTGCAGACGATACCAGTGCTGATTCAAGCCCTAACAATGTCCTGGCAAATAACTGAATTGGCATTGTCGTTCCTCTGGTTCTCCCTGCCAGCACAGAGGCAGATGTCACACCTGTCTGTGGCCTGACAAAATTATAGCCTTGGTCAGACGCTGCCTGCATCCACTGCATTAATGTTTGCCACTACAGTGCAAATACTGAATTCTGCTTTAGTGCTAACCTTTACTGTTGGTTTGTGGTGAACCATGTGCTTCCTCCAGAGCCTTTTTTCTCAGATGGCAGAAGCAGCAGGTAAGAACCACTCGCGAAGTGTTAAGGATATGAACCCTTACTAGTTTTCCAAACAGCAAACTTGGGAAAGGAGGGGTCGCAAATCAAACTATTTTATGTGGAATTCCACCCAGTCAAGGGGTAAACATTGTCATAATTTGCTTCTAGAAACCATAAAAATAATTGAAAAATTTCTTTGGTATTTTGCACACACAATCACTTGTCCGTTAAAGTGGACGTCTTACCATCCAGATGGCTAATTAAGCAAAAAACCTTTACTGCTAACTCCTTTAGAAAAAGGAACAGGTGGCTGGTGTCTTTGCACCAGATCTGAACTGTGGGATATTTCAGAAAAATGTTGTCGTTGTTTTTTGTTTGATATCGCAGCTCTTCCATTTTAGAGCAGCTTCCTGTGAGTTTGTGGCGAAAGAAGTGATGTCAGTGGATATTCCATTGTTTGATCCAGGTAGTTTTAAACAGCTCTACCAATGACTGCTTTCCTCTCCCATGCATAGCCCATATTTTACCCCTGGTTGATTAACTTTATATATTCAAATATCATAGTTTTATTATTACAAAGCGGTTACCTAATTTCGCTTTGGATTGTTACAAACTTCAAGGAGAAGTAACATGACAGTTCTTCTTCATAAATTTCATGGTGTATTAAGATTTGAAGCTGATGTTTTTTTCCACACCCTATTCTCCCTGATGTCCACGCAGCAGCGTTAACGTCAAAATAGACTACACAGATTTTATCTTTTTTATTCATTCATTTTTAAAGTGTTGTTCAGACTTTGCAGTCTATGTGTGGGCTATACGGGTTTAAGTCAAAACAAACACAATTTTACCCATGGCCAGCAGTCAGGAAGAAGCAGCCGCATCTGTTAAGGGTGGTTCTTATTTGTTTTCCTCAAGTTTTCTTTTCCCCAGGACAAATGTCCTCCTGCTTAGAGGAAGACGTTACATAAAATTGAAAGCCGAAATGCCAGCTGTGACCCCACAGGGCTGGTCATCTCTGCTCACTGTCCATCAGTCTGTCCGCTTAACATGGTTAACAAGCACCTGTGTGCACGCTCATCACCAGAGTGTGAATTATACTGTGACAGTCCGGGGGTTCAATCTTTGTCTCCGGCAGGGTAAAGGGTCGTCAGATCAACACAGGCGGTCAGTACAGTCTTACAATCAGTGCAGTGTTTCACATGTTTAGCGATATGTGTGCAGCCTGTGAAAATAATTTTCCTGAAAGACACTATCAACACATGCAAGAGTTAGGCAGCATAAAAGCCAATGTTCAAGTAATATTAAAGGCACAGACTAGTTACTGATCCATATGTGTCAGTTGTTTTCTTAGTCTGAAAAGAGACTCGGAGAAAGAACAAATCAAATCTGCATTTGCTGTGCAAGTAAGTGCATTGAAACACTCACTCGTACAGTACGATGGAGAGAGTTCCTTTCTCCTGACCCAATTACTGATTTTCCCTTTTTTTGCATCCACTGCTTTAGTGGGTTTGTTCTGATACATGTACTCCTATTATCAACGTAACACCTCATCTGCTATTCTCAATGCGATTTAGTAACTTCTACACTTATTTCTGCATCACATCCTGCTCCCCGTGCGCTCCAGACAGCCGTTGCCCTGCACTCCCTACCTCGCAGAGTGCGTCTCCAGCTCAGAGTTTCTCATTGGGATGCACATGTGTGAGCATCAACTGCGGAAAAAAGCCAGACTAAACTGCCAACACATTCTCCTGGAAATGTCTGGTGTTGATGCATAAAACAGCTTTGGTGAGATCATTTTCATTAACCTGAATGTGAGACACCCATGGTTTCACATTTATTCATTTTTTTTCTTTTTGACCATTTTCATGGTAAGACCAAAGAGGTTTATGTATGTTGATCTAGCCAAACAACAGCGACTACTTGTAAAGGTAGAACACCAAATTAGGTTCATTCTTAGACACAATGTCATTCAAACATTCTGGTGGTCATAAGGTAACTTGCTACACAGCTTGGCTACTAACAATTTACAGCGTCTGCTTACGCATGAAAATATACTTGAGGATGGGAATGAAGCAGGCAGACAAGTTTAAACTGTCAACAGGATTATAAAATCTCATGACCCACTGATCTCTCGAACATTAATATTTGAACCCTGTTTGTCACCTTTTAACAGGGTTGATAGTATTAGGAAAAAACTACCTCGCTAGTAACAGTTTTTTGGTTGAGATCTTAGTGGCCTTCAGGTTGGCTTTTATGTCCACCACCTCGCAGTAAGTCTGGAATATTGACTTTGCTTACTTGGGAATTCATCTTTAAATTGACTGAAATGAAGCACACACAGATGTCTAGCCAAGTAAAAGAGCCAGCTTGAGCTATGATGCACACAGAAGTCAGTTTGTGCTAACTTTTCTGTACTTTAGTTCCCGTGGGCAATGAAATCAGTATGAGGTGCAAAGGATGCTTTTACTCCTCCTACTCCACAACTAGGTTGTGTGGTGGAAAATATCTTCACCTCTGTAAATTACAGCAAAAATAAGCACCCATGTAAGAAGAGGGATGGCATTAAGCGTTAAAGGTCTCCAGTGGGAACTGCTCTTGCTGCGTGATTAAAGTAAACATCATGCAATGTAAAATAAGCTGGCTCGAGAGGAACGTTCTCCTGGCTTTGTTTTATTCTTCTTCTTTTAAATATTGTATTTGGGGCTTTATCCAAATGTCCCCTCACTTTTAACATTGATTTAACTGATCCAGGACAGTTTCATCTCTACAGCTATCATTCCACACAGAAATCCCAAAGACAGTAAATAATGGACAGACACCGAGCTCTTATGAGACAAAAACTGTTTGCCACAAGCAATGTCTGCTTTCTTTTAGCTTTTTCTACTTTGCTTTACTTACGTTATGCTCCTGCAATATGTGGCCGAAAGCTTATTCTTCTTGTCAGGAAAGCTTGTGTAAAATGATCATTTGTTCCTTCAGGAATGCAAGACCCAAATGACAAGGCGCTGCTGTTGCAAATGCAGCCCTTGCTTTTTCATTAGTATGGCTACACTATTACTGGGTTTGCTGACCTGGGAACAGCAGGTGTTCTCTACAGAGCCGGCACCTTCGAGCGGCGGCACTTCATTAGTCGAAGCAATTACTTTTGGGCAGCCAGTGTTTCACCTGGGTTCCATGAGCTTGCATGTGTGTGACTAATTTAACGAACTAAAACTCAAGAATGAGTCACATTGACCCTTGAGTGATTGTTAGAGGGAGAACATTTTTCTGTAATTTGAAAGACCATTGAGGACACGAATTTGATCACGATCATGACAAAAGCCCTCTCATATGATTTTGGTTTTATTGATTCGCTGGACTTGTGATGGATGTAGCCGTAAAATTTAATTTTCATTTTGTAGCTTAAAGTCTTCATGAAGTAAAATTCAGTAGTTTAGTGTCTTTATAAACCTTTACATTCCGTGTCTTGCAAAACACAATATGTAAACAGCAATATCTGTCCAAAGAATCCACATTCTATTCATTGCATTTTTTGCTGAGTCATCCTACACTCTTGTTCCTAAATTAGCTATTTTTTCCACTGAGACACTTTCCTGAATATTGAAACTCAACTGAGCTGATGTGTATTCTAAGGTGGAGCCATATCAGGCAGCTGGAGCTGACCAATCAGAGCAGAATAGGCTTTTCAGGACTTTTTCTCTTTAAGGAAAGTGTTAATTGAGGTAAATAACTCTACTCTCGACATTTAATTTGGACTTTATGATTATCTGAATTAGAATAAAAGTGTTATCACATTCATTACAAGTATGGAATTGTCTCCACTCTTTAAAGATGACAAATGGTAAATCGTGGTCTTGAATGGCCTTGATCAAACTAAATAGATACATTTTGTGTTTTCAATCAAGAACAGAAATATCATTCAGTGTGAGGCTTCTCTACTTATTTCTTGTCTACCCCTTCAGTAAAAACCCATCTCATTTACATAATTATATCCTCCCATTGCACCTTTGGCATTATTCTTTATCACCTAGAATAATAAACTCTTAACCCCCTTGTTACGAAATTATATAGTTGCTCTAAGGCCCAGCAGTCAATGCACTTAACTTTTTCCCCCATGTGACACATTCAGATGAAACTCAAACAACATCATCAACATTTGCAGCTTGGTCTTGTCTCCCAGTAAATAAAAGTTTCTCATGATCCCATCCAGTCTCTAACCCATCTTACTAACACTTTATCTATTAAAAGAAAAAAAGATTAATTTCAAGACTAATTGGATCATTAACAATTTGTGCGAAGTCAACAGGTGAGTAATTATCAGAGTTTACTGTGAGACAAACTTACACAGTCTTTGAATGCTAAAACAATGCCAGTGAAATGTAGGGCAGTGCCCCTGTTGGCCCTCTCTGTTTCATCAGGTAACTCAGACATGACAACATGAAGCAGGGCTGCGCTTAAGGGAACTTGCTGTGTAATGTACACCATGGGTGTGCTTCCCGGTGGCTACAGTCACCACAACAGGTTCACCTGAACTCATTTGCATACTTTATGACTAGGAAAAAGAGCACAGTGGTCATGAGAGGTAGGCAGGGCATGAGAAACGGAGAAGAGTAGCTTTTTGCATGAGTCATGACGGTCATCAGATAAAACAGTTTCAATTTTTTGTATGCCTTAAGATGCACTGATGGGTGAAGGCCACACAGCCAGGAGGTAAGCTGTTTTTGCCACTGTTTTCTCCAACAGGACACATGTTTTGCTGCTAGGCCTCCAGTGATGCTTTCTTTGGCCTGTTGTTTTTGTAGCTCTACTCCTGAGGCGATCAGGCTCAGGCCCTCGGTAGCTGTGTACTCGTCTGTTTTCCTCCTCCTATCTAGTCTGTCACGGATCAAATAGAGTGCCTTAAGAACTGCTTTCCTTATTCTAAACTACCTTATAAACTGATCTTCTGGCTAGTTGTGTTGAAAATAGTTCTATAAAAATCAAGAAAGAAATTAGCTTATTGATACCTCATTTACATAATAACTGGAAATTTGTACCGTATTGTATGTCATGCTCATGTTCCGACAGTTTGTCTGCTAAGTCAGAAGAGCAAAGACTGTGAACTTTAACCCCTGTTGTGTAATGGTATTGCCTGCTAATGATTTACCTTGAACCTTGACTACTTTTACTAGAGTTAGTGTGTTGTTTTATTTCCCATAAAAGAGTCATCAGGGGCTGGAAGTGTTTGACAGGGCTTTTTTTCCCACATAACGTTTTCACAGATTAAAAATATCACTTCTCCAACAGTAATTACCTGTAACAACTGTCTTAAACTGTAAATTTCCAGTGGATTTACAATACTGTCTTACTCCATTTCATGATAATTGAAAACAGTTAAATATTCTTCCCTTCTGTCCAATGAACAGTTAATGCTCACCGTGAACCAATAACAGCAGATTGCTGCAATTTAACACAATAAAACAGTTATTTCAGTTAAGGATTGCCGTCAAACACTTTTTGAACAGAAGAACTGAGGTGAATGGACAGCAAATTAACACATTTGTTGGTTTAGTCTGAAAGAGTGGAAGAGTACAGGAATTTCTGGTTTTCTGGTAACAAGCTGACCAATTGTAGCTAAAAGAGTATGAATGTTCCATCACACTCAGTTTTATCTTTGTTCCATTATGTTCAATGTTTCATTTCTGAGCTCTACAGAATTGACCTTTCTATTGAATTATGGCAGTTTTTACACGGCAAGTAAAAAAGGTGTTGTGTTCATGAATAGAGGTCTATGCAAAAATGTGTGCCGCTTTTGATGAATCGTTGCTTTGTAAAGTCTAAATGGACCTACAAAGCAAACATGATGAATTGATAAGTAAGACGAATGCTATTTAGAATTTTTATGTTTTCTCCATTTTTGTAATTTTAATGGTGCCTTCTTTAAACAACAGAATCAGTAGTTGTGGCTTGTTAGTGTCCTATTTGACTTTCTATATGTTGGTCCCGAAACTTTGCAGGTATTCATTGATTCGTCATTTTAAATTTTTCCTCTGCATCCTATATAGGGTTGCAGGAAGGCTGAAGCCTCTACTATATGCCACTGGGCAAGACTACACACTGGAAAGCTTGTCAGTCTATCTCAGGGCCTTGTAGGGATTTACGGAAAAAAGTTTTTAAAGTAGCAAATTTATATTTCTCTTTAAATAAGTAAACTATAGCCGTAAGCAGAGTGTAAAATTATATAAAACTTAGTTATCCTGCTGTCATAAACTGTAGTAAGGTTCTTCACAGTGACAAATATAACAATACCTAATATTGCAATTTTCAAGATAGAACTAGTGTTTATCAACCATTTAAGATGGGAATTACAAACCAGCAAGTTAAATCTGATCTGTTCAGAATAAATCAAACAACACACACACAGGCTTTTCTCTCATTCCCTAAAGGAAAAAAAAAATCCCCTGATGTAATGTATTTGCCATTCTCAAAACTAACATCAGCACAAATCTTGTCAAGCTTGCTTACACCATAGTGCTGCAGCAGAATTATGCTACGTTGTCCTCTCAAGCATGGGATAATGTCTCAACCCAAATTAGTAATTATGGGTTCATGCCCTCGTAAGTCAATCAAATAAATGAAAATGTATGTAGTGAAATAATTTTGGTATTACAGTAATTCTGTTGGGAGAAATGTTACAGGCTAAGTGAAGTCTGTTTTTCCAAAATATACATATTTACTCATGGAGAGGGTGATGGTTAGAGAACAAAATTCAAAGCAGTTAAGTGTACGCAGGCTGGGCTAAGTTGTCTTTTTAAAATTTTACTGTGCATGGTTATGAATAGCATTGTCATTATGAACCTCCTATAAAAAAGTGCTGTCTTATACAAGAACTCAGTGGTGTAGTGGCTCCAAAGGAAAAGTAAGTCCCATCCTGGGGTCAGTAAACTCTTTTTTTGATAGCTTGGCGTACAGGCATGAGGTTGCCTGAGGGAGAGCAGAGTGCTGATAGCTTATGGTGCAGTGCTGCAGTGAAAGCAGTGTTGGAATACAAAGGATATTCTTGCAGTTGCCACAGGCTTGTGATTACACTGTAGAAACTCTGAGGTTCTTGTTGACCACAGCTTTGCAGAGCTGACTGTTGATAGGTTAACAGATGAAGTCCATGAGCGCTGACATCCTTCCGTGTGGATGCGCCGAAAACGAAGTTTGTTTTGGAGATTTGCTGACCAAATGATTTAGACACGAAAGACCAAGAGTGTAACCAAGAAAAACAACATGTCGAGGTGTGAATAAATATGCTGAAATGGTAAACAGACATAAAAGGGAAAGTAATATCAATGTGCAGCTTTCATTCTCTCAGAAGTTAATGTGGCAAACCCGCAAAATCCAACCGCTGTGAACGCTACAGTTTTTTAAGGGTATTAATTTAAACCTACTGCGGTCTTCATACACTTTTTTCCTATATTTGAAGCATTAAACACTCTTCTCACACTTGACAATATGACAAAAGACTGTTCTCTTATCTTTAAATGTTTTCCAATCCTTGTAAATAAAATAAAAAACAACACAGATCAATGCACCAAGTTTCGTGACAGTTTCACAAACTGCTTTGAGATTGTGTTGGGCAGCCTTGAGCAGGAATGGACAGATAAGCAACTGGAGGATCTAGAAATACCAGGCTCTGTGACTCATGTTCACAGTGCAACAAATGGCGACAAAGCATTTAGTCACATTTTTTGGGAAAAAAGAAGGTTATGGAACATACTGAGGATATGAATGGACCGAGGAGAATCGGATTATAGGGTGGTTTAAAGAGTTTTTATAGATGTTTTACTTCTTTATTCTACCATAAAACTGGGTCAGAAGTGGAATCGGCTCTAACCTGCTTGCAGGAGCACAGAGGTAACTCTAAATTGCTTGTCAGTGTAAGTGTGAGTGTGATGTTAAATCTAATTAAAGTGTTGATTAATATAAGTAGTCTAAATAGATCAATGTGAATTTTATTTCCACGCTATCTTTCAGTGTTTAAAATTCACACATTTTTCTTAATGAAATGATACATTTTCTAACATATTTAGAAGATCCAAAATGTGTCAATTAAAATGCTCTTTTTCACATCTTCATACAATGAATAAATAGCAACTCGATTGTAACTTCTTGAAGAGGATTTTTTTTTTTTTTAGATAAATTTAAATGATGCTGCAATATGAGTGCCTCGTTGGTCTTACTCTGCACAGTCTGCAGTGCTCTTGTTGCAGTGAAATTGTACAGAGCTTAAGATAGAGATAGAGCTGGACAGATAAAAAAAGACAAATTGAATGTAGGAGCACAGGGACCATTATACTTTTCAGAAGGCCACGCATCCCTCCTTGTAAGTGATGTTTGCAGTCATTCTCTGCCGTCCTCTGCTCTCAAGCTGCATGACAAATATCTGTTTTCTCTTTCGATTATCCTAGAGTCTGAAATAATGCACTTCACCGTCCTCGGAGCTCAAATGCCAGGCATGCGTCAGCACTTATGTTTTCCCAGTAGTTCTTTTTTTATAGCACTACAGTCTTTCCCTCTCTCCCCGTCTTTCTTCGGAACTAATGATACAGTAAAAAGCTGATGCCAGCGCCCGATGGCCACAGCTTTGTGAAAAACGAATACAAAAAAGTAGCCTAAAGAATTTATTCCAATTATTCTTTGTGCTCCAAGTTGTAGATTGAAATGATGATCTGAAAACCCCTTCACACTGAATGATTTTTTTTTCTTCTCCGGAGGCCTGTGTTCATTGTGTTTTTTAATACACTGGCTGCAATGCAAAACATAATCGCACCCTCTCTTGTTACTTGTTATCTGCTTTTTGGATGTGAAATTGGAAACAAGTGCTCGAGCTGGGCTTTTCCTTCAACTCTCACCCACACACGCATCATATGTTAGACACAAATCTCCTTTTTTTTCAGATACCAAAGCGGCTCACACGCACACATTTTTTGACACATGGCTTGAGTTTATTCTTGGAGATGTTGTTTACCCTTCATGCTTGACGTGATTTCAGAGTGGAGGTGGTACCGAGCTCTTCCTTTCTTGTGCGTTCCATGTCTGAAAAGATGAGGCTTGAAAGCTGTGCAAGAGAATGCAGCGCATACTTAATTATACAAGAATTTGATGGAGTTGAGTGTTCATGCGTGTAGTAGAGGCCTCGGTATAACCAGCCAGGCCATTTCTTACTTCTGCAGTTCCATAACTATCGCCTTCAAAATGTAGACAAAGCAAGGCATGTATTGAAGGCAAAAGCAATCAATGAAAAGAGCACGTCAAGTAAAACTACTGAGAAAGAAGAGAATGGGATTTTATATTTTCACAGTTTCTGAAAAAAGCCAAAAGTGTTGGATTGACCACAGTGGTAGGGAATGATTTAGTTCATTTTGGATCTCTAACAATATATGTTGGCACTCCCAAGCAAAACAAAATGCCAGCCAGCCGATTATGAGCTATGTTGCCACTGTATCAATATCATAAGAAAGATTATTATCTTTAGCTAATTAGGGCACTGGATTCTGTGTTTGGAAGTGAAGGAGCATCAATATGCCCATGACAGTAAATAAAACATCCATGGAGTAGCATTAAATAATGTAACCGCTCAGAGAGAAGATGGTACCCACACAGCAGGAGGAAATGGAGCGTTAAAAGGTGGCACATTTGTCAGGCCTACCCTTGGGCTAAAAAGTCCATCCCAGTTCCCACCTGCCTCACCTCAACTCATTCCTGCGCTGAAATCTTAAAAGTAACATCCTTACGCACAAACAGTTTAACACACCGTGTGTTAATTTTGTCTTCCAGTGAAGTGCATCCATATAACACAACTTAGATAACTGCACTTGTGATTTCGTCTGACGGAGGAGTCAGCTTGCAGGGACAACGAATGATCCGGTTGGCACTCTTATCAGTCATCAACAATTTAACAGTTATATATGTTCATTGTGTAACAAGACTACAATTTGATAACACGCTGGTTAAAGTGCAGTTTAAAACTTACACGTGTGGAAAAATAGCCTTTTTTTGTCATTAGATGTCTAGATTCATAATGTAAAAAACAAGGCTCATGTAGATTTAAACAGATTTTATTCCAGTTCCAGTTTGTATGTTTACATGCACAGTTAAGCTGAGTCACGGTCACAGCTTGACTCGGCCTGTTAACTGGTCTGCTTTCCTTTGCCGCGGTACACATGCACAGGAGGAGATTTGATGTATTGATGAGGTATGAAAGAATATGAAGATATTCTGCTGCTTGTATTTTTCACTGTGGGAGATTATCGTATATGTAAATCCAGCTAAATTCAGTGCACAGACATCTCTAAGGGACAGATAATGCCGTGGTTATGAAATCTGGATTTTATTAGAGCAGAGCACACTAGGAATACTTTAGTGAGTATGAGTAGATGTAGACTTAATAGGCTGATTTTGTGTCACAATTACTGATGCATTTAATCATCTGACAAAAGAAACTAAACATGTGGATGAGAGAAGCTTTATATGGAATTTGGCTTTTTCAGTGTTACACTTACAGTTTAATTTTCTGTTTTTAAAAAAAGATACATGTGGTTATTCTTTGTTGTTGCCGGCTTCTTCTTCTTTTGTGGACTGGATGGGAACGTGTGCCTAAGCCAGTTTAGTTGAGCATGTATATGCACGGATTTAACCCCCATCCACGTTATCTGTTTGTCTTACTCCGGCGTTGAGAAGCTTGATTTCATACGATTTTGGTTGCATTAAAATGTTTGCATACTTTTAAAAAAAACTCATAAAACTGACATTTTTCTTTGATTATTGAACTTTTTTTCACGTTAGAAAATCAGAGACTATAGATGACATTTTTGTCCATAATTGTCCATGATTTTATAAATATGCATGATTGTGTTAGTGGATTTATCACATATTTCTGTATGATGACTCCTTTCTAATGTATTGATATCATTGTGTTACAAATTTTTCTTTCAGTATCTCATCGCCAGTACATCAAAGTATGGGTGTTATGGGCAAATTTGTAATGTATTATATATATGATTATATGTGTAGTCGTACTTTTAACAGCACATTTTGGCACGTATTTGTTGCATGGCTGTATTTGTAGCTTTCAGTGGAATACATGAAATTAACAGATCAAACACACTGTACTCCAGGCTCAAAAGCAATATTCATATGCTTTGAGTGGTACCTTGCTGCATACAAATAAATCAACTTAAGACAGTGGAGAGTGTGTCAGTTGGGGAGTATTTATAAAGGTCATACTTGATGTAGCAGTGTAAAAATGGCACGGCAGACCTATTTGTTTATTATCTGTGTAATCAGGGTTGAGTAGCTAGTAAAACATATAATAAATATTTTACTGCAGTCTTTAGTCCACATGAAAAATGATGGAGTCCATGCTTTATTCTATTTCATTTTTCTCTAGGCTCTAAAAGAGATTAATTGACACGGAATTTGTAGGACAGTGGTCGGGAAGACAAAGACGGTAGTTTGCACCGCCCGCTTTAAAAGTAAAAAAAAGTTTTGGGTCGATATCTAAAGGTTTTCTACTGTTTGTGGAACACAGTTAAACAAATACATGGTCTTTGATAAAATTCTTGCACTCTACAACCAAACTGTGTAACCCCCACATGCTGAGACATTGCTCTTTCTTGAGATTTGCTGAGTGTAGGTGATAATAATTCTTCTAACAGGTGCTGCACCATAAGCCCCAAGGCCTGGGGAAGTGAGTGATTAGTGGCACTCCCCCAAGATGCATTGCTTCTCTGTATTAAAACCAAACTCTGCTTTTTATTCCCTCCAGGGTTTATTAAGTGGGCCAGTTGCCATAGTGACGCTTTGGCAGGATATTGCCAGGATAAGCCGTAATGGGTCTCCTGACGCAGTTCATTCTGCTCCTGTGGAAGAACTTCACTCTTCGGAAGAGACAAAAGGTACACTTGTGTTCACAAGCCCTCCGTTTTGCAAATCAACATATATCTGCCAAAAGTGGTCAGCAGTGGGAAAAATGAGGATATGCTCTGAGGGTTGTCTTATCAAGGGCAACTAAAGGAGGAGAGGGAGAGGTTAAGGCGGGGGTGGTTTACTACAAAAATGGTCTCTTTCATGGAAGTAAGCCGCCTTTAACTCTCCCTCCAGAGAACAAGAACAATCTTATCTTAATGACAACCAATTCAAAGTGTCACCTTCAATTTTTAGTGATCTATCTCTTGTGCATGTTATGTCACATTGCCAGTGTTTTACTTCAAACAAAGCCAGTCTTTGGGATAGTTTTAAATGCCTTGTTTGAAGGGCAAATATTCTGTCACATACATCAGAAATCCTATCTTAAAAAAAAGGTTTACAAAAAAACAGACAACTTTTCAAATAAGAATATGAATTATCCCCCTGCAGTGAGTTCTTACATGCCAAATTAATCTTAATATAATTAAGATTATATTACGATAATATTTCAAAATCATCTAGGGCGCTTCTGCTCAATGTAATTGGCTTTCATTGTTTATCAGCAAACTGATAATTTAAATGCTTCTCTCGAAATGTGAGTTTAAGAGCTTATACATAGACACAATTCAGGGGTTCAAATGTTTCCAACTATTTCAACTGCTTTAAATGCTTCAACTGAAAACTAAATCTTCCATGCAACATTTCTGATGCAATTACCATTTAAGTCAAATGAGTTTATATTGTGCTAATTTACAACAACAATGATCTCAAGCCACTTTTATGGATAGAGTTCAAATCAATCCACATCTGTTCCTTTGCACTAGTCACAAAAGTTCCACATGATTAGTCATTGATATACTGTATAGCAGGCCTAGTAGCCTGTGGTTTCACACACACTTTCCATGTTGTAGAAAGATAAGTTACCCCACCATTGAACATCATTTCAAGAGTCCAAATGAGTAGTCAAGGCATCTAGTGAGCCTTATGAGTCATTGTTGGGGCTGACATTGCTGTTACACAGAGCTGCAGTGTGTTGTTTGATTTATTCTCTTGCAGTGATGATGGGAGTCACATCCACCCACTTGTTTTGTAAGGGGGTTCAAGCACAGCAGTGTTTCTGTCTCCTAAGCAGAACAAAAGACAATTTTACACACACACAAAAAGTGAAGAAAAAAATCATCAAAGCTCATTGTTTCTTAGACTAATTTATAGCAGAGAAAATTTTACAGTGTTCTACCTTAGAAAAATCAGCATTTAATCAGTGAAAAATAATAAAGATCATTTAAAAAACACAGTGGTGTCCTTTTCTTTCAGGAAGAAAGAAAATTTTTCTGCAAGAACATGTAAGCAGACAGTGGCGGTTTTGTGCATGGAATGTGTGCTATTTGGCCAATGTCAACATGAAATATTGTTATTAGACAAAACCAGTGGGAGTTAACAAGGACAATGGTGCTTTGGAGGGCTTGTGGAGGTTAATGACCAATTATACGAATGCCTCACCAAGCATTTTAAAATTTTATAACAGGCATGAAACTGATTTTATGGTCCAGTATTTCATATTATTTCACAGGAAGAGATTATCTATTCACAAAGACACTGGTGTCCGAAGGCAAACGCCTGGAGAGCTTGACACTGGAAAGGTCTCCGTGTTCTTTGTGTTCCTTCTCTATGCCTTTTCTTTGGAATACATTACGATATTTCGCCCTCTCATCAGAGTTACAATAAACAAAGACTGCAGCTGAAAATTTTCTTTCCAAACATACATGTGATTTTTTTGCATTTTTCTTACTAGTCTTTCATTCATTGACAAGCTCTACAGCAATAAATCCATCCATCCATCCATCCATTTTCTATACCCGCTTAATCCATAGGTCGGGTCGCGGGGGGGCTGGAGCCTATCCCAGCGGTCATCGGGATAGGCGGGGTACACCCTGGACAGGTCGCCAGTCCATCACATAGACAAATGAGACAAACAACCACACACACACTCACTCCTAGGGACAATTTTAGAGACCCCAATTAACCTAAACAACAATAAATATTCAGAATATTATATTTTTAACATCTGTGTGTCCTTCAGTATAATAACCAAGACAAAGAAAAAGATGTCTTCTCTTAATATTTGGTGATAGTGTATCTTCGGATACAGTGTCTCCACATGTATAGACATGTAACGGTGGCAGGATTAGGAGAACGGCTGACTGGAGCTTTCCAGCTGATTCCTCTAAGCAGGTCATTCTATCAGAGATGCTGAGGGAGAGAAATGAGTGAGCCAGCAGAACAGGTTAGCTGAGGTTAGGGGGGTGGGGCTCAGTGTGTGAGTGCAGGACTGAGGGTGGGGGTGGTGTGTCATGATGTGGCAAGGGTAAAATCCTAGATGGCAGACAGTGTGGGAGCAATGATAAAGGATAGAAAGATGTGATTCTACCAGAGACACTTCACTACACAAAGCATTTTCCTTCATGAACCATTGCAAGCTAAAGCATAAAGACAGTTAGATGCTATATATTCATATTATGCTGTATGTCATTTTTACTATATAAAAGTTTGCCAGTGACACAACAAGTGGTGATAGACCAGATAGAAAGATAACTACAAGATTTAAAAAAGTTAAATATTGTGTTAGTGTTGCACAATACCCAATAACAATATCAGTAACTGCAAAACAAATAAAAAAAAAGATAAGTTAAATACTGATATCTTAGTAATAATCTTCTGAATTAAATCTGACATTGTGACTCCCCTAAACAACACCATCATCAGTTCCAAGAAAAATTGGGATATCCAAGGAGAAAATTTGTGAAATGAAATTAAACCTGCTATTCCATAGATCTCAACTTCCTGTTAAACCTTTTGCAAAATGCAAACAATGAACTCACTTTGCATTTCTATATCTAGGTAATCAGCTGGCAAAATGTAATTCAAATTTATTTAACCCACTAGCTGACTAAAACAGCTTGTAAACTGAAGAATCAAATCAAAATCAAATCAAATCAAATTTGTTTGTATTGCACATTTCATGTACAAACAATTCAAAGTGCTTTACATAAAATAAAAGCATTGCAGCAGGGAGTGGAAGAAGCATACATATAAAAATATAAAGAGAAACAAATAAAATCATTTAAATGAATTTAAAAACAAGCAACAGTCCAGAAAAGTTAAAAGATACCGTGCAGAAGAAGACTTCTGAAGAAAAAATATTCAAAGATCTTGTTCATTTTTACAGAGGAACAATTATAGAGAGCAGCTTAGAACAGGACAGTTCTGGAGAGGGAGTCGAACCACCCAGAACATGGTAACCCAGTATACAAACCCCACTCTGTCAACAGACATGATGTATTGCTTGCTGTACTCTGCTCCCATGTCCTCTACAATCCACCAGGAATGTAGATTCTATGTTGTGACTTTTTATTTTTTGTTATATATTTGTGGCTATGTAGTGATAATGAAGCTGTATATTGAATCCTGACACTTTCTGTACATAACAGCACATTATGTCTGTTTGGCCCTGACGGGAACCATTTCAAAAAGTGAACCCTTGAGGTCATTCATGTGTGTTTTGTTGGATTTTTCTTTTCCCTTGGGTAGAAATAAAAACACAACACACAACATGGATTGCTGCCTGCTAGCAGGCAAGTAATGGTTATATTAACGCAGAGGAGTGGTTGACACTCTTCATCTAAGAGAGGATTGAGCGTGGCAAGGAGATGATAAGGAGAGTGTGATAGCTTCAGTTTAGGGCATCACAAACAGAGACTGCTCTCTAAGTCTTGTGCTTAGAGAAATAGCAAGAATAAGACGAAACTATATGGACTCTGGCATTTTTGTGAAGATGCTGACATGAACAGTCTTATATATGCAGTGCCTGAAGTTAATAGTCAGTAATTAAACTCTTAAGTGTGTTAAGTTTAGTTGAAAAATTATACAACAGCCATCAGGATTCAATAATAAAAAATACTTCAAATCATTGTCTCATCACTGGAGATAATTTTCCAGCAGTGAACTTTAAACTAAAAGAAAGGCACAATTCCCTGTCAATAAATGGCTGTGGGGTGCTGACATGATAGAGGTCTAGGGTTAGTAGTCTTTAAAACTCAATTTCGAGTTTGCTTAGCTTAACACTTTATACAAATTAGTAGGCTTGCATCTGTACAGAGGCCATAAAATCCATCTAAAAACTCCCCTAAAACTAATTTATTTACTAATTGAATGCACACAAAACAAAAGAGTAAGAATAACATGGTGTTTGAAGCAGAGTTATATAATGGACTGTTTCTTGGCTTGCTTTTCTTGGCATTAGCCAGTTTATAGTCTTCCTAAAATATAAAAAAAAAAGCTATCGACTGCAGTTCTTATATTTAGCTGACAAATAAAACAGTGGCGTGAATCCAACAAGTGAATCACCACATTTCCAAAAATGTCAAACTATTCTTCAAAGTTGCAGCACAGTTTCTGTTTGCTTGTGGGAAAATGTTCAGCACTCTTTCACGAGCCTGTCATGTCTTCTGGGAGCTCTGTTTTCACTATATTAACTAAATTCACATTATTGACTTATGAGAAAGCAATGCAAACATTTTAGGCCACAATATCTTCCAAAGATGCATATGACATGCAAATAATTTAAATCAATTTGTGTTGTTTTCTTTTGCACAGGTGCGACTGGTTGTTGAAGTAGTGTGGCCTCTTTTTCTGTTCTTCATACTAGTGGCTGTGAGGTTCACCAATAAGCCAATTTTCAAAGGCCAATGTAAGTACAAGCTAAATTTGATTTGCCTCTAATTATCAACTTTAATAAACAGGCAATTTCAATTCAATATGATTATCAATTGTTTTGTGACATCATTTTGATTGTGATGTCAATAAAAGAAAAGGTGTCCCTATATAAAGCTGTACAGAAGAACAAATATGTATCTCTTTTCCCAAAGGTCACTACCCAAATAAAGCCATGCCATCGGCTGGTGTACTGCCCTGGCTCCAAGGTATGATGTGTAACATCGACAATCCCTGTTTGAACTATCCAACACCAGGGGAGACACCAGGCCAAGTCAATAACTTCAACAACTCCATGTAAGCACTGGGATCTACTTGTCTGTCAACTGAGATGACAAACACAGTGTTTTCATTACTGTTCACATTTCAGAACATTTACTAACAGCATATGATTTTTCTGTATTTCTGATTAATTAGAATCGCTGGGATGTTGATAGAGCTTCAAACCGTCTTGTTGGACGAATCCATTCTCAGTAAGGCACAGTCGCTGGCAGATGATGTCGACCAATGGACTTCAGTCCTGTCAAAGTCAAACCCTGGTAATGGTAATAATATGAATGATACTAATAATGGCAATCAGAAGTCTTTATGCATGCTCTGTAAAACAGTGACATTATAAAATGATCTTATATTGTAACCAAAAACTAGCACAGAAATTGACAAGAAGCAGCAAAGGTTAAATTCCTTTTTATTAGAGTAAGAATTTTATTGCTACTGAATTATGTTTTAAAATAAATTGATCTAGTAAATGCTCAGCCTCAGCAAAAATCACTCTGCCATGCCTTTGTTGAGTACTCTCCATCAGGGAAAGTATCCCCATCATTTGGAGGACAGGTTGGAGGATTTGTTATCCCCCTTTAAACCTCAAAAACAGTGGTGTATAATTATTTATGATGCAATTTGCTGTGCAGACTGACAGATCGTTTGTCTTGATAAGTTGCTGCTTTGCATTAGGCTCATTTACCCTGATGATATTCAGATTTTCATGCAGCACCTAATTTGCAAAAAGGCAAGTGAGGGAGGGGGGTGGCTGTTCAACAAGCGGCTTGTGGGACATTTGCATTTCGGGGTCGCTGGCTTGTAATATACAAGATTAAATCCATCAAAGATCTAAGCCTGGACATAATTAATAGGACTTGCTGTCTGAGGCAAGAGCACAAAAGGTCATTAACAAGAAAAGGAAATGGAGTACTATCAAAAGACTAAGATGGCAAAGGTGATCGTGTTGTCTTTTTTTGTTTTCACCATGGGTTGATTAAAAAAGACTCAGGTGGTCACTTCAATCAGAAAGGTAACCTTGTTCGGGAAGAGTGCAGAGCATGTTCCACTTTCCCATCATCTAACCCTGCCAATTCCCCTGAAGCTGCTATTGTCATGAGGAGCATAATAATATGTCATCAGTGGGAATCACAAGGTGTTGTATGAGGTGAAAGTAATGTTCCAACAGAGTAATTAATTCCAGTGGTTTTTATAAAGCATCTATAATAATTGAAACTTGAATAGCACAACATGAGTCACTCACCCCCGCCCCCTAAGTGACCGAGTTACCCATATTGCAAATGCAAAAGTGATAATTTAATTATATTGCATCACCCCTTCATCATCTCAGCAGTGCAAGTTGGAGTCCAAAGAAGCAGAAAATGCATGGGGCATAAATTTCATCAAGGAATTGGTTTGAGTAAACTGGAGTGGTGTTCCTACTGGGCTGAGTCATTGTTCCTGTCAGGGGTAATAATGGCTCTTTTTAAACACTACCTTTTGGTAGCTGGTAAACAGTCTGGTGCATGTTAGGTCTATTATACACTAAACTGATGTCAAAAAACAGTGACAAAGAAAGAGCCTCTTGCTGGGTCTAAATAGGACTTGAACACAACACAAACACCTATTCAAATTGCAAGCTAAGACGTACTATCTCCTGTGCAACCGGATATAACTGTCCAGCACTGAAAGGAGCAATAGTCTGTCTGTCCACAATGTGTAATTTTCGCAAATGGTTATCGAGAATCTTGCTACAGTGGCACTGGCAATACCTGGCCTGTTACATATGAAAAGAAAAAGGAGGAGGCAGAGTTGAAAGTAAGGAGAAACTGTACGGTAAAAGGATGAGTCATGAATTCTCCAGCTACACTGAATAGCTAGTGTGAATGATCTCTCACAGACAGACCAGATACACATTTAAATTGGTTGAAAAAAAACAATAGTGGACCATGCAGTCCACACGGAAATGACAAGAGAGACGGAAGTTCTTGATGGCCGATTGTATAAGGTGTATAAGGGCTCCACTCCACTCTTAAACTCATCCAGCTGAAGTGCTCAACCCCTACTTGGACCAGTAATAGATTTTGTAGCAACTGTAATCAAGAAAACATCTGTTTCAGGGGAGATTTTAGGGGAGCACACAAGTCATGGAAGCAAAATTACTCTTCTGTTTTGACATCTTGGCTCAGTGTGATTGTGGTGTTAAGTTCCCATTTCTTTTTTTTTTTTTTTTAAGCTTTAAAGCTTTTTGTTCTCAACGCAACCGAATAAACCCTCTCGTGCTTTGTTTTGAACTTCCACAGTAAAAAGGTTTATGTCCTATTAGTTTGAGCTATTCTCAATGTTAGCCATGGGTTTCCATTAGGAGAAATGACAGATATTTCACACAGACTTCCAAACGCATTTTTTTTTGTGCGCAGCAAAATTCAGGATAGATCAAAGGCCGCAGGGCTGGCTGCAGAATATTTGCAGTATTGAGTCTAAGGGAAGATAACTCATGCCCAAAACTATGAGGATAATAACTACAAATATTGACACATAGACTCCAGGGGCCTAATGTACAAAGGGTGCCTACGCACAAAAAAAGTGGCATTTTTCATGTCAACGATCAGATGTATCAAGAGCGAAATGACCGTGGAAATGTGCGGTGCCTCACGCCAACTTCAGGGCTGGCGTACGCACTTTTCTCCAGCTGTTGATTCTTTGGTGACACTTAAAGCTGCAGTCTGCAAGATTTGTTGTTGTCATACGTAAAGTCCTACTTTTTGGCATTTTAAGAGTTTACATGATCTATCAGAACGCTTGAAGTTGAAAACGGTGACCTCCGTAGTCGCAAAATGCAAGAAATGCTTATTTTTTAACCGAAAAATAAAAAGTTATTCAACTTCCTGTCCCGCCCCTTCAAAACACATGAGAACTCGTGCACGTAGACGTGCACGCCAGATGCGCCTACACGACTCCTCATTCATCAACTCACCTGTCATTTGCGATCATGGAAGACACAGTAAGTAGACTAGCCCGTAATGAAGTTCAATAGTCCAGATAAATAAGCGTGGGGACGAGCCTACCTTGTATCGCGCGTGCACAATCGGTGATTGACAGGCAACAGAGCCTAGCTCGTAAACCTGATTGGTTACCTTTTACCGGTCCGGTCTGCAATTTTGTAAACAAACCTGCTGGCTTTGGAGGGACCTAGCGGGACATATAGGGGACCTAGAGAACTCTTTTTTTTTTGTATTGGGGTATTTAATGTACTACTTTCAGAATCCCCGGACAGTTCCAGGCATTATGCTTGAAAAAGAGTTGCAGACTGCAGCTTTAAAGGTGATGTTGAGAAACTGTTATAATAAATAAATGTGAAAACAATTAGTCCTCAGACTGTGATGTGCACATTTAAGACACATGAACAATTAATACTGATAAATAATTAACACGCCCATGTTTCTGCAATTACACGAGTGGATATAAAACCATGCGCAAAGTGGTGCAATGCATACCATTAAAAACAATGGCTGCTTTAGCGGTGCCAGTTGACCTTGAGCCAAGCCATGCCAGCCGAGTGGCACGGAAGTATTCGCATCTCAGCCAGTATATCAAATTCCCATACAATGCAGTTGAACAGGCCAACATCAAAGCGCAATTTGAAGCGAGAGACGGTTTTCCTAATATAATCGGAGCTATCGATTGCACACACATTGCTATAAAAGCGCCATCACATGATGAATTTGTATATGTCAACAGAAAACATTTTTATTCAATCAATAATACAGATCATATGTGATGTTTAAATGCAATTAACCAACACTGTAGTGAGGTGCCCTGGTTCAACGCACGTTTCATACATTCTGAGTAACAGCATCATTGGGAACAGACCACACGGTGGCATTGTGCGTGATGGGTAGCTTCTTGGTAAGTAACTTTATTTGTGTAATTGTCCTAATATTATTCCCCACGACGTGCATTGAGCATGTGTGCCCCTAATTTCCATCCCATCTTCACAGCATCATTAGTTGGTAGTTAAAGTTAGTTTCTTGCTGTTTTTTGCTGGTTAAACTACACCTTAAGATCTTTCTAACAAGCCCCTGATCGTCTATGTGTGCAAATGTTGATAAACCCGTGTAAAGTGTGAAATGTCTCAATCAGCCTCACCTTTTCTCTGGCGCACTTCTTCACGTTACTGTATGAACATGTTTGTTGTGAGTTACACAAAAACATAGGTATTTACCTTGGGGGTAATCAGATTCACCCACATGTGCTCCCACCACCACTGAGAGAGCATTGTCACCCATAGTTGCGCCGACTCTCTGTTCAAACAGGGTGGGCCCCTTCTGTCTCCCCGCCTGTTTTGGCCACACTTTGGCTGTGGGCAGCCAGTCTCCGCTTCACATCCACCTTAATGTCGGACCACTTCTTCTTCACCTCTGCTTGTGTGCGCTTCTTAGACCCCACAACATTGACAGCCTCGCACACACTCTCCCACCCACTCCTCTTACTTTTGCTGCTTATGTCGGAGGTGAACGTGCCAAGTGCACATTTTTGCGGGCCTCCACTTTAGAAAGTAGCACCTCCATCTTGCTTTCCGTGAAATCTTTTTCCCCGTGTTACTCATTCTTTTTTCTTTATTTTCTGATCTTGCAGCGAGGGGAATCGCAGGTTCAGGGCTCATTTAAATATGATTTGCATATTCAAGTAGGGGCGTGGACAGTGAAGAGTCGGGTACTCTGACATGTGTGCTCAATTACTCATTGATTGGGATGTACGAAGGAAATGTGCTTGGATTCACGCCTACACAGATTCATACATCCGGATATTTTTGTGCGTTGGAGGGCATTTGGGTTTGAGCGTACGCCATGTTTCAGTAGGAAATCCACGCAAGTCTTTGTACATGAGGCCCCAGATCTGCTCTCATTATCATGTCTGCCAACAAAAGCATCAATGTCAAATTGAATCTTAAAAAGGTAAAGCCTGTCAAACTTTTTGTTTCAGCTCAACCGGTCATCCTGAGGAGTATTCTAAGAGACGATGAAACTTTCTCCACACATCTGACAGAGAATTTGTCGGTTCCATCATCAGTGGTCCAAAGCCTCATGAATGCTGAGATTCAACTCAAACCAGTGAGTAGAGTCGTCTGCTACTATAGTGATAACATCAAAATAGAAACAAAGACACCAAATCATTGAGGAACATTATTTTCAATCATTTTTGTGTGATTAAAACCTATTAAATATTACCATAATGCTCAAAAGACCAACTGTGTCAAGAGTGCTGTGTTTGAACATTTCAGACCGAAGTGTCGGAGCCAAGAGCAGCCTTTGGGACTCTTTGTCTTGACATTCATGATCAAAGCACTCTGGTATTTACATACTAAAAAGTCTATGGTGTAATGGCTAATCATTGGTAATTTTTTTAGATATGGATGCCAATAAGAGTAATGAGTGTCTTTTTTTCTAAATGTCACCCAGTTGATTGTGATGCATATATCAAGTATTATCTGATAAACTGCAAGAAGGTAATTATATTTCACTGATAAGGATGCTTAAATACATTGTTAACTGACAAAAATGTGCACAATGTGTTTGACATTCTCTCTATAGTGTGTAGTGCAAACTGCAAAATTGCTGCTCTTGGAGAGGTCTTGCCCAGCCACATCTATACTTCCAGCACTTGTAAATGGTGTGACTGTACCCATTATTCTATCGTATATCTGATACTGGCACAAAAAAAAAAGAGACTTTTTTGTTTTTGTATTAACTAAGTTATTTGTGAGGACAGAAAGCTCAGAATGTAGCAATACTGTCCTGCAAAAACTGTCACTCAGTATCCAGAAATCCCTGTTCGCCATCAGAAAATAACCATGCTCTGAATGAAGGTGGGTATGTGTTCAGCTGCATCTGGAATGGAAATGCATCCAATCATCCATGTGTTTTTGACAGTGACCGGGCACTTTATAAATCCTAACACCAAGGGTTTTTTTACCTAGTATGTTGGGGTTAACTTGTTTTGGTTGAAACATTTTGGTGCAAAGATGCAAGAACGTCTATGTAAGGAAACAAATATGTTTAATTTAGTCTTTGTAAAGCTTTTCAATCCTTTACTGAGGGAGCTGAACAGACCTGCCTTACTGCACAGCCTAAATATTTGTCTTGGCATTTAATGGTGCTGGTTGAGAATTTGTTGTTTTGCAGAAATGAGGCAATCTTTAAAATGGTAACAAGCAGATAGTGGAAGGGAGGGAATGTTGCTTGGTATGTGTAGCCAATTCCCAGGCTAATCCCAACAGTCTACATCTGGTGAGTCAGACTGCTTTTTGACCAGCAAATGGTTCTAGTACATTCTCCAGCATTGTTCAGTAGCCAAAAAACAATTTGCATGCAGTGATCCGATGCCTTCACTGCAGCACCAGTTTCACACTCTATTTGGTTGTATGCTTTTTCACAGGTCTGTTATATATCCACTTATTACAACGATATATCATTTTATATTTTTGCTAAGATATGACTTGCATCTGGTTCTGGCTGTAAATCCTCATTTTCTATCGAGGACTTTGATCACAAATGAGAACCAAACTAGTTCTCTGCTGGTCAAAATGCCTCTACGATACCCAGAGAGCAAAAGTTTCTGATGCAGCTCACAAAGCATTAATCATTTTTAACTCTTTATCACTGCTGTGCATGATGCATTTGTGCATCTCTGTGTATAGATGTTATTGTTTTGCCATTTTCTCTGTGTTATCAGTGCACATTTCCCCCATTTGCAGGCAAGTATGCACTACTATGCTTAGCAGCAGGCTGTTGTCACCCATTTATATTGTAAAGCAAAGCAAAAGTCTGTACTTATGAAAGGCCTCGAACTTTTCATTGTGAGGAAGGAGCATGGAGTGGTTGATGCCATTACCACAGTTCTTAAAACCTCTGGCCTCCAGTTCAAGACCACGATAAAACATTTTTATTCTCTTCCTGTTTTCATTCATTCACTCTTTATTTTGATTTCACTCACTGTATGCACATAAAATCTATTTTGTTAGGGTAAGGTAACACAGCTTTTCTGGCAGGGGTTATGCATAAAAACTATTTGGATATGGTTAGAAATTGAAACTATTCATTAAGAGTCATGAAAAGATAGCGGTTCGGGCTAAAATGCTTTCTTTCCCAATGCTATTGTTACATTACAACACACCATTTTATTAGATGCCTACAGGATGCACCTAGATTCATAGTATTCATACTATTAATGGGGGAAGGCCCCCCACTGAGCCTTCCAGTTTGCATAGCAGGTGCCTACTGGCTCATTGGTTTGGCAAGAGTGTGGTTATGATGATCATCAAATCAACAATATTTATAGTTAGAATCTTTTGCAGGTTGTTTGTGCATATGTTCATGATGTACATTTCTATCAAAACAAACCTCTTTATATCCCAATATTAAAATCCGATTGTACATATTAGCTTGCACAGCAACCCAAAGTATAGACAACTCATGATTAGATAAGAAATGGTGACATGCAAAGTTCTCTTGTTTGACATCCTTTACCACAATTGGTGTTTACTTTTCAGATGACGGGCATGCTGGGGACAGGCAGTCTGAGGAGCACACTGTGTGAGGGGACAGCTCTGGATGAGTTTGTCCAATTTAACAGCCAAGATGAGAGGGAGGTTTTTCAAAATGTGAGCTGCTCCCTCACCCAACAGCAGCTGATTAACACCCAGCAAGTCCTTCTGCAAAACCTGGATACGACAAAAGTGCTTTCTGAGGTAAGCTTTCTTTCGCTGTCGATGGATTTGGGGATTTTTTTTTTAGAGATAACATATCTGGTGTTGGTGTGTTTTCACTAATTGGTCTGATGGGAAGTAATAATACTGCCCATAATGTCTAAGGTCATCAAAAAGTCCTAATTCCAGACCTGCAAGGTCACCCACATCTACCATTTTACAATCTGCATTATCTGAATTAATGAAAGCAGTGTTCAAAATCTAAAGTCTTCTCTTCTTCTGGTATGACAATGTCATGATTTCTACATGTGGGTGCTTTTGTCTTTCAATGCTGCTATTCAGGACACACAAATTTGTTTTTGTCTTCTTTTGAGTATTGATACATGTAATGTAATGAAAGCCACAAACCTACAGAAAAGAAAATGAGTGTTTCACTTTTTTAAGGCAGGATTGGATGCTTTCAGAAATAAAATGATATGAAAGTAAAAGAAAACGCTCATTTGACATTTGACAATGATCCCGTCCTTTTTTTTTATTTGACAAAAATATATTTTCTCTCGTGTCTCTCACAAAAGTGAGACAGTATAAATAGTTTATTCTTTTTGGCCACATTTTCCAGTAACATGTCTTTTTCCTAAATCACTGAAAGATTTATTTGCTTTACTTTCATACCTCCAAGCCATTTTCAGCCTTTTCCAAACTATGTTGCCCATTTCTGCAGAAATTCATTCTCTGAGGCTTGCAGATCCTGAACTGAAATTTGAAATTCCATTAAAACTTTAAAATTATTGGAAAAATTGTCATAGATTTAAAAAGAATCTTTCACAGCCTTGATGTCATACAATACAAAATGAACTATTTAGCGATTGGAGTTAGGTTGTTAGATCTAACTCTAACTAAGTATTTTGAATACCAAAAGTGAAGCAATCATGAGTGACAGTGAGGTTGAGTGACCAAAAGCTAGCAAATCTTGTATGGGATGGGACTTGAATTCAGGTATTTTGCATTACAGTCAGTGGATTAATGCCACCATGGCACATCCTGTCCCATTCTAAGTATTTCTGGAACACATTATTTTAAAAACACTTTCAAGTAATTCAAAATTCAAGGCAAACACTGGCACATAACAGTTGGAAGTCTTCACACTGCAGTCATTTTATAAATTTTTTTGGATGCATTTTGTCGGCTGAAGGTCCTCACAAACTGAGACCTAAATACTGCAGTAAAATATCCAAGAATATACCTTTGAACATAAACATAGTTTCAATCACATATTGTAAGATGAAACTATCTCCACATCTCCATACAATTGAAGAGTAGAGTGAGAACAGTCTGCTTCAACAATAATACTTGCATGACTTGAATTAAATTGAATGTAAAGACAATGATAGTCTGTGCCAGTCAACTGAGTAATTCAAAAGTTAAATGTTATGCTTGTCGAGCTCTGTGACTCAGAGAGAAGGAGAAAAGTTTAATCTTGTTAATGAGTACTTCAAGGCTAAACCAGCCGGCAACACCTCAGCACCAATTTTGTATAATTGCTGCAACATTGCATACGATGATGTGTTTTTCATATATTTTGAGTAAAACCTAATTTTCTGCCACACAGAGTCGGATCTTTATACCAGTCATTTGATGTGACCTCTGTGTCTTGTAGTGATCATACTAAAATGCATCTATGCAATCAGCTGGGACTTATTTGTTCACGTCAATGTTTCTTAAATTCTGCTAAATCTCTGTTTCCTTTTTGATGATGAAAGCCTGCACTTTTCTTTGACTTTATCTTTGAGGGGAAATATATGGGACAGCAAATCCAATAAATAAGTGATAAGGCAGGAAGTTTGTAGGAAAGAGCTTTTGAACAATTTAAGCCCACAGGCATTTTCAGACATAGAAAAGCCCAGACAAGATATGGTGGAAAAGCTCCTCAGCGCCTCAAGCAGATAGATGGAAAAGAACATCAAGCCTTCACTACTTAAGGTTTGACATTGCTGAATGATTGTGATAACAACAAGAAAAGGAAAGCATAAAGAAAAGGACAAGGGAAGAAATCAGGGTCTACGAATGAGAAAGTGAGCAACAGATCGGTTGATTTAGACATTGTTAGTTTTCACTATAAACTATTATTCGTTGTATTTGGATATCTGGAATAAGGGGAAAAAGCACAGTAAACATGAATGATGCTGAACAGAAAGGATATGGACATATGTTAAACGTCAAAATATATTTATCTGCTATTATTATAGCTATGCCCATTATTGTTAAGCACATCTTATAGCTTTTTTTCTGTGAGATGCGGTTTAGTTATATATCCTTTCTCATAGCATTAAAGGAAACACATGACCACTTGAAAAAAAAAATTTGGAAAAAAAAAGTCGAGAGGAAAAAGTTTTTAAGATTAGACTGAGAACTTTATTTTGTGCTGCGGCCCACTTTGTTTACCTCCTGATACTTAAGACTCAACCAGCAGCAAGGCCATTGTATAAAGAAAGCTCAAAAGCTCTATCTACGATTAGTTTGGTTAAAAGAAAACATCCTAATGCAATGTTCCCCATGAACCTCTGCTTTAGACGTCATCCAGGCATCTGATCTTTTCACTTCTAGTCTTTCTTGACCCTGATCTTGCATTAATTTCTTTGCTTTAATACTTTATATGCTGAAAGACAACGCAAGCACCCCTAATACAGGCTATACTTGACACATGATGCATAAAAATGACAGTGGTTGAAAGGGCATGCCATTTAGTTCTTCTAATTCTGTTCATATTGTGTGCCTTGAGAATGTCACTGTTCAGAATGTCAACGTAGCACTTGTCATTGTGCAGTACAGTGCTGGGGTTGATGATGTTAAAATACAATTTATTGGTCAAGATTTGAAGCCATCCTTTCTTTAAGCACGACGACACCCCAGCCACTGGATACAAAGGGTCGTTGATTGGTTTGATAAGTATGAAATGATGGAAATAATATAGTCTGGCCTTTACAGACATCAGATCTCGACACAATCGAACACCTAAAGGAGATTCTGGACCGACGTGCTAGACGGTGCACATCACCACTGTCATTAAGAAGTAAAATGGGAGAATGGGAGTCTTTTAGATGAATGGTGTTTCGTCTCTCTGTAGAGTTCCACAGTTACTGAGTCAAAATCCAGAACTTCTTCTTGGTAAATTTATGAATTTTTCTTTCTTTTCTAATACATCCTCTGTTGTTATTCCTCTCTAAACCAAATGGGGTTTAGCTGCCTTCAGCTTTGGACATTGATGCAACAGACACGGTGGCACTGATAAGAAAAACCTCTCAAGACGCATTACCAATTATTGAGGAGGTTAGTAGTATTTTCACATATTTGCAAAAAAACATATCCTCTCATCTGATGAGGCCATTTTATTAGAAATTAACATTTCTTGTAACTTTGTGTCATCTAGGTGGCCAGGCTGCAGAGCTCCATGATCTTTAAGGCAGCTGGTTCCCTGGATTTCCAAGAGGACATGATCGGAAGTATCAATATGTTGCTGTGTGGAATGCAGTCAAACTCCAATTCTACCAACATGACCCTCAGTTTACCTTCCATTGGACAGATGGCTAACAACAACTCAACGTCCATTATGGGCAACAGTTCCAGTAAGTGTTGCAGTGAGCTGCTTTCAAAAGAAATGCAGGCCTTGTGGCTCAATCATTTATCACCATTTTAAATTTCCTGCAATATACATAGTCGTGGTGACCAAGAAATTGAGACATTAAGAATTAGCGATGCTTAATGTGCGTTATCACAGCAGCTGATTTGTGGTAAATTTTGCTGCTGTGAACAGCTTAAATTGTGCTGCATTTTGGTTAATTGCTGGAAATTGAGCCTGATCAGTATGGGCGGCAGAATATATCACATAAAGTTTCTTTTCCTATTTCAAATTAGACTTATGGTGTTTTGGCAGTTTTGTGGTAAAGATAGTGGATGTACTGAGACCATAGTTGGTACATAAGTATCAGCAGTTTTTATGTTAAGCGTGTGGTGAATGGACAAACACTTATAAACAAGAGTAATCATAAATAATCAATTACACAGTGTTGATGAATCTGAGGCATTTCCTCGTTACAAAAAATGTCCATGCTAGTGGGAAAGAAAGATGAATTAGCTGGGTATGGTACACAGCACAGTCAGCAGTGCAGGGTGAACAAATGTGACCACTTGTGCACATCCAGGAGCATGCACCTGTGACACAGTTGGCTCTTCCGCCTGAGCTGGAAACTGGGTTTGATTAGGAATACATCATTTCAGGCTGTGTCAGCGGCTGGCATCTGCCGTGGGAATCAAATCAGCTATTTTCATTCTATTTAAAAGCTGCATGATATCCTTAATTTTAGGCACATTTTCTGTAACATTTTGTAGATACACAGTGAAGGGAACGTTGATGTCTATCCAAACAGTTGTTGGGAGTGAGCAGGTAAATGTCAGAGAGGCCTCTCTATGTCACTTAAGAGAGTGACATCAATGACATTTATTCAAGCTTAACTGACTTTCTGTTCAAATGCTGTGAGACATAGCTTGATTCGTGCTGCTTGTAAGAAGTAAGTGCTGCTTGATTGGTGCATCAGGTTGTTCACATGGACTGGTGTCACACATTTAGGTTATCCGAGAGAGCTGTAAGTGCATGTCTGAGTATGTGCAAGCTTGCCTACTTCTGATTATATATAAAATCAAATGCTTCAAACACGAGTCATGCAAACTTAAAGTAATATTGGTTTCTTTGTGTGTGATTGCATGAGCAAGACAGTGTGTGTGTTGCACCTGCACAGCATTCACAGCGTTGTCCAACTGAAATGCTGAATTTAGCCCATCTCCAGGGTACAACTCAAATTGATTCAATTTGCCAAGTTGAGGGGGCTGGCTTGAGGCTCAAAGCAATTATTTGACTTTGGCTAAACAGTATAAATAAGAGATTTCATCTTTCAGACTTGTGTTTTGTAGAAAAGCAAGGTTCTGTTCTTAAAAAAAAAAGAACTACAGAGCTTTGGGAACTGTGTAATGGCTGTAATCTGGTGCCTCCTTTGGCCCAGAAAAAAAAAAATATATATATATGTGTCTTTTTTGTGATACAAAGATGCCAATATAAGAGTGCAATCCATTTGTCACTTACATCTTTATGCATGCTTTGTAGCTGAGCAGAGCTGTCGTTTCTCATAATCAGAACGCATTCTTTGAAATAAGGAACCATGCTGGATACAGTGTCTGAGATATAGTTGTGGAGTAAAACATATTTTATGGATATTGCAGGGAGCTGAGATATGTGAAAAATCTTTTAACTTTTTTATATTTGGTGTAGTAGACACAACAGTGAAGCAATCTACAAGAAAGGACAGAGCAGACTGTACTTCTTGAGGAAGCTAAGGTCCTTCAAGGTTTGCAACAAGATGTTGCAGATCTTCTACAAGTCTGTTGTTGAGAGCGTCATTTCCTCTTGCGTCATCTGTTGGGGCAGCAGCATCAGAACCAGGGACCTAAAAAGACTCAACAACCTGATAAAGAAGGCTGGTTCTGTTCTGGGGACGACTGTGGAACCTCTGGAGACAATAATGCAAAGAAGGATTTTGCATAAAATCAAGAGAATTATGGACAACCCTGAACATCCTCTCCATGAGACTGTTATCAGAAAACAGAGTCTCTTCAGTCAAAGGCTTCTTCAGTTTGGATGCAAAACGGACCGCTACAGGAAATCTTTCCTGCCCACAGCCATCAGCATCTATAATAACTCTTTGATTTAATTGAGCTACATCAATATTTAATTTCCCTCTGGGATAAATAAAGTATTTTTGAATTGAATTGAATTGAATTGAATTGTATGAATGAAGAAATAATCGGAATCATTTATTCATTTTCCATTCCCTCTTAATCCTGTACAGGAGTTCAGGATCACTAAAATAATATAAAACATAAAGTAGATTGTGTCCCATTAAAGGCTGAGCAGATGCTCATATTGAACTAGAAATCAGCCTGAAACACAAAACGAGAACCCTAAACCTTGAACCATGTGGTAACATCTTAGGCTGAAAAATTATGTTGATGCTGAGATCCAAAAATGAGTTTATCCACTATAATTCCTATTTTAAAATGGATGGATGGAGTAATTGCTGTATGTTATGCGGTGTTTCTTGTGCAAGCCTATTCGGCTTACTGACACAGAATCTATTTTATTTTTTTAAACAGAAACTCTTTGATTTGGAGTTGCCGTTCCCTGAAAACTAGTGCATTGAATTGTGTGCTGCTGAGCCAAGTATCAAACCCATTTCTTGTCTCAGAAGTGTTGCAGATTGCAGAAGGTGGCATCTGTGCAATCTGTGGAGGGAACAGCTGGCCAGACCCAGACTAAGGGGAGGCCATTAGCCGTCCTCACACTGACCTCCCATGAGGACCTGGAAGAGATGACCAGCAGGCAGAAACGCTAACATTTAATTGCATTGAAAATGGCTGCTAAAATACCCTTGATGGCTGCCCTGGTGAAATGAATGGAGAGAGGAGGTTTGAGGTGTTGTTGCAGTCTTGACAGGCGAAAAAGGAATCAGGACTGGAAAAAGCACTGGTGCAATGACAGGTGTCGGAACAAAAGAGACAGGCGAGCGGCCATTTTCATTGGCAGATGACACAGCAAACTGATCTATTGTATGGAGTACCTCACCACAAGAATCACACATTTACAGTCAGAACAAGTAAGGGACAGTAGAAAAAGTGGGATAACCACTCCAAGTGCTATTGCTTGTAGTGCAGGACCTCATATAACTTATTGAGTACTCTCTCGACCTGGCAATATTCATGTTGGCAGATAAGTTAAATTAGTAATGATCCTACTGCTGCTGAGCATATTGACTTTTCAAGTATGTTCATAGAAGCTTTTCCCTGTATCCTCAGGACTGGACTCTTGTCTTGTGTTTACTTTGGCCCTTCTGTTTTTGTGAAAATGTACTTTTTATTAACACATCCACAAGGTAACTCTTTCTGTTACAAAGTTATTGCAGTAGTTACTGAAACAGTATTCCTTTCATTAAAGTATTTTATTGGACAACCCATGATAGAATGTTCCATGGCAAATCTCAGCAAATAAAAAGTAAATAAATACATAAATAACAAGACATAATAAGCATTATCAACTAAGTTTATCTCCAAAATTTTACTTAAACTTAACTTTAAAAACTTGTTAAATGAATAAAAATGAAAGTAAAAAGATATGATATGATGTGCACTGTCATAATATCTTTAATATCTTTTTACAATACTTTAAAGTCTGAACTGCTTTATGCTATATCATTTCTAAACCAATGCACAGTAAAAAACTAAACAAAACGTACATGAATAGTTATGATTATACAGTAACTTACTAACAGAATCCTTATTGTCCAGCAGTAAAATAGCTATCTTGGTGTCATTTCTTAGGCTCTGTGAAAGAGCTTCTCTACGGGCGTCTCTATGACCCATTGGAACCCAAGATGGGACAACTATTGTAAATGTAACAAAAACATTAAAAACAGCTTTAAAGTGAAATGGAGAAGTCGAAACTGTGTAGTTGCATTTGTTTATCCCTCTTGTGCTGAATGTAGGACTTCCACTGAAGCTACATCTGTGGTGTCAGTGCCATCGTATCAGTAGCAATGCGTACTGTTTGGGAAGAAAACTGCAGTGAGACCAGTGCCCTTGGAGCGTCAGTAAACGGTTATGGCTTGATGATGACTTAACATTTCACGACATGCAAGACCAATACTGCGAGCACAATCAGCCTCGGGTGATGCAGAGTAAGTTCAGGAGGAAGGGTAAACAGGAAGAGAAACTGGTAAACCAGCCAGTCATTAAGTTCTCCCCGAGGTCAGACAGTCATTACATTCGATCTGAACAGTGACCCACAAAATGGGATTTTTTCCCTCTTTTATTTTTTTGTTAACTTAAAGCAATACAATGTAACTTCTCAAAAAGCCCATTATGGAGCTCCCCCTACAGGTTTGGAGGTAATGTACGGTTACACTGTCGTAAATACAACACCCTTTCGCTTACACGTTTCACGTTTGTTGACGAACCGGCGAGGAGTCAGAAGGTGCAAGCTATGTCGACCGAGAAGGTAAGAGTAATCAAATGTACCTGGGAGCGTGAGAGGGGTCTATTTGTTTTTGCGGTAGGTGTGCCAGAAAGCAAGTCGAAGTACTTCCGCACCGCTCCCGGGCCGGTCCAGCAAAGTTGCATAGCGCAGTTTTTCCAACTCAGACCCCCGAAGGGCATAGGAGACAGGCCAATCGTAATATTAAAACTCATTCTAGCCGCACAATTTTTTTCAAGCTGTTATTTTAAGGTAGAAATGTTACATAGTATTGCTTTAAGATGACGTGTCTGAATTTCATGCTTCTTCGAACAATATGCTCTAGGAGACTAACTTCCCATAAATTCCGGACTATAGGCCGCACCGGATTATAAGCCGCAAGTGTCCACATTGTAATATGAGATATTTACACAGAAAGATGTTACACGTGAGGATTTTTTTCGAACAGTGCCTGTATGGCTGGTTTAAAAAAAAAATAAAATAAAAAAAGACGGTAGTCTACCAGGAAAAGTCACTGATCACCTTCCTTGTTTGTTTTCCATGTTGAGGGTGAGTACAATCGACCGGTTTACAATAATTTAGTTGTGTAAGTGGGTTTGATTTATCGTATAAATTTCATTGGACCACTGTAAACTATTCGTTAATGTTATTGGTCTAATGTTACGAGGCAAAATATTAGCCGCACCGTATTATAAACTGTGGTGCTCAAAGCCTGGGAAAAAAGTAGCGGCTTATAATCCGGAATTTACTTACTGAGAGTTCTCGCTGAAGTATTGCCTTTGAGTGTTCAAAGCTGCTGTCAGTTCTGTTTGGTCAAAGTTTTTGTATAAGTGTTGCAAAGTGATCAATAAACCCCATCAACACTTAATAAACCAACCTCTGATGATTGTGTCTGATGAATGGACAAATAAGAACCCTTAATCAAAACTCGACAAGAAGGAGCCATTAGTGAAAGTTTTTTTTTCTGAAGTGCAGTGATTGCATCAATACTGTCGCTTATGGTGCAAATCTGTTCACTTGACATGTGCACAGATGTTTTTTTTTTTTTTTTTTTTTCAGTTCTTAAGGAATTCGGTTAAAGGATTTGCATTTTTAATATTTTAGAAAATCTTGATCTATTGTGTATGGGGGGGGGGGGGGGAGTGCCTGTTTGAGTAATGAATATAACATTCAGTACTCAAGAAGGCTGCAGTATTTGAAACATTTTATGCTCACATACTTCCTTAATACTGAAAATGCTGTTTGGGTTCATGTGGTAGCCACACATTCATTTTGAGAACATGTGCAATATTTATCATGTTTGCTTCTTGCTCCCTCCTTGCAACTTGTGTTCGAGCATACATACAGCGTGTGGAGTTTATAATTTAAAGGAGGCTTTCTTGGTCCTTGAGTTGACTTTCCCTGTCTCCTCTCCTCACCCCCTCTTGTCCGTAGATGCTTTTTGTCAGACTCTTGTCGACACCCTGGAGGGCACACCTGGTCTGCGCTACATTTGGAGCACCTTCAAACCATTATTGCAAGGGAAGGTCCTATACGCTCCTGATACACCTGCTGCTCGCCTGCTGGTGAAAGAAGTAGGTTTGGAGAAGAAAAAAAAGTTTTGTACATATATCCATGCACTCATGTTGAAGTGTATGAATTTGTATTTTTGTTTGAATTTGTAGTTGTAGTTTATATATATTCAAGTGTCTTGTTTGCACAGGATCAGGTCTAATGGTCTAATGGGCCAATGCCTCTGATGTTTATGGGCAAAATAAGTGGATGTCACACTTTACCACCTTGGCGGAAAAGGAAAGCAAAACAATATTTATACAGGTGGAAACACACAGCATGTGTTGTTAATTCATGCCATGATATTTCTCTGCAAACTGCATAAGCAAAACATGTGAGACATGCATTGAGGCTCTTGCTTTCCGATTACATAAGAAATGGAAGCGAAAACTTGCCAAATTCACAGCAAGCGGCCCGGTATTCTACTTAAGCAGCACTCTTCACACCAGATGCAAATTGTTTACAAATCAATGTTCTGAGGTAAATAACCCCATTTACATTCATCCCCATGGGTGGAGGAGAGGGGGAGTAACAGAGTTACAATGTCATGAGTTTCTCAAGGGAGAGTACAGATGTAGAATATGTTCATGTCTGTATTGGCTCAGCATGAATAGAGGCCTCTGTGGGTATGCTCCCTTTCAAGGGAGGGTGGGATGAATTTTCTTTTAAATATTGTTTTTGTATTTTTTGTTTCAGGCAAACAGCACATTCAACTCCCTGGGAATGTTAAAGGAACTTGCAGATTCCTGGGATGAACTCGGGCCTCGTGTCTCGGATTTCCTACAAAACAGCACTCAAGTCAATACGATACGGGTAAGGCTCAATAAAATATCCCCGAACACGCAGGCACATATTTTATTCTTTTTTTTTTTCTTTTTCTCGAAGAATTTTAGAATGTCAGCTCAAGGTTAAAAGAAAGTTTCAGACGACAATGAAACTTTTATTTTATTTTATCATTTTTCTCCATTTAATTTGATATTATGAGGTTTGCAGAAAACTCAAAATCTACTATCAAATTTATTTTACAATTACCAATTAAAGATTGCAAGAAAAGTCAGAGGACATAGCTTTTTTTGTTTATTGATTAATTAATTTTTTCATTATTTTGGTCACACTGCAAAAAGTGAAATCTAAGTAAAAAGAAATATATCAGATCAAAGGGATATATGCTTATTTTTTGTCCGATAAGATAGTTCTTCTCAGTAAGCAGTTTTTATGTTAGACTGTTTCACTTGTTTTAAGTGTTTCTGTGCTTAATTATCTAAATAAGATATTACAGCTTGTTACTGAGATGTTATGAGCTGTTTTGAGTAAGTACATGCTTGAAGCTAGAATATCAACAGTTTCCAAGCTGGCTTCAAGAAATATAAGGCCTAGTGCATACCACTATGTCAAGATAATGGCTCTAGCATTTACTTAATTCAAGAATATTTTTCAATATATTGAGAAAATAGGCCTGTGTATTTAATTAGAATCACAAAAAATGTACTTGTTATTAGTTAAATGACACTAATTCTAAGGTATTTGTGGGTTAATTGAGATGAGATATTTTTACTTGTTTTGAAAAAACTTGACAAGCCACATACGTTGAGTTGACATCAAAATCATTTAATTCTGATGTGTTTTGAGAATTTTTATTTGACCGTTTTCAGCCAAAAGTCGTTAGCCTGGAGGAGAGTGGGGCATATGGTATCGCCGCTACAAAACGCTATTTTTACACCTCTTCTACAGCTCCAAACAACATAACACTTACGTGGTAGTGAGTAGAGGGTCCCTAAATCCAAACAGAAGTGTCCCGAGGTCTTCATGTGGTCGGATAGAGAGTCCAGAATGAATTTAAAACCAGCCAGTATCTTTCCGGAAATGCTCCTGCTGCAGCTGGCATCTTCAGCGTAAAGTCCGTATAGTAGAGAGCCGAGTGTGGAGTAACACGCTCTGGAAATTCACAATTTCGTTGCCGTTTTTTTTTTTTACAAACATAGTCCAGTATTACTTTCGAAAGCCAGGATAGGAACAAACACGCACCATAACTCCAAAAGTTTGCTCCGCTGTTTGTTCAACAATCTGCTCACACACCTCTCCTTCTTCTGTGATGGTCACTCCAGTCACGCAAAAGACGTCTTCCGTAAACAGGAGGCTAGGTCACGCGAGACGTAAGGTCACGTGACATTTTATAAAATTCCAACCTGTTAGTAAGCTAGGCTTTGCTGTTGCATACAACTTCATTTCACTTTCGAAAGAAATACTGGACTATGTTTGTAAAAAAAAAAACGGCAACGAAATTGTAAAATTTCCAGAGCGTGTTACTCCACACTCGGCTCTACTATACGGACTTTACGCTGAAGATGCCAGCTGCAGCAGGAGCATTTCCGGAAAGATACTGGCTGGTTTTAAATTCATTCTGGACTCTCTATCCGACCACATGAAGACCTTGGGACACTTCTGTTTGGATTTAGGGACCCTCTACTCACTACCACGTAAGTGTTATGTTGTTTGGAGCTGTAGAAGAGGTGTAAAAATAGCGTTTTGTAGCGGCGATAACATATGCCCCACTCTCCTCCAGGCTAACGACTTTTGGCTGAAAACGGTCAAATCAAAATTCTCAAAACACATCCGAATTAAATGATTTTGATGTCAACTCAACGTATGTACTCCCAACATCCCGTAAATTGACCTAAAGTGCATTTTACTCCGGATTATTCCTTTAATGGGCTGAGAGTCCCAGTTTCTGACTTTTTTTGGTGGCATTAATTAAGAGACATTATTACATTATGTTGTTTTAAAAGATACAAAAAGAGCACAGCGGTTTGGTTTTCATGCTCAATTTTTGTATTATTTTGATGATTGTTTAAAGACCTTTCTGACACCGTAAAAGACCTCAGTATCCTTATCCGTCGCTATCTGTCAATCTGTCTCCGTGGTCACGGAGAGGCTGTTACGCTAGGCGTCCACTATTCCGGCACGTCAAGCCATATCCAACGCATTCAATTAATTTTCAATGAAATCCGGCCGATCGTTGTCGCCGTGCTCGCAAAGCATGCTGGGATTCCGGCACGGCGAGCGGGGGACTTGCGGCACGTCAAAAAGTTGGGCTCGCTCGAAGTTTATGCAAATTTGCCACGGCAGACGGAGTGCGTTATCCAATGACTGTAGATCATGTGATCTCCTGTGTCGGCTCAGCAGCAGCAGCAGCAGCTCTCCTCGCTCGCAGATCCACAGCCATGGTGAAATACGAAATAATTTTCCATTGCTGACGATTTATACACATTAATTTCCCTCCAAAACTCAAATTTTTAGAGGGAGAAACTTCGGTTGGTTAAAATCACAAGTTATTTACTTTTCCCCCGGAGCCCGTATGTTCTATACAACTTCGTATACAGGCCCCTCTGTACACGCCCACTGCAGCAGCAACACGGCGAGACTAGGCATCCAATCCGGCGAGTTACGTTGACGTGCCGGAATAGTGGACGCCTAGCCTCGGTAGGCGTCCACTATTCCGGCACGTCAAGCCGTATCCAACGCATTCAATTAATTTTCAATGAAATCCGGCCGATCGTTGTCGCCGTGCTCGCAAAGCATGCTGGGATTCCGGCACGGCGAGCGGCGGACCTGCGGCACGTCAAAAAGTTGGGCTCGGCCGGACTTTATGCAAATTTGCCACGGCAGACGGAGTGCGTTATCCAATGACAGTAGATCATGTGTTCTCCTGTGTCGCAGCAGCAGCAGCACAGCAGCTCTCCTCGCTCGCAGATCCGGATCCATGGTACAATATGAAATAATGTTCCATTGCTAACGATTTATACACATTAATTTCCCTCCAAAACTCAAATTTTTAGAGGGAGAAACTTCGGTTGGTTAAAATCACAAGTTATTTACTTTCCCCCGGAGCCATTCTACACGCCCCACACACCCACTGTAGTAGCAACACGGCGACAACTAGGCATCCAATCCGGCGAGTTACGTTGACGTGCCGGAATAGTGGACGCCTAGCCTTAAACCTTTCGAAGTTCTCCGTCAGGATGTCGGATATGCAAAGCAATTCACCTCCCGAACAGTAGGCGTTGCTACTTTAGACGACCCAATCTCGCGACGTCTATCGTGAAAGTCGTTGGTTGATTGTTTACCTTCCAGCTCCGTTCCACTCCTCACAGTGAACGATGGCGAGCGAGAGAGAAAGACTTTTGTTGGAGTTGGAGCTTATTGATATTAAAATGCAAATAATTTTGACCAAATGTTGACCGGCACACGGTAAACTCTTTCAAAAATGGCGGTGTTGTTGTTCTGAGAGGAAGGAGCTAAACCGGAAAAGTAATTCCGGAAATAATGTTGTTAGACGACCAATCGCAACCCTTGCGGTCTCCGAGAGTCTCCGTCGCCTCGACGGATAGATAGAAATTTTGGCCGACGCACGCAAGCGACGGAGTGTCTCCAGGAGGGTCTCTGTCTCTCCGTAGACGACCATCAGCCTTAACAAAGCCAACTGGATTTTTTTTCTGCTTTAGGACAGGGTTCACATTTTGGAATCCAGTCCCACATCAAATGACTTACAGGTATTTATCAGCTGTGGCTGCAATCAGCATTGATGTAAACATAAGACCTGGATGAGCATGCAAATTTTTTAGTCTAGTGTGTTTTAGGAGTGCAAGTCCCATCTTATTTTATTTAACATACATTTACCAACCATAGTATCTGATACTGACCAAACCAACTCACAGATGATGGAAATGTGAGGTAATGGATCTATTTTAACAGTCTGAACGGTAGTTGGCTTGACTTCTGCACTTTAACTGCTTATCAGCAGCTATTGCCGACCTGTAGGATGCCATGTAACATCATTCTCTCATCTGGGTTATTGGATTTATCTCTAGGTTGAGTACATGCATAGCTCTTAATGCACTGAGACTACACAAGCAATTACTGGCAGAGGGAAAGGATCTAACTGTTGTCTAAAGGGACACTATGTAATTTCTTCCCCCATCTAGTGGTGCAATTTTATTTTGCAAAGTCGAATGAATTTGCTCTCTAGCGCCTCGCGTTTTCAAATGTGCGCTGCAACTGCTTGAACTACGGCAGGCGGTATGTGTCAAGATTCAAGAAACTATAGCTTCAGACTCAAGGTCCATACAAACAAAAAGACATCAAGACACACAGTACAAAGGATTACATAACACACATACAATAACACTATAAATACAGATGACAGATAACATGTCAGATAACATAAGTTGACATAGCCTTTGGTGTGCAAGCAATGCAAATAGTCATATTCAGGGAGTTACCGGAAGTGACGTCGACGCAGTGGTAGCGTTAGCAGCAGTGTGTAGTTGCTATCTGGAAAGTGTTATTTTAAATAAACTCTCGGTAAACTTACAAACTTTCTAATGCCTCGTTTTGTGAGTTAAGAACCTATGTGTACTACGGCAGAAGTTTGGTAACAATCAATGCATTATTAGTGGGATAATTTACGAGATAAAATCTATTTACCATTGGCGCCAGTAATAAGCCATTCGGCGGACGTGACGTCAAAATGACGTCATTTCCACTTGCAGGCCTGGCGTTGGGAAAAACGCGAAGTGCTTTATGTCCCACTCGGCACGTCGTCGTTTTTCATAGACCGGAAGGACATGGCAGCCTCGTTAGAGCTTGCCCGCTCTATGTAGATACAGACAAGTTATTCTTCACTCAGGAGGATAATTGAGATTTTTGACAGAGATAATTTTACACCAATGAGGACTAATTTATGAATGAATATGTTGATTTGAGCTATTAAATGACTTAATATATTACATAGTGTCCCTTTTAAGGGGGTGCACCAAAATTAAAAAACATTACATGTGCATGTCTTTTTTTTTTTGTAAATACAATATTGGTTCAAATGAAAACAGCCTCACTCTAATGGGAAAACTTAACTGAGCTCTTGGCATCACAAAAAAGCGCATACGGTTCCCTTCAGTATCCTTTTTCAACATGCCAGCTAAATGTAGTGAAACTTATTTCCATGTCATTATCCACATGAGACGTTGTGGATTTTAAGCCAAGCCACAATCTTTTCCCAACCCTAACGAAGAAGTTTTGGTGTGCTTTTCCAAACCTTTTCAAAGTTACCTTGTGGAGCAGCACGATTCCTCCAAGATCAGTGAGATCAAGATGAGCAGAAATCCCATCTGTTAAAGATTGTGTGATTTTTGTCGGACCAATCAGTAACCATGGATGGGTTTTAGGTGTGTCAACGTTCAGCAATTAACTTTTTAAAGCAGTAAGTGCAGGTAGTGCAACATTTTAAAGTTATACTAGAACTAGATAACTAAAAGAAGAGCAAAGTTTTTTTATTTTGGTAAATATCTGATCCTTTTTGTTGATTCCCAGATGGTTGTGGTCATGAAACATTTGGTAAATCAGAATATGGACAGCTACTTTGAATAAAATGATGTCTCAAAACCCAAAGGAGTGCAACATAAACATCCAATTTTCATACTTTTCTCATTAGACAGCTTGTGTGTGCATATGAGATGTGACTTTCACAGATTTTGTAACTATGTAACCGTAGGTTGCACATAGATTAGTTCTCACATATTTTTTTTTCTTGAAATTTAGGCTTGACAATTTCTAGATTTACTTGCTGCTTCACTAGCTACTTGCCACAGATTTAGGAAGAAACGGGTTGTATAATGTGGTACTTTGAAAGTAGGGGAAAGACACAAAAACTCAGTGATGGATTCAAAGCAGAAAAGTAAGAATTCCAGTTCCTTTTTTTTTCCTCAGTAGAAACCAAAATTTTCTGCAAATGATCAGAAACTCACTCTTGCCTTTCGTGTCTTGTGTAAAACAAGCTCCTTTTTGCTGCAGTGCAACAGCACATGAATATAAAGGAACAAAGTGTTGCTGCAAAATAAACTCCTTGATATTTTTCTAAAATGAAAACGGGAGATACGCCTTACGCTGCAGGTGATAAACATACATGTTGTGTATAACAATTTGTTGCACCTTCAGTTAGCTATGGAGAGCAAGGGAGAAAAGTAATTATGGATAAGTGCAGGATAATTCTCATTCTGGCAGAGAGGATTATCTATGGAAGTAAAGGACGTGGACTCTTTGCCACCACCTCCCTCTCCTCTTCTCTCTCTGTTTGCCTCTCCCTGTATTTCCTTGACACTGACATTACTCCAGTGTCACTCCAAATGAGCTTATAGGCAGCTGGAGGGAAGCAGACACTGGGAGCTCCATATTGCAAGGGTATTCATTACCCTAGTCCTAACCTTTACACAAATGGACCTGCAATCCTCCTTTGTCTTCATTTTCTCCCAACCCAGCCCTGTGCCCACCACTTGCTATGACACTAGCAGCTTCATAGGTTTGTCATCCTCAGAGGTCCTTCAAGGTTGCAGACACTTTTTTTTTTTCCATTGATGGACCAATTACCATCACCACCACAACTGCATTAGGGAAGGGAAATTTAGGGTGTAGAGCTGAACAGAAGGACATGGCATGTTTGAAATCTCTAATTAATAAAAGAGACAGGAAAACGTTTGACATACGGTAACTACCCATGCCTTTACATGTTGTTAATATTTTATCACGGATACACCAGTGGTTACCATGACAACAAACGTGGTTTTTCATTAAATGTCAGAAAAGCTCATTTGTGAGAAATGCATGGTGATATTTACACCTTTACTCAATTCCTATAAGATGACCAGTAGCTCGAAACTTTATAGAAAACAACTGCCATATTCTGGCATATTCCCACAGTTCTTTCCAAACATCAGTACGTGTACCATCATGTAACCTCTCGCACTTCTAAGAAAATTTAATTTGCTTATTATGTTAGACATTTTTTCATCTAAGGTGACATGTAAATTATTAGTGTTTGATTTGATTTTAGTTTCTTTCATTGCAGCACTGCCATGTTATTACTTGGTCATTTCAAAGCAGCATTATGCAAATACTTGGTGGGAAGGAGCGAAAGGGTCGTGGCTACTAAATAGAGAGCATCTGTGTTAAACGAGGAGCTGGGAGTGAAATGACCTCATTATCAAGGAACCTGTTTATTTCTCTCGGCATAAAGACACACTCATTTTTTTTTTCTTTGTAAGAGAGGCATTACCAATGCACTCACATTTGCTCTCTGAGCAACACATGAGCTTTACTCATTTGTTGCATCACTGGAGCAGTTTCAGCCTGAAACTGACCTGAGAGGTGTGGAAGTAATGACCTATCTACGTTTCATACCGATGTAACGGATCTTTTTGTGTTCTCATGTGTGAAGGCAGATTTGATTTGCATTCATTTCCATTCTTATTACATGTCTGTTTCGGGCAAATGTGTGTATGTTTTTCTGTTTGTGAACATACAGTACGTGCTGTGTTGTAAATGGGCGGCAGGTGCAACACTGCCATCTGTCTTAAAGCTTTTAATTGAGTCTACAGAAAAGACAAAGCTGACCTCCGATGCCTTTTCTAACACGCAGTATTTTTAAACCCTATTCATCCTCATTAATATGTATTTGCCTTCCTACTACATTCATTTTAAAACTCTAACAAGTGACAATTGTATTTCTAAATACATCCATCTTTTTGCCATCAAAATCAGGCTTTGCTGGTGAATCCTGTGTTTGCTGCTGCCCTCAACCAGCGTCTCAGTGGCACACAATGGACAGCCGAGCTGTTGGCCAACTTCCTGTACAATGGGCCTCCAGAGGACCGTCCAGCTGACATGCCAGCCTATGACTGGCGGGATGTTTACAACACCACTACCCAAATCCTGAAGCTCCTCTCCAACTTTCTTGGCGTATGTAATTGATTTTTCTGTGTTTTTACTCAGTGCGGAATAGCTCACACACCGTGCCTCTGTGTCTGTCATGGATCACAGGGTTGTGTAACCTCTTTGGTAAAGAGACAGATTTTGAAGAAAAAAAAAAGTGAGGGGGAGCTGTTCTCTGACTTAACTTTTTCAAAACTTTATCCTCACTGCTGAGGAAGGTTGTCAAAACATAACTTTCCCTCCTGCACTAGTCCCACCCTATATGTTATTTTTTGGATTTCCATTGACACGTTCTACAGATAAAGTCGTCGTTTACTACAAGTTATTATTTACCTATTTATTTACCTTTATTTAACCAGGCAAGCAACTGACCTACATGACCTTTAAATGCCTGAACCAAAGTATTTTAGGTGAAAATAAGTAGTATAAGCATTGTGATCCTGATTAACTAACTTTACATACGAAATATATGCAAAATTTCTGCAGCATCTTGTGTACTGAATAGAACCCTGATCAGCTGTACATTGAAATCACCAGTTTAATATTGTGTTTATCCCTCTGGTGACATCAAAACAGCTCTGATCTTTCAGGGAGTGGAGACCATAACTTTGGGGTTGTCCTGGGGTTGCAGTTCTTCCTGTAGATCGAATTGGGACCTGGGGAGTTTAGAGTTTAGATGATTGCCTTGGACTCACACTTGTGTTCCTTGAGTCCTATTTCCTGAGCTGTATTTGTGGTACGTTTAAGCTCACTGTCCTGCTGGGGGATGACCTGCGGGTGTTGCTTTGTGGTGCTGGTAATTAGTCTGCCATAGGGGTGGGCGATATGGAAAAAATGTTGTATCATGATTTTTTTGCATAAAATCACGATTTCGATTTTTTTATCACGATTTTCCATCCAAAAAAAAAAAAAGACCAATTACAGTAGAGTTAAGTCGACATGCTGAACCACAGAAGAGCTAAGGAGTAAAAGAAAGAATTTGGCAATCAACACATTGTAATTCAACTGTAACCCAATTCAAGATGAAAAATAATGATCTAATTAATGACATCTGACACAGTGAGAGTGAAGCAACCGGAAATAGAAAAACGAACCACTGATGACGACTTGACTCCACCTCATGATGCCATTTAGCAACAGATGAGCAACGCTGCATGTTCATTTACTGCAGCCACAGTCACGCACTGCCATCAGCAGAGCGCCCTAAAGGAATACTTTTCAACTGTGTAATGTTTGTCACGGTCGCGGTGCATCCCTTTTCTCTTGCACCGTAGTTAGCTTACGAGCTAGCGGTTTCCTCATCCGACCCGAGAGTGCTGCTGCTGGCCGTGAGTTTCTCCCGTGCGCCGCTATGGATGTGCTGTGGATGGTGCCGCTGCTGCTGTTCCCATTCCTGATGTGGACCAGCAGCAGTGGGTTAGGGTAGAAGAAAACCCGAACCAATTCCAAATTACAGAGGTGGATTTCCTCTTCTTCACCAGCTCGTCGGCTTGGCTTTCAGCCATGGCTGTCCATGCGTTTTCTAAGTTTTTACAAACACAACATGGAGGCGTGTAAGAAAGTGTCACGACACACAGTTCGCTATGATTGGTCGGTTAGGTAAAGGACGCCCTACGTCTGCCGCATCGGCGGGAACCAGCATTAAAAAAAAATAAAAAAATCATTGCGCTGATTGGCAAAGGCGATCTATACGGTTTCTCTAATTTGGTAGATCGCCTGCGATTCTCCACTCTTCCTCGCCAGTCACGATTTTATATCGTCAGATCGCGCACCCCTAGTCTGCCATAATGTTTGGCATCTGGTCAATGTGGAAACAACATCATGAATATCAGAATCCAAAAATTCCCAGCAGATTATTGCTATATATATATATATATATATATATATATATATATATATATATATATATAAAAAAACATGATTATCAATGCTGTTTACTTAATGATTAATGTAGGTGGCAGTTCATTTTATTCCCTCAACGCGTACTTCTGTGCAGGACATGTATTCAGTTTGATTTAATCAATAGACTTTTTATAAGACCAAGATGTAGCATAATTTTTCGAAATTAATTACTGATTTAATTTAATTCACCCATGGGTCTTTTTGATCCTAACTGTCACACAACTCTGGCCAAACATCAGAGATGCCATGAAATGTAAGCAGTGTGCTTTATATCTAACACACATTTCCATATCAGGCAGAGTGCTTTTTTCTTTACTTTTCATTTCTTGTCTGGTCTTTTCTTTTCTTGTTTTTTTTGTCTCTTGGCTCTTTTGTTGCAGGATCTATGCTCTGTTCTTCTTCAAACAAAAAAATCAAGGCTGCTGCTTTCTTCTTTTTTATTTTTTAATCTTGCTCACTCATTCAGATTTTGTCTCTTTTTGAAAATGTGTAGAAGAGGCTTTGGTCTTTTGTTCATTTTACTTTAAAGGAGAACTGCGGTATTTTCAATATTTAGCCTCATTTATGAGTCGTCTGCAATGTTTTAGAACCCCCCTCTCCGGTATTTGCCTAATTTTGATTCTTCTCAACCTGCTTCAGAATGGCAAGTACGGTGCATGTCCAAAAAGGTCCGTAAAAGCACAATAAACGTCCGTTTTCAAAATCATCAACTCACCGGATTGGTTACTGGTGTGCACTCGTAATCCATATCAAATTTCGTTGCGAAAAGTTGCTTCTGTCGTGTTTTATTTGACATTTTGTACTGGATGTTCGTTGATATTACTCCGCCACCGCGAAGAAAATAGTGCGAGCATGAACGAGCTGCCAAATAAAACACAACAGTTTTTTTTTTTTCTTTACTGTATGATGAAACATGTGTACACTGCCCATCCTCATCCTGTGACACCCTTACATAAACACACACTTAACATCAATTCATCAGCTCATAAGATGGCAGCCTATTATTCTCTCCTCTGTATACATATACATGTTTTTCGAGAACTATCTTCTTTTATAACAGAAATAATTGGCATGTACATTGAGCAATGATAATGGAAATTGCAAATGGCATTTCTTTGCTGGACAGAAATTAAAAATCTGGAAAATTTGCTTCCCCTGAATTAATCTGACTGACAATATCTTTGTTCAATGATAATTAACATAATTTAGCCTGATTTAATTCATATATCATCACTAGTTTATGTGTGCAACCTTTGCATGGTGTGTATCAACAATAATCCCCTCTTAGAGCAAAATTATTACTCAAGCATACATGTAGAAAAACAGGAGACCAAGTGATAAATGTGCAGATACAAGAAAGGAAGAATAGATACCTTGATAATGGGAGCTTCCAAGTCTGTAATTTGTTTTCTTGCAATAGTAATTGGTGAGAGCTAATGTATGACTAAAGATCAAAGCCTAATAATTTGTGGTCATTTCATAAATGGCACAGTGTCTCTCTCTACCAGCATTAACATTGATAAGTCAGGTCCTGTCTCTTAAACAGCACACACACAACTTTGAGCCACAAACTGACTTTTAATTTAATTTCCAAACTCTCGCCATTTAGGACCCAATCTAAGAAAGCATTCAGAAGTCTGAGCTTTGTTTAAAAAAAAAAAAAGACTCAATCATAAACAAATGATTGATGTCAATGTCTTGAAACAAAAATGATAAAGGTAATTATTGCTCCAAATCTTATATGTATCTTGGTTCGTGTTGGTTGTACAGTACGAACAGGAAAATAGAGTGGTCATTTGAAAAGAATATTAATGCCCGTGAACCAAGCTCCTCTCAGTTTGGAGACAGCAAATTTCTACAAAATAAAAGACATCTCATGAAAAAAGACATGAGGTTGCTGATTAAGACACAGTACTGCTGAAACACAAGCCTGTTTGCGCAATTAAAAGTCCTGAATCAAATCGGTGCACTGTAACCCCTTTTCTTAATTTTCTGGAGGTCATCCTGAAGGTATTCATGGAAACAGCAGCAGTAAACAATGCCATTGTGTCATCTTCATAACCCTGGGAATTAAAGCCTCAGAAAATTGGTCGGATACTTATAGAGAATGGAGTATTTCCCCACAAGAATGCTTTTTCAAATTCAAAGACATGATTTATTGCAAAGTCTCACAACCATGAGCATGTAAAAATGATTTATTGTTTGTATATCTTGTGCAGATTTCATGGGTAGCTTTCGCACAGCCACTTGACCAGCACATTGGCAGTAACTTATCATATGCTTATGTATGCTGTAGAGACCTGCTGATGTTAATATAATCACTAACATATCAGTCAGTGGCACCGGCTTGACTACAGTAGGCATGATATAACCATGACGGCACAACTGCACGTGTATCTTTATTGAATTAGGCCAAGATGGGATTGGCAAGCTATCAGTGGGGCCAGTTTCTTAGGCTCGAACCAGAGTCAGATTGTTGATATAAGATTGCTTAGCCTTGGCTGATGGCCCAGGGGTCAGAGAAGAAAACTCAGAATGAGTAAACATGAACTCTCTACCCCCCCGTAGGAGCATATTGGGTGGTAGGACCAGTAGTAGCAAAGAATGGTTCTAATATGACACTCAGGACAGGAAAAACACAGCCTGGAAAGGCTCTGAGGATCTTTTGTAAAGGCAGTTGATGCATACCTTGCTACCACAAATTGGTTTGGACGTAAATCTATTATCATTTACTCAGTTTAATGATTTGCATTTAACAGGATAATGTGAAACATTTTCTTTCCTATATTTCACTCAGTACTTTTGGCTCATGCAACTCTGCAAATTATGTGGTGAACAAACGGTGTTTGCGTCGATATTTGTGCCCCACTATTGAAATGGTGTGCACACAGCTGGGGGAGAAATCATAAACCTATTGCAGCATTGAGATGCGTGGAGGTGCAGCTGTCAGGTGCGACTGCCTCCCAGGAAGGCTAGCTCATTATCATCTCATGAAACGGGGGACAAGGCTACAGAACAGGGGAGTGCTAGCATGGCTGTATCTCATTTGCTTGTCTCTGCTGAAGCCCAAAACCTTTCCCTCCCCCTGGCAGCTCCAGATAATTTAAAAATGCACTGTGTGGTTTAGTCAATATTTGAGTGAATAGCTTTTTTTTTGCTAAATATCCATCTTCTATTCTGCCAGTGAGCTCATGTCTGCTTCTGCTTTATCTCTTTGTGTGCGAATATCAGGAGTTTAAATAAAAAGAAAATAATTTGTGCAATAGATATCAGGATTATAGAAGAGGAAGACAAATTTTCAACTTTTCTGTGTTTGTTAACAGTGTTTAGATCTGAATAAGTTTGAGGCAGCCCCCACTGAAGGCCATCTAGTGAACAGAGCCCTGGAGCATCTGAATAATGATACGTTCTGGGCGGGTATTGTCTTTGAAGACCTCCTACCTAACTCCAGCCACATACCTCCCTATGTCAAGTACAAAATCCGCATGGACATTGAGGGGGTAGAACAAACCAACAAAGCAAAATCCAGGTATGTAATTCAACTTGGCCTTCTCATGAATACAACAAAACAATGTTATCATATCTCAAAATCATGTACCAGCTTTTACTTCTGGGGCTTTTCCCATTGATTTGAGCATAGACTGTGTATAAAAGATGGATATATGCGCCAGTCTCAAAAAACCAATATGACAGTGCCTTAAACTATCATTTAAATGTAATAGCCGAAAGGAAGCGACTCCTGTAGTAGGTAGAAGTCAAGTTTTACTGAGGTCTATGAGACAAAAATGACCTTTTGTTTCAATTTTTTTCTTGTGAGTTTTTGTTTCACCAGAATGTTTTTGTAAAATATGGTTAAGTTCTGTCCAGAAAACTTTCTTTTTTTTTTTCGGATAGGGCAAAGTGGTCAGAAAGTGTTCCTAGTTTGCCTTTTAGATACATAAATGTTTCATGGGAGATTCACATAAATACACTAATTTAAAAATAGCAATATTTTTGAGCACCAACAATTGCAGATCAGAATCTGCCACCAGCAATTTGCCACTTTAGGAGTTATGCAAGAAGTCCGGTGATCACAGCAAACAAACCTGAAGTCAACAGGAGAAATTAAATAACTGTAAAAAAAGAAACTGAACTTCTGTCCTGAAATGAGGGAATGATGGCATAGTGGCTATGTCTATCTTTTATGCCGTCTATGTTTTAAAGTTAATGTTTGATCATTTTAGCTCAATATATCATCAACAGATACGAGACTGTTGAACAGTCTCTAAGCATGTCATCAAAACTGTTTTTAATATTTGTAAGCCTTTCTCTACCAAAGGAACAACTTGCTGTATTATTTTAATAATACAACTTCTAAATACTCTTGCTGGATGTCTAATCATTCAGGCTGTGGTTTACTTCTTAGGTCGTGGTCTCCTGGAGCCAGAGACAACTCCTTTAATGAACTGCGCTACATATTGGGGGGCTTTGCCTACCTGCAAGATATGATGGACCATGGGATTATACGAGCGCACACATCAAAAACTCAACCTCTTGGTGTTTTTGTCCAGCAAATGCCTTATCCTTGCTTTGTGGATGATGCGTGAGTACCATTTTTTTTTTTTTTTATCTGCCAGCCTCTTGATTAGTAGAGGACAGAGGTATTAAAGTAATACATTTTTGTTCTCTCAGGGGAGTTTCCACCACAAGGTTGAGTAATGGTCTTATCAGATTTCCTTCTAGATTTCCCTGTGGACAGATGCTTCCCTTTATTTGTCTAACTTACCTTGTCTTTAAAATATGTGTTGTTGTTAATGTTCTGTGTTGTGGGAACTATGCTAGTGACTGATCACAGGTGAATTAGCTAAGATAGGAACCTCCTTTACTAATGCTATTGTTTAAAGTGAATTATGATAAACTGAATCTTTGAGAGTAAATTCAATTTTAAAATTGATTTGAGGGACCACAAGGGAGATGAAATGGATGAAGGCAGTGACAGCGAGAGTGAGTCAAAAATATCGATTTTAGTCAAACAACAGGAAATACATGAATTGTGGGTATATTGTTGAATTATTTAAGCAATGACAGAGTCAGTGCCTTCCTTGTATTTCATTCTCACCAAAGTGAGTAGTGCACAGCTCCATCACATGCAAAGGCTAATAGTATCATTCAATTTGTGTTGTATTTATTGATATCACTGGCTTCTATCAAGTTAGATCCCTCACCTAGGGACACAAATTATGTGTTATCACACAGAATTTTCCACAGCCAAGATTTCCTCAGTCTTGGAAATTACTTCCATCCACGCGACATTATAATCTCCATTAATAAAGGAAAAGCCCGGTGATGCCATCAAGAGTAAGATAATTGCCACTGAGATTTAAGACTAACAATGCAATGCGCCCCTCACAGTTCGGTAGTCACAAATATTCAAAACCCATGGGAAAATGAAGTCTCAGAGAATGGGGATTTAATTTTAAGATATAATGGGCTTTGGATGGCTCTGATTTTACAGTGAATCAAACTTCATGGGGGCTTGGATCAAAAATAATGAAAAGGTCAAAGCAAATAGAACATTAACATTATGGCATTATTTTGAAAACACGTTTTGGCTTCAAATATCTACAAGAAACTAAATATATATATATATATATATATTCATATGTATGAAAATGTAATACCTTACAGCAGGTTTTTCTTGGAAACAAGAAATTAATTAGTTTGTTAAAATTTGATTCAAATTGGCATTATTGATTTGACTTTTATCATGAAGCATTTGTGTTGGTTCACTATAAACGCATTAATCCCCGCTAATTTAGATGCACATTTTTTTTAAAAATCGCTTTTTAAATACAACATGAACCAACCCATTGTACCAGATTCCTGTATTGCTAGTAATGTATAACTTCAGAAGCACAATTTCCCTTTTAACATATTACAACTCATTGTTTTGATAATGATCTGAAATTAGAAAGCCACGGTGCAGTTTATTTGCTCATTCCAGCCTCATCGCCTCAGTGCCCATCTTTTCAAACCAAAGAATTAATAATTACACAAGATAAATAGGAGCCATAAAGCAGTGAAATACCCCCACCCCTTACACCACTTACTCTTTTGCCTGCCCCGACATTCAGGCATTTCTATAAATTATGGACACTTGAAAACTGCTTTTCCATTCATAAATAATGGAGAGTGACATCACACAAAGGAAGATTGGTTAAAACACAGAGAGGCGTGATGTGGAAGAACTTCTGAACTGAATCCTGAACTGTGTTTTACCAAGATGAGAATATTTGTATGATCCATTAAGAATTTAATGTTGTCAATATAGGAAATAGCAGGAGAAGGGTATTTTATGTAAAAGTGTATAAAGAGTATATAAAATGTGATGACGTAGTGTACATATGTTGTTATAGCTTTTTTTTTTTATGTGGGGAATTTGAAGTGAATTGCTGTCATTGGCAATAAATATTTTGACAATAGCCTCAGGAAATCACACCTTTAGTTTCTCAGAAACCTTGTCATCACATTCTTTTGATATTTGCTTTTATTTTTCGAATTCACATACACAATATTTCCATTTCGGCTTGTAGCCCAGTTTTACCTTTACTGTCCCCCAAAACTCATCATGAGAGCTGCTTTGACAATATTATATTTTTCTTCTTCTTCACATCCTCCTCAAAACGTTTGCCAATAACCCACCTCATGAACTACAGAAATCTTCAACCGCAGCTAAACCTGCTGGTATTTTGAATCCGAGATACCTAAACTGGTTTAACTCCCTCTACCTTCTTATCCACACTTTGCACAGGCCTGTGATTGCAGTGTGGGATGCAGCCAGAACCCTGCAAGGCATGATATCACACAAGCCAGTCAGTTATTTGCAACCTCGAAACTATTGCATCCTCCTAAATCAGAGGCATGTCTTGTTTGGATCCTGAGGCACCGTCTCACATTCACACTGGCTTTGTAATAGTGTTAGCCAATACATAACATAGGCATGCAGTGGACTTGAGTAATATTCATCTATAGTAACAGATTAACACTATTGCTTCTGCTTAGAGCAGTGACATGCTTTACTAATAATATTGGAAAATATTCCCTGCATGTCTCCCCACACACTGAAAGAACCTTTTCTAGTCTCTTTATAACCACTGTAATTTCAGCATTTGAAAGGTATTTTTTTTCTCACTGACATACAGGGGAACCATCAGCACATATATTGATTCAATCTTGCAAGACCACAATCATACTGAGCTACTTTAATTAGCAAATGGTCATTATTACTAATGAAATGGTTTGAATGCAAAGCCGCACTATATAGCCAATCAGCACACTGATTAATGCTCTGAGCCAAAATAAGAGATGGTTTTACTGAGATTGTTTATTCATTCGGTTTTGTGTGACATTTTTTAAGACTTGGTGTTTTGTAGCTTTAGTTTCAATGACAGATGCTGCAGTATAGTCTGCTAACCGGGCAGTTAAAATGATGTACACTTGGAATAAAATGCAAAACCAGTTTTCGCAGTTTTTGATCAGCAAGCTAATTCGCAATCATTGTATAACTGGCTGAAGACTTTGTATTTTTACAGCTGCCACAATAGTACAATGAAATGTAACTTTCTAGAGACCTGAGTAAAAGTACACAGGTCAAAATAATTAAAACAAAGTGAGCATGTGCAGATGAAAAGTCAAAAACCTGTAATCTATGTTCACTTTATCTGTCATTAATTCTTCTTTAAGAGGTATTATCAAAAAATGTGAAAAACCTTTTTTTTTGTCACCTTGAAGAGCATTAAACACATGACCGTACATTTTTTTAGTATCCCATACTTAAAACAGTGATCCATTTTAAACAGCACTTAGTGAAATAAAACCCTCTTTTGTTAAATAATTTCTACAGAATTAGTTTGAACAGCCTGTGATAGATAAGGTTTTATTTTATGCCTACTTGAAAAAAAGGACTTCTCTGTAAAATACTGCAAGTCATGAATTTTCTTTTCTCTAATAGATATAGAACAAATTGGAACCCATTTAAATTTAGATCTAAAGTTCAAGCAAGCATCATTTTAGTTTTTTGCCCCTCGCAACTTTTAAAAACAAAAATTTGTAGAACAGTTACTGTTGATCTTTGTCAAAGCGCCTCACTTGGTGCATGATGGATATCTGAGAAAAGATACAAAAGTTTTTCTAAATCTTTTTGAGTTCCCACTGTCCAAAGTGGCCTCAGTAATTGTGGAATGAAAGAATGGAAGAACCACTAGTACTAGTCCCAAAACTGAGTACCATGCAAGATGGGTACGTGAGAAGCCGATGGGTCACTGTAATAGAGCATCGGATGTCCTTTGGAGAGATGAGAGAGGAGCAGGAATTACAACCAACTCAACAGCACTCCATCAGTCACGAATTTATGGCAGAAGGGCTGAATGGAAGTCACTCTTGAGTTAAGGGCGTATGACAGCCCACATTGGGGTTGCCAGCTTTTAAAGGACGCTGGAGCATCAAAAAAAGACTCTATGTTCTGATGGGACAAAAGTTGAAATGCTGCAGTAGAATTCACTGTCTGAGAAACACAAGCACTGTTCTTCAAATTGTCTCACACCATCCTTATATTGGAACAACATGTTACCAGTGTAATCCTGTGGGGGTGCTTCTCAATGGCACAGATGGGGAGATTGGTCAAAACTGAGAGAAGACTGAATAAAGCCAAATACAGAATGGTGCATGAAGAGTCCACGCAAACTAAATCTATGCAACAGTTTCTCTCTGAGCAGGACATTGTAGTATGCGTTAATTTATGTTAGATTGAATTAGTCCATGCTAAAAGACTGTCCATGCTAAAAGTCCATACTGCAAGAGTACAACAAGCTGAACAGTTTAGAAGCAAGGCGTGTTCATTTACAGATGACTTAAAGGTGGGGTAGGGGTTCTTTTTCTGGAGAATTTTTTTACATATTGCTTGAAATACTCTTCACACCCCCATTGCAACCGATTAATTAAAAGTTTTGACACAAATATGAAAAGTTTTAGTGGCCTCTAGAACGAACAATCCAGGAAAAACACTATCCAATCATACTGAACGGACCGTTAACAATGATTGGATTCTGATGCGTCTATCAGACTGTAATCTGCTCCTCCCTCCCCCTCCTTCCCCCTGTGTGCGTACCCTGCTCTGTGAACGAATTACGTGTCCAGAAGCTTGGCAGGAAGCTAAACTAGAGCAGGCTTGGCTAGCACCTAGCATTTTTAAACGTATAGTTAGCATATGCTAAATACTAAATATGGCAACGATCGATGCTTGCTGTCAGAACAGCGCTCGTGCACCTTCGTGCTCGTAAACAAGCATTGCGCGTTCATGTTCTCTAGAGGCGTGGCTTCGGGGGGAATCTGAAGAAAAGGGTTGGGACTTTTGACCTGTGTATTTTCCAAATGCAGCTTCGATGGACTCAAAATCCAGGGTCTCCTACCCTACCTTTAAGTAATGCAATAGTGGTGTGAAGACTGCACTACTGATGCGGTAGCATCAAGGGGGGTTGATGTCATATGATTAACAAAGCTATAACACTGCCTGTGCTAGTTAAATTCAATTCAATTCAGTTTTATTTATATCGTGACAAATCACAACAAATGTCATCTCAAGGCACTTCGATAATACAGTCCAATTCAAGCCAATTAGAGTCCAGTTCAATGTAATGAGAATCCATTTAATTCCAATTTAATTTAATTCAAAATCAGTCCAATTCATAAATACAGAGCCATTTCAAAAACAATTTCCCAAGTAAGGAAACCAACGGTTTGCAGTTTCTTACTTTACATACTTTTTCGGATTAACATAGAATCGGAAGCCTGCCCTGTTTTCAGGGCAGTGTGGGCAAGTTGAAGAATTTAAAGGGCAAGTTGAAGAATTTCAGAATATATGTAATAGTTAACTGACCATTATCTTGAAAAATTTGCATTGGTTTTCACAAGTTTTAGTTTCCTATATTCTAGTCTTTAATATTTAATTGCTAGAAATAATAATCACCATCAGCGGGTGTCAGTTTTCTTTTGTTTTCTGTCTAAAATTACAATGGAATATGTATCATGTATAAAAGCAATGCAAGTGCAATTTCACACAATTTTTTAGGTATGATCTTTGACAATCTTGTTTGATTTAAAAAAAAACAAAAAAAAAAACACACCATACAAAGTCTTTAGTCCTTTTTATGCCAAAACCACATGCACTTTTTTCTTGAAAGATCATTTTTATTAACAATAAAAGAAAACAAACTTGGAAAAATACAGCCAGTTCCCTTCTGAAAGTCATTCACTTCTTGACAGCCAAAGAGCTAAATGGTATATTTGCTCAGAATGAAATGGGAAGCTTTTTTGGGGGGGTGCGTAATATGCCAACCTCTGGGGACACAGAGCTCTGCTATCTCTCGATTTACTGAGAAATCAGACTTCCAGCTTTCCTAAATTTAGGTCAGCCTGCCAATGTAACTAGAGCCGCACAACATAGACCTGCCTTGGGTTCTATTACTTAAGCACCTTTGATCGATCAGTGAATGTATAATTCAAGAGAGTCTCGGTAGCAAGGTTGTCAGTGTCAGACATGGTGTGCATGTCTGATCTCTTCCCCTCTGGAGAAGAGTCACAGAAGGAGTTAACTCACATAGGCTGTCAGCTGGTACAAAGATGTTTGGGCAGATTGGGAGCAGATAATGCCAGAATTAGTATTCAACTTGATAGGCTTCTGACTTTAGGCTACTTGCTTCCTAAGAAAAGGTGCTAATGTATCAGTTAGCTACTTCTGGCAGTGTATTGATTCGGTGGTCTCTTCAAAGAGGTAATTTTATTTATTTAATCTTGTGTGGGGTTTTGGATTTAGTTGCCGTGTGTCTGAACTTTTAGAAACTGCGTTAACTTATCTTTTCCTGCGGCTTTCAAGACCTCTTTTGAAAGGTGATCCATCCCTCAAGGGCTGTGCAAGTGTCCTCGAAAACGTCTCTTTTTTTCTTTCTCTCTCCCTCTTGCTGTCTTATTCAAGTTCTCATGCAACTGAAATTCCTCCAAAGTGCAACTGGCTTTATATCTGTGTTGTGTTTTTTTTTTACTGTGCTAAATAACATTTAGAGCAGATTAAAACTGAAGTTATACACATTTTCCTTTTAACTTGCAAAATAAGACATTGTAGACTGAAATTAAATTTGCAGTAGTAAGATAATAAGCAGAAGAAAAGAAAAATTTCAAAGATAATTATCCAAAAGTAAATTTAGCTGTGCTAGATGAAAAACAAATAAATGATGCAAAATCACCTTCCGAAACAAGCTACTTATGCAGAGCTAACAAGCAATTAAAGAAAGTCTATGTTTGAGTGAACTGTTCCTTCTTGACAAAGAATCAACAAAACTAACTTGACCAGATTTATAATAGGAGTGATTTTTTTTTTGCACATGCACATGTGTGCTTTGATTGGTTGTTCACCTGAAAACACTTGAAAAGATCACTTTGTTCCACCAGTTATAGCAGATGCATTTCGTGCTTCTTCTGCTCATTTATGCTGAACAGTGCTTTGCTGCATCCTATTGTCAGTATTTATGGAATGCAAGCATTAGTGTTGAATACTTTGTCAAAATATATTTGATATCTCTCCTTCACTGTCTAATAAATCAAAGGAAGCACTTTATTATATTGGCAGTGGAGGAGATATTGACATGGCATTTTGGTGGCATTATGAAGCCAGTTTAATATTGCCTTATTGTGTTGTAACAGCATCAAATCATACATCATCTCTGGCATGAGGCGAAGCACTAAATGTTCGATTGAGCTGATGCACCAAATTTACAAAGGTTTGCTCAGCGTAAAACATTGTAACACCTCATCGGCATTGAAACCATGAAGACAACGTAGATCGTCTAATTTGTGTCCTATAAACTGAATGTTTTCAGCATCTGCAAAAGAAAAAAAGAAAAAATCTTAAAAAGGAGAGAAGACATCTTTAAAATACAATTTGTGTTTAAAAAGTAAAAAGCCAACTGTCTATTTGTTAGCTGTAGTTGTGGAACTTCTAATTATTTTAACCTGGTCCTCTCTACAACTCCCTGGCCTCTGCCTGGTTGCACTTGTCATAAAAACACGACCAGCGCCATTTCTGTAAAGCTTTTCCAAGCATGGCTCATGGATTGAAAGGTAGCACTGGGACTAAAGTAGTTATTGGAGTTCTTGTGGTTCATTGTTGCACAAGATTTGGTAGACCTGCTGCTGAAAATTGTTAGAACAGAAGTTTTCAGAACAGCATCAGCCCCTCGTTGTAATGAGGCTGGAACTGTATTTATTCTCTGATTTTCAGTATTGATTAGGCAGGAGTTCAACTGTGGAATTTTGATGGAGTTTCTCAAATCTTGCTCTGAAAAGGTGATGATGATACACACTCTGTACTTTCAGATTTCACAAACTCTTCCAAGTTTTTTTTTTTTTTTTTTTATCCTGAGAGCCTTGGCTGAAAAGTTTGTTCAGACAGTTAATCTTGATTCTTAATTATTGTACTCTTTTGTTGAATAAATTTCAGAAAATTTTACTTTCACTTTTTCACTTTTTCCAAAACCCAGAATTTTCATCAAGCATATTTTTCTTCGTCGTGCTGCCATGTACTATAAATCAGGGTGTATGCAGAAGCTAATTGCTTTGAATCCGTTTGAGTATGCAGCATCTTCATATGGACACAGACTGAGCATCCATCTGACAGTTTTGCCTGCATATAACTTTTTTGTCACCACACATGCCCTTTGTGAACATGCACTTCTGATCTTTTTGGTTGTTTTCCTCTATAAACAGCTTCATACAGAGTATTGGAACCATTCTCCCCATGTTCCTGGTACTGGCCTTTATGTACTCTGTGTGCATGACCATCAAAGTCCTGGTGCTGGAGAAAGAATTGCGGCTCAAAGAAGTGCTTCGAGCCGTTGGTGTTCAAAACGGTGCCCTCTGGTCTGCTAGGCTCACAGAGAACATTGTCCTGCTCACGATTCCTTGTGGGCTCATAAGTATCATGCTTAAGGTCAGTAAGAAAGAGTTAAAGAGTGGAAAATATCAAAACACAAAGCATACAGTATGAAGGTAATGTATGCAGCTCTTGTTCAGCCCCATAGCTGAAACTGTTTTCCTGTTTGTTTGTTTTTTGGTTTATGTAGTTTTTTCTGATTGAAATAGCAATATTGTTAGATTCATCTTTACTCCATAATTAATGTGTTTAAGAGAATAATTATATCCCTACTAATTTGTGTGCAAATTGTGTATGGAAGTTGTTTGGACCCTAATTCTTCCTAAGAAGATATTAGCACTCATGACAAAAACAGCTACAGCTCATCAAATGCAGCACAGCCAACATTATACAGGGCTGAAAAAATGCAACCAACCAAGTCGTGCTCACACGGGCCATTCAGAGTAGAGAACTGTTTATGCTTTGTGTTTTGGTACACCTGCTGTTGGTAATCAAAACTGATTAATAAGCACAGAATCAGGTCATTATCTGCAATTCTTCGAATCAGCCTAATCAGGCTAATTAATTACGCATGCAACTGAAATTGCAGCTGTAATTTCTTTTATGTCCTGTAAACGGAGGATTCAATTTCAATGACTTCTCTTTCGTAATTTGAGATGTGAATGCTTGATGATGTATATTTTCGTGATTTAATTGAAAATGAATTGTCTTTTGCCATTGTAACACTGTAACCTACTTGACATCATGTTAAATCTAATTTGCTTGGTTGTAACCTCAAGTGGGGGAGTGCATGAGAAAGAGCTCGTGTTCACTGAGAGGCCATGGTGTACAGGATGAAATACTTTTTGCGGGCCTGAAATGAATATTTCCTATACTACACTGCTGTAATACATGCATTGCCAAGACTGACTGGAACATACAAGTAGATACAGAAGCACAACTGTTTTTGCTGTCAAATCTTTAGTGAGAAAGAAAAACTACAATTGACGTCACAGAGAAAAATCCTTTAGGACCTTTCTCCATTTAAATTAACTAGATGTATTTATGAATATATTCTGTATAGTATCCTGAAAGGTGCCATTATTTATTAATTGCTGATTTTGCAGAATTTGAACTATAACAGATGTAATGTGCACATAATACAGTCTTACACCAGAATAGACACTGTGCAACAGCAACTTTGGTACACATCACAAAAATGAGTAGTTTCACGAGAAAGGCTCACAAATCGTGAAAATCACAGCACTTTCTGCACAGAAAACACATATTCCTATATTCCTTGACCTGCCAATAAATTCATACCAAGTCTATGTTTTGCATTAAGTGACACTGTCAAATCACACGTGTGATATTACACAACTATTCAATGTTCAGAACAGTAATGAGAAGGTAGGAGGAGGTGAAAGGTTAAATTACACCATTAACACCAGTCTAAGTCCCACCTGAACCAAGATTGCAAACAAAACTTTTCAACTTTGCCATTGTTTAGGATTTAGCTTTAAAACATATGGTATGGCATGAAAGTTTGCATCATGTCACCTTTAGAAAACGAGAGTAAACTTTCTTGCCATCTTGAAATATCTCTGCCTTTATGGTGACATTTTTATTACATTTTGGACATGTGGAAAAACACACTTATACATTTTACTGTCAGAGTTGCTTGGTGCAGTGCATGTATTACATGTTTCTACTTTAGTAAATATCTTTACATTGGAAGTGTAAATAGTTCTTGTTTTATTGTTTATTTACCTGTAAAGTTAATGGTTTGGTGGCATATAGTGACCCTGCCTATCTAATTGATTGACATTCTGCTTAAGAAATAAGCAGTAGCCAACCAAAAGCAACCGTTATCTGAAGACTGTCCGTGCCTTTGGTGACAAATAGCATAGCAGCATCATTATAGTTCACCTTTAGAAAGAGCACATCCTTTAACAACTCCTTTTTTTTGCAGGCATACTTAATGAAATAGAAATGATGGTAATTGTAGATTGGGCTAATCAATTTCTGCAGTTTAATTGGAAAATGTGGCTGGTAAATAAAAACTGATATTTGAACAGCTGGGTGAAATGTAATTTCCCATCAGCCTAATGTGTTTGCACGCCATCAACACTTCGTGAACATTAATAACAATAAATTGAGTTAGTCGAGTGCTTAAGAGGAGCAAGCAAGCCGCATGTGCATTCAGATCACAAGCCTATTCTAAATGATAATTTCACAGCCATTTTTTGTACATTAATAATAATGGCAAATCAAATGGTGATTATCATAAGGCTGTATCTGGATTATGTCTGACAACAACCAGTTTTGTCATCTGCACCTGAGTCCTGTGTCATTTTACACTTGTTTTCTCTTCCATTATGATGGAGATAATGCATTTACTGTTTGGCATCCATGCAGATTTATTTACACTGTTCCCACAGATGGCTCCCACATCAAATCGGCTGAATTTGAACAAAATACTTTGTACAAAAACTATTCCCAGCACTATGCTCTTGTTTTAACATCATGAAACCACCTTTGAAATATTTGCATTTGTAACTTAACATTTTGCAAATGTATAGATTAAGTTATTTACTCAGAGTTCAGTATCTAATTTCAAGATGAACATATTGACATACAAGATGGTAATATCAGTATTATGTTCCAACAAGCAGAGAAAACTGGGAAAGTTTTTTTTGTCCCTAGTTCAGTCTAGACCGACAAAATGCTACATGTGGCCCCTCTACTGGCAAAACTAACAAGAGCCTGTAATGGAAACCTTGACACCTTGATTACATGCTGTATCGGAAGCAGCACATTCAATGTAAGCTTCAAAGACAAAATGTGTGAAAGGGAACTTTCTGTGACATTTGTGTGATAGACTGTCGCCTGACCGCCCCCTGACACACACACACACACACACACACACACACACACACACACACACACACACACACACACACACACGTGCATAGGTCTAACAACTTATCAGTCTCTTGCACTGACCTTTCCATACAACACTAGAATCTGAGGCCAACAATGACTAGATGTACTTTTCACCCAAGAAATGCTTTTTTTTCTGTTCTTCTTTCATCATTAATAAAACAGGCTGAATATAGAGTCAATGAAAAAATGAATTACTTCACTAAATAGAGGTTTGACAAATATTACATGTGTTCAGTATCTAATTTCTGAACACATTGCCAAACAATCCTTTTTTTCCCGCAAACTGATGAGCTCACTGCAACCTCTCATAACAGTTATGTAATTTGGATTTTTTTTTTTAAATCTAATTCTAATGCAGGCAGACACTAAATAATGGAGATGCATTTGCATGTGATATTGCAAAGGCTTATCAACAAACAATTATTTCTGATCACGTAACCAGATACAGATCAGATGTTAACAACAGGTGTAAATGAGGTCATCGTCTATTATGGTCTGGCTCTTCCACCTTTCAGGTTCCTCCGCAGGCTGGCAAGCTCTCTCCCCTTGTACATGACTTTAGCCTGGATCTACTCAGTGGCCATGATTGTTAAGGGCATTGTCGCTGAAAAAGAAGCTAGGCTGAAGGAGACTGTGAGGATCATGGGCCTGAAAAACTCCATCTATTGGCTGAGCTGGGCTGTGTCCAGTCTGTTGCCACTGGCTGTCAGCGCTGTCCTGCTTACTCTTATACTCAAGGTGATTTGATAATGATTTAGCAGTGGCTCAAAAAGGACCCAACACAACTTTTGGAGAATTTTGAGTTTCATAAAGTCATAAGAAATTTAGTCTGAAGTAACAAAGAACTTAGTCTTTGAACCTTTTGAAAAAAAATAAATTACTTCACAAGTTGCTCTCTGAAATAAGTGGAGGGTCCTTTGTCAGACAGGTAGAGTAAAAGAGTGGTCAGTTTAAGGACTGCAAATTAATTCAAATGAATATCAGTCCATGATAGAATGTGCAGCTATGTGATATGTTTTAACCACTAATATATTTTACTCTACCTGGCCTAATAGCGCCATACAAATGCACAAAACGGAGTTGGTCTGAACCTTTCAGTTTTCATCTTATCCCCAGGCTAACTCTGTCTTGCGTGTTTAAATAAAAATAAATAAATCAGCCACAATAATCACATTCTCTGAATCTCCCTTTTTGACCTCCTCCACCTTAAAAAACTTGTAGCGTTTTATTTTAAATTAACTTGGTCTTTTTCCTTCCTTAATTCCTCACACACAGTACGGCAACATCCTGCAATACAGTGACCCCTCTGTAGTCTTCGTCTTCCTGCTGGTTTTTTGCCTGGCCACCATCTCTCAGTGCTTCTTCATTAGCGTCTTCTTCTCCAAGGCTAACTTAGCAGCAGCATGTGGTGGCCTCATCTACTTTCTCCTCTACCTGCCGCACACCCTCTGCTATGCCTGGAGGGACGTCATGGGTTTTGGGGCCAAGGTTGCTGTGGTAAGTCCATCTTTAGCTCTGACATGGTTTTTCATGTTTCCCCCTGTTGCTATAATATGCGAGTGCCGACTTTTAATCTGAGTTATATTCCAAGGTTGTGTTTTTTTCCAGTTTAATAACACTTTGTCCGTCACAGCTTTCTGCTCCTTATCCATTACATGTTCCATCTAAATCCAAACAGGCCCAAGACTGATTTCTTGGGTGCTTATTATGGAGGGAAGTGAGTTCAGCTCTAATCTATTTAAGATTTGTTATTGCCTGTCCAAGCCACCAGATAATGACGTGTCAGGTGTGACCCTTACAAATGAATTAAGGGTTCCAGTGACTTTAAAATGACAAGATCGCTGGTTGGAATTGTTTTTAGAATTTTGAATGTGAAGAATTTTGTTAAAACTCAAGTGAGAACACATGACAAGATACGCGTGCTGTGGAAGTTGCAAATTTTCTCGTAATCTCTAAGGGATAAAGATAGATAGTGTACCATTGCTCAACTTTCATTGTTGCCTTCCTGTGTGACCTTTATAGTGCTGCTACTATCATTTTTCCTCACGCTGTCTCTTGCAGACAAAAACACACCAAATCTTGAATCTTCATTGTTGGTGTGTGCACATGCATCCTCAAGGAATTTTAATCAGGTCTGTTTTATTTTATCTCAACTTCAACAGTGTGGTGTCAGGTGTGTGTGGCCATTCTCCTGGTACCTTGCCACTATTTCAATTTGGAATACTACCTTCCATTGGTTGCTGACAGAAGTCACTTCTGTGTGCAGCTTTCATCTTCACACACTTATTTTTGCTGAAAAGCTACACCAGAATATCATCTGGAATTGCATGCCTTTGAGTTGGCCCTCCAAAATAGTTCCTCTCTAGGGAAAAGTTTTCAGTCGGTTGACTTTTACTGACTGCTTGCTGGTTCAGTTGGCATTTTGCAAATAAAACACAGTAAAAATCTTATTTAATCTCTCCACAAAGTGCCATTGATAGGCCCTACCTATGGCGCTGAGATTTTTTCTCTCCTGCTCAAGCTAGATGGATAGGCCTCTAGCCCTCTAATTAGTATGAGCAATGTTCCTCTGACCAAACCACTATTCAGTTCATCCCTACACGATGAGACACGAGTGTGTCTCTGTGCTTTTTGTCTCTTGCTCCCCGCCTGGATGAAACCACGCCGTGCCAAGGCATACAGATCCTCCCTCACGCTGTCCTTGATAATGAAATTTTTAATCAGAACAGAATTTCAAAAGATTATCTAAATTTATAAGGACAGTTTTTGACTGCGTGCCACGGAAGCTAGAGGCAGTGTACTGTGGGTTTCTGTAAAAACTGGGAACACTTTTGACTGGACTATGACCTTTTTTTTTTTTTCCACTTTTTTTAATGAAAGAGAAACAAGAGAAAGTCCACAGTTCTTTTGTGCTAGAAAACCAGAGAGGTTTTCAATTAACCAGTCAAAATCTTAAAAAAAAAAATCTAATTCCCCCAAAAATAATATAGAGCCTGTCAGGTTTTCCTTTGGGGAAATCAGTTAATTGATCTAGGCTTGTACAACATCTAGCAGCAGTTATGTGACTCCGCTGACATTCATTAGAATATACAGGAGACTCGATAGCCTCCTTTAGGGCTTCAGCTAAAGGTTATTTTTATTATCAATTACAGGGAGTAGGGGTTATTTTAGCTTTCATTCAGTAGCGGGTAGTGCAGAAGCAGAGAGGGAATGAGTGGAAAGAGAAATGGCATACAGTATAACAAAAATCCCCAGCTGTGTCTGCTTTAACCATCCAGCTGTAACACTGCCTGCTGATATTTTCAAAAATGGCTTTGAAATTTGCTGGAGATGATGTCATCAACTTGCTTTTTATGTGTGACAAGCAGCTCAAAGCCCAAATATATTCAAGCTGCTCATTCTTATATTTGGCAAGATAAAACAAGGCAGTGTTTAATATTTCTCCTTGAAAAAATGCCATCACTTGACAATTTTCAATCAGTTTATTAATGGGTCGATTATTGCAGCTCTTGACTCTTCTTTTTGTTTTCTTTTTGCAAAACAAGTTAGTTCGGGAAAAACACTCCGCAGACAGACATACAAGTGTAAGATTGGGTGTTGCAGTTTTCAGAGGAAACATCTTGACGCAGAAATGTATTAGTCTCTGCTGTGATCCTTTCCTGTCATTCCAGCTGTACTTGTCAAAAATATCCTGGATAAAAAGAGCAGCAACCTTGATTACTTTTCCTCTTAACAATGTTTTTTGTCCACGGCCAATTGAATGATGTCTGAATCCACAGTTTGACATGTGTTCAATAGTGAAGGCTTGTTTTGTCTGCCTCCCAACGCATGCCCTTTTCTCAACAGCCAAAGGATTGGCTCCTGTTGTTTTGTCAGTTGTTCATACAGAGGTCAAGGATGGGTGCCCACTGGCCCTGCTGTCAATCCTCATCTAGTGACTGATTGGCAGATGGGCAGTTGAGGACAGCAGAGGAAGTTGCCAGCAGTCTACGCAGCCAGGCTAGGGGTTTGGCGTCACTGCAGAGCTTGGTTGTGTAACATCGGTTATTCATGATGATTCGTCTCCCAAGCTTTAGCAAACACTTCTGTTGGAGTATAAATGCTGTGAGCAAATGAGGTGTGATAAAACAGCTGGCAGGCAACATGGTGATGCGGAATATGAGGCCATGGCAGATGATGTCTCGTGGGCAAAGCATCATTTGCAGCTTCCTACTGTAGATGGATCCAACAAATCTTTGTTTGCAGCAGATGCATTCCAGTGTACAACTAATCTGGGTGGTAACGGTATCTCATGACATCACCTAAATTTTGTAATTACTGCTGAGCCATTTTTACAGATTAGAGGGAAGTATAAGGAAATAATCTTTGAGGCCATCGGGTTCAAAGGATGTTTTTGGAAATACTTCAATTTGAGTTTCTGTCATGAATTAGATGAGACTGATACAGTTCTGATTATTATAAATGCAATATCTATCTTAAGCCAACAACTTGGCTCATAAAAAAGATCACATTTGGCGCCACAGCTGGTCTGGCTCCGCACAAGGGTGAGAGAATTTAGTGCAGTAGCCCCAGTAAAGCCCTCTTCATAATATGTTATCTCTCAATTCCATTAAGAAACTAATGTGCAAAACTAAAATGTACTGTTTTATAGTGTTTGTTTGAGCCAGCTGTCTTGGCTGGGACCTCTCGTCAGACAAACACTCAAGAGTCCAGATCCAGTCTTAGCTGTTTTCCTTCCATCCCAGTCTTTGCGATATGCTAACACAACCAGCTGCCCACTCCAACTGCATCTTTAGCATGCAGACAAAGAAAGTGGTCTGAATTTTTTTGCAGAGAGATGTTTTATAAACTACTCTTTTTACAATTAATGTATGTACTTTGCACATCTTTCATTCCCAGAGTTTGTTGTCATGTGTGGCCTTTGGTTATGGCTGTGAGAATCTTTCCAAGTATGAAGAGCAAGGCGTCGGTATTCAGTGGCACAACATTGGCACGAGTCCAGAAGAGGGCGAACGCTACACCTTTATCCTGTCCATCATCATGATGCTAGTTGATGCTACCTTGTATTGGGTATTCACCTGGTACATAGAAAACGTCTTTCCAGGTACTAATTTTAAGCAGATTCATTAGAATCATCTTATTAGTTCAATATCATTTAACTTTGTTGTCCCAAGAATGTTTTCAGTGATACTGCATTTTAAATAATGTAAAGGTAGTGATACAGAGATGCTAAAATGCTAAAATACTATTATGATTTAAAACTCTTGCATATATCTGTAGAAAATCTTTCTATTCTAACCATACAGTTTCTGTACTTTTCTCATGCCCCTTTATAAAAGATCATAGGATTTGTGACAGGGAGGACAGAAGACTATACCGTAAAGTACTGTGTTCCCTTGAAGAAGACAATATGAAAATGTGAATGAAATTCTCCGCAATTGATTGCAGGTCAATATGGAATTCCCAAGCCGTGGTACTTCCCTTTCACTTCATCTTATTGGTATGGGACATCATCAGTGACTAACGATAACCCCGCTTTGCTGAAAGAATCCGGTGTACACGACGGTAAATTGTGATTCAATCTCAAGTTCTCACCTTCTCTGTGTAACTTCCCAAGCAGTTACTATGCATTTGTTAGATTTCCAACAACTTGTTTACATTCTAGAGGGAACACAGCTCTAATCAGAAGTGTAAGTGAATTGAGAAGGGAAGGGTCGCAAACAAACATTAGCACCTTATTTGTCACATCTGGTGATAATGGAGCTTGGTGCTTTGGGGGGGAAAGGTGTTCCAACTCAGGAACTTGATAAAAAGAGCAATTTCCAAATTAACACTCTGGGTAATGAACTATGGTTTGTTATTTTTGTCTTTCAGGACTGTTTCCATTTTATTTTTTCACTCAAAATATGAATTATTTATCATTAAATGATTAGTATTTGGTGTGGGATGATTTTGCATTTATCTACAATATTATTCTAAAAAGATATGTTTAAATGGATTATTTCTTTTACCAAAACATGATTTTTACTGTAAACAGTCCTATTATGCTCAAGGTTAATGTGATCATTTTGTATTGGTGTGTATATATGAAAAATGGCTTGGCTCTTTAGAGAGTATTAATCTGTGTCTGTTTCTCTGCTAATACATTTATATTATATCTGTTCCTGAAGAATATATGGAGAAACCACCACCTAATATGAAAGCAGGGGTCTCAATTCGCAATCTTGTCAAAATCTACAAGAATGGGAAGAAGCTTGCTGTGGACGGTTTGAGTGTGGACTTCTTCGAGAATCAGATCACATCCTTTCTGGGCCACAATGGAGCAGGAAAAACAACCACAATGTAAGATATGTTCTACATTTATCCCATGTATTGACATTTACCAGCTCAGTGTTTATGATATTTTGCAGGGTCTGGCTATCCAAAATTGTGCACACTGTCGACTGTACTGTAGCTGCATTAATTTTGTGGTCACTGCTTTCAAAGAGTGACATCTTCTGAGAGGACATTTATCAGACAGAGTCAGCTGCTGTGTTGATAGTGGGAGTTATCTAATTGCTGCTTGAAAAATTGGTAAAAGCTTGGTGGGGGTTTAGGATGACAGCAAATAAATGAAACCCAGTGGCTCAGAAAGTATAAGCGACAGAGCGAGCAAGCCATGCAAGACTAAGGGCTGTGGGGAAGACATCCACTCTGAGCAGCTGGAACGGAACATAACCGAGCACAGTGAGAAAAGGGACAGAGAAAAGACTCTGTCACACACCTAAAGCTATGTGTTGATGCATTTCCAGAGCACAATACCTCCCTATCTGTGAGATGTAGTGTAACAACTGAGGTTATTTATGAGTTCACAGAAAAAGTAAGTCTGTTCAGGGAGGAGTTAAACTATTTCTATCAGGGTTTCAGCTTTTCAACACGTGTATTACTGCAAAATCTGTTCATTTGCAACCAAGTCTGTTACAATAAAGACAACATTACAAATAACCAAATATCAAGCTTGTCTGAATTACGTAGTCATATAGTTTCCGAAAAAAAGGTTATTTTTATATTTTATGATTATGTTTTCAGTGCATGAAAAATATGGAAGTAAATAGTTAACTTAGGCAATAGAAGGGACAGTGACAGAAGTAGCACATGTAGCTCTGCTTTCTCTTTGTGCAGAGATGTCATTATTTGTCCCTTTCTCTGTGAATTAAGCGATGGAGCTTTGAAAAACACACAGTGCACTGAACTTTGTTTTGGTGTCCTGCAGTGTTTCTGCAAAATCTACAATAATTACAGTGGTCATCTCTTGACAAATGATCAATGCAGTGAGACAGAGGTGAAAAAATACACTTGCAAAACAAACACAATCAAACTTAAATATTCCAGCTAACCCAACAAAAGGATAAACGCCAAGTGTAAGGAACATGTCGCAGAAACACAAAAACTAATTGCAAATCTCAACATTAAAACAAATTTTTTCAAATCACAACATTCAAACAGAAACAACACTAGATTTTACTGACAACAATTACTTAAAACAACTTGCTTTGTGAAATTTCACTGTGTAATGCCATTGTGTTTCCTGTTTAGTTGTTATGTTTTTTTACCTCTGGGCCACCGTAAGTTGGCAACTTTAATAGCATACATAGAAAGTGACTTAGATATGAATACTGTGATGTCAAATATGTTCTCAAAACTTTGGGAATTTGAATATGGAAAAGTTTAGCATTTTCCAATGGAACATATGTAGGAACCCTGTGATGTTCTATATCCATAATCCAATAAACGATCAGATAGAATTCAAAGCCAAAGAAGACCCAGGTCGTTATCATATCTTTTTAAAAAATGTATTTTTCAGTCATTTTCCAAATGATAAAGATAATGGCATCTGTCAGTTATTTTGATATCTGTTGAGTAATCCCCCCCCACCCTTGCAGGTCAATTCTGACAGGACTGTTCCCACCTACATCAGGAACTGCCCTCATCAACGGATATGATATTCGTGCTGACATTGACAACATCCGGAAGTACTTGGGAATGTGTCCACAACATAATGTCTTGTTCGATGAGTGAGTGAATTCATAAGAATTAAGAAGGCAGAGGAATTGGGGGTCATATCACCGGACTTTAATCTTATACATAATTAGGGCTCAGTATTGGCTTACTGGTTCAGTATTGGCTTTTCAGCAACACACCTTTATTCCTTCCATTTTTTTTCTCTTAAAAATGAAATTATCTTCATTCACCCACTCCACTAGATTCTCCAAATAGCGCCATTCCACCTCATTATTCTTTTCTTTTCTTTTTTACCTTAGTTTCCCCTCTATTTCTTTTTCTCCACATACCGATTACCTGAAATCTGACTTGAGTCCTACATCATAATTACATCTTAGTATCTGCAAATTACTTCCATTTATATTCATTCCAGACAGTGAAAGCATCTATTTTCAGTAGGGTTAAAATTACAACATGTTAAATCCTCCGCTGTAAACCAATACAAACATTCGGTTATAATTAAAGACTGCACTTTTGTTCTGGAGAGCTTAATTATGATGGTCATGGATAGTCTTGATAGAATTATTAACATTACACTCTGGGTATCTCAAACACTTGGAAAGGATTAAGTTGCACGTGTTTTCCATTTATATTTCTCTCATGCCACCCGAATTTTAAGTCAAACTGCTATTAGATATTTTTTCCACCTTTTGTAGGCTGACTGTGGAGGAGCACATTTACTTCTACGCCCGCCTGAAAGGACGCAGTCACAGCGAAGTTAAGTCTGAGACGGACCAGATTATTCAAGATGTTGGTTTACCACACAAGAGGAAGGAACTTGCTAAGAACTTGTCAGGTGAGTGTGTTTATGTTGACATTTGAAGATCTGTGTATCGCATTGGGCCTGATTGACATTAGTCAGAGTTGTACATTTTGTTGTTGATGTACGCATGAGTTTGAGGGCTTACAACATGAAAGAAAGAAATATTATCTGTAGATTATCCTCTGTGCTCAGGCTATGCTTTTCCACCGCCACCTCATGTGCATGCAGCTGTCTCAAACATTCACTGTACCTGTGTCACAGGTTGTAATTCATTGTCTGGGGGGCATAAGCAAGTCCTACTTGATAAATTGTCCCTAGTCACGGATCGCTTGTGAGCAAAATCACTGAAATATGACTTTCAAGGTTGATCTATGCTGACATTTCCACTACATTAGCACTACATTGGATGCATTTTGAAGAGCTCGCTTAGAGAGTGGAGACTGGAATTATGGTAGGAAGGTGTATCTACGTCCCAGCCATCAATCATTTCACAGTTTGCAGAAGGCAATAAAGCATGGACAAAAACATCTCGACATATTTATTCTATAATCACTTCCAGATATTGTGCACATATTACATTTGAAACCTGATGCTGACAGGTAGATTTTTAGGATTTCACAAAGACTAAAGACGGATTGTCTGTTACCCAACACAATAATGTCAGTTGCACTTTGTATCATTTTTGATTCACAACATATCTATTGTTCTCTGTTCTGTGTTGCAGGCGGCATGCAGAGAAAGCTGTCTGTTGCTATAGCATTTGTCGGTGGTTCAAAAATCGTCATCTTAGATGAACCTACAGCAGGAGTGGACCCCTATGCCCGCAGGGGTATCTGGGAACTGCTATTAAAGTACAAACAAGGTATGGGTTCAGTATTAAAATCCTTGGCTCCACGGAAGGCTTTGAAGCCTTTTGTATTTGTAGAATTGACTTCAGAGCTGTTTGATCTGCTTCAAACTGAGAAACTTTCCAAACCTGATCCAGGCTCAAGGTAAACTTTTAACTGGCAAGGCTGACGTGTATCAAAGAAGAGATCTATTTACACAATGAAATCACAATAGCATCCAGAGTAGGCTTTACATTTTTTTCTACTCTTGCTGTAAGTGACACTCAATTGTTGATGGGGAGTTAATGTGAACTATACATAAACAAATCAAAATGCAAGTGGAGACAAGTAGCTTTTGCTGATGGAGTCCCTAATTGTATGCCACATTAGTTGCCCTGTCACTCTCTACCCTTGTATAAATGTTGTGGTTGCCATAGTGGCTTTAAGCAGGACAGACGCATTATAGTAGCACATTTTCACGACAGATGTCTAAATGTTTAATGTGCACTATGTGACATTCTGCCCTCACTGTGTCATTAGTGCTCTCTTCTCTCTAATCAAGTATTTTCGCTCCAATTGGGAGCTGCAGATAACTCTATTATAATGAGAACCCCCACATTCTGGCTGGTAGAATGACTCTGGTCTTATTTGAGCCGCAGTGTTACTAAGGATTGTCATTAAGCAAAGAAAAAAAAAAAAAACTACAGGCAGTCCATTTGTATGAAAAAAGCTGAAGGCTGAACTTGGACTTAATACAGCAGTTCCTCACAGCTAATTAAATGTGCTGCTTTTCACACAGACGGGTTGACCGCATACCCCCAAGTGGGTGCAGTTTTGATTAAACTGAGTAGGAGCTTATTTGTTTGGTGGCACTTCAGAAGCTGCCTTAAAATTACATTGTAACAGGAACATAGTGTGCATTATGTTGCTGCTGACATTAATTCCTCAATGCATGTTAAAGAAGAAGGATTGTCTTTCTTGTCATGATTAGTTGATCTTACTAAAAATACTAAAATGACATGTTATTGTTTGATTTTTGCCTCTGCTGTCGTAGCTCATTGTAAAATTACAGTAGATGATAAAGTATAAAATTGTAAATTATATATTTTTTTATTTCCTAATTTCTTTTTCGCCCATTGTAGGCAGATTACTGTCAGATTCCCACACACTCATTATATTATATAAGAGCCCTCAAGGATGAAATTAGTATAATGGATGTTACACATTTAGCCTTGTGCCTTCAGCATTGTGTGGTTTTGCTGTGCTTTGCATTATCTTATGTCACTTGATTTATTGATTGGAAAAGTTATCAGTTTTCCAGTCTTCAAGCATTTCCTGGAGCGCTGACATACGTGGTTCTTCATCATGTTTTATTCGTCCTTCCATAGTCCTTTACAACCACATGAATATGTAATTTTTTCATGTATGAACAAGAAAAAAAACTCATTCTGGCGACTTGCGTCAGCAGCTATGTAGGCATTTGAAATGGAAATATTACGGTAAGGATTCTAAATTGGTGCTATTATTATAATTATTGTAAAAATGCATTACATGTTTAATATAACTAAAGAAAAACAATTACCCTTTTGAAGGGAACATATTAAAACATAATGAATTTTTACATGCATTCAGTAAAAATATATTTACACTCATGTGAATATCATGTGTTGTATAGTTTTTAGTAGTGATGAAATATGTTTTTTAAAGACTGATAAATAATTTGATAAATGTATTCAATGAGACTTGCTTGAAACTAAATAATTATAATGAACACATTTGAAAAACTCCACTTACCAACACGCAACATAATTGAGTTTCTTACCATTTTTACCTTAAAAACTTTACTGATTTTATTAAATTCAATTTGGAAGTTTGTCGCAACCCCATTCTTTGCCGATTCTGAACGCAGAGGCTGGCGTTCTTCTGCTATACACAATGCGTTTCTCCCATAAATGCAGATTAATATAGGGTTGAAGTCAATGTAGCAGTACAAATGACATACAAATGTCCTTTTTTTTTTGTATGGATGCCTCGAGTATTTTCTATGATAAGAGTAGAAAAATGCTATTCTGAAGGTTTTTCAGACTAGATACAAATGTGTTAAAAGTTTGGTGAAGCAGAACGTAGCAAAGGAGCAACATTTAAGCATAATGTTTGGAATGTCATATAACATTTAAGTTTTAACCTTCAGCAAATAGCCAGAGACTTTTCACAACAACCACACCGTCTGACTTTCAACTGTGCCAGTAAACTGACCACGTTCAAGTGTTATTTTTGAACATTTCGTACAAATTTAACAGTGAACACAGGACCATCTGTTTGTTATAACTCAGTTGACAGGTCATAAATGATGTCAGGATAATTTAAAAATGTATTGATTTGAATTGATTGCCACTAACGGCAGTTAATGCAGTTTGGTGCAATAATTCATCGTACTGCTGATGTTCATAATATCTGTCTAGCCTTTCTCATCCACTGTGAAATCCATTTCTATCAACTTGATTTAGAGGGAATGGAACTAAATAGCAGAACCCAGTTTTCTGGCTCCACTTTGCTGTACGCATTGCGAGTACTTGCAATTTACCTGAACACACCCAACTCCATTTGATATATTACTTTGTGCTGTAATGCGCCACAACACACTATAAATCAGAATACCTATGTGGGCCATGTGCAGTCCAAACACATTTATTTTTTTCTTCCAACTCACAGATGATTCAGTGCTTTTTGAAGTTATTCTTCCATCCAACTTCAAGAAAATCATCTCAAGTTTGATCACCCCATGCAAAATGAGCTTGTGCAGTTAAACTAAACCTCAAGCAATCTCCTCAACCCTCCCCCTTTAAAGGCGTAACGTTTTCCCCCTGTATGTTAAATTGACTGAGTTGTGGGCATTCATACAACCTGCACATTTCATTTGAGTTCATAAAGAGAAGGATCCACACTTCCAAGGCTTAGCATAAGGCAGCAATACTTAACTGAGATGGGATGGATTATAGCAGCTCAGCTGGTTGCAGGGCATACATGTGTGGAAAGGGGAGAGAAATAGTTGGCCAAGCAAAATGGCTGTATCCGGCCGCAGTTAATGACCTCTGAGTGTGTCCTTGTCCCTTGGATAATGTGACCTGTGAGGATACAGATTTAACTCAGTGCAAAAACGGCCATGCTCAGCACAGCACCTGACCCTTTGCGGTATAGACACCCACAAATGCAGGGGAGAAAGGGCTAAAACTCATGCTTATACATAATTTGGTGGCGTGCTATCTTGCAGATGCAGAGATAGACAAAGGTATTACAGGAAAAAGCGGCACCAACTGCCACAAGCATGGGTGAAAAATCCATCTGTGATTACCCTTTATTTAGACTTTTAGCATTACTATCTGAAGATAGTAATTATTCACTTGAGAAAACATAGTCTTTTTAAAGTTACTGACTCCTCGGCACGTTTCTGTCAATGTAAGAGAGGTAACGGGTTAAATGCTTTCTAGTTGTGACTGGATCAAACATCCCCAATCTACTGCTTTCACGCAGACTGCAGAGACATGACCACGCTGTGACTTCATTACAGATCAAGGCTTTTTTCCCCCTGCTTTCTGGGGTATGTGATGATTAATACGTGTAATCTGATACAGCCTAAAATAAAAAGATTAGAACACCTGTGAATAATCTTGCAATTCAAGCTGTATTTGTCATTGCAATTGCGTTCAGTTTGAAGCCTCTTGAATCAAAAGACTCTGAGAACAAAAGCAAGATTTGGAATAAAATGGAGTCCCATAGAAATGCTGAAAAGACGGCTCTGGATGTCCTTCATCTTCATTTTAATTTTGTCACAAATTCACACCCACATACTCTTGAGTTTTCTTTGTTGCCATGCTGATAAGCATAAGTAGACACAGTGGAATCAGCACTCAGAAGATAAGTGACTGACATGCAGACACAGATTGAGATATCAGCCTAATTTGAACAAGTCTGTGTGAGTCTTATGTAGCTTTCATTGCACAATGACACTTGTTGGAATAAACAAGGTCAGAAGAGATAAATGCTTCAGATTGACTTTGTTTTCTTTTAATCGACCTTAATTGTTCAATTTTTCTATCAATTTTGTACTCTTTACTTCAGGTACATTAAACGCGGCCACATCACTGACTCTGTCTCTGTTTCTCCTCAGGCCGCACCATCATTTTGTCTACACACCATATGGATGAGGCAGACATCTTAGGTGATCGCATTGCAATCATCTCCCATGGCAAGATGCGTTGCTGTGGCTCCTCATTGTTCCTGAAAAAATGTTTTGGCAGCGGCTACTACCTAACTCTGGTCAGAGGGGGGACTGAAAAGATGACAGCTCAACGGACTGGCATCCTACGCAGTCAGGCCAAAGAGGTACAAACAGAAAGCATCGGTGGTTACAATTTCCTTGTTTGCTTTTAAAGTGGAACTAGCATAATCAATTCCAGTCATTTAATTCCTAATCTTAGGAATTCAGAATTAGCTTTGCACTCATCATAACTCCAATAGTTTGTAATTGTTTCAGAATGAGGGAGAGGTTTCTCCTGGGGGGAGTGTTCTCTTGAGAACGAGAGGCTTGCCGATAGGGCGGGGAAGGAGATGATGGTGACTTGTAAATATCTAATTTTCCCAGCCAGGCGCTACAACGTCTCATAAACAAAACAAAATAAAGCAAAACAAAAAGCAAAAAAAAAAAAACAAAGACACAAGATTTTTGAGCATGTTGTAATCTGTGGTTAAGTTGCTAATTGCTTGTCCTGGTACACAACGTGTGAATTGCATGTATGGATGTCAACGCAAACTACGGTTGCTTGTTTTTTTGGGTGGGGTCGAATCAACAAACAGATATTTTCAATTTGACTCGGTGTGCCCATGATGTTTGTACTAAAATGAATGAATACATCTAAGGCACATTATACAACACAACACATTCATTTCAAACAGTATCACCCACCACTTGAGGTTCGCACTCGTGCCCTTTCAGTGTTTGATGAGTACCAACTTTCACTTCTGTTATCTCTGCAGAGCCAGTGTTGTTCTGTCTGACTTTTCAGAGTGCTCCCTTTCCCTCTTGCCACCGTCCTCTGTAGTGATCTGTGTTTAGTCTCTCCCAGCATGAGAATTGGCAAATGCAGCTACGTTCTGGATGATACTAATTGTCACCTGGGGAGGGGCTAATTCTTTCTTTTACTTGCCAATGATGCTCCACACACTTAGTTTTAATCAATTGAAGCAAATGAACAAGATGCACTTATGCCAGCAGGACTAGAGCTATTACCATTAGTCTAAAGGCTCTTTGAGGTGAGTGGAGTAATTTGCTTTTAAATAAAGAAACATGCTAACATTTATCAGCATGGAAAAGTTGTTGCTTCTTCCTTGGCTGAAACTTTTGCAAGCAGACCTTGGAGGCAGGCTGAGTAAAAAAAAAAAAAAAAGCCAAAATGATTTCCAAAAATGTAGGGATGTTTATTCAGCCGCTATTGAGATTAAACTGTTACTATCAATCGTCTCTATTAAATTGGGCTGATTAAACTATGGCCACATTTTCCATCGCAGGTTGACCGCATTACCATGTTCGATTTATGCATGCATGCAGATTCATTTAGAGTAATTTAATATAAACTTGTGGATGCTTTTTAAGTGATTAATTTTCAACAAGAGTTGTCAAGGAGGCACTGTTTATCATTCTAAGTGTAAAGGCACAATAAAGTCTTTCTAATCCAATTCTGATTAACAGGAGACAGACTGTCCTTCCAGAGGCAGCCCAGATGACGGCATCGGCAGTGAGACCTGGGACAACTCCGATCCAACAGGTACAAACCTCTGTCAAACAGATTTTATGATTAGCATCATGTAAACCCATGATGTACTGAGGTTTTATAGAGCTTGTTCACATATTTTCCAAACAACAAACTGATGAATCTTCTGCCAAAACACACAATTCAACTGTGCTCAAACTGCAGTACATTTCTTTTCTTTTAAAACAAAACAAAACAATGCTTGGCAATTCTTTAAGAACTCGTTTGCTTTACAGCCTCAATGAAAAGATAGATAAAATTGATAAATACATAGAAATTTAGAGTTTTTAGGAAATGAAAATTAGGGGATCTTTTTTCAGTACATAACTGTAATTTGACACCAATACATAATACATAAAAACTTCCAAATTTCAGAAGTAGGATATTCATTACGTGAAGCAGAAGGGACTCATGCCATCTTTTCAGCTGATAATTGTCCACAGCTTTGCTGTTTGTCAGCATCTAAATAACACATCGAACAGACTATTTCACCAGACATCTGTAGTAATTGTTCACTAGAAAGCATTCATAGGAAGAGTTCAAGTTTTTTGTCCTTTAGTCCTTCAGGTAAAATCAACGCGTAGCTGTCCATTTAGTCTGCTACAGTGAGTCACTGTTTTAGTTCAGATATGTCCTCGCAGGTTATGGACTCACATGCTGGAATACACCCAAGCTCCAAGTATAATAGAAACTCCACCATGTTTAAATGTAGGTAATGTGTTACTCTCCTTGTGGGCTTCGTGTCATGACCAATAAACAAACTGGTGTACAATGAATTATGGTGTTCTCCTTGGCTTTTATAGAGCTCAGAGAGGCCCACTCAGTTAAGCATGCAGCATATGGTGGGGGCTGAAACTACCAATCCAAAATGTACCAGGTCAGACTCAGCCTGAAGCCCTTTAGATGCGGTGCATGTTGGATTTTTCCACAATCCACACCAACCCATTGCCCAAATACATCATATGATACTGGTTATTTGATTGGTTTTGATATTTCTTAGTCTTGATTGTATAAACACTGGCACTCTTACAAAACAAGATACAAGAAAACTCTCAGGAGGGTGCTTACAATGCCCTGAAAATAAAGCTCAATTAAATCTGATCCTTCCTTCAAAATGATTATACTTATGATAGTTGGAAATAAACTAGGAAATGCTATAAAAGTAATCAAATTTCCACATGTGAGAGCACATCATTCTTTATTAATTCACATCAAGCAGACTGCAACACACACACACACACACATACACGGACACACACACATACGCATTTTCCCAAATAATTCAGTCTGAGGTGTAAAGTAGATCCATTTACTTCTTCATAAAGCACCAAGCCAGTGGTTGTTAAGCTTCAGTAATTATGTATGAGAGGTTCTGGATCAATAATGGATGTGTTGTGTTCTGCAACACTGTGCAGATTGATTCTCACTAAGCCCCAGATTCAGGATGGATGTGGCAGAGGAGTTATGTCTACTGAGCTACAGTGTCTTTAAATGTCACATTAGTTGTGCAGTCATCCCAATATGCTACACAATATTCTTTTTTTTTTTTTTTTAAGATTTGATAAGTGAACCTGCATCATTTCATATCAACACTGAGTTTGAAATTTGATGTGATATACATTCAGTAATTCCTTGTTGTCAATAACGATGGCTCCTCTTGAATACCCTGTCTGTCTGATGCACTCTGAAAATCAAGTTAATCAAAAGGACTAGCAATGCCTACAAAACTTTGCATTCTACAGTCTGCTTTGTGAGTCACTTTGTGGCTTTTCCTCAAGCAGATTTGACAGCTGTGACTCAACTTGTGCGGTGCCATGTCCCTGAGGCGGTCTTCTTGGAGAGCATCGGGCAGGAAATCACATTCATACTGCCCTATGGTGGAGCCAGAGATGGGACCTTTGCCTCGCTCTTCCAAAAGCTTGACCTCGCCATGGATGACCTCGGCCTGACCACCTACGGCATCTCTGACACCACGCTGGAAGAGGTAAACTGAACACGGGGGTGACAGTCTAAAAACAGAAGGACGCATGCACACTCTCATGGCCTTCTGCATACATAACAGAACACAACTTAAGTACACAAACAAAGAAATGTTTCTTTTTTTTCTTTTATTACCATAATTCAATGAGATCACACTGATTTATTTTCATTGGATAGAATGCTAACTTCTGTCACATAGAATCCGGACTTTTGATCTTTTGTTCTTCCTACAACTGCTCCTCTAAGGGTTTTTAAATGTGACATAAATTCAACAATATTCTGATTCACATATTGATTTTCACTTCTGTTTTTATAATTAAAGCCATGACTGACTGTAGACCAAACTAATTATTATGGTTGAATGTATTTTCAATGACCTCTTGTGGTCAAGTTCAATACTGTTACATTACCTTGTAGAGAAACTTTGCAGCTGCTGTAATATATTTACAAAGTTTTGAGTCAAAATGGCTTTAAGTTTTACACATTGCATATTTCAGCCGCTTGCATCATGTTGATGTCACAGATTTTTTATTTTTTTGTTAATTTGCCAGGATGCACCAGAATGATGACATTATTTGAGAAAAGTAGTTTTTTCCTTGCAGTTGCAAGACTTTCTTTTCTAACTAATAAGTGAAACTGATATGTTGGATTTGTTGTTTTGTTTTTTTTTTACCCAAAAGTATCAACCCAATTTTTCAAGCGGTAAATTTGCTAGTTGTAACATTGTTGTCATCATTATATATGTATTCAGAACACAGTTTCATATTTCCTAAGCCAATGACTCATACTTTCTGTTTGCCAGACAGACTAGTGTTGGATCATAAAGCTTAGTGACTGTTGGCAAATGCTCCTCATGTAACTCAGACATGCATGCAACACTCACAGCCTGCAGGCAATGTGAATAATTCCTTTTGAATTTCTAAAATCCAACCATGACAAGGTTTTTTTCATCCATCCCATGTTTTCTTTTGAAGTCTAAATAGACTGCGGGTGAAATATTCAGTGATTATTCAAAGATAATACTGTAAACAGAATTCAGTAGAACGGAAGTATTATGGAAGTTGGTCCTAAAATAACATTTAGTCTTTATTTTTTTTTTCAGTACCTCCATTTTAGGTATTTTTTGTTTTTTTTCAAAAGAGTCTCCTCATATAGTATATTTTCGTATGGAAAATGTTAAAACATGGCTGCACATGCACAATTGATGTATGTGACATGAAAACAAAGAGATGGTCGCATTGAAAATGCATACAAATAGGGAGGTTTGTTCATTCTAAAACATGGCCTGCTATTATAAATTAAGCTAAAGAGGTCACTTGGCAGGAGTAAATGTTTGATCTCTAGATGGACAAACCAGAACTGGTTCGAAACAGAAACTTCACAAGTCTCACTGACATCTGCAACTAATCTCTCTACAACTCTTGGGCTTGGCCACAAAGCAGTACATTCTATTACGTTGCAGTTTCATTTGATAATATGTGGGAGACATCCATAATTTATCCTGCACTATTTTTTATTTTGCAGATATTTCTCAAAGTGGCAGAAGATTCCGGCGTGGATGAAGAAATACAACGTAAGATGACAATATATTTGTAAATGCGTAGATTTATATCACAACAGCTGCAGGTAATACACCAAGATACAGCTGACATGTTTGCAAACTCTGTCTTAAGCCTTTAGCATTTCCAGGGTGGAGCAATAATAATCCAGCACTGCTCGCAAAGCAACTGACGAAAAAATGTGACCGAAAATAAATAGCTTTAATGATCATTTCTGTCTCACTGTACTGTAAGTCCATAACAGGACACAAAAGCAGCACAGTAGAAATCAATAGAAGAAAATGAAAACTTTATCTTTTCAATGTCTGTAAGAGAATGGAAACTAACTGACAGACAGCCCAAGGTCCACTGGGAAAAGGTAAATCTCAACAAAACACATAAAGGTGTCGAGTAAGAAGCAAAGCAGCGAAGGCAGGAACAGAGACGAGCATGGAGGAAAAACAGAGGAGTCGAGGAAAATTGTACTGTGTTCTGCCCACTCCTTTACTTGCTCATTACATAGTATCCGATACATAGGTGTCACTCGTGGGCACTGCTGAATGTAGTGGTGCTTCCAAATTATGCTCCACATTTAGTTACCTGTGACATAAACAAATGCCAGCAGGATGGGTAGATGCTTTATCTGAAGTGATAGACAGCACAGGGTTGCTGTTTTTGGTTGAGAAGATGTTGTAATTGACATCTTTCTCCACACCATTGACATAGATATCACACAAATGTATGACTACTGGCATTTTTTTAAATTGCCCTGTATCCACCTGCAAAAGTATCTAACTAAATTGAGCCCCAATGAACCCATCGAAGCTCGCATTCAAATATTTAAAAAGGGAACTGCATGACAACTTAGCCCTAACTTGTTGACCCTGACTTCCTCAATGTAAACTGTTAATCATTTCTCAAGTGTTGCTTCTCAAGCAGAAAAGGAGTGTAACTATGTCAAGGTGGAGATGTCTCAGTAGTCTTATTCACTCACTAGGGATTCCCAATGGCTAAGAAAATCTTAATGAGCTGCAACCATAAGTGCTAGCTAATGATAGCTACCCTAAGCATGCTTTGTCAGCTTCTGACTCCAGGATACAGTGCATGATGGCGTATATTTGATCAATTTAGTATATACTGTACACGAGTTTTGTTGTGCCATGTGACGAGTTTGTAGTGCATTACATAGTGAGTGAAAAATTTCAATTGACATCTCAAATAAGACTACTTAACACTCTGGAGTCTAAATCCCGCCGGAGGGATTTTTGACACTTCTCGAAAAACACATCTGTAACTCTGTGAGTTTTTGTCATTCAAACATATAAGTGACACCATTAAAAACCTTGAAACTTCTAGTTTTCAAATATATATATATTAAAATAAATTATATAGCTGGCCCTTTTTAAAGAGAGTGAACAGAAATCTTTGGTACCAGGTGATTGAGTGGCTATTCACAGGTGAGAACACGCCCCATTCAGCCAGCATGTGGGGGAAGACTAGCCTGATAAACCAGCCTAAATGGATTGGATGTCTAATTTAGTCTGGCACCGATCAATGGATACAACGGAACATTGTTGATGAGCACAACCCGTTGTCTTTCAAACCGCGTCTGTGCCTATAGGCCAACGCTCTGACCAATCAGCGCAACTGACTGTGACGTAGTAAGCGCGACAGAAAGCTTTGGTGGGAGGGGACTCTTCCAAAACTGATGCCAAGCACATACTCTATAATAGGACAGATACGCCACTCACGGTGCATTTCCGGTTTCCAACGCGGCGATTTTGGTTGCAGTTCCACCCTCTTTCCACGTGGGGCGCCCAATTTTGGAGACCAGAATGAATGGAGTCCTATGGAGCTATCCGCCCTTTCGTGCCCTTATCTCAAGATATAATTTTTTCTCTAGTAATTCGAATGTTGTTTTCGAAAAAGGGTGTTTAGAAAATACCCATGGCTGAGTTTTAGATTTTTAGAGCCACTCATTTGCTTAAAAAAAGGATTTGAAGTGTATATGACGTCATACATAGCGGGTCGACCAGCTGTCATTAGCACAATGCTAGCGCGTTGTGGACAACAAGAAGCCAACCAGTAAGAAATCAAAGCGATATATGTACTCCTTCAGTAGATTTTTTACTTGAAACCCATGTTGAGCTCTCAGAAACTACATTCAAATCTGAGCGCTCTTGAGGAGACTTAGGTGAAACTGACCATTTGTAGCATCTAGCTCCATAGGGCCCCATTCATTCTGGTCTCCACCGACGCTCCCAGTGGAATTCTGGTGGAACTGCAGCCAAAAAGCCGGTACAATGGGGCTTAATACAGAGTGGCAAGGCTGTTCGTTATAATGGCTGTGTGCCAAGGCTGAATCAAACGAGCACTGTTCCATTGACGCCGCCATCTTTCTTGTTGTGCTTTCGCTTGTCTATGTTCGCTTCCACTGCCCAACGTCGCACTGCTCTGTCGTCACTCCCTCAAAACCCCGCACCAGAACCCTCTGGCCCGCCCGCGTTGATTCAAAACACATCTCTGCGTTGTGATTGGTTTAGATGCCATCTGCCAGATTCAGGGCAGTATTTTCAAAATGACAAGTGGATCGAGGCCAGACCCAACCGCAGGCAAAACATTTTGCCGTCCAGCAGTTGGCGCTGGTTTTCCAGGCTAGGGGAAGACAGCAATGTCCTGCCAGTGACAGACAATTATCACATGGAGAGTGACAGGGGGGTGGGGGCAATCAGGGGTGTTACACACCCATCTAATTAGTATTCAACTCTCAGAGACACTAACTGGAGTTCCAATTACTTTTTTACAGTTTGTGTGAAAACAAAAAACATCTCTGACTGCACTTTTTACTTTTATGCAGCCAACACTTTTGTTTACAAGGTTCAACCTTCAAAAGTCTTGGCTAGATATATTTATAGTGTGTTTTCTTGCACTGTTTGAAGACCTCTAAAACTTGTTTTTTTGTACAGTTGTGTTTCCCCTCAATTTAAATAAAACTTGTTTGTATTACATTCACTTCACTCTCATATTGTTTTTTGTTAGGCTTTTCAGAATACAACCATATGTGTCACTTTTGCATAGATGTTTACAGTTAGTTGAAATACTTGAAAATGTCAAGGTGGTGACAACTGCCTCAAAGTCTCTGAAAAGGCCTTAGACTCCAGAGGGTTAAAAGCTGATTCACAGAATTTGAAGATGCGTCACACTATCTTGTATGTTGGATAGTTAGTTACTTCTTTTGAGGAAGGCTCTCTCATGACCTCTGATGAAGATGATTATTGCCTGGTTGTATATTGATTTGTTTGGTTGGTAATTATCTAATCTAGTGGAGAATAGATGAAGAAAGGAAAAAAAGGAGTGACTGAATCACAACACTGCATCCAAGTTCTGCTTATTAAAAAGCTGGTATTGAGCCAAAGTCTTATAACTTACTAAATCCAACCCCAGATATTTGGCTAAGTTATTAAAGTATTATAGCCTGGGAATTCCCATGCTGCTTTGCGCTCGATTTCATTCTCACTGCAAAGTCAGCCTGGAAACCACCGCCCTTATTTTTGCCAGAGTTTGGGAACCAATCACAGAACGGGGGGGGGGGGGGGGCAGCAAGACGATGACGACGTCTATGCGCTACACCGAAGCTTGTAGAGTGTTAATCCAACATGACAGCGGACACAACGTTACCGTTCGATGCAGCCTTAGAAAGTGTTTCGGAGTAGATTCACCCTAGGGTCATTTGAACCGTGACATCCAGCCAAGTAGCCCACCCGAAGTTTTTCCGATATTGGCTGAACATCAGCTGAGTTACTGAGTTATCCCGAATAGCTTAGTACAAGCGCTAATGGAACCTGGCAGTATCTCCAAAATTACCACACTAAAATCACATGCCATGACACCAAACTTCTACAGTAGTACAAATATGGTCTGTACTCACAAAACGATGCATTTGGAAGTTTGTACATAGTCCAGGAGTTTATTATTATCAACACAAGCCTGATAGCTTTTCTGCTGCTAAAGCTTCGTTGACGGCACTTCTGGGAGCTGGGAGCTTCAAAGTAAGATGAGGGTTGATCTACTACTGTAGACAACAAAGCAAGGCTGCTCAATTTCTCCATTATTAAAATAAATTCACAACTCTACAACATAAAAATTCATGTAGAATATAGCATATAGGCCTACTTTGTTGTCAGTTTAAGTAGCTTAGAGCGCAAGTTTACTTTTATTTTACTTTTTTTTCTTCTTCCTCGTCGAATTTCTGTCGTCATCTGGTATAAGTGATACAATTGGCTATGAATCGCGCGCAAAGCAGCATGGGAAGAACCTGACGTCATTTGATAGACATTCGTAGCGCCCAATAAACGGCTCTAGGCATTCGTAAACCACGCCTCAAATACGAGAAAATGCACACCTAGTTCCCAGACCACCATCTCATCGAGATTGTGGATGCGTCAGCCAGGCTAAAAGTATTATAGAATAATACTACAAAATGCATTCAAACATGTGTTTATATTATGGAATTGTTTAGTGGATGTATCAGTCAATATTTATAATAAGAATATATTTATTATTGAAACTCATTAAGATATATGTTAAAAAAAACATGTGTGTGTATGTATATATATATATTTGTAAACATTATCCTAGAATATGTTTCCAGGGTCTATACATACAAAAGACAGCAAGTGAGAATACAATATAGTCCAAACAGACAGATGTGTGACATCAGCTTTGCATTCTTTATGTGGTGAACTATATACTGAACAAGAAGACAAGTCAAAAACATCATTTTTTTACGTACCGTGTGTGTCTTTAAGTGCTGAGGTTAATGAGCTAAGTGGAATCAGGTATGCCCATAGAGATGAGCAACAGGTGAGGCAAGTGGCAATGGGAGGCATGAGAGAAATTAACTATCGATCTGTGGTGGACAAAAAATGTTAAACAAAAGGACAGCTCTCTGGAAAAAAAAAGGACATGTCCAAAAAACCCAACATTTTTGTTGCAATAACTGTAAAAGTGGCTTCGTTGTGTCACAGGTAAAACTCGGTCAAGAACACTTGTATGTGTTCTTGACATGATAGAGACGGACTGCTTGTCATAAAAACTAACTTGAAATCAAAGTTTGTTTGTTTTTCTTTCAACAAATAAGAATTATTTTTTGGGATTGACTGACCTTAGTGGATAAGCCTACCATACTGATCAACATTTACATTTTAATGTACCGCCCAACATCTTCTCCTTTCAACTTTAAATTGCTATGTTCCTAAAATACCTGAGTTTGTGCTTTTATATGGTATAATATGGCATCTTGCAAGGCAGGTAGCTATTCTTATTGTTATTTATATCCTCAAATTGGGTCAGGCCAAAACAACATATCTTATTTGTATTCCCAAAGCAGCAAAGGAGCTGTTGGTGAGAGACTGGAAAAGGAGCTCCCGTGAATCCAAGAGGAATAGCATTGGCAACGCCCACATTAAAATAGAGCACGTCAATGGAAGGAGTGGCAAGTCTTTCCAAGTTATTTATTGTTTTTCTTTTTTTCTTTTAAGCAAGCACATTTTCACATTTCTGAGTATATTTCCCAATACAGAGCATACTGTAATCCTTGATATTTATTAAGTCAAATTAGCTAGTTCCAGCCTAAGTTGTGTTTCTTTTTGTTTTTCATGCAGAATTAAAGGAAAGGCTTACACGTAAAGTCGAAGGTAGGTACTGAATTTATGTCCTTTAGTACAACTGCATTTATTGCAATTGTCTAAATTATGTCTAATTTTGCTCTTAGGGAAAGGAAAGAAAATCCTTTCTTCGTATTTGGAGTGACGAATGACCACAAAATTGGCATTTATTTTTCCAAAAAAACATTTTAATAAAAAGACAGCAAATCAACATGTCAACAAAGCTCTATGTTTCTAATGTTTTTTCCTCTAGAATCGCAACATTTCCAGTTTGTGAGTTAAAAAAAAAAAAAAAAAAGCTTTCTTCACCAAGGAATGATTGAGTGCAGCTGGCAGTTTTAACACCTAAGTTATATTTGATCAGCCCATTAGTGGTGCAGAAAAGCATGCTCAGCACATCTTTTGCGTAGATAATAAATAACAATGTTATTTAATCGCCTTGCCAGACTTAAGGAAGAGTGCCAGTGTCAACGGAAGAGGATCTGTGGTCATCACCGGATGGGAGCTGATCAGAAGGCAGTTCCTGGCGCTTTTTATCAAGCGCTTCCACCACGCCCGACGGAGTCGCAAGGGACTCATTGCCCAGGTAATGGCCTCAGTTTATCATATTGATGAATTGAAGGGTTATATTCATATGGTTACGTGGGAGGATCAAGTTAAGATTGTGTGAAATACATGTTGGCCTCCAAAATCAGTAAGTGACAGATATTATAGAGTGAGCTCATTTAAACTCTGGAGGGAAAAGTCATCCATCTCGAAGGAGTCGATAGTTGTGGAATTTAAGTTGTTGAAAAAGAAATCTACACTGAAAGCACACATAAATTGCTGAATGTGTACAGGGTCATCAGGAATAATAACTACATGCCAGTAAAGTGAATGTGCAGCAATCATCATCCCCTAATGTGTTGTACCAAAAGACACTGTGGGGGGAAGACAAAAGTGAGAGTTTACTGCAGCGAGGGAGGACGTTTTAGTTTTCACTTTCAATCAGTCACATTCTGGCTCTTGGTATCTGAGAGCGGATATTTTTCAGCCCTTTGAAAGTACAACACATTTAGTGTAGCCTGAAAGCTGTTGACAAATTCAGTGTTTAGCTGAAAAGTCTTTGAGTTTTCTGGCTTCATCCACCGTTGCAGCTTTCATCTGGACAGCAGAAAGGCAGCATGACACTTGTGATTTGTTTGTCCTTCATTTTACGGTGTGCTAATCACGCGTTTTCATTAGCCATGTATTAAAAGTGAATGCATAACAATTACACAGATGACGTGCTTCTATTAGCTCATTAAGTGTACGTCTACATTATTTTGTTCGTCATAAACATAATTTCAAAAGTCAAAACTAATGAAGAGGTATAATTTCTACAAGTCCAAACCGATTGCGATAAGTAGCAATTTTCAAGAAGCTGTCAATTTATTTTCCCTCCCAGGTTTATCAAAAGTGTGCTCAGATCTAAGTTGCAGTGACACTTATACCAGCTTCCATCTACATCTGTATTGCTTTTGTAAATATCAAGTGATCACATCAGTTATGACATCTGCCATTGTGCTGACATAATTGTGTCTGAAATTGTGCAGCAAAGAGCTTCCTCATCTGGTTGGTGAGTCAGAGAAGCATAGAGGGAAAGAAACGAAGAACAGGGCTTCACCTTTCAGAGGTGTACGGGTTCCTCTTATAATTTGCTGCAGCACCAATGCCCATTAGTCACTGTCAATCTTGGACGTCCCTCTTTTGTCAGGACACAGAGTAGGATAGTAGGATAGGGATGTTAATCTGTATATACAAGGTTCCACATTGTCTGCAAGGGCATGTCTCCTACTGCTTTACTCATTTGACTAAAGGTTTTTTTTTTCAGCTCCCACCGTCAGCAGATACGATTATGTAGTGAGGCAATCTCCTCAAATGTAAGCAGTTGAAAGAATATGAAATACAAAAGAGGTGATTTATGGGACTGCATGTTAGAGACAGGCGAGTTTTGGCACTGTCAGAAGCAGGGAGAAATTATTATTAGTTACTTTTTGGTGGGTATGTTGAAAAGTTCTGGCATTTAGAAATCACCCTGAACTGCAGTAGCCTTTGCAAATGCAAAAACTCTCACTGGAATGCACCAGACTTACAGTGGCCTGCAAACGTTTTGGCACCCCAGATCAAATGATCAAATGTTACTGTGCTGAGTTCTGTTTCTAGTTAAGTGAATTAAAGTTGAACTGATCTCAAAAAGGCATGACATTTAAGATGACACATTTCTTGTTTGGAAAGATTTTTGTCCATGATTTCTAAAAAAGATTTCTCAGTAATTACTCTCACAAATCAGGAGACTGCGAGTGCCATGATAGAACCTTCAGCCTGCAGTTTTCAGGTTGTTCAGTTTCAGTTTTGCAGTGTGTTCAGGGTTGTTATCCTGTTGTCATTACAATCGTATTTACTGAAGCTGACTCTGCCAGTGAAATGATGTTTAATTGGCTGCAGCAAAAGCTTAAATTGATGAATCTACCCTAAACAGTTAGATATGTATTCTTATCATGGAATTCTGCCCCTATTTTATCTCCAGCATATATTTTCTCCCTCACAATTAAATATCATATCTCTACACCTGTAATTTCCAAAAAAACAGACATCTTCCTCAATGACTTTTGCTGGGAAAGCAGTATCTGAACATCTGTTTGGTATTCCAGCCCTTACCTTGACCCTTCCTGGTACCTCCTGTTTCTAAATAAGATGAGGAACTTAACCCCACCTTTTGATAGGTTATCAAAACTGAGCTGCTGCTAAGAGTAGCCTTGACGGTAAAGGCTGAGGAGTCATACTTTCTACGAAGTTTTAGAATTTGCATTAAGTGACATTTCTTCTGGATTAATGGGAAAAAGCCTTTGCCCTAAAAATTTAATTAAGGTGTAAGGTCAAGTTGAAAATTTATCTGAGAGCTCAGATCTGTGCTAGGTGCCTATTTCCTTTATTCATTTTTGTAAAAAGCAAAAATGATTAAGTAGTTTTGCTTGAAATCCTGAAGATGATATTTTACATTTGACTTTTATGTCAGTTCATGTTTTACTTGTTCATAATACTGTTTATGATGATAATTTTGTGGACTACATGTTACTGTATATCATAGAATCCAAAATATTTCAATTGATATTTTTCAGTATCATTTGCTGTTGGTGTATACCATGTTTTCACTGAGTATAACAATAGGCTAATTTGTTATATTTTGTCTCAAGACTCAAGGATGATATAAGCCCCTTTAGTCCAAGGTACAGCAATAAAGCTAATATTAACAAATGAAACTGCTAAGGAATAAATGACTTTTGAAACTAACCTCAGTCAAACGAGGCATTTGACTTTGGTGGAGGGAGAAAGCATCTTAATCATGTTGTGTTTTTACCCGATTTGCATATAATCCGATCCTCTTCTTTAAATCCCCAATAAACTTGAGAATGTGATAAACTCATGCATTGTTCATGGGAGTGCTTTGGCTTTTTGAGCATAATGACTCGTCCCTGTTTTTTGCACGTTTCTCTCAATGGCAAAGGCACCAGCTGTCACCTGCAATTACTGTAGATAAAGGGAAACAAAAGAAAGAAAGGGAGTGCAACAGAACAAGAATACTTCTTTCTTTTGCATTGTTCGATTAGGCTTTTCAGTCTCATTGCTGCGCTTTGTCTTTCTTCCAAGCACGTTTCTGTGGCCATAGCTCCATGTAGTAAATTTAGAATTTTCAATTGGCTGGGCAAATTGCATGCCCTGCAATTAATCAACTGTACGCATACCTCCCCTTTCCTGCCAAGCATTGCCCAACCTGCAAATGATTAAACAGTAAAGATATCCTGCAGTTTCCCCACCAAACCTTTCTGTCAGCTCTAACAATGTAATGAAAACAGAATTACATGAAGAAGAAAAGAGGATTGGACAGGGGAGGTTAAGGAAAGGTGGTAATCTGTTTTTTTTTTTAGTTTTCCACTTGAATAAAAATAGACGAGAGAATGGCGACAACTAATTATATCTGAGTGGTCAGATGATGGTGGTAGAGTTTGAAGTGTTTAATCAAACTCATAAAGCATGCAGAGGAGCTCATGCAATTGGCGGGGAGCATATTAATGCACTAAAGTTATTGCATTGGTCGTGCGTTATTGTTGATTGCATCAGCCCTTTTTGCATTTTGTAACATGTAATAACAGTAAGCGAGGCTCGGGGAAAGAGTAATGAAACTGATATCTTGTTGACTTTTTGAGTGCTGACATGTTTACAGATGTAAACATGCATCTGTACCACCGTGCAGACACCCCAAGAATACACCATCAAAATGTTTTTTTTTTCTTTTTGTCAATTTAAAAAAGGTTGGGTACAATTTTAATCCATGAATAAAATGACAAATTTCAAAGCAATCAAATTTGAAGGATTTCTGTTTTTGAGGTCACTAAAGAAGATTTGAATGCATAGAAACAAATCTTACATATTTAATCTAAAAGAGGGATTCATTTATTTTTTGTGTAGGTACACATCATCTGTATCCTCTTCTGTTGCCATTACTTCCCACAAATTTAGCTCATGTTAATTCATTTCTGTAACATTTAGCTTCAGAGGAGTTTCAGATGTCACAAGATGAATGTCCTAAGCAGAGTAGTAATCATTTAATGAGGTCATTTGACTAAGTTTGTCACTATCCTCCTAGGTGGTCTTGCCTGCTGTTTTTGTGTGCCTGTCTCTGATCTTCTCCCTCATCGTCCCACCATTTTCTGAATATCCAAGTCTGGAGTTGCAACCCTGGATGTATGGTGTGCCTCAAACCACCTTTTACAGGTAACAGCATTATTCTGTGAAATAAGAGAATTATCAGTTTGTAAGTTTTGATTCTATAAAATGCAGGTATTTCAACTTTTTTTTCTTTTAACAGTGAAGGTGAATGTACTGAATGTGAATCCTTTGAGTACATTTACTTCAAAAGATAACGATAACAGCCAATAATGTTTAGCCTTTTTGAAATAAAATCCACATCATTTTAACATGGAAAAATTGTCTAGTGTATATACTGTATATATATCCTGTTATCAAAGGCAAACGATGTCCGAGTAATTTCATGGACCATCATGTAGTTATAGTACATGGACAACAGACTGCAACCCTGAAGGAAAGTTAAATATCAAAGACAGAAAATCCAAGCTAAAAAGATGTCATGGAACCATGCTCGCTGTGTATTGGCAGGAGATTTTGCTTTGGTCATCAATCTGGACTCCATCCTATCCAGTGGTGGACAGTAATGGAGTACAGTGGACTGTACTTAAGTACATTTTTTGGGTATCTGTACTTTAGTTGAGTATTTTTTTTTTTTTGGAAACTTATGACTTTCACTCCACTACATTTCAAAGACGAATATTGTACTTTTGACATTACATTTCTACGTTACTCGTTCATTTTAGGCTTTGTAATCCGCTGTTGCTGTTTTTCTTTCCTAAAATGCAATTGGCCACACCAGAGTGGTATAAAAAGATCTGGAGTCTCAGCATGGCTGATGGATTTGGCTGCAAGGCTGTTTTTATGCCGAGACTACGAGTGTTTAGTGAACTGAAGATCTTCATCAAAGCAGAGTTAGTTTGTTCACTGTAATGGACTCAACAGTAAGCTTCTGCTCCATAGTGAATGTGTGGGGTGAAAAAAAAAAAAAAAAAAGGCTCTCCTGTTTTTTGGATGGGGATGTTTTAAATACATTATTTTTATGAAAATAGCTGTCCTTATTTTTTTTATTTTTTGCTGAAGCTTTTACAGGTGGTACAGACTATTTGTAGCAGAGTGGTACAAAAAGTCAGTACATCATCAGGTGGATTCAGAGAGTCACATGGTTCTGTAAAAGCGCTAAAAAACGATACAGCAATATACCGATATTAGAAAATGTACTTTGTACTTTTGAATCCTTAAGTATTTTTAAAAGTAAGTACTTCAGTACTTTAACTTGAGTAAAATTTTGACCGAGCAACTTTTACTTGTAGTTGAATAAGATTTGATCAATACTTTGACTCAAGTACTGGACTTGAGTACTTTGTCCACCACTGATCCTATCCTTGGCTGTAGCTTGATATCATATAATCACAGATGACAGAGCTCAGCTCAGTCTTAGTGGACATTAAAACTCACTGAGAATAAACTTGACTTGAAATATAAACGTAGTGCATTGATGTGCATCTCCCCAAATAATACTTACAAAAGAATTTCATCGTGTTATAGATATTATGAAGTATAGTATAATGGTTAGTCTTGAGAACTAAGATATACTCCTTATCTGTTCTGTTCATTCTGTCTATGATAGTTACCTTTTAGACCACTGATGGGGATGATTTATTTATATGTTTTCAGGGGTAAAATATCTTAAAATTGCTGCAGCAGTGCCTGTCAAAAACACAGTTGAATTCTAATACGCCTTGCTACTTAAAGCATCTGTCCAAACCCTCAGAGTGATGTTGACTGATCTGTGCCACGAAGCTCTCTTTGCTAATCCAAATTGAAGGCATTTGATTTCCTTTCAAAACACTCTGTAAAATTCGCTTTGATGATGTCAACACGCAGGAAGTGGAGCCTTAAAAATGACAGTTAAATGAGTTTATTCAGGGTAGAACCAAAATCCATAATTTTTTCTAATACTGTATGGACCGACTGCTGGGATAGGCTCCAGCCCCCCCACCCGCGACCCGACCGACGGATTCAGCGGTATAGATAATGGATGGATGGATGGATGTATGGACCCAGTATTCTTGTATATATGTTTTATGTCTCCAAAACACTTATGTTATTATTTCGATGCTTAGTTTTACAGAATAACTCAATAGCTTTTTTTAACAAATAAACCACGGTTCTTAATTAAATACTTTTTACAAGTTACAGTGAAACAGCCCAGTCTCACCAGAAAATATGTTGTAGTTACGTTTGTCCATATGCTTAAATTACAACATATATCCAGGCTGTTCTGTGTGCCAGCATTCCTATGACATAAGAATTGTGACCACTGAGAGGTAAAATGTGAAAATCATCTAGCCGTGTAATTTTAACTTGTAGCCCTTACCATGTAAATTAATTCCAACCTATGGCTGTGTACTATTTTTAGCCATTGCAATTGAAAGGGAAGTAAAGTGGTCTCAAACTAGCAATATTTTGCATGAAGGCCTGTGTATCTATGCCTTGTATGTTTTTATGTATTTATATTTTAAATATTAACACTGCATCAGTTTTTGTTTGATTCAAACTTGTGTGTGCATAATTTGTCTTTGATCGTCAAGAAAACAGCAATCAAATAAGCTGATTTATTTATTTATTTTTCTCTGTGGCTTCTAACACAATTCTGTCCCTCTCCGTGGTGCTGAAACTTGCATATCAGTCAGGCTGTGCAACCTATCTGAATCCCAAAATATCACAGATGAGCACATTAGAATCTGCTCAGCTACGCACTGAAGACAACTGGAATAGTGAACAAATGAATTGAAAAAATCCATAATATTTAAAGAATACTGTAAATAATCCTGTAGCAGGCCTGTCTATTAACATTGTAATATAAGAGAGAATAAAGTCCATACACAAAAGTTAGGGGTTTAGTATGGTTTAGTGTTGAGTTTTTAGTTATTGATCGGTATCGACCGTGACTAGCATGTGGTCACTGCCAAAGGGGCAATACATTGAGTTTTACTATTTGAAAGCTGTAGAGATCAAATGTTAATTTTATTTCCCTTTAGCTAGTTGCTAAATGCTTCTCTCTACTGAATTAAAAAAATCCCACTTGATAAATACTGTCTTTACAAATATTATACTCTTGCATCCTGAATCCTCTTAGATTTAATATAATCCATGTTTCAGCTTGGGGGGTCAGGATTCCTTCAATTCAGAGAAATACCAAAAACACAGCAGGGTTGTATTATCACGTAGCCTTCATTTGACTTTCTTATGATATTATCTTAGTTCCTCCTTCTGTGAGCTATTCATTAGTTCCACTGTTTCCGTGTATATGCACAAGTCCTAAGTCTGGAGCTATCCAATAGTTTTATTATCTCGAATAACATGGTAACCCATCCATTGTTAATTGCAAAACAGATGGCTGCACATAATCCATTTTTACAAGCGGACCACTTCTATCACTCTCACTGGTGGCCAGGAAATGACCGTGTGACCTTCATGGGGATGCCTCCAAATGAGGCAATGAACGCTGTATTAATCCAAATGGTCAGCTGGACTGTGGCGACTGCTGGCTGTAAGCCATCATGGTGGTCTTTAATGAAACACTGTTTTAACTCCCACAGTAGCCTTAAGATAAAGGGCAGTGAGTGTGTTGCTGGTAATGAGAATGGGAAGATTGTTTAAGCGAGACACAGGTCTCAGATATGAACAGAGCACTGAGATGATAATAATAAAAGTCTTTGAGAAGCCTTTACTGTACAGGGATTGTTAAGTAGACTCATGTCGGCACAAGAATATTCTATAAGCATATATGAATTTCAAGCAATGGAGAACAATATTTTAGTGTTTTAAAAATTCATGTTTTGTTCCCCGAGCTCAGATGAACACAAATGTTTTCTCTGTCTTCTCTATCTTGATTAAGTTGTTCTTTCAAAAGGAGAGCTGGTGTACCCGTAGGCTGCTTTAGGTCTCAATAAGTTAAGTTACCTCTGGTGACATGCAGCACTGTTGTCAAGTATATCAAATGCACCATCTCCATACTGCTAGTGTACATGCTTCATATTTTAGGGCCCATCATCTAAAGTCCAAAGCTTTTTCAGTGGTTCTGACATTGTTGTCACTCACTTGTTTGAGTTGACCATCCTGTGGTATGGTCGGATCAAACTGACTTCCCAAAGAGAAATGTAATGTTTAATAATTTAGTTTAATGAAACAGTCAAACCACCAATAGACTCAGATTCATTTCACTCTGACTCACACTGCCAATGTGATGGAGCAATCAATATTATATCATCTGCCAACAAACACACTTCAGCTCAGATTGCATTTTTAAAAATGTTGTATTGGAAAATAGCTGCCAATACATGATAACATTTTAATGTCATCCTGATCTAGTCCTCGCCTTTACTTGAGAAAGTTCTCCATGTAGCCTTTGCTTTAATAGCAAAAGGCAAAAGAAACGGTATTCTACATATTCTTAAAGTCTAAAAATGTTCAGATTAGGTTCCATTATCTTTTTGGTAATTGACCGGATAACATAGGTTATTACTGAAAAAAGTACGAAAAAATGTATATTAAGCAGCTGACTGCATCTGACCCATCTCTCAACATTTGTGTAAACCATCTCGTTAGTTGTTTGTTGTCAAAAGATGTCTAATTGCAAGTAATAGAAATGTTGTTGTTAGTAAAGCTGATTCAGCTGATTAGGTTTTCCTTGTTATTCTTTGACAACATGGCGTGTCTACCATAGGAAATGTAAATGTATGACTGTATCGTACACCCAAATGGTTTAATGTAAAATTTTTTCATGGTCAATTTGGAATATTTACAGCAATGATATGCCAGAAAACACAGAGGTGTCTCAGGTGGTGGAATCTTTGGTGAACAACCCTGGCTTTGGTACACGTTGCATGGACAGAAACCCTATACCGTGAGTATACAAGAATGGTGTGCCAAAACAGTCAAGCCATCAAATTTATTTGTATAGTACATTTCATGTACAAAACAGTTCAAAGTGCTTACATAAAATAAACGCATTGTGGCAGGGAGTGGGAGGAGCATTAAAAATACATAAAAGAATATAAAGAGAAACAAATAAAATAATTTAAATTAATTTAAAAATAAGCAACAGTCCAGATAAATTAAAAGATATCGTGCAGATTTCATGCATAGACACATGAGAAAATAAATTTTTTTAACCTGGATTTAAAAATGTCTACATTTGGTGAAAGTTTAATCTCCACTGGCAGTTTGTTGCATGATAAGATAAGAAGTTTTGCAAACTGCTTGGTTAGAAGTTATGCATATGCGTTTGGACCTCTTCTAAGAAATCTTGCTGCAAACAGTGTTGCATATAAAAGAGAAACAAAAAAGCAAGCCACACAGAGCCTTTAAAATAAGTCACTGAGTGCATGTTTTAAAAAAAACAATTTAAAAGAAAACATTTGATCTAAAAGAATTCTTCTCAACACACACACTAAAGAAACCTGAGCAGAAGACCTTAGATAATGGATACCCATATAATCTTCGAAGTTAAATCATAAGTTTACAATTCCTTCAAACACAAACAACATATCTTTTATCTTGGATGCATTTTCCATTTGTTATAGAGGTATTTTACATTACTAAGTTGTTGTTTTTTAATCCTTTCTTTAACTTTTTTTTCCTTTGATGTACAACAGTTGTGATACAGTCTAAGATAGAAAGTTATCATCTACGCCGTCTGACATGTAGTTGGTTTACAAGGAAATAATCATGCGTTCCTCATTGTTTTTTCTGCAGGAAATTACCATGTTCCTCCAGTGGGTCTGATTGGTTCACTCCGCCTGTGGATCAGTCAGTCACTGACATCTTCCTCAACGGTAACTGGAGCATGTCTAACCCCTCTCCCTCCTGTCAGTGCAGCACTCCGAAACGCACAATCATGTTACCCGACTGTCCACTTGGTGCAGGAGGTCTCCCTCCACCACAGGTTGGTCTCCAGAACTTCATCATTTTGTTGGTGGAGTCGTTTCACACCTCGAGTTTGATCATCAGCAACAATGAATGTGCCAGTATCTGTCTGAGGTTTCTCAAACGAGGCAGGGCTATTTTTTGTTTGATTGGGGAGTTCTTTTGTGAAAATGTAGCAGAATATGTTCAGCAAGAGAGTGCAATGGTGTAAATGTAAAAAAAAAAGAAATATTATCAGTGGCACAGCAGTACAATGAAAATGCTTATTATGGAAACTTTTGGCTTGCAGTCTGAACGTCCCAGTCAGCATAATTTTGATTTGAAAATGTAAAGGTACTTACTTACAAGGAATTTGCATTGCATTGCAAAATGGAAATCAGCTTTTTGTATTCCCTCCCTTTTTCTAGGGATGTGCATGCATGAAAGTGGGACCAAACTTGATTCCACCGTAAATATACTGAAATGTTCAATGCCAGGGATTTTAGCTTGTTCCACATACCTGGTAAAAAGAAAATGTAGATGAGTTATACACATATAGTGTGTCCTAAACCTCTATCAGTTATATGACAGCTTTTCCACCATGTAGCAGGCTTTATGACATTTCACTAACAACAGTGCCAACACAAACTTAGAAATGAACCTTTTCTGCTCACATCACATATCCTAAGAGATTTGCACGTCTCATCCACCAAAAGTCAATACCAATTCTTTATAGGCCATTACTTTAACAATATACATGGCCAAATGCAGCCAGGGCAAATGTTGCATGGTCTGACCTGAAATGATGTGATCCAGGCGGAGATCGATGGGCAACTTAGGGGACCCCGCATCACTGCCTAGCAGCCATCACCTGCTGACTGAACCGATCATGATACAGAGAGAAAGTGGTGTCTCATTTGGAGCTAAATGATTTGCGCTGTGGTGTCCCAAAGATAATGAGAAATCTAAGGTTTAGAAAGGGCGTAGATGGAGAAGCCGCCGCTGCCACTGCAATGCCATTTTATTAGAAATGGCTTTGTCTGTTTACACAGGCTTTGCGGCATGTGGCTGCATTTTAAGAGAATTGGATCTGAGTGTCTTAAAGGTAACCTTACTCGAATCTGCCTTTTTTTAATTTTATACCTACGAGACTCCTGGTGGTTTAGGATTGGTTTGTAATAGTTAACACCATCAGAGTGGCAAAAAGTGCAGAAGAGTCTTGGGGTCCAGTTTTTTTTTTTTTTTCTAAGGAAGATTCCTTAATGAATTAAATGACAAGTGTCTAAGCAGCAGTCATGATAAGAGCTGTTTTGATTCTAGTAATGGATAAAGGAGAAAGGAAGCCAGTGCTTCCTTTATTATCTTGTTTAGCATGGGAAAGGAGCATAGGAGTGCCCATTGTGGAAAGAAGAGAGATGCTTCCATTGTGCAATTCTTTGCAGCCACAACATTTGAAGAGACACTAAATTTTGTATTATATTACATTTATAATGATTTATGTAGATAAACATGAAGATAGAAGGGTGGGTTTGAGCAGCATGTGAACACATACTTCATGTTTGCACCTTTTTTCTTCTTTTATTGTTAATAAAGTAATATTTTATTTTATCATTTTAATATGACATAGTATTTGTGTAATCTTTTCTCAGATCTTTTTCGGTGAAGTATCTAAAGGCACTTTTTCAAGAATATTTTTTGAACATCTGTAGTTTCAGTGGTGCAGACCCTCATCACAGCTCAGTGTAATTGTGGTCAGCATGGTTGTCTTTCCCCAAGTCCTAAAAATATTCACCTTCCATCTTAACCCAGTTTTTCTCTGATCGACTGGTCATCAAGCTCTGCAGTGGCCTGATCAGGAGCCATTCATTTGAATCAGGTGTAGGAGGAGGGAAACATCCAAAACATGCAGGGCAGTGCGTCCCAAGGACCGGAATTAAGAAAAACTGCCTTAACCCAATGACTTTTTTTTTTTTTTTTAAGAACAAGTTTAAGAGAAAGAGCTTAGGGAAAGAATATAGGGCATATGTCATTATCAAACCGGACTCTTAAATTCTGATAGCTGGGACTTTTTCCCATCCAGCTTGCTGATGGTTGATTGATGAGCCGGTGAGCATGGGTCGTTCTGTGATGATGCCTTCTTATTTTCCCCAAGAAGTTGGAGCCACCTGTCAAAACTCAGCAGGGAAGTAAGTCGTAGCTCAAACAGAATGGATAGTGAGCAGATGGGTAGCCATGGTATAACTGGATTTAAAAAGTGAGAGGGTGTGGCAGCAAATCCTGTTGTGCAGGTAGATGTGAAAAAACTAGGTTGTGTCTGGTGAATGGGAAACAGTAACACTTGCATACTGAGTCCAAACCTCGTAACTATGAAATGTTGGTTTGTTGATATGTGTCCAAGTGTGTTTCTTGTTGGGGTCAGCCCATCATCATCCTGGCCAATGTTTGTTTTTTCCCCTTCCCTATTTATAGATTTAAAAAGTTTTAATTTTTAAAAGTTTACACATTTACTACTTAAGTAAATTACGTTGAAGTAGAACAATCACAACAGCGACCTTTGAATTGAAAATAAATACAGAATAATGTTGTCTGCATGTTTTTTTATGCCTTTATTATAGGACAGTGAAGAGAGACAGGAAGCAAGGGGCAGAGAGAGGGAAATAACATGCAGCAAAGGGTCGTCCCATGCGGGATTCGAACCGGGGCCAGCTGAAAGAGGACTATAGCCTCTGTACATGGAGCGTCTGCTGTACCCACTATGCCACAGACCGCTCCTGTCTACATGGTTGTTAAACAGATTACAGAAGTCATCATTAGCGCATAGTGTATTCATGAAACAGATCATTTACATATCACTCAATTGGACATCAAGACAGCCTAGTTAGTGTTTCTCTTACAGTTGATGTACACATAATTCAGACACTCAGAATATTTATTTCACAACATTAAAATGAAAAACATATGGATTTAATATGTGCAGTCCTTACATAGATCTTGATAACAGCCTTCTTTTCTTCTTACTGTCTTAGATCTTAGTAAATAGAAACGGTATGAAGTGACTTGCAAACAAACCAATAATTCTCAAACCAATAATTAATTCACAGTCGAACATGGAAACATATCAAATGTTCAAAGTGAGACATTTTACTATTTCATAAAAAATATTGGCTCATCTGGACTTTGATGGCATCAGCACATCTCAATAATGTTGGTACAGGGCCATTTTTACCACTTTTTTATAACAGTCTGTAAATGTCTGAGAACTAAGAAGAAGCAACTGGAATGTTGTCCATTCCTGTCTGATATAGGATTCTAGCTCGTCAACAGGCCTGGGTCTCCTATGACACATTTTGTGTTTCATGATGCACTAAATGTTTACAGTTTGTGAAAGGTCTGGACTGCAGGCAGGCCAGTCCAGCACCAGCACGGACTCTTCTCCTACAAAGCCAAGCTGGTGTAACAGATGCAGTATTCAGTTTAGGATTGTCTTGCTGAAGTATGCAAGACCATCTCTGATAAAGTCATCTGGATATGAGCATAAGTCGGGTGGTCTTTGCATTCTGCAAAGCTCATAACTTCCAACAAGCAGGACATCTAATCATGCAGTTAGAAACTGCTCTTCCACTCTTTTATGTCCCCGCATATCACCTATACTTACCCTTTATACCATAATATACCATGTAACATGGTATTTCACACTCTGCATGGATTTGTAATTATTTGTTGAGTCTTGCTGTGTGCTTCTTTCTGTGACAAGGCAATTGAGGTACATTTAAAATGAGCAACTGTCCAGGACTCTTGTAAAGAATGATTGTTGAGACAGTCAAACTTGAGAACTGCCCCTTTTGTAAACTATTTTCGGTCCCTGGTGTTTAGGCGCATAGCGTGTGAGGGCACCGTTTCTACCTGATACCCTGCTGGGCCATTACAGTTTGTCTTTTTGACCCTTTATTTTCAATATTTTCCTCTTTCATTTTTGAATTCCCCACACGGGGGAAGAATAAAGTATTTTTCAGGGTTTTTTTTCTTATCTACACCATTTCTGTCCCTCCATACATTAATTTTGGAACACCCCTGTGTTGTTTAATTTATGGGGCCTCTTCTTTCTGACTGTTGTTAAAGACCTAAATCTTTTTGTCTTAACTTATAAAATGCTCCGTATTTGCTACTTCACTGAGTTTCTATTATATCCTGCCATGCCAAAAGCATTTGGTAGTTTCCGCTGCTTAGTACTGGGGGGGGGAGAAATACAAAGAAAATAAAAAACAGACCATTCCTATATCTGGTTGTATTCGCTGGTTTTGTTTGCTCTCGAAGATCCTCTAAGAATATATTGATCGGAGCCCTTTTTTTTGGCATAGGAACCATCTTGAGGAACTTGAGTTTATGATACCTAGCAAAGTGATTGGTGTCATCTCCACTTTTGACCAAAGGAATTCAACAGCCACTTTTCTGCACTCATCATCTTCACTGCTAAGCAATGCTTTATTTATTTGGCAGGGGTCCATTTTTGTAACTCAGTGAGCCTGTAAGGCCTCAAGCTATCAATTTCCATCATAAACTGTAAATGATTGATGTTCCTGTGATAGTGTGAATTCAGATGGTAGAGATATGATACAATACACGTTGATTTTGTGATGAAATGGGGACTTTTCATTAAAACATGTCATGCATACTAGACTGTGTGAAAGTATAGACCCTCCACACTTGATTCTCCAACTTTTGGTGCCTCTACTGTTAAAGATGGGTCACAACACAGTTTACTGTTAGGTGTATCGTGTAGCTATCAAATATAGTGCCAATATAATATGTGCAGAAAGAAAATAATTGCATGTTAGGTATAATAAACATTGTGACTGACATAAAAAAATGCATAAAGCACACATGATGCGCAAGTATGTCCACCAAATTTATGAATATAATGTTATTACTCCATTGCTAACCTGTACAACATAGTAGAGAGCCATTAATCTATTCCTCAAGTCCATGGTAGAAACCACCCATGGAAGTGAAGCACATCATGAAGATGTATTCACTTAAACCTGAAAGACTCCCCAGCTAAATAAATCATGACAAAGTGTACCAGGTTCACATGAGATTTTTCTTCCCCTTTATTTATCTTTTATTCTGTCGATCCTCCGAATATTCCCTTGAGTAACTACAGAAAATAAGAAAAAGGGGGAAAAATGGACACAGCACCACAGGAGATGGTGTGAAATCATTGTTTCCATGGTAATGGCAGGCTTGCTATCAATTCTGAAGTATCGACTCTCGTTCACTGACGATATTTAACCTTCATAGATGAATAGGCAGTCATGCGTGCAGAGGAATTGATAAAGCAGACACATTCACCGCATTACGATTGATGTCTTTATCATTTTGAAAATGGCCTAACTACAGCTTGCTTGCAAATTACCCTGCTTGGCCTCATCTATCACTCTACTGAAGTTGGCCATTAGCTTACCATTTGTGCTGAGATAAAAGACACGTCTGTGTGCTACCTACATTAGCTTGTTGGATTAAATGCCTAAACAAAAGTCTTTCAGCCAGAGTGTTTGCAGGAAGGATTGTAATGTTAAAAGTGTTGAATTTATTATGGCAGCGGTGTCCCAAAGCTTCTTTAATGCACTTTTGTGTTGTTTACTCATACATTCAACAAGACAGAACTATTATTTCTTGTGTCACTTATGGGAACATACCAATAAAGCCACATAAAGCTTTGAAACCGAGGTTTGACAGTGAGGAGAAGGCTAAATAACTTATAAAGGCAACTTTGCGCTGCCTGCACACGGGCACCACTTATAATTTTGTTCCACTGGTTATAAAAAGTATGGAAAGTCAAAACCAGAGAGCAAGGAGCCGAGAGCAGAAATGGTCCTAGTGACAGAGGTGATCACTTACTGTACGTTCCCTCATTACTTCAGCTCTGTTTAGCACTGTTAACAGCGAATGTACATGTTACTTCAGTTTAAATAATAAGAGCAGAGAGAAGGTTTTTAGCACAAAAGAAAGTAGATATTTTCCACTTCAGTGTGAGCGCTAATCATATTTATTTCAATTTGAAAGTAAGAATTTAGATTAGTTTCTATTAACCATGCACAATTACCTCTTAATCCTGACAATTTGCTTGTGAAGTAGAAAAGAGAGTGAGAAGCTGAAAAAGTGAAGGACAGTTGTTGTGCAGCAATAACCTGGGTGGATGTTAAACCTATACATCATCCTGTGAGCTGCCTTAAGGAGGGATATAAGTGGAACATTTTGTGGTGGTAGTTTGTCAGCCTTTATTGAAACATGTTTTGCACTGTAAACCAATTATTAGCCGTTATCTCTGCCGTGAGATCATGTGGTCATCTCACGAAACTTTTTAAAAAAGAAACTTTCTGTAAAATGTTATGTTTTCTATATTGCTCTGTAAAGCGCTGGATGTTGGGTTTGTTCTTTTGTGCAGTGTTGTCTTGTTTTACACCTCAGGGACAAGCTACCCTACAGCTGTTGAAAGGACAAATCCAGCTAAGTGCTGATCAGGTCCACAACTTGCCCATTGCAAATGGGGCTGGCACGTCCTTTCTCCACCAGGCTCAGTAGATTTGTCACTTTGACTCACAGCATGTCCAGATCTGTTTTAGAGTCAAACGACCTGTTCAGAGCCGTCTTCTGCAGAAAGCAGAGGATGCTGGGAAACAAAAACTGAGAAGTCATTGACTTGTGAGGTGAGGCAAATGGAGGCGTGATGTAGAAGTTTGCCTTTGTTGCGATAACAGATTAACAGAATAGATATGAACACATGTCATTGGGCGTGGATGTGTACAAGTCGATCTTGTATAAGGAGCTTTTTGTTGTGGTTTCAACTACTTGTTTGTAACCCAACCTGTGCTCTAAACACTACCCCAGCTATGATGTAATGGTACTGTTTGGCTTAGTTTCAAATGTTTGTGGAAATATGATCATTTTGGACATAAAGCCACAACACAGAACAATGTGTTGAAGTCAACAGCATCTCCTTAAATACACACTTTAACCCACAACAGGCCTACTGACACTTCCACATCCTGCTGTACTGGATTTGAATGACTATGCATGTCAACGCAATTATTCTGTTCACCACTTGCAAAACAGGTACAACTTTAAGAAACATGTTTGGTTATAGAAGAAACCACTTTTGCTTTTCTATGCACGAACAAGATTAAACTTCAATTCACCTCAGAGGTACAGCATGATTAATATGAACACACCAAGATTAATATAAACACAGCACAGTCACTTATCTCTGCAGCGCTCAAGTATGGCAGCTCATTCAACAGATTTGATTACTTCTTAGTTTACATTTCCCTCACCCTGATTTGCTTCCCCAGCTAAGAAGCTGGAGAAGCGATGTCTTGTACAGAATGCCAAGCACATTGAAGCTGTTTCCAGGTAATGAACAAGAGATGTAGGCCCAGGTATTACACAGCCACATAATGTTCCCATTTCAGTCTTTTTGATGGGGGATATGGACCAAGTCCAAAATAATTAGACCCACACTGACTGTGGGCCTAGGTGTAAACTCATTGTAAACACAGTGGAGCATGCAGGCTCTTATTTTTGGTTTTGTTTGTGTCTCAGTACTTGTGGCTTTCACAAAGAGAGGCATGTTTGTTCAGAGATAAGCCAGGGTTGCTGTGCCGTTCCTCCTCTTCGTCTCTGATTCGTAAGCCAGATGGGGACTGTTCTTCCTCTGCTTTCTCCATCTGTTTCTTCTTTGCCTTCTGATTTTAGTATTCTCTTCATTTTCCTCCCCATATTTAAACTTGTTTTTATCCTTTTCAAAATTTTCCTCCTCATTGTAGTTTTTTTTCCTTCTTCCTCGTTTTACCTCACACACCAGTACTTTTGTGCTTGTGGTTGGTGACTGCCATGATACAATGAAAAATTCAGAATTTGTCATGTTTTCGTACTATTTTTTATTTTAAATTTTATTTTTTATGCATTTGTTTCTTCATAACTAACTTTTTAGAGACCCAACTTTTTTCAAATGGTGTTGTATTTGAAAAGCAAGAATGGTTATATGTACAAATCTAATTGGCACAGAATAAAGCGATTAAACAACATGCCATATGTATCCAAAGCTCACACATCAAGCCATTTGTAACTAGGGGGTATGTTGGTAAATTACGTTGCAGTCAGGGGTCTAAATTGTACTTTATAAAGCATAGCTCTGCTTAATAATTAGTGTTTTATCTCTAAATAAGTAAGGCAAAAGCAGCTTGGGGTTGCGGTGTGTGTGTGTGCTGAGTATCGCTTTGCACGAGGTGGAATGTATTCATAGCCGTGTGTCGCACCCTCTCTTAATTGGATGTTTGAATGTACCCATTCATCCACAGAGGGGCATCTAATTAGGGTCCTTTGCCATTAGACACAGCTCTCCGAGTTTTGGCAGGGGTCTAGATTTCAGCAAGGCTTCCCATAGTTAAGCTTAATTGACTATTATGATAAGGGGTGAGAGAATATGTTTCACAGTGGCCTGAACAGATACCACCTGTAACATATTCGTCCTCTTAAGTATTGATTTTTGCATCAGCTTTTGGGTGGCTGAGCAGCCATTCCTGCTTGAATCCATCTTTGATCAGCCTCTCTGCTCAGGATGCCGCAGTACAGTCTGACACAGCGGGGCTCTAAATGCAATTTTTTATTTTCCAGAACTGAAATAAGTGGCACTGAGGCTGTTTTGCATGTTTTGTATTCAAAATTCTCATAAGGTTTGTCTTTCACTACTTTAAAACGCGGAAAAAGAATACTGCATTTAAAGCTTCTTACAGCTACAAACATTTGGGCACTTGATTGAGTAAAATGGGAAAGTTGTCACTTATGACAAACCCACAGAGGATTATCATGAAACTCTTCAGCTCTTTATTGTTTTGCACACTTGAATATTGTTTTTTACAGCGGAAAGCAGTCGTTTTCAGCAGAAAAACACTCTGCAGACAGAGTTGGGAGGTAACTTGGCAAAAGTACTGACATAAGCAGCTTGACAGACTGATTTTTTTTTTTTTTTTTTTCATCAGGAACTAAAACCAAATCAGGGTAACAGTGCATGAAATTTACATTATTTTCACTGGTTAGCCAGACCACTCCATAGGAAACTGCTGCCTGCTGAAACTTTACTGTCTGTTACATGTTGACATTTTGTTTTGGATCCCTGAATTTCACAACTATGTTTAAATGTGAATTTCAGCTTAAGATCAATAAAATGAGAAATGTCATTAACCATTCAGGTGTATTTATTACAGAAATGCTAACTTTCCAACTTGATTGGCTTTTGCTCTTTTAAACAGAGAACCCAGAACACAACAGACACTTTGCTGAATTTAACTGGACGAAACATGACGGACTTCCTCGTCAAGACTTTTGAGCACTCGGGTAAAACAAGGTAATATTGTTGTGATTTCAGCTTTCATTGCTTTCAATTAAGATATTTTTTACCTATCAGACATGGGATGGGACTGTAAATTTGTGACTGTGCTGCTGGGATGTTGGTGCATCCATTTTTAGAAGATCACCTGAGAATAGCTTGATTGAAATGACAATATCCTGCATGTTGCGCTGTCATTTCCATCATTAAAAATTATGCAGTTGTCATTTTTTGACAAGTCCTGCAGGGCCACTCTCTGATACAGAGAGAGAAAATAATTGTGAGCATCAGTTTGATGGTTGTTCAATCATGAATCCAAGGCTTATTTATTTGTGTCCATATTTCCTTTGTAGTTCTTCTTCATGTTGCGTGCACATTTTTTTTATATCACGTGTATTTAGTTATGCAGAACAAGTATAAAATCAACAAAAGGTTCAAACAAGGCATGTAGTTAAATATTGATTAGTTAAAGTCTGGACTCTGGTGGCCAATCCCAGTGTGGAAATTATGTCTCATGCTCCCTGAACCAGTCTTTCCCACTTTCCCTTTGAATCCTGCTATTATTAATATGGAATATGCTCATGCATATTAATATAAAGTGTATAAAAGAAAAAGCTATTGATGGAGAAACCTAGTTATTCAGTACATTCAGGAAATCGGCTAACCACTTGTTTTTGGGGGCACAATGTTGCAGAAAATAGTCCTGACCAACTGAGGCAACCTAAGATTATAACTCATTCTGCACATGCTGATATGGTAGAGAGGAGGCATGATGGGTGCAGCACTTCCTCCACCCCTCTTCTAAGTCTGATGCACCCATCACTCTGCAACAAGGTCAATATGGACTCATCAGACCACATGACCTTTTTCCATTGCTTCAGGGTCTTTATAGACCCTAGTAAACTGCAGCCTTTTATTTTTTTGATTAGCCTCTCTGATGAATGGTTTTCTTCGTGCGCCCCAGCTGTTTCGTTCCAATACCATGAGTATTTTGCCGATGGAAATGCTCTTACTTTGCGCTATTAGAAGTTAGTGTTGATTTTTTATTTTTTTTTATTACAATCATTCAATATTTTTGTTGACAAACCTTCCTCAAAGATGATGGTTTGTCACTATTCTCCCAGGTTTTATTAATACTTTGAACATTTCTTAACCCAGTTCAGTTGTATTGTTTGCTTGATGCAGACCAATAATTTAACCCTTCTAAAATATGGAAGCATAGTTTCCACAGCCACAAAATGTGTCATCCCGTATGTAAGCTACTCCTTGCATCATTTAGGTTGGAAAAAAAAAAAAAAAAAACTTATAATCATATAAATCATTAATCACTACGGTACTTTTCCAATGGGGAAGTTAGTTTTTTTCCCCCCAGGCAGCTTACATATATTGCCAGATCTTCCAAGTAAGGCTTTCACGAGTTCAAAAGTTAGGACTAGTTAAGACCCATCACTATACTACTAGAATCTAATCTGTCATATAAATTATTTGAGAAGCGCGGCCCAGATCCGTGCAGACCTGAGAAAAGCCAGACTTTGGCCTGAACTCTGACAGCAAGCCAGCCAAGACGCATGCTGTTCATTCTTTTGTTGCGAATGCAAAGTAAACTTTTTTTCATCACCATTATGATCAGTGCTATCTGGTCATTGTCAGGTCTTTTCAGATCCACTCCAGCATGGTCCAGTAAGGAGTAGGGTCAAACCATGACCCAGCTGGCCATATGAAACAATCCAGACCTGCATGGGCCCTTGTGTTTGGATAGACCTGTGAAGACTCCTATGTCGAATGGGTCTACTCACACCTAAAGAGGGCAAATGTTTTAGTTTAATCCTGCAGTATGGTGGAAAAGCCCACAGCTCTAAATGCCATAATTGCTTTAAAGCTGATATTGTAGACCTCAGATCAACACAGAAGCAATGATGATGAGTGATGACGCAAAAAATGAACTACTGTGGGATATGAAGTTTATACAATGAAGCTGGCATTTTTCAGGATGATTGACTGTCCAGCTAATAATAAACCTCCTGCTGATAAATGAAGCTGCATTGGCTGCAACTTGAGAAACGGCTTTGGATAGTGACTGACCACCTCTTGTCTTGTTACTGAAGATGTCACACAAGCTGACCTCATAACGGTGTCATTTAAAATTTATATCAAGTGGTCAATTTCTGGGGTGCCCCAGTAACCTGTTAGTTGAGACACAAACTACATAACATCATCCGATTTCACTCCCAACTGACTGGACCCATTTCTGTCATTACCTCTCTAACCCTGCATTTTCTGTCCCTCTGTAGCGGTTATAAATAGATTAAAAAAATGGTTCAATATCAAACAATATTACAAAATGAGTCATTTTCAGCAATTGCTTTGAAATGAGATTTGCAACAATGGCCCAAGTTGTCTGTTTTATTGTATTGCTTTTTAATATTAGACTAGATTACGCAATAACACGACAAGACAAATAGAGATATAAAATTATTGGTAATGGGAGTAATAACTTTCATAACATAATCGTAGCGTTTATAGCCTTATATATTTTTCCAATGGTTGAGATTCAGTATAACGATGGCCTGAAACTCTATGACTTTGAGTCTACATCTTCTTCCTATTCTTTTGTAAAGGGCAGCTGATGATTTTTGTTAAGAGTAAGGGTTAGACAGAGGTCCAGATTTTTGTGCTGCACCAAAGTGTGTCCTTGGCACAAGTCAAATCTCACTCTCTTCACTTGAGCCTGATTCTTTTTCTGCTTTTTTTTTTCCCCCCTGCTTCTGCAGGTATGGAGGAATCTCTGTCGGGGCAGTCAACTCACAAGTCCGTCTGACGGAGGCAGGAATTGAAGCTGCATTCGGGGAACTTAAAGTGCTGTTCAATTCATCTCTGGTATGTAACAGATATTTGCAATGATTTTGTCAACCTGGTTTACACCACAGGTTTGTGTGTATTTTTGTCATTAGCTTGAGAGATTTGACTTGAGTGCAAGTTTTAGTGATGCAAGATGCAATTCACTATTTTGCTCTAAACTGAATTATGCTTACAAATAAAAGAAAAACTATAAAATGATCTACATACATTCAATCTTCAGAGATCTTGATCTTTTAAGCTGCTAAAGGTTAATTGAAGTCAGTTGGTATGACCTACGTTCTCACTTATTTTTACTGCATTAAAAGCAACAGAATGCCTTCATTTTCCTCTCTCACTTACATTCAGGTCTGCTGCTTCTCATTCTGCCACTCACTGAACAGACCAGTCCAACAGTGGGGCAGCGCATTTAATTGCTCCAGTTGGCTACCGCTAAATTCAAAGCATGGCCAAACTATGATCGTTGTTGTAATGCACCAATAAGAGGCATCCCTCCCTGTTCTTGAAGCAGAGAGGGAATGTCTAACTCAAACTATGTTCAAAGCATTGCTGAATATTTCGGTATTTCGGCTTTTTTTTTTAAGGAAGAAAAAATCAAATCACATGTGTCATTTAATTGCCTATCTTAGAATAATTGGACAGATATGTGTGAAGCTTATTTCTGAGAGTTATGAATGCACTTTGGCCAAATTTTGATTTGTCTGATTGTTTGGTTAATAGTTAATATGATTTCCAGCTTTTCTAGGAGTCTGTGTTCGATACTGATAAGCACCTTTGAGCACGCTCTCAATTAAAACAAACTAAATTAAATAATTTAGTGGAAAGCCTCTCTGTAGGTTTAAGAAAGAAATGTATTCTTCATGATACACAACCTTTTTAATGTTTCGGTAGGTATTCCATAGCTATTAGCTTTAAAAAATCTTAGAAAACGGTTTTCATGCTTGTTTTTAACATGCAAAAAGCATTATATATAAACGTGAGCACTGTGAATTTTTACAGTACAAAGAGACCTGACATTTGGTGTATCCAACATCAAATGTTACAACCACTTCTGTGAGTAAAGAGAGATTTCATCTGCTGCTCTACTGTCAAGGCTGCAGCTTACCAGAAGTCATTTGAGCGTGTTATTTCTGATTGGAGAATTGCATTCTTTGTTCAGCTAGCTTGATATCTTGGATACAAATGTTCGCATTTGTTGTGGACTTTTTGAACCCATGAATTCAAGAATGATTAAGAAATAAGAATTAATTAAAAGGATGGAGAGAGAAAGTTAAGATTCTTTCAATCCACTTTTGAGTGTCCATGGCAACAGGCTGCAGTTGTCTATGCATTGCTTTGAAAAGACCAAGAAATCTTAATCTTCAACGCACATTCAGTCCAGCAGCCTCTTCTCTTTATTTATTTTACTTCCTGTTGTTGTTTGGCATCTTATATGCAATTTCATGTGAATAAATTCATTACAGAACACACACATATATATTATATACATACATGTGAATGCCCCCTCCTTGTGTAATTTTATATCTCCCTCTCAGTCCCTGTCTTGCACACACATTTAACATTTCAAATTTTTAGACGTTCAAACTGCTTTGAGATTAGCACATTGCTTTGTCCTCAGGCATCTCCGGCCTCATCCCGAACCATGTTGCCCCTCTGTGTCTCCCAGATCTCGATGCTAATGTGACTTTAATTTGAGCAGCATCTATGATGTAACCCTAATGGCCGGGCATTAGCTGTTCCAGCTCTACAGCCCTTATTATTAAAGTGGTACACTGTCCTTGGGAAATGTCTCGCTCTCTGCTGCTCGGCAGACATTGTGATATGAGACGGTGACTGGAAGTAGCGTGTTTTTTGCTCTCCGAGCCACCTTTGCCAAGTGGGATGTGGGCTCTGAAATTTCTGTCTAATCACGTTTCCTGTGTCTAGCGGGGCAAGATGGAGGTATGTGCAGCCAAACACAATGAGGATGGTAACAGCAAGAAAGCCTAAGTGCTAAAAAAATTGCATAATTAGGCTAAATAAAAATCATTTAATTTGATAATCTATCATTTCTTCCTGGCAGACTCTAATACAATTAAATACACACAGACAAACATTGATACACTGCCACACAAACCCTTTGATCAGTGAACTGTACGGACCACTTTGACATACTGGCCAAAAAAGTCACCCGATACAGAGTGGCTTTATTCTCGTGTCATGAGCCATGGCACTGACCGGGTCTGGAGGCCGAACCAGCCTTGTCATTGTTCTTGAGCAGGAAGGAGTTTGTCAAGGATTAGACACAGGCAGCCACTGGCCCACTTCTCATCTCTTTTCAGCCACCACTAATCCTCAGGAATGCTGCTTATTGGAGCTCCTGTCCCCTGCTTCACACAATTCAAACCAGAGTGAAGTGAAAACACAAAATGCAAAATGGATTCTCTTGATTTTTTTGCTGTCGGATGCATCACAGACAAGAGTGGGAGTCAGTACTCAGCTCTGCGTATGAATAGACTTGGAACAGAAAGGTTGTTATTCAACACAAATACTTCAGTCAGCATAGATTTGGTTTTTCTCTCACAATCCTCTTTCGACATTTTCATATGGAATAGGATGACGAGTTTGATGGAATACTGAAATTATGTGTAAACATTTTGTTCAACAGTGGAAGCAGATTGGGTCTAAAGCAGGGCAAGGGGCCTCTGAATGCACAAAGTCTCACATTTCTGAGATTTTCAGTGTGTTATAGGACTGGGTGAGTGAGGCACTGCTGAATGGAAAAAATAAAAACAGACCTGGAATGATGTCCTCAGTCCGTTGCCCTTTCATAACTGTCTTAGGAGCTGGAAATGCCTTTTTGTTGTCAATTTTTCTCCATTTCCCCCGTTTCAGTGCAGACAAGAACTTGCACCTGAGCACACTCATTCATTGCTCGGGTGTCTTTCTTGATTTTTCTCTTCTCATATTTTCTGCCTCCTACCTCTCTCAGAAATGTCGCCTGCACTTTACCTCCATAGATCACTCTTCACTCTGTGCCACATTGACCCCCCCCCCTTTTCCGTTCCTTTCATCTGCTTTCTGATGAGGGTGGAGTCCAACAGGAGGTCCATTTGCATTTATATCACACATGTAATGTCCTCAGCACTCTTATAGATGGGCCGAACAGCATGGTATCAGCATGCCACTTTGGAAATCGTATGCCTGTCATCTCAAACTCTCATCCCAAGGCTCATTTCACAAGATACATGAGTGGAGCAGAGCAGCTTTTAATGCAACCTGTCCAGTCTACCACCCCTCCATTATTTCCATCTCTTCATCTAAACACAAAATGTAAAAGACAGTTGCTGAAAAATATCTTGTTTTTTATTTCTGTCCTTAAATTAACACTTGGTGATTTACTGATTGCTACACTGGGTAATTAAGCAATTACTTCTAACTGTGAGTCTGTATTTCATGTTCTCTCTCATTTGTCATAATTTGAATTATTTCGCACTATTTAATAAAACAGAAATGTAGGGGGAAAAGTAGCCAGAAAACAAGGGGGAACTTCTTTTTTTTCCTGAAGTCTGTTTAAAATAAGTGGCCCAGTGCTCCCAAATGATCTCCAGAAGTCTTAATTCTTGTCTCCTTCTGCTGCATGTTTTGCATTTCAAAGAGCAGTGGTGGTTTTCCAAGTGCATCCAATTAAGTCTCCAACTCCTGTTTTTTTTTTCTCCTTGTTTTCCCCATCTTTATTAGGATAATGTGACTGATCAGACACTCCAGCAAGCTGAGACACTGCTGAAGAAGCTGGGAACAAGGGACAACGTCAAGGTATTGCATTAATTGTCGGGTACTGTTTCATCAAATGGAATGGGATTAAAGCGGGATGATAGCGGAGGTGAAATTAGTCCAGTGAGGTTTGGATTTTGGGGGAGGAACTGTGGTGATTAAGAGAAACTAGGCATAGAGGCAGGGAAGCACAAACTTAAAACCATTCTGCTCGTTTTACTTGTGCAAATCACCTAATCATGCATTGCGATGCTGTAACTTCTTAATACAAATTAAATGCCTTCAACTTTTTCTATTAATTATTTTCTGTTGTTAAAAGACAAATGTCTTCATGTGCCTCAGAGAATGCCAAACAGAGGCTCAACCTTGAAATGTTTCCCTTTATTTTTGCACTTTCATGATTCTGAGAGGCAAAAGTTAAACAAGTGTGCAGAACTGTTTATCGTTTGTACATTTATTTTAAATGTGAAAATATTGTTGAAACTAATGTCCCATACATATACAACTTCTTCAATAACCCTTTTTTCTGAGAGTAGTCTTTTCCCCTCAATACAACACTTTTATACTAGATTCAGAAGTAGAAATCAGATCTTAACATATTTTTGTATTTGGGAAACAAGTTTATGTTCTTTACTATTATCTTGAATACATGAGGCCTTAAATTCTGAAAGATTTCTCGTGAAAATATAATTTCTTTTTCTGAGATAAAGTAAAAGAGTAGAGACACAAACGGGCAGAAAAACACGTGTGCATTCTCGTGTGTCGTGTCTGGGTGTTTACTCCAATCCCTCCACATGCTCCTTTGTAATGCAGTGTTATGTTAGGCTGGCACTCAGACACCATCCACTCTTAATTATCACTGTACTATCAGCAGGGAGTCCTCTTTCACACCAGCTTTCTTTCATCTATTCTTTTTATTTGGCACCCCAGCAACCACAGACTCAAGAAAATCACTTGCATAAAAAAGAATGTGTAAAAAATATATTTTAACTCCACAGCTTGCATGCTATGTCACATGCTACATCTAATTAATGAAAAGGGAAATTTGCCAGCCCTGTTGCTGTACTTTTATTAACTATGTTTTATTAACTATGTAGCTGCTCAACAGCCCCTTGTATTGTTTCTCCGATTCTTCTCCTAATGATGTTCCATGAATTTTCAATAGGAGTCAGATCTGGACTGCAGGCAGGCCAGTCAATCACACACATTGTGTATCTTTAAAGCTCTGCTGTTGTTAGTCATGCAGAATGAGGTCTGGAATTGTCCTTTTGAAATAACCACTTACCTCCTGGGAAAAAATGTCATCCTGATGAAGGATGTGTCTCTCTAAAATTCCGCTATACATCTCTGCATCAGTGGTACTTTCACAAATGCAAACAGCCATGACGCAGTCACTGGTGCAGCACCTAACCTTCACAGGTGCTTTTTTCACCTTTCCCTTAAGTCTTCCTGGATGGTCTTTCTCATCTTTGACACACAGGTCTGTTTTAACCTAAAGCAGCAGAAAAATGGGCCCATGTGAGCGGAGAAGACGTTACAGTTTAAGGTTTTCACGGCATTTTAGGAAATGTCTAAACATTTTTGAGATATGGGGTTTGTACCTTGTAGTGTAATTTTTTTTGGTTACGATCCTAATGGCTGATCATTAGGATTATAAGAGATGGCATCGCATATCTTTTGGACCTTCGCAGTATTCTATCTGGATGTGTGTTAAACTGAAATGAGGTCAAATGCATTACATCTAAATCTACTGCAGAGTCGACATGCTGTTTTCAGAACAAATGATTGTCTCCTCCATGGCAGGTGTGGTTCTACAACCAGGCATGGCACGGCATGGTGTCCTTTCTCAATGTGGCCAGCAACGGCATCCTTAGAGGAAATCTGCCCGTAGGACAGGATCCACACCAGTATGGCATCTCTGTCTCCAATCACCCCCTCAATCTCACCAAGGAACAGCTCTCCTTTGTGGCCTTGTGAGTCATCAGAAATGGTCATATTGCTCTTTTTTTCTCTTTTTTTTCAGCTTTTTGTAGATTTTAGTTAATATTGTGAAATGTGGTATCATTTAGTGATCTAACCTATCAGCAAGGTGGTGCAATGAGGAACACATAGCAAGAAGTGAGCAGTTTGTGGATTGAACCTGCTAACTTGTGTGTGTAGTTCTCCTCCTGGTGCTCCTGTTTTCACTTGCAGTACAAAAAAAGGCAGCTCAGGTTGACTGGTGATTTTAAATTGCCTGTAGATGTGAATGTGAGTGGCTGCATATTTCTGTGAGCTTGTGAGGGTGCATTTAGATCTGATTGTTAAAGCCATATTCAGAGGAGGTCTGGGACCTTTTTTTTTTTGTCCTCTGTCATGTCGGTCTTTTTAACAGCCTTCGTCTTGAATGTTTAGAGCTGCGCATATTTGTGCTTCTCTCAAATAACAACTGTATTATGTTTCCTTTAACCAGACCAAATTACAATGGTAACATACACAATCTGCTCAGAGCATTTAATGTTTACAGATTTGGATTATATCATTTCAGAAATTCCTTTGCTCACGAGCCATTAGGATTAAATCTATCTTGATGTGTGAAGTTGTAACCAAACTGAAAGCATATGACTGACATGTAATAATCACCTGATTAAAGTAACTGATAGAAAATCAATAAGTTACCCATAAGTCAAAGAGATGCTCTTAGGATGTCCTGTCTGCCCTGGTCACATTTTCACTGAACCTGCCCAGTGTGCTTACAACTGAGTTGTGCATATTTCTGCTTTTGGACACTGGTGTTTTGATGTAACTAAGCAGAACTTAAAGTGGAACATCAAACTGAACAGGGGATGTTTGGTTGTGCAAGAAAAGGCTCATACAACCCGCTGATGTATGGCTATATCAAGCTGAAAAAGGTTTCCATTTATAGTTAGCGGATGTAATTTTTCAGCCTTTTCTGGTTCTAAATGAAAACCGCAGAGAGTTTGAAAGCTTCAGTTTTTGCATCTTTAGTAAGTAAAGATGCATCTTTAGCTTTAGCTCACCAGTAAAGTTTATCATTCTCCGAACTCTGGGTCATCTGCTGTCTACTGCAAGTAAGGCACTGACTGCTTAGTACTTCATACAACCCCAACTGAAAAGGATAGATGAATGAATAAAAATAACCCTTTCAATGTCCGAATAATATGGTTCACCTCCTTGAATGTATTTATGACTTTACAAAACCATTAGTAGCCTTTGCAATGCCCTGTTTGTGTTGCTTGACGTTTGACATAGGCTACAAGTTTGTTATCATACGCAGCAGGTAACTGAGATCTGATCACAAGCGTTCTCTTAAGATGCTTCAAGTGACCACTGCTCCAGTTGTGACGCATTATTGCCAGGTGTGAACACATGTTTAGAGCTGTCCACTTGCGATTGGATCACCTGAACACATGATAATACCAGGTCTGAACAGCCTTTGTGCGATTAACTAGCAAATTGTCCAGAGTGCAACCTGCCACTCACCTACAGTCAACTAAGAGAAGCTCCAGCTATTGCTGCCCTGAGGTGACGACATACTCATCTGATGTGGTTCATGGTCAGCACATGTACAAAATCTTTTAAGCTCGAATTGGTTCTGCAGTGTTCTTTATTATGACTTTCCTATTTATTCATACACACAAACATTCACACCATTGACAGCAGATCTGGCAAACAAGGTGATCATCTGCCACAGGGAACAATTTGAGGTTCATTGTCTTGCCTGAATAAACTTCTGTGCGTAGAAGCGAGGGCTGGAACACCTACCCTCTTATCAGTGGAGACAGACAACACGGCAACCTTTTCCAAAATTCGACGACATTTCAGAAAACAACACATTATCATGAACAAAGCCAAACAGAAAAAATAACTATTTCCTAAACAAAGAAAGCACAATATTTCAGAGAATGTGAATGGGTTTTCTGAAGGTGTTTTGTGAAACAAAGTTGGGTCTTTTTTTTTTTTTTAATTGTTTGTCATCCATGTTGAAATTTGCAAATTATCATGCAGTGGCAAGATCATAACTCCTGACAACATACAGCTCTTTCATTAACCATTCACAGTAGTTTTATTCCATGTCCCCCAACTGCTCTCACTCTGGTGGTATTTATGTGGTGAACCAGAGCTGACGACAGCCTTGAGTTAGAGAGGGAGCCTATACCAGGGCTAGGGATAATTACAGCATCCTACCTACCATAGATTCAGGATGAGCCTCTTTTCTTATCCCCCTCTCTGTGCAGAATGTGACACAATTTAAGAGCTCTGATTTCCAGATAAAATTGGACATTCCTTCATGTTGAATAAGTACAAGTTGCGAGCCTGAAAGAGGGGAAAAAGACATCACTGAGCAACTGATAGATCAAAGCTCCATGCATCGGTATGTATTTGTCATGAAATTACAATGTGTTAAAAATGAAGCTCATACTTTCAGACCCAGAAAAAAAAAAAAATTTTTCCCTCAGATCTAAAGAATGTTTTTTTTTTTAGCATGTTTTGGTTAAAACTCCTGAAAACTATGCAAGACTGTGCTACATACCCTGAACCAAAAAAACAACAGGAAAAGACAGCAACTAGCTGGGGAAGAAATAAGCTATTTAGATGCCCCAAAAAAATATTTTAGATGCTCTATGATGCTCACTTGTGTGCTGTATATTTGTCAGAATTATTTGCTCTCTGTCAAATTATATTTTCTGCTTGTTCTCCACTTCAGCTCAAATCACTTAGAGTTTAGAATATATAAAGCAATCATATCCCAGTCACCAGTTACACATACACATTACTTTTATCTAAATAACTTGTGTAGCTGTTTTACTTTGTTTCTCGAATGTATGCATAAAACACTTTTGGATCATGCATCAGCATCAGTGTAATCGGGCAACAAAAAAGGGCTTGTTAGGGCGTTGAAGGGGGTGGCCGTTGAACATCCCAGTTCAAATGGAGAGATCTGAGTTTGACTCCTGCAGAAATATATTCAAGTGTTGTAAACTGAAACAACCAAATGAGCTGTTTGTTCATTCCTGTAAAAACAACCCATGGGGAAACTATCTAAACCAATGCCCTTTACAGATGACAGGAGGGAAATTTGACTCACACGGACATTTCAGCATCGTGCAAACAGCATTCTCAAGTCTTTCCTTCAACAAAGCACGAAAACTTCATAAAGGGGAAAGACGGGTGGTTTCAGCAGCATTGTTATTGTCAGTGCTTTCAAACGCGCTCCATCAGCCTGTTCAACACCAACATATGGCAATATTCAGTCAGTAACAAAACATCACTTTTGCTACTTCCTGATTGCAATGAGTTGTTTTTTTTTCCCTCCTATTGGTTACGTCTATATACCCAAAGGTTTTAAAAATGAAATAATTGGTTATGATTAGAAAAATCTAACACCTGTTTAGTGTTGGAGTAGAAGGCATGGTTTGGTGATAAGGCGCTGGTATGACCTTCATGGTCCTCACAAAACTTCACTATGTGTCACAAGGGGCCAAAGACACCAGTATTCTTTGGCTGAGATTGTTACATTTTTCCGAAACATAATATGACTACATAATTCTAGGCTTTTTTTTTTCTTTTTCTAAAGAAGTGAAATTGTCAGGAATAATAAATCAGAGATCTGAAAGGGTAAAAAAAGCCACCAAAACCCCAAAAATCCTCTCTATCCAAATCTGGATCCAAAAGGAATAAATTAGTTTATACTTCTCATTGACACTTTTGAAATGTTATGGAGAGGAAAAACTGGAACTATCGCTGGTTTGATAATTCATCCCACAGAATTTGTTCTCTTGTGACCAACATTGCACTTTGTCATGCAATTTTACTTGATACCTCCCTGTAGTGGGGTTAAAGACCAAAAGTAGTGACAGAGATGACATGAACCACAAGATTGTGAAGCTGTGTCCACGTTGAAGAACAGTTGGCACTTGCACTCATCAACATTTGCACTGCCTTGCCAATAGATTATTATTCAAGGTCACAATATTCATTTCCAGCTAGAAATACATTCATTTTTCTCAAAGATCTTGTGCTGATGATGTGAGTGTTTAAACTTAATAGGTTTCCTCTACCACATCCCAAAGATTTGCAGTAGGATTAAGATCTGGATTATGTAGTGGCCAGTCCATATGTGAACATTTCTCATGCTCCCCAAACCACTCTTTGAGAATTAATGCCCAATTTCAATCCTGGCTTTATCATCATGGAAAAATGTCTATTCCATCAGAGAAGGGGAAAAAAAAATCTACTTTGCCAGACCTCACTTCTGGGGCACATAATTTTACTGAATGGAAACGTGACAAAGAAAAGCAACTCCAGACCATAATGCTGCCCCACAGGTTTGTACAATAGGCACCAGGCATGATGGGTGCAGAACTCCATCTACCAATCTTACCTTGATCAAACCATCACACTTGAACAGGGTGAATCTGGACTCTTTATGTTCCTGAGCAAACTAAAGTTATTGTCTTAACCAAGTAATTGTCCGTTGAAACATATCAATCACTCCTTTACACTTCCATTGGGAGGCTATGAGGCTCTTTGTTTGGTTGAATCTGGGTGCTTATCTTACTTTGTTTGGCCAGACAGTGAATTTCTTTTGAATTGCTGCACAATAGCTATGTGTCAACTGACAAAAGCTCATCTCCCTCCCAGGATGCTAATTCTGTTTATTTACATTTAGCTGATTAATTTTGATTCTCTACATAATACAAAACTATCCTATTTAAAGATTATATGTATAACTCAGCTGCCAAATGAATTGTAATTCACTATTAACAGCTTCAAAATGGTTTTCTACTCGCTCAATGTTTTCTTGATATAATTAGTCTATTCAACACTTTTCTCCTACTTTCAGCCCCCGTATACTGTTGCATTTGATTCTGTGCCCTGCAGCCCTAAGCAATAAAAAAATGCCGAAAGGAATGCAATCCTTTCTGTACAGCTTTACTCCCATTGCTCATCTTTCTTGTTCTTTCATTATTAGTTAATTAGCACATTGCTTGTCCTCTTTCCACAGCAATTAACCACCTTCAAGCATTCTGAGTTAGATCATTCATAGCGTTGTCCCCTACATTACCTCCCTACCCAAACTGAGCACATAGCTCTTGAAGCCTGCAGAGATGCGGTACCCACGCACCGTGAATTATTTCGTATTTGTGTGTTCTAATTGTGCCTGGCTGGCAATGATAAATGCAGCCATGGAGCCACACAAGGCAGTTTATTTAACATGTAAATGCAGCAGCAGGACTGAGGTTGAAGAATTCGGGTGTTAAAAGAATGGAACCCAATTATGTCTAGTACTAATTGAAAGACTGAAGGACATTTTTAGAGGTGGAATGGCACCGGGGACGATGTACAACAGAGAAATCAAGGTCGATGTCCTAAAGGAGAAAGGCATTTTTCTCTTGTTTTTTTACAGAAATGAAAATGTGTGTATATTATGACTGGTCAGACTTTAAAACATGCTGCTCTTCTTCACAGCATCACTATAGATTGGAAATTAGATACTGAATTTATTTCAATGTAAATTAAATTTGAAGGCACCCTTATCCAAAATGTAAATCGTACTGAATTCAATAACACACAGTTTCTTCTCTTTTTTTGTCCACCTTAAACAACCAGTAAAAGCCATTAGTCATGACTACTTATAATGTAACAAATCAGACAAAAATACTACTCTTCTTACCTCTGGGAGAGAATGTTCTAAAATTACATATCTGTGAGTGACAAAGATTTTGTAGGTTTAGAGTCTAGTTCAATGATAGAATTACATTAAAGTGGTGTCAGTCATTGGGATCACCATCACGTGTAAGTAAGCATATTGTTTTTGGATCAAAGCCTGATCTTCAAAACATGTTTGTGCAGATCATTACCACAACAAAAAATAAAGAGTATTTCTGACAAGTTCAGCAAAAGGTTTAAGGAAAGATCACGACAAAGCAGAAGGCTGTTGTATAAGATGTTTTAGGAGCGGATGAAACCAAAATAGCGGTAGGTTTGGAAAAAGGAAAACACAGCGTTACAATATATGACTCTTCTCACTGCTCTGAAACATGGTTTAACATCATGGTTTGGGCCAGAACTGCTTGCCATCGCTGATGAAACAATTAATTCTGAATTTTACTTGCAAATTTTAAAATAAAATATCTATTGAAATTGCAGTCAGCAAAACAACTACCCTATACACGCATCATTCTACCAAAGAATGATTGATTTAAAAAAACAACAAAGTGATTGTTTTCGAATGGCTTCACCAACATCCCGGAGCCCCTGACGCTGTTACAGATGAGCAGGACGGATCAGCTATTATGCACAGTTTCTGCTAAAGACTGTTACATCAGATACTCAAAGCTGAAGTTCGAGTAATTTTGCCACTCATAGATATGTAATGTAGGATCAGTTTCTGATGGGAATAAATGACCTAATGATTCTAAATTGACCATCATTGTGAGTGTAATCATACTTGTCTGTTTCTCATTCGTCTTTGTGATTGATTGGCAACCTGTCCAGTGTGGCCTACCTCTCATCCAATGATAGCTCGGATAGGACCAAAAAGTCTGTGTGAAAAACTCTTAATGGTTTACAAACTACCGAGCGCCACTTTAACCGAGTTGCCAGGAAACCAAAAAGGTCTTGCAAATATATTGTTATTTCAAAGGGCTGCTGTGTCACCATCTGCCCTTTCAAACAACATAATGTTTGAATCAATTAGTCACCTCAACTATTACTGAATTAGTTGGAAAGTGCAAAGTGTTTGGTGTAAATTGCACTCAGGAAATGAGCCAAATGCTGCTATGGCAAGTGTTGTAGTGTTGTTATTGTGTTTACTGTGGCAGAATTGTGCATAAACTTTACCGACTGCGTGGAGTCAACTTTTACAGAGAAAACGATCACCATGGTATAAAACAGTGCCCTGCAGCTATATCAAATAGCAAATCAACTGAGTCCTATGCCCAAACAAATGCATTTAAATGTTTTATTTCTGTTTTCTTTTGCTCTGTAAAGCACTGAGTTCCATTTGTGTTTGAAAAGTGCTTCAGAAACAATGTTGCCTTGAGTAGTAAGTGTTGAATGTTTCATCTGAGGCAATAGGTCATTACAATCAAATTTCAGTTGAGCGAAAGTATTTATTTAATCAAAAACTCAAAGAGCCTGCAGAGCCGTTTAACATTTTTACATCAATTAGATGAAGTTTGATTTTCTGTGATTTATTCGTTTTTTTTCCCCATGTCCTTGTACGAGTTGTCTGCTCTCCAGTCAGCTTCCTGTTTACCGTGTTCTGTCTTCAACCACAGGGCCACAACCTCAACTGATGTGGTGGTGTCCATCTGCGTTATATTTGCCATGTCCTTCATCCCTGCCAGCTTTGTCCTCTTCCTCATCCAAGAGAGGGTGAGCAAAGCCAAGCATCTGCAATTTGTCAGCGGAGTAAACCCAGCTGTCTACTGGTTGGCTAATTTTGCCTGGGACATGGTGAGTGCCAGCTTCATTAGGCTTTTGTTATAGCTCCCAAATAATGCTTTTTTTTTTTTCCTTGAGGTACAGTTTAGGTTTATTTATTGATTACTTGATGCATCTATGTAAATACTGTCTAACATGGGCCAGAATGGGATGCATCCAAGTTTTTAGTGTTCGCAATTTATCCAAGATTCGACTCTGTTATTCTCAAGATTTTATTTCCACCTGAGGCTGTAAGTGAAAACTGCCCATCACTGTAATTGATGATGCAGCTTTGACACTGCTTGCTGCTGGGAAAAGCAGCATCTGAAGAACAGTTATTGACTGAGTCGTAATTATCGACAGCAGCTGCCCCCGCTGGTTATGCTCAACAGGCTTACCGGCAGTTTCCCTCAGGCATAATGGAAGTAAACATTTCATCAGGCACCTTTGGTAAAGAAATGGCATCAGGACACCCATCATTACGGTGGATAAATGCTGTCTGAGTGGAAAACAAATTCACCTAAGGTGTTGGTGTAAGGATTCTAGCCTAAAGCATGTTGCATTATCATTTATGTTCATTAAAAAAAAGAAAATTTTTGAACAGTGAATGGCTATAATGCTATTTAATGTTTCAATATTAACGTTTTCTTTGAGCAATAAACAAACACAAATCATTGCATTTTGATGGCATTTTTACTTTGTTCTGAAAAGAATATTTTTCCAAAGTTGAGTAATATTGTCATTTCTGTCAGTTAATTTTGGGGTGGGAATTAAAATTTGAACAGTGAAATCTTATTTTCCCTTTGTCCTGATGGTTGAATTGATTTCAACAAATATGAAAAAAATACATTAGTCTCTTTTATGAAAAATTCATAAAATCTCAAGGCACTTATTTCATTGTGTCACTGGGAGACCATTTGCTTCAATGCAAGGACATTCAGAGGGGTCTGTTATTCACGGAATTAATTAGAAGTTTAAATCTGGATTCATCCAAGTAATAATGGGAAAGGTCATCTTCAGATTTGGTAATTTGGGAAAGTTGGGTAATTAACCAACCTTTCAGATAGTCTAAAAAAGATCTAAAGGAAAAAGACAGTCAAAAGAGAAATAATTCAGTCATAAATGCCCTGCAAACTGAATTCCTAATCACTTACAGACATCTACTTCTGACAGAGAAATCTGCTTATTTCCTGTGTGCTTGTTTGATTGTTTTGACAGTGTAACTACATCGTTCCGTGCTTGATTGTGATCACGATCTTCCTCTGCTTCCAACAAAAAGCCTATGTTTCCCCTCCTAACCTGCCCGCCTTGATCCTTCTGCTTATTTTCTATGGGTAAGTATATTTAAAAACTTGATACAACCTCAGTTCCAAAAATAAGTTGAGACACTGTCAACTGGAAAAAAATATCCCTGACATTCATGTACAGTTGATACCAGAAGAGGGAAAGCTATACAGTGGTAAATGTGGCCTTATCCCAAAGTCCAGATGAGCTAATTTTTTTTCATGCAATAGTAAAATGTCTCACTTTCAGCATTTCATGTTTTATGTGGTGAATGAAATATTAGTTTCTGAGATTGGCAAATCATTACATTGTTTTTATTCCCAATTTAGTACTTTTTGGGGAATTGGGATTGTACATTTCCTCATAAAATAATTATTGATTAGCTTTAAAGTTGCTGGAGGTGTAAATTCTATGGCTTTTAGTTGTTGTTTAGTTATACCACAATGTTAAACAAGTGGACATTACAGTGTGAAAGAAAGCACCCTCAAACCTCTCTCAGTTTTGATGCTACTTGGGTGACAAATCCACTAATGACTTGAGATGCATTTATTCACCACTTGTATAAAAACTTGAAAGCATATTGCAATTATAGATAGTTGTGAAAACAATCTATGTTCTCATTTGTGAGAGGAAGACCCATCATACACAATGAATATTGACTCTTGGAATGACGAGCAAATCATATCTTATTTCAATTTTCAATCTTTTGACTTGCCTGGATGGATGTCTTTTATATCCATTGAGGAGGTCTGCTGAATCATTTTAAACCAGAGGAACATTACCATTAGTCAAAAAAATTGACAGAAAGTAATTACCAATAATAGCCCAGGCATGGGAGTGGAATATATCAGTACTTGTTTGACATAATTACACGTAAGTAAATGCTGCTTTGCATCATCTCAGACAAAACATTTAATCAAATTGATCAATTCTAAAGGAAATGGTTACTGTGCAGTTGAGAAAACCAGATCATTAAGTTGCTTACTTACTGTAGGCATTACACAAATGTGTTTAGCCATATCTGTCACCGTGTGAAAACGCACACTCGCATGCAAAGCTAAAAATACGATTAAGTCAATTGAGGATTGACCTGTAAAAAGACCAATGTGAATCATTACTTCAATTTTCTCAGTGGGATATGTTTTCCTGCTTCAATCAGTACACATCACTAATCAATACAAACTACTTAAAGGTTTTATGTTGCACAATTATGCATAGAGTAATAAGTGAGATTTGACATATACATAACTTAATCTAGAAAGAAAAAGCTGGCACTACAAAGCAACTATCTGTAAAACAAATGAAGTAGGAACTAAATGTTTCCCTCTTAACCATGTCAAACTGGAAATAATATTTGAGAAAATGTATTAAGAAAAAAAAAGAGCGAGCGTTCTTTGCTTTTCTAACATTACATTCATAGGTCATGTTTTTGGAGAGGACTCGGTAGTGCCACTAGATATGACACCACTTCACCACCGCCACGCTGCAGCCACTTCTAACACTGAATTTGATCTTCTGACTGCCAAGTGTGGGAGGCATTTATGTTGTGCTTTTATGGGTCACTTACTTGAAATGCAAAGGTTCAGAAGAGGATGGTGGTGTCATGAAACCGCACAGCTGACCTGGTAATCTACCTTCATGGATTCAAAATGACATGGATTCAGTAACTGATATTTTGATCATCTCCGTGACAATTAACTCTGTTGGTTATCTTAATGAATATTTTAACTTCACCAGTTTTTGTTTCAATTAGAGGATCAGGAGATTGTTGTTTCCCCCCTCAGTTGGTGTGTTTTGCTCCCTTTAGGTGGGCCATCATCCCAATGATGTACCCTGCCTCCTTCATCTTCAGTGTGCCCAGCACAGCTTATGTAGTGCTGACCTGCATCAACCTCTTCATTGGTATCAACGGCAGTGTGGCCACTTTTATCATGGAGCTCTTTGATGATGATGTGAGTGAAAGCTCCAGCCTTGCATAAACATACACACTCGTTTGGAAAACACACACCCAGACACCGGTCAAGAAATTTTAATAAGCAAAGGTATATGTGTACAATTTTTTTTTCATGATGGAGGACATGCCTCCCCCGAAACAGCAGGCGTTGACTTTTAGGCTCCCATAGCTGCTTGGAAATGATATTCATGCAGAAGCTACAACAGTCCATGACTAATTGACTTATATCTAAGATAAACGCTCTGTGTTTTCTAAGCAAAGGCTTCCTCGCTCATGTGGGCGGAGTGTGTACCCACCTGGTATAACTTAATACTGTTCCTTTATCCTCTCAAGGAATTTTCAAATAAGTTTTTTTTTTTCTATTCTCTTTCATGTTTAATTGTTTGCTGAGAATTGGGTCTTCGGAGAACTTTCCTCATCCATCTTTCAGCAAGTGTTCATTTTAACTGCAAGCTGCTTCTTCAGTCTCAGAGGAATCAAAAGACAAAGACACCAATAATGAACTAAATAAGAAATGGAGAGCTTGGTTTGGAGAGGGAAAGCGGGAAATGCTGACTGTCAATCATTTTACTTTCCTTTATAATTTAAATGAAAATCCAAGAAAAACAAATCTGGCTTATTCCAACTTGACAGTTTGTGCCTCAAGACTAAAATAGCAGGACCTGAAGATAATGAGGAAAATGACAAAATTTGCTTAACATTTTCTTTATTTGTCTTTTGAACTAAATATATCATGATCTGTACATTAACTGTTACTTACTGTTTTTTTGTCTTTTTTCCACTTTTTATTTTCATGCTTTGTGTTGATCAGTCGTTCCTTGTCAACAGACGCAACACCACATCACTCTGGCAAGCTGCTCATACATTTGATGCTTCATCAGAATGTCTCCCTCAGCCCTGCTCTCATACTCGAGACGCATTTGAATGTTGTCTGAAAGACTTTGTCTCTGCGCAGTTTGTCCTTTCCAACACGGATGCCTTTATCTTGACGTTTCCTCTGGCGCTGCTCGGTGACGGTATGAGATGTTTCTTGTCTCCTAACAAGGCCACCTCATCGTCATTGTGCTTTCATTATGAGCAGCATTCATCATCAATTTGTATTTTTCAGTTGGCATGTCTCTTTTGTTGCCATTTTGTTGCCTGGATTCTCTTTATTTATTAATACAGTGTGAGTGGAGCGCATTGCTCATAAAGAGTGCCGTTGTTGATCATTTAATAGGCGGCATGTCGCCCACAGGCAGCGTAAAAGGATGGATTTACAGCACGCCCCTCTTGTTTGAGGCATTAGGCACAGCAATAGTTTTTATGTAAGACTCGACAGAGACAGGGGTCCATAATAATTCTGCTGATCTCACTTGATTTCACTGCTGATAAGAAAGCCTGATGGGTCAACATCAATCAACAAAAGTTACAACTCAGAGCTGAAACCTCTTCATAACAGCCTCTTCACAAAGTAGCTGAAGTAGTCATGACAGTGAACTGATCTGCTTCAGTTCAGCGCAAGTTCCCAGATGACAGCTCAATCCCGTCCTCTCCTTCTGAAACGTCTGCAGCTTCAAAGCTTCGTCTCATCATTTATAGACTCCTCAGCGGTGATATTAGTCGCTCAAAAGTAAAGCTACAGGCTTCAGCACGTTGTCTGTTTTCAAGCTCAGGGTGAATCCACATCCCTTTTGGGCATAGCACCATTTTTCAATGAGAGGAAATGGGGGGGGGGGGGAGTAGAGTGAGGAAGCGGAGCAGCACTTTTTTAAGAGAGTCTGTGCCCTAGTTTCCTCTGGAAACCAATGGGAGATTTTCTTCCCCTTAGGACTGTCCAACTCCCCGTGGATTGCATCAATCTCAGCCTGCCTCATAAGCTTGAAGCAGTGTCTGAGTCAATACTTCCACCACGTGCCACTCAGAGATAACCACAGACACACAGATTCTCTGGGGATAAAGGTAAAGGTGTGGCAGTGTGTCTGAGCACTACTTACCTCATGTAGAGTGATTGGAGTGCATTGTATCAAATACAGCAGCGTTTATTGACCAGGTGTGTCCTTCATTCCTAAATGTTAGAAGCACAAGTCCATTACAACTCCAGAATCATCTGATTGCGTTTCCACTCAACTTTAGAAAATATCCTCTGAGCTCATTGAGCCATATATTTTGTCTGTCAGATTTCCTTGTGATCCCTGGTATTATGAATAGAGCCATGCAGTGGGAATAAGCACAAGTAGCAATATAGGTCAGATAAGCACAGCCCACACTTTACCACTTTCAGAACCATTTGAAAATGATTTATAGGTGTGTAGCTCAGACATAAGGAGGGCTTGTCCAGCGTTTCATCATTCCTGACAAAGAGCCTCTTACATCTCTTGGAAAAGATGTGCTTTTTTCATAGTTTGATCTCAGATTAGGTGCTACTTTCTTTGCATCCTTCTGCCAGAAAGAGGAGCTTCTCCCAGCCAAGGTCAAAGTCAAATATATAATTTGACTTTCTTATCTTGGTGGTGAACATAAGGAGCAGAAGTGCCTTTTAGCAAATTCCATACTAGATGTGAATGTGTGTTTATTTGTTTGCATGTGTTTGTATTGGGATGAAAGTACATTGTGTCTACAATGCATATCTTAATTTGGTATAGTATTAACTGAAAACTTTTGCCAGTTCTATGTTGATATCAATATAAAATGTGGTTTTATGCATCATATATTCTCCTTTTTAGAAAGCTCTACTGAAGAACTGGAAATAAATGAAAAAATAAAATGCTGATATGATCTAAAATATTTACTTTGACTGCAGAGTACAATTACAACTCTCTGTACTGTACCTTTTAGACTTCAAGCAAATGTATAAATGTAGATAAAAGGAGCAATGAATTATTGTTGAACATCTGAAGATTTGCTTTATCAATGAGGCCTTCCGTTATGGTCTCATTTTCTCTGAGAAACTAAACCAGTGACCACACGCTCAATGGAGAAAAAAAAGAGCAATCTTGCATATGCTCACTTTTGATCTTCAGCATTACTTTTTTTTTTTCCCACAAAGAGAGAAGATTAAGTTGGATTGCTTTCTTCTCACCGACTTGCATGTTATGCACAAGCTAACTATTTAAACGTAAGACTTCCACATAAAAACAAATTACTTTTCCTCAGTTTGAAAAATGTGAAAAGCAGCTTTTGTCACCTTTTGGGTCAGATTTATCCATGCCTCTTATGATGATGGAATATGCAAGGCAAGTACGCACCAGTTTAAGGGAGGGTTTATCTCTATAGTTAAATCAGAAGTTGAAGAAAATGTACATCTTTTATCCAGTCGTGGATGAGGCAAACTTGGCATTAGGACAGGAAACACTAATTCCAGGGATCCAGCAAATTTCTGAGACAAGACGGAGTTAAATGCAACATTTAGCCTGTTAATTAGCGCAGGATAATTGTTCTTAAACGCATCAAACAAGCACGTCTCATAACGTGTCGAGATACTTCTTTAAAGAATAGACAAACGTCAAGGAAATTTACCAAGTATCTGTCATGAACTCCCCAGAGCACCGAACTGGTGGACACAAATGCACAACACAGGCAAGGCTCGGACAAAGAAAGCAGGCTTATTCCAGACAGGGTTCGATACACGGGTAGGCAGTCAGACAGGCAAAGGTATCCGAGAAGGGAGAGGCAAAAGGCGGGGTCGAGAAAGCAGACGAGGTCGTACACAAACAGGCTATGACTATGATTGCTGGAACGAGGACAGTGAAGTGCAACGAAATATACAAAAGAAAATGAGGGAAGAAGGGAGACAGGTGGGGAGAACAATCAGGGAGCAGGTGTGATGAGACGGGGGAAGGGTGTGCAGGAAGGTGAAGCTGGAACGGAGACAAAGGGTTAGTGCTTTCAAAATAAAACAGGAAAGACGAGACGTAACATGAAATGTGCAAAAGAAAATGGAAACTTAGCAGACATGACAGTATCTCATCTCATCTCATTTTTTTTTTTGGATTTGGCTGACACTGTCATATAGCTTTATGTGTCACTATAACTGCTTTAAGAAAAATCTGTCACAGAAGTTAGTTTCCCTGCGCAGTCTCAGACGTCCATGAATAAACTCTGGGACAATAATGGCTATTATCTTGAAATCTTGTGCAGAGCTTCAACAAACCGCACCTTCACCCCCACCCGACATCTTAACACAGGCCCACCCAAAAGCAGAAATTATGAATTTATACTCTTTCTGTGCATGTGAGAGCTCTGAAGACTTTGCCGCAATGAAGCATTATTAATAATGCATGAATTTGGATTTGAACACTATGGCGTGCCAAATGTTGTAATGCTTTTTTCTCCTCTTCTCTGCTCTTTTTTTTTTTAACCTCCTCTTAGCACTGGTGCCCTCTCTGACCTTACTGGGCTTCCTTATCTGCTCTGGATTGTTACAAGCATGTCCAATTGTCCAAGTCTTCCTTTAATTAATCATTCCTTTGTCCTTTACTTGGCTGCCACTTAACTGTAGCCACGAGGGAAGGAAATGGAAAGAAGTATCGTACAATTTTTAGGAAAACAAACACTGATTGACCACATATGATAATTAATATACACAGGTTTTTATGTATTCCTGCTAAAACACTAATATATAATTTTGTGTCTTTTTGTTCATTTCATTTTTAGAAAAAAAGAGAAAAATACAGAATTCTTCCTTTTTTGTTTTGCTGATGCTCTTTCCACCCTCAGTTAGGATTTTAAGGGTGAACATCTGTTTCCCTGAGCAGCAGCTGATCCATTTGTGTTTGTACATACTCCAGAATGTGTGCCTCCTCACAGATCACACAGTATGTTCCCTAATGTTTGCTGGAATCCAGCATCAAGACAGCGGACAAATCTTGATGCATTGTGCTCCCTGAGCCTTGCATTTGGAGCTCTACATCACCACAGGAATCGCCATGTGAATGGAGTACAGGATTTTTAATTATCCGCTCCGTCCTCTAAACCCCTTGCTTCTCTGGCCCTGCTGGTTCAAAATGGTTATTCAACATGTTGAGCTTCTGATTCCTATTCGAGGCTTGAATATTCAAAACTTTCACGCTCATATTATGTGTTTGACTTTTCCTCAACAGAATGTCTCCCGAATCAATGACATAGTGAAGCAGGTGCTGCTGATCTTCCCACATTTCTGTCTGGGCAGAGGGTTAATTGACATGGCCAAGAACCAGGCGATGGCAACGCTCTACAGCAATTTTGGTAAGATGCATCACAGTTGTCATGGCAGGGAAATACAGAAAAGTGAGTGGACTACTCTCTTTGCATCATATTTTAAGCTTGCATTTTAAAATGACAAGTAAAAAGGGATAGTTTGAAGTTCTATGTTGCAGTACAAATGGATGTTTTGAACCTTTTAAGTCAGCAGCACAAACACCACAACTACATCTTTCATATGACAACACACTGCTTGTCACTCAGATAGCTTGCTTTATCAGAGCTTCTTTCTTTGAAATCATTTATTTATTTTTGTTTACATATTAATATTATACAAATGTAAACTTCTGTACTTGTGGCTTGACGTCTTGACATATCAAGACAGGACACAGACTGTTACCACCTAAAAGGACTTTGGGACAGTAGGAGCAAAACTGCCTTTGAGCAGAAGAAACCTCAGACAAGCCCACACTCAAGACTGACTTTATTCACCAGCTGAAGTGAGAGGAGGACAAAGAGATGAATAATAGGCACTGAGAAATGGCACGGAAAAGTTAGGTGAAGCCATGAAGTGCAAATTAGATGCATGCGTAAGATCCCTTCTAAAGGTTATAGGGAGAGAAAACTAAGAGTGGAAAGGCCAAGATGGTGAACACACAAAGTTAAAGAAATGTAATGCCAACATTGCCAATGTCACCCTGCACCCGAGGTTAAATTTCACATGCAACATACTCTCACTAAGTAGTTTGCATTGAGAAATTTTGTGCATGTTAGAATATTTATTGCTTGCGTACAAAAGTCTTGGTAGAGACACAAACAACCTCATTGCTGAAGTTGACAAGAACAAACATAATTAGAGGTAAGTTGTTTTTTTACTGTTTCTATGTTTTACTGTTTACTTGTTTGCAGTTTTGTAATGCTGCATATTAAGATACTTACACGGGTGCAGTGCTGCGTTTCTCAGTGACCTTAGGTACATAAGAAGAGTAATAATTACACATTTACTGGCATATGTGATGGATGTCCAGCCAGTAACTGACATCGTACACATACTCACAAAATCATTCTGCCTTTCCCAAAACAAACACTCAGCTCAACCCTGCCCTTCTTTCAAAGTGACAACATATTATTTCACTCAAAATGACAGTTCACTAGGAGAAAAATATTTGACCAGTCACATGGCTCCAACACCTCTGCAAGAGCTCTTCCCTCCACAGGAGTTAAATTTAGACAGGAAAAAGGGAGAAGAGTGGAACTGTGCTTGTGGAGGTGGAGCTGGGGTTGAGGAGACCATCAGGAGGCAAAGAGGCACATGAAAGAGGAAGAGGAGTCTTATCTGTCGAGAGATGGAGCAGGAAATAGCGGTTTGAGGAATCATTTGCGGCGTCAGTGGAGAGCAGGTTCGAGAAAAGCAATCACAACTTAAAAGGGCTGGCGTGGAGAGGGGCTATTTACCAGAGAATGAGACTGAAAGCGTTTTCGTTTTTCTTGTCTTCGTACGCTCTCCCCTTGGGCTTGAGGTTTGTAGAGGCTGAGAGGAGGAGAAAAAGAGCAGGTTTAAATGCATTAGTGTGGAGGGCTTTAACTGCTTTACTGTTGTGTTCGTTAGGCAAAAAATTCTTCAGTATAAAAAAAATAAAAGATAAAAAAAAAACAAATCAGGATGTCAACAATGTCCTCTAATGACATAGGAGATAGCTATTTAGATTATTTTAGCTTTAGGCCAAGTGGGATTTAAAAGTGCTGGCTTTCAACAATAAATATGCTTCACTGACACTTCAAAGAGCTGGTAAAATTGAGCAAAGATACATATTTGGCTCACCATGAAAGCAAACATGAGGTTAAACCTTCCAGTTATGACAATGTTTCTGCCAAATCCTCCCCTGAGCTTGTGGATAAGGGGTAGAAATTGACATGAAACTAGAAAGATCCTAATAATTATGCGTTTAATCATTTACCTCCTTGTGTGTATTAACTTTGTTCCCTCTTTTTATTTTTCCATTTCTTGTCCCTTTTCCCTCCTCTCTACTGCCCTCCGGCTCTCTTTATTAGGGGAAGACCGTTTCGAAGACCCTCTGAGCTGGGAAATGGTGGGAAAAAACCTTTGCGCCATGTCCATCCAGGGAATTGTCATGTTTGCCTTTACAATCCTCATCCAGTACAAGTTTTTCTGCAAACCAAGGTAAAAGCAGATGTCAAGAATTGCAGAAGGATTTGTCCGGCTTTTCCTTTTCTCTTAGTCTATTATACTTTCATTTAGAAGTAAAAGGTCTGCAATTTTGAGAAGAACTTGTTCTTGCCATGTCTATCCCTACCTGTTTGACATATTTTCTTCTTTGCTAACTGAAATGTCAAAGTTAGAGCACTTCAGCTCAACACTAGATGTTGCAGATGATAATGCGTATGAATAACGTAAGAACGTCAGCTCTGAAACAGTCAGTTACAGTTGAATTGAGCTACAGTCTGTCCTGTAGGTGACACAGATCACACACAGGCACACTGAGCCTTGTACAGAGAGGAACCAATCACTCACCAGAAATGAGTCCTATTTAGATTTATCCCTTGTTTAACCAAAAATAGGCGTAGCACCAGGCCCCATCTTATAGCAGCCACCTTGTTGCTGTCTCCGTTAGATTGTGTCATACAGCTAAAACATCCTTGCACAACTGCTGTCATATTGAGATGTGACATGCTCAACCAATGTAAAGGCGAGCAGGCTCCATGTGGGGCTCACAATGGGAAAACAATGTCTAACAAATATTCACCTTACAAATGAATTATACAAAGCAAAAAATCCATGTTGGTTTATCAAAAAAATGTGGGGGGCTGTATTATCCAGATGTTGTCATAAAAAAAGTGCAGCGTCTTAAAAAGACAGAATCTAAAAATTAAGCATTAAAGACCAATCTTTTTTTATGATTTAGTAAGATTTATTAAAGCTTCTAAACCTTTAAGACCCCAAAAAAGGAGGAGACTGTAAATAAGCTTAATATGGGCTGCATTTCTTGTCGGTTATTATAATGTCATTTGTTCTGAGCTTGTTTGATTTCTCTAGTCTCTGCAATCTGTTTATTCTTTTTATCTAAAACATCTGTTGTAATGTTTGGAAAAAACGACCAGATATTTTGTGTTTGTGTGGTTTAATCGAAAATTAAGGTTGCCATAGAAACTGATACCTGTGGCTTCTGCTATTTGTGAAAATGATAGAGATGGTTTCACTAAGCCTAAACTTTGACTGAGATGATTTGTCCCGTGAGTTCATTTTAATTTCAGGGAGAGGCTTTAATAACTGTGTGTGATTCTCTCTGTCAGACTTATTTCAGCAAAGTCATTGTCGACAGAGGAAGAGGATATTGATGTTGCCCGCGAACGTGAGCGAGTGTACAACGGCAAAGCTCAGAATGACCTCTTGAGTATCTGTGACCTATCTAAGGTAGGTTGCCTAGACAAAAGTCTGTTTTTTTTCTGTAAATGTTTAACCAATTAATGAAAGTCCCTTAACTAGAAACCATATTCACACACTTTTATACAGTGTTTATTCTATGCATTGGTGGGGATCGAACCATGGCCATCTGATTAGTGTGAGACCCTGATGCCTCCAGATGAGCCACAGCTGCCTATCCTTGAATGGGAGATTGTATTTTTAATATTAATGGAAAAATGTCATCGCAAGTACAACAGAAACGGCTTCTTCCTTCTTTCCATCAGTATGGTGAACTTTTTCCACTTAGTTTTTTGCTTTTTCTCACCTTAAAGCCCATACGATGGCCTCCATGCTTGCCCTTGAGCTTGTTCAGCATAATAATTAATGTCTCACAGCTGTAGAATACATACATTTTAACATACACAGAATTGCACAGATGACATATTTCTATTTCTGTTTTGCCTATTTTTTATTTATTTTTTTTTTATTAACTAGCAGCAGAAATTTAGCTCATCTGTGAATCTCAACTTTCAAACTTTCTTTTCCACTTACAGCTGCATTCATCACTGCATGTACAGAGTAAATAGGAAAGACGACTAGGTAACCTGCAGATGTGCACATTCAGAACCTTTTCACGTGGGCATAAGAACCAAGCAAGATTTAATTTTTTTTTTAACGCGCAAAAGTCTGTGCTCATAAACCACTCCTGCCCTCCGCTCGTCACAGTAGGGGAAGTCGTGCACGGTGTTGCAGTGTGCGTGTCTCCACACAGGCAGGATTAACGTTTCCTCCGTCAGCAGATGTTCCCTCCCTGCGGGCAGCGTGGCAGCAGGAACGGTCACGACAGCCTGCTTTGCACCTCCGATGCTGACAGTTGGAAGATCTGACAGCCTTTTGCTTCATACCACCTTGATTCTCTCTTTTACTCCCTCGGTCTTCTCAGTCTCACTGCACTTAATCTTTCATGTCTTGCTCACTCAAACAGTTGTGCTCCACACTCTCTGGAGTAATTACTGAACAAGCGCTGGGTGAAACAGTTGAATCGTTAATGTATTGCAAATCATCTTGTAGGTGAAAAGTTAGGGGAGATAGTTGGAATGCTCCTTTTTCAGCGAATGCTTGTTGAGCTAACTTATAGCTTCACTTTTGTGAAAACGGTGTTGCATATGGCTTTAAAAGTGTACCAAAGAATTTGTTTGATTTGAGTGAACTGCTGTTGTTGAAAAGAAGCTCAGCCGTTAAACACCTTTACCGTTGACAGTATGTCAGATGAGACACGTCAGCCCATCTCTACGGAAACAGTAGAGCATTGGCAGAAGGCATCAAGATTCTTCATGCACTACCCTCATTGACTCCCACAACAGCTGCGCCCCATCCATTTGAGGGGGTAGATAACGAATTGATCAATGAGTGCATGGCTTCGGTGGCCATGCGCCCACAACCTAAACCCTGTCATAAATCCAAGCATGCCTCTGAAGCGATTGACAAGCCATCAATCATGTGTCAGATTACTGCTCCTCCCCTTCCTTTTCCTGCTGCTCGGAACAGGAGAGTTTGCTATGTGCCCCACCTGCTAGCGTCCACTTAACTGCAGCATTAGCGCCTGTACTGTAATTGATGGCGACTTTAATAGAAATGTGTCCATCTGTGAGCATTTCCTGGGCCCACCGTTGTCAGTTTAGCCTTCCAGACTCTTATTAAATTGACAGTTTAGAAAAAACCTGTGACAGATGTTCGAATTTTGACACCTTAGTTTGCTACAGGTCAGATAATGTGAGAAGGTGTACTTACGGACTTGAAATGGTACAGAGAAGACTTTGTTTCACAAGAGTTCTTCATCAAATTATCTAATACAGGCTGACTTTTTCTCCATAAATATGTATGTACTTCAACCTGTGTACAAATGAATCTAATAAATGTTAGATTTAGATTTTTCTTTTTTATTGGTTTTTCTCATTTCCATGAATATCTTTTTACGATGAATGTTTTACTTTGGACAGTGATTTTCCAAGGTTTCGTTTACTTTGCTGGATATTCAAGATTGAGAAGCTGTTTTTATTATTCTTTTTATTCGAAGGAAAATAAAAAGTAGAAATTTGTCTAAAATAAATAAATGTCAAGGTTGTTGCTTAAGAGATTCTGAATTGAACATCCTGCAAACCAACATGAAAAATATTCCAATTTTAAAGGCAAAAGTTGCTTACATTCATTCAGTGTTTTTTTTTCCTCTTCTAAAAAAAAAGAAAAGGTAAAACAAATTGGTGCAATTCTGAATCAGATTATGAAGAAAGATGGGATACAGGGTTACAAGCTCCCCGAACAAGACCTGAAAAACATTGAGGACAACTTCTTTTATGTGCTTAACATAGCGCAATATGATATTTTAACTCCTGAGGTGGATAGACTACGCATTGCTGAGCACATTTAGGTAAACCTGTGTGAATGTCAAAGTGTATCTCCTGAAATCTAGCTTTCAGAGCTCAAAGCTGGTAATTTTAAAACCTAAACCTATATTTAAAGGTCACATAACTATCATCACAGTCTCTCAACTGTCTCATCTGATTAGATGTTGGCCTGCTTATCATGACTGATGCGCCGGTACTTGAGTCAGAAGGGAATCATCCTTTAATTGCCTTCTTCCGTTCATATTTGCTGCTTTGATATAGCTTTTCCACTAAAAACTATCACTAAAAGGTAGTATGTGTAATCCAGATTAATAAGTACTCAGCGCAGCTGCCAGATGGTACTGAAAGTCTGATGGAGCCCTGCGACTCCTCCTTTTATCAAATGCCTTTGATTTGCCATCAGTGCAATAAATATAAAGTCATTGTTTTTCAGCCTTAAAGTGGGTGTCCTAAATGTATGTATTTACTTAGGAGCTTTCTGAATCAATTTACATCCTTAAATACATATATAAAAACTTAAAAACTTATAAAAAAACAGTATAAAAACTTTGGTTGATAGGTTTTATACAGGGAATGTGTGCTTCATATTGTGAAAAGCGTGCTGTCACTGTTTTATGACTTCCTTAAATTTCATTATGACAGCACACTGCAACACACAGGAAAACACACATGTACAGTATTGGTATGTTTGCGAGATTTAAATAACGTAAAAATAAGTCTTTCGTAGCCTGGAGAGGCACAGTGTTGAATGCTAAATGTCTTAATTGTCATTCTCAGCAATGACAACAAAGGCCTTGTCTTGTCTTTCACGGAAGGGCAAAATAACAGTGCTTTCAGTCCATTTGAAAACATATCAAACCTCTACATATTCTTGGATGTGGAAAACCAATTTTGTCATATGTTTTGCTGTATATGTACACGTTGAGGTTTCTGAGTTGCCTCTTGTGAGAATTTCCAATGAAGGAGGTTTGAATGTAAGAACAAAATGTGCATTAATGAGGCTGGTCAGCAGCTGAGGGGCTAAATGCATGGGAACTTTTCAAATGACATGTGAAAAAACCTAGAACAAATCTGTTCACTTAAGAGTTTGAGTGATACTGCCTGATCTTTGCCAATTTCAGGCTCAGGGCAGGTTCCTGTGCTTTTTATTTTTCAAAATAGCCGCCTTTTTCGGAAATTGAGGTGTGAAGGATGGGCTTTGGTTGATTGTTATACAAGTTGAAAATGTTTCCCTGTTGTTGTTTTTTACAACACTTAATGGGCTTTAATAACCTCACTCTTGTGTGCTGAAAGTGGAAAACAAGACATTTAAGTGTTATCTTTCGTTGAACTGAAGATTGACATACTACAATAATCATGTGAGAGCAGTTTATTTAATCGTAAAGCTTAGTTTGAGACTCTGAAATGAACCAAACAGCCCAATAAAATATGAACAACATAACTGCCTGTGTGGGTGGTATATTACCTTCAACTAATAATGATCTGGTCTGCTTGTTTGCATGGATTTGCCCTGTAATAGGTAGATTTATTTAGTCATTCTTAAAATTAGATGTATATATGTAGTTCACCTGCAGCTCTGATCACACCTATCCATGCTGTTTCTGAATTGCGGCCACACTCTTATTAGCCCCATTTAGTAAATCTGGCCTTTCATTTTATTCTTTTACACGGTTTGGAATAGACTTTACAGAACTGACGCGGGATGTTTGTTTCTTTCACCAAAGTCATCCCGCAGTACGCTGAGATGATAAAATGAGCTTGAAGTTGGTGTCCTTACAAAAAGTATTTACAGCGTGTGAATGCTGATGGTTATTGTGATTGATAAAGTTGTGCTCAAAGTCAAGACAGATTACCTCATGAATATGGTGTCACAAAAACTGATCTTAATGTCTTCTGCCTCTCTGTGCTAAATGTTTTTTTGTTTTTTTTTTATAGCTTTTTCCCCATCTGGCTCACTCTGACTGTTGCAAATTATCAGTTCTTGTTCAAATTTGTTTCCTCCATTTTCACCATCTCTCCCTTCACCCTCCTTTCTGCCACCTGCTTCTTCCATCTCACCTCCTCCCTGCTGCTCTGGTCTATCGCTCTGTATTTTCTCATGCCATCCACTTTGCTATCTTTCTCACCGCCTGCTCCCCACCCTCCTTTGCCTCCTGCCTTTTCTCTTGCTGGCTGGTTGATTCATTTTATTCTCTGCTCACTGTAGGTATACCCTCGGAAGAGCACCCCCGCTGTGGACAGACTATGTGTGGGGGTACCTGCCGCAGAGGTGAGCCAGATGCTGCTGGATCACACAAGCAACAACTTTTCAAGCAAACTGTTTGTTTGAATTTTTAAGTCCCTGTTGGAGGGCTTTCTTTCACAAATTAAGCACATATTAAGAAAAACAAATTTAGTTTTTGTTATATCTGAAAATAAGTGAAGACTTATATGACTTAACTGGAATAAAACATATGGGGCAAAGACTTGAATATCAGTGATATTTACAAAATAGGTAATTATCTGGCTGTTTTTTTTTGTTTTCTTTTCTTTTTAAGGTTTGAATGAAGAATATTTGTCTTAATCTTTACTTATCAATCTTATCAAAATAACTTCCAAACACTGCTTGTGGAAGGCATTCAAAGGACCAGTAATCTCCTTATCATTCATATCATTACACGACTCCTGGAATGCTGAAAATGCTCAAAAAAGCAAGACCAGAGCAGCTATTGAGACTGTAGAGCAAAAGCATGGGGATCCAATTTATTTCTATACACTTGTGATCTGGAAATGGGAAACTGATTTAGACAAAAGTACCAAATTGAAACGAACTGTCCGTGTAAAGCATGTTTTTATAACATGTTCTGCATTGCACATGGCTTAAACACGATCCCGCCCACACTGTACTGCTGGAAGCATGATTGAAACACAATCTTTAAAGCTGACAGTCATTCGTGCTCAGTGGGCCTTCCGCTTGTATCCATCCTCCCTGCCAGTGTTTACTCAAAGCCCAATGTAAATGCCAGTGGAATATTGTGATTCACAGGGCATTCACTGCATTTCCATCCATTATTTACATCAAGCTTAGCCTTCCTCTATGCATTCACAAGCACAGGTCACAGACAAGCAGAGATCAATGAATGACAGAAATCAAATATTTATGCCAGAGTACCTTAGGCAGGTCACATGACAACTGTGCTCCGCAGGGACAGCTTCCTGCCATGTGGAAGTTGTAAAATCAGCAGCATCAGGGTAAAAAAAAATAAAAATACAAAGAGGGTAGTGTGTGTTATAGCAATTTACAGAGGCAGGAACAAAGGCTTCTGGGACTGATAGTTTTTACAGTATTTGCTCCTGTGTGTTGACTTACTGTTTGTTTTGTTTGTGTACAGAATTTATTTTTCAAAACAAGGAACCAGTCATGCATACACTGTAAATTGTAGTTTCAATTATGCGCAGGGAACAGATATTTACACAGCCCAGAGATACACTTCATTATAGTTGTTAATGAATAGTATTTAAAATAGGGGGAGGTGCTTACAGAATATTTTAAATGCCTTCTGAACACCGTTTTACACTCTTTTCCAATGAGATTGCTTCTGCGAAACACAGTTTTTCTAACAGATGCCTCCCCATTGTCTTCGCCAGTGTTTCGGCTTGCTGGGGATCAACGGAGCTGGAAAAACCACCACGTTCAAGATGCTGACAGGGGACATCCCAGTCTCCAGTGGAGAGGCCTTTCTAAACGGATACAGGTGAGGTGCTAACTCCCACTTGTGCACCAAGTAACTCATCTTAATTAGCCACCCAAGAAGGCTGCTCAGATGGGGAATCAAGCTGCAGAGGTTTTTTGTTATAGCTCATATTCTGCTCTCTGGTGCACTGCTTTCTATTCTCAGTCCTTTTTTTTCTGAGCTAAGCAGTTTCTGTGGTCTCTCATACAATCTGCCTGCTCTAGCTTTGTCTCTTTACTGTGATATTATGAGCTGAAGACTCTGCTCTCTCTCCTTTTGCTCTGCTCGTTCTCTCTCCTTTTGACATTCTCGCCTTATATCCGGCACTGTTTTTTCTTTGTTTGTCTGAGCCTTACAAAACCAGACATACAGAGTCATTGCAGATGGCAGAAAAGAATACCTGTACTCGAGCAATATTAAAGCCAAGCACTTGAGAAAAAGTACGTTTGTTGTTTCTTATTTTTAGGAACAAACAACTATATTCAAGTCAGTACTCACTAAGGCAGTAAATTTGAGCAGGGTTGTGTGTCACAGCCGTTGCTATAGTTGTTCATTCATACATCTGGTAATTGACTATGTGTTCAACAAAGAAAGAGAGCTGTATAGAGTGAGGCCTGCACTGATAATGGTGATTAATGTTGGTGACAATAATCAAAGAAAAAAAAATCTCCAAGACCTTTAGGGCAGGCAACAGAAAAGAGAAGAAAAACAGATGTGAGCAGGCTACACCCACTCTTCTGTTTTCATCTCATTATGCTCTCTGTGCAACTGGCAAGAAGAATGATCGGCAGAAGAGAAAAAGCAGCAGCTCTTAAATGGATGTTTCTGTTCTCCTGGCAATTGTCTCTCTTATCTGTAATTTTGGGCTCACAAGGAATAGCTTTTCATACCTGCATCCCACTTCTATTCACCGCCTAGTGTTACTGTCTGTCAAATGGTATGAGAAAAGCTACCCGGCTCATTGTGGGCGGTGGCTCATTGGCTGTCTCCTGTTGTTGTACACATAGAGAAAACTGACAGTAGAGGGGGATTACCTCAGTTGGGATTGTGGTGGATGATTAAAGTTAAAAAACTGTTTGTATGTGACCTCTCAGCTACAACCACAGATGTAGCATTTTCAATTTAGTTCGGTAGCTCCTAATAAATGCAAGATGTGTGTGTGGTACTGCTCTATTTTCTATTTCATACTTGGTGGATGTATGGCCCGGGACCTGAGTGAGTGCAGTTGTGAGTTCAAAGTCATTTAGCTTGGTGAAAAGGTTCATGTCATGCTTTCACATCTGCTAACTGCCTGCCGATGAAGCATTTAGGGTACATCAACTAGAGTTTGTAGCTGTGCCACCCACCACTTCAAGTAAATTATCATGCTGCAGCGAACTCTGTTGTAACATTTATGACACAATAATATATATATTTTTTAAAAACTGAAAACTCTTGTCGTGTACTTCTTGATTTTCTAGTAGGCTAGTTAAAGCAAGCGGCCACTGTAAAGCTAATTCTAATTTATCTTCAGTCATGTAGAAACACTCAAGTAGTATTAGCTCTGATCATCTGGCTCATTTAATTGATTTTCTTTTTTTTTTTAAAGTAGCTGCTTCACACATGCCAGTGCTGTTCAGGGACGATGTTATACAGTGCAGACGGAAAGTTTTCCAATGGTTTTGTTTCGTAAATTTATCAAAAATAAAAGACTAAAAAGGACCATTTACATAAGTAGGTAGAGCCTACACTAAGCACTTAAAAAGGTTTAAGCAGCTTTTGCAGCTTCAGCTGTAAGACTGTTTGGGAATGATCCTGCAAGCTTGGCATGCATTACCTTTACAAGTTTCTCCCATTCATTTATTATACAGCTTTTTCAGCTCCTGTCAGATTTAAACAAGCTTATGCTGGAGAACAATCAAAAGTTGCATTGGGAGCAGAAACTATAACTGCAAGGACGATTTTTTTTTCTTATTATTATTTTTACCATTAATTACATAAAAAGAATCCTTTCATGATTGTCTATTGACTTGTTACATAAGAGGGGTTGAACTGATTTAACACGTGATTGTGTGTTTATATATCATGGTGGAGACACAAAACCTGATATTACACTAAGTTATGGGCATTTCCTCAAAAGCATGGGGATTAAATTACTAATGGGTATATAGTGATTTTTGGGGGATAAGATTTGTTTTTGGGGGGTTATGGTGAGAGTAAGGCATTCAGCTGTCATGGTTAGTGTAAGGGGCTCGGGAATGCATTGTGTCAATGTACAATTCCCTCAGGGATATTAAAATAAATCAGGGGGCAGGTTTAAAAATAATAATAATAATAATACTAAAAAACTGATACCCCTACAGTCTGTTTATTCAGATTCTCACATGGACTTTCTTCTTCTTATTCTTTTTTTCTGTATGAAAGAAACGTATAGTGAGAGCAGTGTTGACCTGTTTGCAAGCTTGTTTTTCTCTCTTTGACAAACTGAGAATGTAAACCGCCTTTCCGAATTGAATGGAAACATTTAGACCGGAAAGTTGTATTTGGGAAAATCTGTCAAGTGTAACTGGCATAGATAAGCAGACTGTTCAAATGGTAAAAATCTAAACATTATATTCCCCACACAAACAGTAGCCTGTTTAAACATAATCAAAATATTTCTTTGTTTACTTCTCTCATAAATGCTGTGGTGGTTGGTTCCTGAGTAAGCTAAAGGCCATTATCTACATTTAAAGCAAGAATTATAGTATTAGATCACTGAAGCTGTACATAATCATCTATTTTTAGATTTAACAGCTTCATAACACATTAAATCACATTTAGCTTTCCTGCGGCTGACTTCGCTTCCCCCGGAACATAACATTTATCGGAAATGGCTCCAATACTAAATTGAAAAAAAAACCAAAAAAACATTGTGAAAGTGAGTGGTAATAAGTATTGATACTGCAGGCTGTGAAAAGGGCACACATGCATCCAGAACTACTGGCTATTTAAGAATGAATGTTTCACTACATTTTTGCATGTGTGCATACTTTTACTTTTACTTTAAAGATGGTAATTTGGTGACATTTTATTTAGACTTCAAGTTGCGTGAAATGAATCACACACATCATTTTGGAGAAGTTTCAAAGAGAGGTACAGGCTTTTACTGGGTCAGCTCTGATTTCTGTTTTTTTTGTATTCTTCTTCTAGCTTGTTAGGTTATTGTGAATATTTGATGACTCTGAGTCAGTTTCAATCAAAGCTTTTTTGATAGAAAGTCAACACACAGGACATGTGAGATTTTCAACCTTCTTAAAGCTCTGATACTCCCCAAAAAAAAGACAATATAGTCGTCAGTTTGTCCATTTTTAACATTGACGGCATCAATTCTCATAACTTTTGTGTCTCTTTCTCAGCATTCGAACTGAAATGGAGAATGTTCACCAGAACATGGGCTATTGTCCGCAGTTTGATGCTATCAACGACCTGCTAAATGGACGAGAGCATCTGGAGTTTTACGCCCGGTTGAGAGGAGTACCTGAAAAAGAGGTTGCCATGGTAATTACTGCATTTTTGCATTAACTTCCTTGTTGGTTCCCATCAGTCAGCAATGTGCATTGACATCATGACCACATAAAAATCCAGTGTACATCATCCATAAATTTGTCGAGGGTATCAAACATTTTAAATAAAACAAATGCTCTCCATTTGTGTCTTTCCTGAAGGTGTTTTTTTGTTTGTTTGTTTTCAGCATCAAACTGCTTGTCAGCTAGCATGCATGTAGGGCAAACTGAAATACATGTCAGAGTGATAGATAACCTCAATGGGAGAAGCCATACATAATGAAAAATGGCCCGTGGAAGAGCAGCAGCAGCTGTGGGTTATGGCTCTACATTATTCACAATGCCCAGTGGTGTGGCCTGCCCAAGGCGACCTCCCTGCTCCCCTCTCGCACCGCCTGTTTCTGCAGCAGCAACATCAAAAGAGGAAGGGGCTGGCGGTGACCATAGGCGCCTCAGACCTTGTGCCAGGGCTTTGATGTTGCAGCTGCAATGCAATGGGACCCAGTTCTGCACTGCTAGTAGAACTCTTGAATACTGCTGTGGCCTATTGTGATATATGTTTTAAAGGCTGGTGTCTATCCAAACTAAGCCCTACTGGTGTTCTGTTTGCTTAATAAGGAAATGCATACATCCATATGTATGTGACAGAAGCTCCTACAGCCTGCATTTATTGAAACACCTATTTCCTGCACTTTGGTGATGCTCCTAATAGCCTGTGTTTGTGAGGTACTATTGAAATAGCTGGGAGAGCGGTAAGGTCTCCTCAGCGGCCTGTGATTAAGGTCTAACAATAATGCCAGGTGTCCTGCATCGTCCTTGAAAACCACAGTACTCAAATTCACTGGAGAACCAAGCCATGATATCATCCATCATTAGATTATACGTCCAGTGTTGTTTCTTATGCTGTTTGAATGCTACTCTTGACATGATATTAATCGGTCACTTTGTTATTTTTCTTCAAAAGGTGGCTGAGTGGGGGATCCAGAAGTTGGGTCTGGTCAAATATGGCAACAAATCAGCTGGAACATACAGCGGTGGAAACAAACGCAAACTTTCCACAGCGATGGCCCTGATCGGGTGTCCCCCGGTGATTTTCTTGGTGAGATACAGCTTTATTGATATACTGTATGTGTATGAGATGAAAATATGATCCGCTGCTGTTTCATCAGGACTGAAATGTGTAATACTTTGAGTCAATGTTGATGCTGTGCAGATGTGAGGAGTGAAGCGGATCACTTATTTCCTTTGTATGCTCACAGACCGTATTGGGATTACAGACAGAGTGTGAGAACTTGGAGTGATATATAAGAACAAGTAAAAACAAGATATGGATCAAATTTGCAAATATTCACTGAATTTCCCAGAGAATCCACAAGTATTTTGCTTGTGGACGAGAAGGGGATGCCTCCCAGCGGTCACATACCAGTCATGTTTTGACTCATTTGATTTCAAGACAATAATTAGCTTCCTAAGGAATACATGGAGCCCACCAAACTGTGTTTATACATCTTAATTTATTAAGTTCTCATTCACCAGGATTTAAACGTGAGGGCAGGACATTTTCTCACCAATGGAAGAATAATAAAGGCAGGGATAAGAATTCACTCCGTTCAATTATAAGTGGCTTTAATGTGCATTAGGAAATTGTCATGTGGTTTCATCAGCAACAAACTTTAATCACCTCGTGTCACACTTGGAGCTCACAATGAGTCTCACCAGATTAAACATTTTTATTCAGATTTTAACATTTATTAGTTGTTATCCCATCACATAGCGCTGAGGGCAACTTTTGTTCAAAGTTTGGGCAACTTTGAACGTCGGTAAGTTCAGTTTGTAAGTCTTTAAGACCATCAGCTGAAGACGGATGCTTCAGATCATTAAACGTAGTTTGCCTTCTGATCCAACAGAAGTCTCTGTAATATTCAGTTTGACCTAATGCCCCTTGTGACCTCCCATGAAAATCTGCGGACTCACCTGCCGAGTGGCCACTTAATTAAGATTGTGGAGACACCGCATTCAACGTTATTATACAGGGTGTTCAACATTGTTGAGTCGGCTTGCTTAGGGATTAAAATTCCATCACCAACAAGATGGTAAGAAGTATAAGCAAAGCTATGGGACCTAAATTCCAAGTCGCACGGCAGTTTCATCTCACGTAATACAAGTGAATGTCATCACGTGGAAAAACATTGTGATTCCAAAGGATAAGTAACTTTCTTGAACCACAGATGGATGGACACAGCTGGCCATCAATGTTTACGTCATTTGAATACATTTGATGAATTTTGCGGGGGGGGGTTTTATGGCTGACCCCTAATAGTTTCCTAAGCTTTAGCCAACAATGAAAATCTTGATTTTCCTTGGTTAGTTCATTTTGGGGTTGAGGGGTTGTGGGTACTTTCCTAGGAACTGATGGTTCATTCTTATATTTTTGAGATATTATAAGATTAGAAGCATTTTCTTCTTTCTCATTCGCACACACATCCTTGACAGCTGTCATATGACTCCTCGTACATTGAATTAGCTGCACTGTGCTCATATGAAAGACTCCCTCTCTGTGCTTGAGGCAGGGAGGGCGGAGAATTACCAACAATGTGATCAAACAAGTATTGCTCCGTGCATTATCGTGTATTGGTTTGAGGCAGTAGTGTTTATTTTAAAAGCGTTCCAACTTGACGGTTGGAATAGTGACAGCCCTATCACCCGGTCTGACAAGACCAGTCTGGGATGACATACCTGAATATGACATACCTGACATGCCTAAATAAAGTGAATTTTTGTCGCCACATCTGGATCAACATCAAAAATTAGCCACTTTGAAGTTTGGCCACGTCCCACTTCTTAAGAAAATGTCATCCGTCCATAGCTTTTTGAGTAATCATGCGAACAAAGAGATAAACCCCACAACCAGAAATACTAAAAAGTATTGAATGTGTAATTTTCTGCAGGCTCATGTAGCTCCATAAAATGTTCCCTGGAAGTATCTTAAACCATTAGATATCTGAGTTATATGGTGTAATAAATAAATTACTTGGTTTGACTGACAGCAAATCATTTGTTTTTGCCTCTAATCATTTTAATACATTAGTGAATAATCCATAATAAATTACTTGTAGTGGAATAATCTTTCCAACTGCGACTGGATCAGTTTGTATGCATGATGTCAAACTGCCTTTATTACTCACTGAAGTCAAGCTAGCCTTCACTTTGAGACGGTGGGACGATATTTTGTTGTCTGTCAGTTTGAGTATTGTGGGCTAGCACCACGTAGGGTTTGCACAGTCTCAGGTTGGGCATGCTGAGGGAAAAACCCCATGGGATTTATAGAATTCTGCTCATGGGAAAAGTCTGGAATGAAACCAGTCCGACTGAGCACTGTCACTTTCTAATCGTGTATGAACAGACTAGCCCTGAGGTAAAAGAAAACAGCTGTGATACTCTGTGTCTGCATGTTGTGCTGTGTTGCACTGTGCTTCAGTGTGTGTCCTTACAATCGGCACATGGGTATGGTCAAAGATTCCCATATGCACTGTATGTCAGTATGTTTTTAAATGTCCCTTTTCTTTTTTATTATACTAATTATGTTGTGATTTAGAACAGAATCAAATAGAATACCATTGTTCCAAAAAAAATTCCTATTTTTGATGTTTTGATACGAGTAAAAAAAGTCAGTACAAAAGCATAATTGTATCGTGATTTTTAAACTGGATTTTTCCATCAAGCAGTACAATTGGCAGTTCATTGTTAAAGCATGGGCTGTGGTTAAATTGACATGAAACTGTTTTTATTTATTGCAGGATGAGCCAACCACTGGAATGGACCCCAAAGCCAGACGCTTCCTGTGGGATTGCATCCTCAGTATCATCAAAGAGGGACGCTCAGTCATTCTCACGTCACACAGGTGCAGCATCACTCATCTATTGATTCCTCTTTCACAGATTCACCCTGTCAAAATATTTTGATTCCTTACCAGAGAAAGCACAACAACCAAATTATCCATAAATGAATATGAGCCATAATCATTGTAATTAGAATTGATTGGAGTTACACTTTGCTGAGAGGTATTGTTTCCAGAGTGGCAGTTAATATTGGCTGCCAGTAACACGCTAGCTGCTATAAAGCTTTCATGAAGCGTAAGGGCATATTGACTGACTGGAGCTTTTTTCTTTCTTCTTTGAAAAGAGAAACGGTCAATATCAGTGCTGGAGTCTTTTCATTAGCCAAGGTTTCCTGAAGCAAACTTGAGTTTTCAAAGTTTTTCCTCATTTAGTTTGGCCAGCAGTTTATAATAAAAATGCTTAATTTTGGCTTAAGACTGTTAAAACATTCAAGCTGATGTCAAATATTTAGCAATCTGCTTTTCAAAACAAGATAAGAACCTATCTTCTTTTTAATTACTAAATTTGTCCTCCAGTTAAGATATCAGAGTGGACATGTAAGAATGCTTGGGCCAAAATTTAAATGTAAGGGAGAAGTGATCGAAGTTCTCCCATGTAGAAAATCATCTTAAGTTAAATAGACTACATTTTAGCAGCTGAAAGAGTAGGAATGATCTCTCAAAGATCCCTGATATTACTTTTTAGGATGTTGTTGGAACGAAGAAATTCATCCAGCACGAGGCGTTTTTTTCACTTCTCATTTCAAACTGTCCTTTTCCCTTCAACAGTATGGAGGAGTGTGAGGCTTTGTGCACTCGCATGGCCATCATGGTAAATGGTCGCTTCAAGTGCCTTGGGAGCATCCAGCATCTGAAGAACAGGTAAGGGTCTTTCTTTTGCCACTAAGTGCAAAGAGCAAGAATTAGAAAAACAAGAAGAAACGCTGAGGTCTATTGAACTGAGATTAAGCAAATCCCTCTCCTACAGACATGCTCTATTATTTATACTCTATGTATAAGTAAATGAATACCCTCTACATGGATAATGAAAAAAATGTAGACTGTAGAAGCATATTGCAGGTTTTTCAAGGAGAAAGAGAAAAGTTTTCATGTACTTTTCATCATTCATTGCTGCAGCTTGTGGAGTGGAACCCACACAAACTACGTCTTATTGAAAGAATAGTTCCGCATAATAGGGACACTCTGTGTGACTCTACTGGATTATGATGATGTTGTTTACGTACGTGTCTCCTCATAATGTTTACATGCATTAGATACAGTATCATGGAGTTCTAAGGATTATAACAAATTCTAAATATCTAACTCACTACAGCTTGTTGTATGCTCTTGTAATTTGTTCGCGCTTTGTCTACATTTGGACTCTTATCTACAAGGCTATTGTTGATCTGCTTTCTCCTTATTTACAGACCTACACAAGAAAGTTATTTTTCTTGCTCTCAGGATTTATTCCTGCTGTCTGTTCCCAGAGCCCATTCCGAATTGGTGAAAAATGTATTCATTTTTTGATATAACTATGCTGGTCACTTTGCACGATACGTCAAAATCACACACAAAAAAATATGGAAGAAGCTAATCCCACTAAATTTTAAAACAATTTCATGTGACTTTTGAGAAAATCTTTTAAGAATTTAATATATACATGTTTTTCTTATTTGATATTTCTGTTTTATGAAGGATTTAACTGTTTGCTTTTATCTTTATGGGAGATTTGTATGATCCTTATTCATGTGTAGTGTGATTTAAATGAGATGTTGCTGCCGTCTTGGCTAGAACTCTGAAACTAAATGACCCTTTTTTTTTTACTGGTTTGATGATAGTAATAATAACAACAGCAATAATAATACCCCCTTTCAACCAAAGGAGTCATGATGGTAGTTCAGGGTTGGTTCCAGAGCCAATTCCGAGTTGGTTCTGTAAGTTGATTTAAATTTCCTCAATTACATTACTACACGACTGTTCCGATGCGGGTTTTAACTTCTCCTCGTAAAAGATGGTTTTCTGGTTATCTGTAGAGAACCACGATGCAGGAAACTGTTTATCTTCACAGATCAGTCTTTGTCTCATTGTACTTGCAAACCAATGTCTTAAAATCACCAGGTTACTTTAAAGAAGCGCTTTTAAGCAACAGTCTGTGAACGCTCCTTGCAGCACCTGCCTACATTTCCAAACACAAGCTGGTATTTATGAGTAGCACTGCACACAGGATTTATACATGCCATTTCAAGATGCATCTATAATCGGCAGCTGGTGAAATTAAAAGCCTGCCAATATTTGTAAATGTAGCTGCAAATGCAGTTTATAGATTACGATGAAAGTGGCGACTGCGAATGTCACTCGCCATCGTAGGTGTTAAAACACGCTACTGGCAATAACAAAACATAAACGTCACCGAGCCGATGCTCTTCAACTGCTACTTTGATTTCATATCCACGTTGAAGATCAGTTTTTTTTATTTTCAATTCTTGAATTTTTTTTTTAACTTTATTATTTTGTTTGTTCATATTTTATTTTATTTTGTAAAAAAGAATCAGTCGCAGCATTTCACTTGGTCTGGTTGGTCTCCATGGTCCTGCTCTCAGCCACTGATGTAAGCTGTAGTTTGCTCTGACCCAGCAAAGAGCTGATGCTATTGTAGGTCTTCAGGGCTGGTGCCAGTGCTTTCGCAGTCGAAACAGAAATAACTGATTCTCAGTTAAGGCACTCACTCTGCCCTGGAACCACTTATGTAGAAAATCCCTAATGGGGATCTATGAACAGGCTTGTCTGGCCCAGCCCACCAGCAGCTGACACCTGCCTTCCCTGTCACTGCTATGCTAAGCAGCAGTGGTGTTGTGGTGCCTCTATAAGTATGAATACACCTAAATTCTGACAGATTTTTATCAGTGGTCCATCCAGTACAAAATAATTGCCCTGTGATTTGAAAGCTGACATATAGAGTACTTTGCCATATTTAGGTGACCCAAAAAATGTCTGCCAGTAAAAGGCAGAAACAGGCACGTCATTCGTTTGCCTTAATTCGTGTCTTTATTTTTTTCCAGTCGATTGATCTCCAATTTTATCCATTTTTATCCTGAGTAACTGTCTTTTATATTTTTAAAATTTTTACTAATTTTATTAATTTTGTTGAAATCTTTTCACCAATTTTATTGGTCATTTTCACACTTTCAACATTCTGAGAGCTGCTAGCTTCGGCACCTAGCTGCATCCCAGGAGCTCTTAGTTACCGGGCAGAGCTAGCCTGGCAGTCCCGTACAGTGTTAGCTTAGTATCGCCTCCCGGCCTGGCTGAGAGAAAGCTTGGCTGACTTCTGTTTGGCCAGAAGCCACAAGCTCCTGGCTTGTGTTGTGAACAAGCTTCTGGCCAGCTGAGTCCTGCTGCTCCTTGCTCTGCCTTACTTCTGTACTCCACCTGGCTTCTCCTAACTTCTCCTGTAGTTCGTTAGCTTCTCATTTCTTTCCTCACAGTGCATACAAATTAAACGTGCAATGCTACCCAGCAAGTAGCCACGGTTGGTTCCTCCAATCTTCTACATGGAGTATACAGGCTGTATGACTTTATGGTTCTGTGACTGTAGGTGGTGCTGAGCAGATTTGAAGCGTAAATCCTTAGATGTATTTGTATTATTATCCTGGTATGTTATCACTGTATCAATGTCAATGTCAATGAACATATTCATTTCTTTCTTTACCAGAAATCTTCAGATTGTATTAATTTCAAAGGGAAAACTGCAGTTAGGTCTGCAGCCTTGGGTTTGTGTAAAAAAATCTGTCATCTCTCACATTTGTGCCTCCACAGACATTTAAATTATATTTCCACCCTCATTGCTCTCATTCACTATCTTAATTGACTTTGTACATTTCTCTAATACATTTTAGAATGTCTCCTTCACAGACATCCCATGCTGTTAACTCTTAACACTTTGGTCCACACTCGGATATGCATGCGACATTTCCCAAGGCCAGCATTGTACTCTGCATGTAACAGTGAGGCCAATCCATTACCTTAGGAACAGTCTGCTGCCATTATCACCACTCCTTTGTGTGAGCTTGTAACAGGAAGGACATTCCACACAAACCTCCAAGAGCGGCATTCCTGACAAAAAAAATGTTGTGGCAATCGCTTTGTGGAGAGTAGGATCAATACACCTGGGATGAGAGGGTGGAGCAGACCATTTTTCAAGTTGTGCAGGGGATTAGGGGTTATGCCTGGAACAGCAAGGCGGAGGCGACGGTGTCAAGGGTATTTCCAATTTGGAGTGTTAATGTCATATCAATAACCTGGCTTTTAGATCTCTGCATAGAGATAAAAGGTAGACTGTAGATGGTGCTATAAAAAGAGGGAGAGTTGAAAGGCAAAGGACTGAGGGTGGAGAGGGATGTACTAATCAGTCCTTCCCAGATGTTAGGGTAATTGGCAGATTCTCTGTGTCAATTGCATCCCAAATGTAGGGGCAAGTGCAGGATGGTGTAAATAATTTATGAGGTACACAGGAGGCATAGGAAAGGTAAGAGCCATGGGAGCTGCAGGGGGTGAGATGGGACGGGGGTGGAGCAGCAAACATGGGAGGAGAACGGCAGTTTAACACATGTCCTACTTCACTCCACTTGCTATCAGGTAAAAGGGAATCTCACTTCACAAGACAAGCAAGTGAGAAGAAACCAGATAACCATGGCATCTGACACAGTTTGGTGCCGTTCTGATTTTAGATCTCACCCAGACAATTTACACACCACTGAAATACTATAGCTATGTTCTCACCACGCAGTGAATAATTTCTAATTAAGCATCCCTATCTCTGCAGCGCTCAATGTAATTAATGTTTCATGAGGTGTGGGACCCTGTTAATGACTGAAAAAGCAATTAAGGGACGTCTTCTCTATTTTCTTTTCTCGTCACTATCCCGCCACAAGTTTGTGCTGTCATGTATCCCAGACACTGCCACCCTGCCACCCCTAAAACACAAAGAAAGTATTATATATGCATCCTCTTAATGTGAAAAGGAAAGTGCTGATTTATTTATTTTTTTCCACAAGCTGTTGCCAGTTTGTAGATGGGAAGGGTTCCATCAGACAGCAGGGGAGGCATTGCGATAGAGGCAGGTGGTGCACGCCATTGTTGCACTGCATGAGCAACTGACCTGCAAAGCAGGGGGTACCGGTTCTTCCCCAACCACCCCCTACCTGTACATCACATTTTTATCACAGGCCCCTAAAAGGAGTGCAGAATCTCACCACAGGGGCAGCTCTCACATTTTGACCCCCTACTGCTTATATGCAATACCTGTAATACCTCCTCCTACAACTGCTCTCCTTCGAAAACCTACACCATACGACCCTCATTGTCCGTCCTACCCTGTCTGTACTTCCAGGTGGAAAGTCTTTCAAACCAACCACCCAAGTCCTTGATTGTGCTGCCCCCTTTAGTTTGCTGGTGAGTGTGTATTTATCACTGAAATGCCCTCTGCAGCTTTAACAACCCAGCCTGGTGTATCAGCCAGGTCCCAAATGGGCCCAAATAGCCCATTTACACCACTAGAGAGGTGGTCATCATTTGAAAGGGACTGGAGATTTGGTTTAGGCAGTGCATTCTGAGAAGTAGGGCAGCCATTTTAAGAAGCATCTTTGTTGTCTTCCTTCATAGCTGTTAAAGACATCCCTTTTACCACTGCCAGTGTTGAGGCCCTCAAATCAATCACACTTCTAGGAATTTATGAAAGGCTAATGGAGAAGGAGGGTAATAAATAACCAAAAAAATGCACAGGAGGCTGTTAATGTTTTTTTTTTTTTTTGTAGTGTTTTGTAGTGTGCTCATATGAAAGCTCCCAGGTGTTAAGTAAACTCAAATGAAGTGGAGAACCAATAAAAGCAGCTTCAAAGATCTCCTATAATCTTGTCAGTTAGAAAGGACACCCACTAGCCACGGCAGGATTTCTCAGTGATTGATATCATTCATATCCTCTCTTCATAGAGTAAAGAGTAAGTAGAGCTCACAGCCTGGAGTCTTATTTTCTCCTTGCTTAAAGCACGTCATGATATAAAAGTGGGGTGTAAAGTGACTTTAATGCATTAAGGTAATGCACTGTGGATGCTGGAGTTTTTACAAGTGTGGTGTCTAAAAGTTTGGATCAATTCCCCTCAAGTTGACGTTGAGAAGTCCAATAAACTCCTTCCCACTCCCTGTATGTCAGCTCTGCAGGTGTGCCATTAACTAAATAGTTTACTGCATTTAAGTGCTTGTCACCCACTGAGATGAATGGCAAAACAATTCTCTTTGTGGTTTACAATGCATCAGCATCGCAGGTGTAATTAAGACATTTAAAACATTGACAGATATAGATGGTGCACTGTATATGTGTTGTATGTTTGAGATCTGTCTTCATTCAATGAATGAAAGCTTGTGGGAAGTTTAATTTGTTTCAAACTCTGATCCAAAAGAGATTTTACTTTTATCATTGCTTAAGTTGTGCTTACAGACTGCATCAACATTCTCAATGCACAATCTTGTAAGAATTTTTTTTAGTGCCACTTACTTTTCCTTCCTTGTGTTGCCAACGTTTGTGAGATGTTCTGCTGCCAACAAATTCAAGCTGAGCTAATACCTAACTCATATTTGATAGTAGATAGTTGTCATGCATTCAACATTTGCTGTTTTCTGTGACTCATGAGATTTGCAAATCATTACATTCTTTATTTTTTTCATTTACATTCTAAATACTGTCACAACCTTTCAGTTTTGTAATGGGGGTTGTAATTTCTGTATCATATTTGTTGCAACACGAATTCATGAACGCCCTCAAGACTGTCCTTCAGTGATTGGACAACATCCATCCATCCACCCCATCACACACTGCAGTCTCCACCACGAGCTCTATCAGCACACCCTACAGGAACTAAGGAATTTTTTTGGATGACTTCCTGCTTGATCAAAGCGTCAGACCACCCAAGTCATACTGTGACCCCTTGTCCTGCATTCGCCCTCCCCCTGTGTACACAAATACAAGGTTTGGCAGTGGTGAGGGTGACCTTTCTACACTCCCTCTGATGAAGGAAGGCAACCGAATTATTTTCTGCCTGTCTTGCCCTTATCTGTGTCTGGCTGTTTGTTTTAAATTACATGGAAGAATGACTTTTCAGCAGACCAGGCTGAAGGAGAAGATTGAGGCAGAATAATGAAAATGAAAAAGAGAAAACTGCAGCACAGAAATTATACTGGCTCTACCATACTGTGTTGAGCAGCTGTATCGTATCAGTCGTAAAATATTTTGAAAGGATTAGTTAAGAATGTCTGCCATTGTAACTGTAAATGTAATCTATTCATTATTTTCTCTCAGGCTGTAATCAAGCTCAAGTTTCTAATCTTGTTTTTACGTAGTTTTCAAATCACCCTTTAAAAGCTGACTTATTGTTTCAAGCATAAGGTGCTATTCTGACCAACGTGAAGCAGTGCAGGCTCTATAATTGACATTCACGGTGACTTTTCCCAACACACAGAGTTTATGTGAGGATGCCAAAACAGACCGTGTGTCCAGCATGAAAGAACTTGTTTTGTTGTGGATACAGAGGCAGAGTAAAATATGAGCATGTGAAAGAAAGACATTTTTCTCAAAATCCTGCCTAGAGTTCTTGTGTTGCTGCAGCAAGAAAGGAAATAAACGGCAGGCAGGGGGGAGTGAATGAGGGGAAGCTAATTGATAAGGCCTTTTACTGTCTCTGACAAGCAGCCGTTCATTACCAACGCTCTGCCCAAACTCGCCAAACCGTTTCTCTGCAATGCTTCCTTGCTGTATTGGATTTTTGCAGGAGTGTTTTTGCATCTTGGTTGAACTGTCAGTGTTTGGACAAAGAATATCTCCTAAGCTGGCGGCCATGACTAACATAAGGCAATTATGGTCATAGCCTTGATTGGATGTCTAATTAAGCTTGATTTGCATGGATGGTTGTGACATTGTGTGGTAGTAGTGTTTAATTAGTCTGTTGCATCTTATAAAAATCCCAAAATAGGTATTACATGACAGGAGACGTGTTCCATTTATGTTTCATGTAAAATGTGTCCTTTATTTGTGGAAGATGGTCAAAAGGGATATTTAGTTGTTCATACTGGTGCTGTCTTCAAATTTCATACAAATGGCTTAAATCAGCTCATATTTGACATGTTGCTGTAACACTCTCTACTGCTAAAAGATGCCAGTTTCTACATTGCCTGTGAATGTTGTTAACCCCAGAAAAGGCAGAATTCAATGCAAGGTGTAATGTACAGCTTTGAATAACCACACGGTCCCACGGTAGAGCAGCAGGCTCGAAGTCCAAATCAAACCAAAAGTAAGCCACAAAAGCCCAAACCTGAAAGTGAAGCCTAACTTGGAGCCCAGGAAGTACTTCACTATATCTGACCTCCTTGGGGTCAGATTGTATTTATCTCTTTATGAAAGTTACTTTAACCACAAAAAGTCAAGGAAAAGCCACTTTTTTTTTTTCATGCTCCAAAAGAGACTTTTACAGCTGTCCTGAATGCTGATAAAGAGCTTAAAAGCAGGAAAAATTAGGTGCGCAGGGGACAGAGGCTGCCCACACTGGGAAGAACATCGAAACAATGATGTATCTTCAGATAATAGACAGTTGTTTGCTGCTGGAATAAAATTTGAAATATCATAAGTTGTAACAAATAATAAACTAATCAGAATCAACAGAATTAAAATGCTTTGTGTCTCATATTCAGCTTTGCCCTGGCACACAACTGCTTGCCATTATACAACTATAGAGGAAGGAAGCCCGATGATATTCATTTTTGATAGCAGGGATTGATCAGAAAACACTTGTTTCCCTAAAGAAGCTAAAGAAAATAACAGCACCCTTGGGGCTTGTAAAGCAGCCCAAGATTCCTTCATTTTGAATAAAAAGCATGTTTGTTATCCAAAGTTACTAATTCTTAAAAGGAAATAAATTCACAGTTGTACACATTAGAACAACCACCGAGCCAATATCAATATTGTGCACAATAAAATATGACTTTTTTTTTCAAATATTGATCATGAACATTTTTGTTTTGAAAATAGCCAGATAGTGTAGTTACTTCAGAGCTCTGTTGCATGTGGAGTAAAAGTATGACAAGTTGTCCATCTGCCGATATTTATCATGGTTATTTAACCAGGAAAAATAAAAACCTCACTGAGAGCAAATATCTCTTTTGCAAGAGTATCCTGACCATGACAGCTGTATCAACACAGTTACAACACACCACACATACAGACATTTGAAAAATGCACAAGAAATATACAAGGTTTACACAAAATGAAAGGAGAAACGAGAATTCCCGATAAAATCTACAATCACAAGTTAAATTCCTCATGTCAGAAAAAGCCGAGGTCAAAAAGGATCAATCTCATATACATCTTTCAAAATCTGCCTCTACGGTAAGTCATATAAAATTTCTTTGACTGAATTGATACTTCTTTAGTTTTGAGCAATTTTTGCACCATGCAAAAATTGGATTTATGTAAATGAGGACAAAGCAGACTAACTTTAGCCTTGTAAATAAGAGTGTACTGATGACTGAGTCTAGGCAATATAACATGCTGATATTTTTAAGCCACCCATAAACTGTTAGTGTTCAATGGTTAAGCTGTTGACCACCACCACATGTTGCTGTGTTAATGTGGATTAACTAAGTCTGTGGTGAACACGCTGTATTGCAGTTATGCTTAATTTCATTCACAGTGGACCCTAAACAACCGTTGGCCTTTTCACTTTTTTTTTTTTTTTTCTAACATCCCTGTCGCTGTTATATTCCCACATGTACCAATCATTGATCTCGAGGCAGAGCACCGTGGGTATGGGGCATTGATGTACCTGTAGCAGGTGGTTGAGTCAGTTATCAGCCTTCTTTGATTTATCTTCATCCACTTCAGACATTTAATCATTGAACCTTCAACTGCTTGTTCGGACGTAAGGTTAAGAAAAGTCAAGTTTAGTAGTAGTAGTGAGTTCAGACCTACCATTTATTGAGCTTTGAGAAGATCCAGAATTAAAAGAAGCAGAAAAACCACTTGTAAATTCTTAATTGAGATGAGTAGTGAATAATAATTCCCATATACAATACAGAGTTACATTATTGGCTCACTGTGGCTCTTTAACTTCAAGCGGTTGTGTTTTAACTCTGCTGCCCATGCGGTTCATTCATTGTGTTTCTCTGTAGTAGCACAGTGTTTCACTTCCTCCCTCACTCCCTTTGGGATCATGTAGGCCTGCAGTTTATTCACCATATCTCTAATTGCCACTAAGGGAGCCTCTGCCTCTCATTGCATGTAGCTCAGTACCAGCCACAATGGACATTTCTGAGAGTAAACCCAACATTAGGGAATTAATTAGGCAGAAAACAATGGGTCATAAGAGTGCTAACGACAGAAAAACAAGGCACAGAGTTTATTTGGTGCTCAACAGACATGGCACACATTCAGAGATGCAGAATGCTAGTTAACTTTAGAGCTTTGCTGTGTTCCATTTTCATCTTTGACAATATTTTGTTTCAGATGATGTTTATATTGTAAAGTTTTACCCATGTTGCCTTTTGATATTCAGTTCATGTTTTCAGTGGTCAAATATTCACTGTTTAATGGAGCATGCTTATACTATGTACTCTGCATTGGTATTTGTAATTGATGACAGACGAGGCTTTTGGTTAAAGTTAATATGAGGTAAGAGAACATGAGCTGATATCCATAGAGTAACCATCATTGTTCAGACTGCAAAATCACCTGGGAGAAAATCAAGATAATTTAAAGCAATAATAGGGTGCAACTAAACACAATAATATGAATTCAGTCAGTTGCTCTTCACATGAGCAAGAATATATCAACACCATCTCAGATGTACAATCAGTTCACTTTTCCCAGCACTCTCCAAAGAGCTTCTGTTTGCATTATTGACGAGATGGCTGAATAAACTCTGTCCCCACAACACTGACACCAGCCCCTGCCGCAGTCACTCGTTTGAAAGAAACACAACAGAAACTTTTTTTACAACTTCACTTTACCTATTCAATAGACATGCTTCTTGTGTTGATCATTTTGTGTGTTATTGATAGTTCTTGGGCACTTTGTGTCAGTATCCTGGTTGCAATCGCTGTATTTGATACATTTGATACAAACTCTTATGACCGATTGATATCTTCTAAGATATGACATAATATCTGAAATTAAAGTAACTGCAGAAGAAGAGTTCTTTCTATTTTGCTTTAGTGAATGTCCTTCATAATTATTGTTTTTATCCTTCTCCTTGGTTACGACAACTACTGCTTCTGTCCTCACTAGGAAACACTAAAATTCTGCTTTCCTAATGCTTATTAGAGGTCATTACAATACTGATTTGCCTTTGTCTCCATTTTGTTCTTCACCGCTTACTGAGTCAAATGCAGCTGTGCCATCAGCTGCTAAGTGTTCAGCTACATTGCATTTTTTATATGGTGCTGAGGGGATCAAGAATAGTTGGTTTGTCACAGCTTGTTTGCTGAAAAAAGCTCTCCCCTGCTGATTAAAGCAAGGTAGAAAAGAGCAGTAAGACTGAACTATAATACTAAACTTGGAAGCATTAAAAGCAAAACAATTACATAAAATATTTTAGAAGACTGCAGAGCTCAGTTGACCTGAGTTTGGTAACATTTCTCTGTGGATTCATCCCTACAAGTTGCCTCTTTCACATAACAAGCTTAACATTTAATGCATCCAAAAGTATTAGTTTTAGTTCGTTGAGTTCAGGCTGTTGCTCTGTGGCAGTAGGAGCTTCTGAAATGCAGTTGTTCCCATTCTTACTCTATTAACCATGGGAGGGCTTCTAAAATAATAATCACTCTTGGTTCAAATATATTTCTGTTTTTTGTTTCTCTTGGTTGATTCAACTTGATGCCTCCCTCTATATTTAGTACAGTTGATTATGTTTATTCTAAGCTGAGGAATAAGACTAGGGATGTTTTATTCTTCACCTTGCAGCTTGTATCAAAGAAGTCAAGTTGTTTTTGCACTCAGCTGTGTGCGACTCACCTGCTTCTCCAGCTCATCACACGCAGGGAGCTCGAAATGGCTGAGCGCAATTATGTTCTGAGTAATTTATTTATTTCTCTCATTCTAACCGGCCTGGTTCTTTCATGCATTACACCACCCTGTTATCCTTGACTCCATGCCCTGACTATGGAAATAAAGAAAGAGTTTCAAGAGTTCATTTAGATTACACGCTGTGAGCTACAGTGCACAGTGAAAATGAGTATACCCCCTGTGAAAAGTAACATTTCATACTATACGACAGGGAAAACAAAAATATATTTCCAAAATGTGCACATACTAAGTTTAACACAGGCCCTGTTGAGCTCTTCAACTTAAAACAAAGGTTAATAATATAACTTTAATTATATATTTTTCAGCTTTTGTAAAATTAGTGTGTTGCAGAAATGAGTACACCCCACTTAAGGTCTCTGAGTAAAGCAAGTTTTTAGGCTCCCAATGTGGACCTGAACAAACAATCAACTACAGGTGAGTCTAATTAGTCGTTACACAGGTGTTAATTAGGAAGTTGGCTACAAAAGGCTGTTATCTAAAGCAAACCACCCCTTCCCATTTCCTGCTGTCAGCAATGGCACCTCATGGCAAGGAATTGTCTCTGGATCTGAGAAAGAGGATTATTATTTTACACAAGAGAGGTGAAGGATACAAGAAGATAAGCAAAGCCTTACTTATCAGTAAGAATACGGTTGCAAAAGTGGTTCAAAGGTTCAAGAAAGATGGAACTGGTGTAGCCAAATGCTGTCAACTTGTGCATTCCATGCCAAGGGGCTTGGGGCTGTCATTACAAATCATGGAGGCCATACAAAGTACTAAATATACTGAATATAGTTGTGTTTGTTGTGGGGTGTACTCACTTTTGCTCCCCCCCACCTTCACGAAAACAGAAAAAAATGTAATTGAAGGATTCTTTTCACCTTTCGGCTTGAGTCATAATGTAAGAGCATAGGTTAATAAACATCATAAATGCATTGTTTGCGATATATTGTTTTTTTTTCATTTAATTATGGTATAAAATGTCATTTTTCACAGGGGGTGTACTCATTTTCACTGTGCACTGTCCTTGGCACTTGCATGATTGTTTGCAGTTTTATGTTGTATCAAATGCTTAATTATAGTGGTCTCTGTTCTAGATTTGGTGATGGCTACACAGTGATTGTGAGAGTTGGTGGCTCCCCTCCTGAACTGAAGCCAGTTGAGGACTTCATCCAGCTGACTTTTCCAGGCAGCATCCTCAAGGAGAAGCACCACAACACACTCCAGTACCAGCTCCCATACACACAAGGAGCTTTGGCCAACATCTTCAGCCAGTTCACCAGCCATCAGCAGAGACTGGCTGTGGGTGACTACTCTGTGTCCCAGACCACTCTGGATCAGGTGAGACCAAAGAACATTGGATACATGTTAGTGCTCATTTAATCCCAATTTCAATTTGTTGAGTCCATCCATATACCTTTACCTTCAACTTAGAAATTTATGTGAAGGGATAACAGCATTTAAAGGCTTGTTCATACTCGGAAGTACTATGGAGAAATTACTGCTTCAGAGTTATGGCTAATCATCAGGCTTTTTCAGTTGAGCTCTGAATAAACTGGACTTTTTCTTTGTTTTCATTTTTCAGGACCTAATTCTCTGCATTTTTCACATAAATTACTGACATTTTCCCCTGTAAATACTTGAAGAGGCGCAGATAAGAACCACTTACTATCTGCAGGGAAGTTAATGCATCAGCGATGATAGATTTTCCATTATCTAAATTTAGCAGTATGGATGCCAGAGTCACTCTCAAACCTTTCGGGGGAAGTTTTCGGTTGTGTATTTTGATAAACAAATAGTGGCTTTGAGCTGTTCAGTAATTTCTGTTTGTGCTTGAATACAAAACATTGGTTTTAGCTGTTTTTTGGCCTGAAGCATGAGAGATGGTTTGACTCCAAATTTCTCCTCTGACATGGGCAATTTTAGAGGTTTTTGTTTTTGTTTTTGTTTTTTTATATATAATGGTAGCTCAGTTTAATGGATCATTAGGCCATCAATCAATACATTGTGCATTTTAAGTGCCCTATTTTAATGCAAGTCTGATCAGGTATGAAAAACTTTCATAGCTCCAATGTTGTCTGCACGCTGTCTAATATTAATGCTGTCAGGTTCACCAGTGAGGACCAAGCTCAGTTTGTATTGCCATGATACTGCCAGCACCAAGTATTGATTACGAATCTGGACTGAAAATATAAAAAGCTACAGCGGCAATACCATGTTTTTTTCCCCAGCCCAGTTGCTACACCTGACTGGTGAAATAGACTTCACTTTGTGTTTTCCTCGTGGCCTCTGAGACCCGATACAATCAGGCACTCAGTGGTGAGCACAGTTGTGTCTGGTCTCGCAAACCCTCCATTATCTCAGCAGCAGATGACCAGACGGGAGGTGAAAGTGACCTCTCGCGGGTGTGGAAAGGTCATCGGTCTGCTTGACTATGGCTAGAGTGAATAAGGAAAAACAGATAGAAGTGAGTCATTTGTACATCGTCACAGCAGTATTTTATCTAAATTATGTCTGATAGAGAATACCGCAGAGATATTAAGGATTTTGTTATCATGATTTTATTAACATGATCCCCTTGTGCACAGCCCATATTTCAACATTAAGACATTTTTGGCAGCATTCCTCATGTAAAGTATGCCTTTCAGGAAGCATTTAGTCCTCCATTAAAAGAGTAAAAAAAAAATCATGAAAGCTAAATGTTTTAACTAATAGTTACAGTCAGAATTTATCTCCCCTGAAGGACTTTTAACAGAACACTGTTTCTACTTAACAGATCATTTGGTGTTCAGGCATTCTACAGCTTCTAACCTTGCATATTTCTCTTTGAACGGTTGTGTCAACTTGCCCCACATTCTGCACTGGTCAATATTTACCAGATCAGAGGCAGTAAATAAATCATACTTAGACAACGAGGTCACGGTCTTAAAACATGGAGCAGAAGGGCTCGAGAACCTGTGGAGACCCAGACAGTCACCTTTCAGCTGGTGATTTATAGAGAGGAGCCTTGACCTATGGTATGACACCCAACTTGCACTACAATTAATATTGATCCACACAGCCCAGGGCTCAGGCGTTCATGCTGATCACCAAGGCGGTGGAGAGCAGATTTGAAAAGAAAAATGTGACTTTCTCAACTGTCTTTTGGAGCACATTGTGTGTTAGGAATTTTAAATATTTGGATATTGGTTCACATTGTCATTAAAACAGCAATGGAGCAGATTCCACTCATATTGACCTTTTTTCAGCTGCACTAAAAGAAAGACAGTCAGTGGAGTAACATGGCACTGAAAGGATTGGATAATTAGCTAAAATACAATAAGATTGAGTTATTAAGTGCATGTAGACACCTTAATCTGACAAGAAATTGGATCGGATCGGATTACTCGGTTGAAAGTCAAGTTCGCCATTTTCTCGAATGCCTGAGTTTGATTCGATTCATTCACCACCATATATCCAAGGATAATTACCCTTGCTCAACTCATTCTCATTCTAATTTAGCCAATTATCTGATCCTTTCAGTGCCATGTAACCCCACTGACTGTTACATAGGCTAATGAACACAATGAAGCACTAAGCAAAGAAAATATTTGTTGAGGAGTCAGTCCAAACCAAAAGGCACGTAAAATGGGCAACAAACCTTACTAAGCTGCTTGTTCCAAGCAGAACTGATGTGCCTACATTACTGCCCTGTTTGTAAGGTGTTGTTAGGAGTTTATCTTGACATACCTCCTCCAGATGTTTAAGCAGACAGCATAGGTTCACAGAGCCAAATTGAAGTGTGTTTGAATAAGAGCAAAACAGTCACACAGCTGTTTTTTCTTCTTTTACTATTATGTGACATGTATCTTTATTTTCAGGAATCTCGACCCAATGATTACATCTGAGTATGAAAGTATTGATCCTGCTCTATCTATTCTGCCATGCCCAACTGATACAGTTAAATTATATCTTGAGGAAATTCTCAACACTGCATTTTTCTCAACGCAGAAAGTGATGATACTTATAACGCATTAATGTTGACAATGAGGGGAAACAAAAAAAAAAGAAAAAAAAGGTGGGAGGAATTGAATGACTCCAGAAAGGAGTTAAAACATTATAGCAGACTTGCTTTTTGGAAGTTCATCTTATCTTGAATGTTTTTTGCGCGTGTGTGTGTATCAAAGCACAACAGTTGTGTGACACTAATTTTATACGGATGATAATCTCGTTGCCAGACACAAGGCTCCAAGTGAATGCTGTTTTTACCAACTATCTGCTGGATTTATGATAGTTGCAATATCAGATTGTTAAGGTGGACGTAAAGTATCAATTGTGTATGTCTAAACTTGATTTTAGAAGCATTGAACTTCATTAGAGCCGCATGATCACAATTGTGAGTAAATCCTTCTTAATCTAAGCTATCGGTTTGTAGCCGCAACACAAATGTTCAGAACAGTTGGAGTTCTTTACTAGTAACGTGTAGGTTTTAAATTAAACAGCAGTCAACAGTGGCAGCTGCTAACCTTTAATTGTTTCATAAGTAACACTTACCTCATTTGGAGTGGTAGAAGTTGAAGTGACTTTGACAGATGGTTAATCCGATCAGCGGAAAAGTATTTTGAGAATAGCTCTGCTTTTCAGTTTCTAAAGGAGACTTCCTAGATGGATGTGTAAAATAAACCATCTGGCATGTCACCGAAATAAAAATAAAAAGATTTTAAAAAAAACTGTCAAGTGTCTGTCGCCCACAGATATGTAATCTCAACTTTACCGAACCTCTAGGCCATTATATTAGCAATGGAACCTCTACGACACACCAGGCACCGGTGCAGACGACAATGCTCCGGCAGCTTTCCTAGCTTTCATAAGCACATCGTACAAACCAGCTACAAAGTCTCCATAACGACTGCACGATCCCCAGGATGACTTAAAACTGAGTTTCTCTTCCCAAAAGTTGACATCACAAATACCCATGATGTGCAGAAAAGTAAATGCCAACATTTTTTATTCTGAAGCTTTGTTTCATACTGTACCTGGTAATATTTAGGCAAATTAACTCGTGCCTACTAATGGGAACTTGATGATTATGAAGAATTGTTATTTTATGCAAATACCACCCCACTCCCCTGCCTCCACTCTCTATCTCTAATCAACTACACAGTAAAAATCCTTCAACTATCTTTTTTTTCGAATAGTAAATGACAGAGTGTGAACATGTAGCTAACATGTTCTGCATTTAAAGCAATAAAATGTAACTTCTCAAAAAGCCCATTATGGAGCTCCCCCTACAGGCTTGGAGGTAATGTACGGTTACACTGTCGTAAATACAACACCCTTTTGCTTTCACGTTTCACGTTTGTTGACGAACCGGCAAGGAGTCAGAAGGTGCAAGCTATGTCGACCGAGAAGGTAAGAGTAATCAAGTGTACCTGGGAGCGTGAGAGGGGTCTATTTGTTCTTGCGGTAGTTGTGCCAGAAAGCAAGTCGAAGTACTTCCGCTCAGCTCCCGGGCCGGTCCAGCAAAGTTACATAGCGCAGTTTTTCCAACTCAGACCCCCGAAGGGCATAGGAGACAGGCCAATCGTAAAATAAAACTCATTCTAGCCTCACAATTTTTTTTAAGCTGTTATTTTAAGGTAGAAATGTTACATAGTATTGCTTTAAATATATATACACATATACATTTTACACTCTGCGAGGTTAATTGAGTGATTCAAGTCCTTCCCCTCCTGAGTTATGCCTCAATAGGCACCAAAGAAACACCGAATGCACCCTCTATAATGTAATTAGTCCCTGTATCCATCTGTTATAAGAAAACTCTCAGCAGCACTGGTGCATAATGTTCACGTCATGAACGGATGATTGGCTAAATACAGAGAGTGAACTTAAGGAAATAATCATACCTCACAGCACAAGATGAATTTACCTTGGTTTTCTTAGTCAGAAATGCTGCATCAATAAAGTTCTTTCAAACTAGGGATCTTACAGAAAGTTCACCACAAACAGCACTTAGAAATTCTGTTGAAATACAACACAGCCTTGAAGGAATATCTAATGCTGTGCGTGCCTCAGCATATCAAGCCAGTATCAGCCAGTGGCAGGGTCAGAGGCCAAGAGAGATGGGCAGAGAGTGTATTTGTTGCTACTGTCATTCTTACCCCCTTACTCATTCTCCCCTGACAAGATGCCTTGACAACACTGACCTTGATGGTATGACATTATACACACAGAAGCATACTTTAGCCTTGGGCTGGAGTGTGCAGGAGTAGCTTGCTCCTCAGTTACAAGATAGCGTGCTGTTGCTTTCCAACACCTAAGTAGCACTTTGGCTAGGAACCACAACATATGTGGTTCAATCTAAATTGAAATTCAATAGACTGTTTTTTGTGCTTGACCAAAGTTTGTGGTTTTAGTAAAAAGAGAGAAGTCAACCCGGCGCTCAGGTGTATCACAAACAGTCCAAAGTGGTGCTCATGGGGTAGGGAAATCCACGATTTTTGCCCTGATGAAGACCACGGTGGTGGTTGAAACATGTTGGCATTTTATTATGATTAGCCAAAGTCATTAAAGGCTTTTTATTTATACCTTCTTCCTGTTCTACTTTTGAGTGCCTGGGACTTATTTCTTTTCTTTGTGGTTTTAGTCTTGGGAATACAAGAAAAGGTAGAGACATGATAACTTTTAGCCTGGTCTCTGAAATATGTCAAATGAACTCGACTTCTCAACACTGCAAGTAATTAACATTTCTTGGCAGATGAGCGTGAGGTGTAAAAATGACTCAAGCTTCTCCTCCACTGATCACTGATCCACTGATTCTCCTCAGTTGCCGAGTAACAAGTCGTGCTCTAGGTGCTCTACGACTTTGTAGTACCCAACTTTACTCTGTGTCCATTTTTTTTGTTGATGCAAAAAAAAATACAAGGGGTTATTTGATATAAGCTATGAAAATATAATCACCTGATTGTTGGGACTGTACTGACAGTATGAGTTTATTTTAAGAAAATACTATAAATGTCTGGCAAAGCTTTAACTGCTTTCCCTAACTGGATAATGATGATGCACTTACTGCACTTGCTCCATGTTTAAGCACCCATGTATGAATCTCTTGTTAGCATAATTTGATTCATGAGTTTGACCCTGTGGGAGATTTTAAAGAGCAGTGTAGTCTAATGATTTCTCCCTAGTCTGTCCATTCTTCACATTTTCCCTGTTTTTATTATACTTGTTAATTCGATTATTATTTGGAGAGGGTCATTCCGGTTGTTTTTTTTTCTCTCTTTGTGATGAGAGAAAAAAAAGAGTTGCCTTCTGGCTACGTCACATTTATATAGCTTGTCCAATTTAACTTGATTGCAAACTGTGTACTTCTGAAAAGTGACACTGTTTATTTTCAATGTGCTGTATAATACATATAAAGATAGGCCATTATATTAGCAATGGAAAAATCTGATGCCCAAATGTCCCATTGAAATGTAATATATTCCCAGCTGTAAACACAGAAAATGTCAAAAATGTATGGCCATTATTGTTGAAATGTATCATCGAAGACATTCACATTAGTGTTGATGATTTGATTCGGATTATATTAAGTAGTTATTTAAAAAGAGCAGCTCATCCCTCTGTTATCATCTGAGCTTCCCAAAAACAAAATGTTTCTCAGTCCAGTCGAATACTGATGCTTACAACTGTTCATTTATGTCCCATTGCATTTGTTTATTTGCCATTTACTTGAGCACATTTGTAGGTTTAGAGAAGGATTTAATTAATAGAAACTCTGAGTAGTTTGTGATGGAACTGGTCGGGATGACGCCACTTCATTTTTTTGATTTATTTTTTTCCATTGAGCTTTTAAATGCAATCTAGTAAATCACATGTCCTTTTACATTCACACAGCGATGAAATTCGTTTAATGAAAAAGCAATGCTCTTATCATTTTATACGATCCTCTTTGCTGCTTTTTCTCTGCAGAGTAAAAGTTTTTGTGTAATTTTACAGCTAATGCTGGGCGGACGAAAGCCTGCACTACGCTGGTGTTTACAGCACAATGAAATACACACGGGTTTATAAGAAAGCCATAGGATTGATTTTGTCCGACATTAAATGGGCATCACGGAGAGAAGAATGATTGTTTTATTCTCTTTCTCAGCTGGTCAAAGATGTCAAACTGACATTCACTGTGTGAGTCCAGGCGCTTACTCCATGCCTCATAGCCCTTGTCTGGCAACTCATTCGCATGCACCCTGTTGTCTGTATCGCTATTTCTGTTTATTTAAAAGGCAGAAGGAGAGGGAGAGCAAAAATGAGATGAATAAAGAAATGTCCTCGGGCCTTTCAGCTCGCTCCTTGAGATATCATTATGTTTTTAAATTTGACTTTGCTGTTAAGCACCATCTTCTTCTCATTTATATTCCAGGTCTTTGTGAATTTTGCAAGGCAACAGCATGGGGAGGATGAGGCCCGGGCTTATTACAACCCAGTGGACATATCGAATGAGCTGCCGCTGAAGTCTCTGAAGACCACCCAAGAAGCAGAGAAAGTTTAATGGAAGAAGAAATGCACTGCACTTACAGTTGGGCAGCAATATATTTTGAATAAGTAAAAATGTGTGTGTGTTTTCACTGGTAATGACAATTAATTCCAACCCTGAACAAAGTTTAATATTTGACTTTAAATCTCTCTATTGTGCCTTAGCTGGTCTTCAAAACTTCCATCCATCCATTATCTATACCGCTGAATCCGTCGGTCGGGTCGCGGGGGGGGGGCTGGAGCCTATCCCAGCAGTCAATGGGCGAGAGTCTTCAAAACTTGTTACACATTTTAAAAAGCGGGTAGACATTTAATGTTTTGTTTTGTGATCCATTCTACGCAAGATTAGCCATCTCTATGAATTAAAACATGTGAATTAACGAGTCAACGGTCGTGTTGAATGGGATTCTCCAGGCACGCAGTTGAGGTCTTGTTGCCTTCTACAAAAATTCACAAGTGTGAATCCTACAGAACTTTGCTTGGGCTTTCTGGAATTGTGTGTCTTGGGCCAATGAAGAGGCAGATTCATGTAAAATCCTTGAAAAATCCAACTGGATTTTAGACATTTTCAAGTCTAAAGAAAAAATATTGCACATTGGTGGACCGTCTTATTTCAGAGCGGTTAAAAATCTAAGATGACATAGTTCTGTTTTGTTTTGAGACATATATTACTATATATACCTCAGTATGGGTAAGGGCCAAATCATCCCCTACAATGTAAGCATCTCATATTGTACAGCACATTGGATACCTCAAGCTATACTTGCAATATTTTGAGTTACTTATGTTTAAAGGTTTTATCAGCTGTTTACATCTGCTGTTGCATCCATTGATGATAAACAAAAAAAGCAACTAATGTAAGAGTCTTTTGGCACCAAAGACACTGACAGACAGTAGACAGCAGTTTGTCAAACTCAAATTGTCTTTTCTGCCAGGCATTACAAATATCGGTGGGATGTAAACAGATATGTTGGCTTTGGATGTTCGAATTAGCTTCTGATTAATTGCAAGTGATGTTCAGTGACAGACTCCGAGGTTACAGCCGTGAATGCAAAGTTGTCAAAACATGTCAAGTCTGCAAGGAAGGGGAAACATCCTGTGTACGCATTCAAAAGTTTACAGATGCCACTGTTTAGAGCTTTTTTGATGATGCGTTAAATGCAGATTTTTTTTTTTTATTGTACTGATCACTCTTTCTGCTCAGTGGCTTCATAATTTGACATGCTTGTATTAGTTTTTTTAATCAATGAGTAACCATTTCAGACCAGTACCAGAGATTGCAATTATTCCCCCTCAAGCGCAGAATTTTACAATCAAAGCGAGCAAAATGTCATTTCACATAAATGTTTTTTTAAAAATATACAAATTGCCAGTTAGCTGGTTTATTAAGTGCTTCGGTATCTCACATGAACGAGGATAGGGATTTTGTTTAACTGTGCATGCATCATTAGGTTGCCACTGTAAGCTAGTCGGCATGAACTGTGCATTTCCTTCTTTGAAGCAAAGGAAATTCATCTTTCACACTTCTGCTCAAACACATGCCTTCCCAACCTATTTAAATGCCAGCATTTTGAGAGTTACTTGAAATTCAAAAGTCTGAATTTGTGTGTCTGAACTTAGCAAATGGAAAGCTACAATTTGTATACAATAAACACATAAAACATTTATTTTTTGGATTTACTTAAAACTTTCCTTTGACATTTAAATTTATGGCCTCACAAACACCTCAAAACTGAGAGATATTGTCGTTGAGCGATACCGTTTGTCTCCCCTTCTTTCAGAAACTTAATAAAACCTCATATGCTTCCAACATACTTCTGGTTTACTTTCAGTGCTTAACATAATTTGTATTCTCTGCTAAGTCCTCACAATGCTTTATTATGTCTGTTGTAAAGAATAATGACTCCTATTTGTACTGACTACTGCTTTGCCAAGACAAGTGATTAAACATTTGAACAAATTCTAATGCAACTCAGAATTAATGTTTGTTTGCTGCCATATTTGTCACATGAGACATTTGGGTCCCAATTTGAAAGGCTCTTTAGTTTAACTTTCTAAATGCTGCCCTATTTGCTTGTCTTTCGTTTCACTATTTTCCATCTGTCTCTTTGAGTGTAGCCTTTAACTGCAGTCTCTCCTACAGCCTTCACTTTAAGTCTATGGGATGCCAGAATACAGACTGTACCACACTAGGAAAGGCATTTTATTTCACATTTAGTGGAGTGACTCCATCTCAAAACCAAAGACATTTTGTCTGAGAATGAATTAATTTTGTCTGAGAATGAATTCATTTTCTCATTAAACTATCAAACAGACACTTTCATTGTGTGTGGGCTCTCTATTTATTATGCCTTTAGAGCCAGTTCGAAGCTAGTGTCCCTGAAGTCCAACCAGTTGTTTTTGCAAATTAATTTCCATTACTCCATTTGGAGGAGTCTGTCCACTAATTATTCATTTTGGGCTGCTGTAGCTCAAGAGGAAGAGCTGTTGTCTCCCAATCGGAAGGCCGGAAATTTGATCGCCCGTTTCTCCAAACCAAGACACTAAACCCCACGTTGCCTAAGATGCATATATTGGTGAGGAAAAAAAGCACTGTGTAGCCTGTAACTTGTGGACTTAAATGTGCTGTGTGTGTGAGTGAGTGAATGTGGCTTATACAAGCACTTTGAGTTGTCATCTAGATGAGAAAAAAGCTACAGAAGTATGGTCTATTCCCCAATAAGAACATCTCCAAAACTAAAACTTTGAACAGTATATATATGGATTTTTGTATTTGTAGTGTATTTGTTTAGCTTGTGAGTAGCAGCCAGACATAAAGAGTTCTTTAAAAGTTGCTATAAAAGGTCCTATCTTTATGTACCTTAAAATGCATTTTTCATCAATGTAATTTGAAATCCTCTTCAAAAATACCTGGTTAAAACTGTAATTTATTGAGTCTAAATTGCACTGCCTTGCTTTGCCACATTTATTTTCTGTTCAAATTTCCCATACACAGTAGGAAAAATGTAGGAAAATCTTTGTTCAAATTGGGTATGTTGTGTTGATCTTTGGTCTCCTGCTAAGTACAGCAGGTTTTTTGCTTTCTTTCCTCATTACTAGGCCAATTACTGGGGCATAGTGCCAGTCACGATCACACAAGCTCACAGGGGTGATAAAATTCAACCTTGAAAGGTAAGATTAATTGCTACTCTTTAGAATCATTTCCTTGCACTTTTTGTCCCCCAACTAAAATGTTTATTTGTGAGCACAGGTTGCTTTTCTGATCAGGAAAGTCAGCCATGCAGGTAGACAGGCTGTTTATACCATATCAAATGGTTTGAAATCATATCTAACTGCATTGTGATTTTGTTTTTTTTAATTATTACTAAAATTAAGTGAAGAGATTAGAAGGACTACATTGAAATTACTGAGCCAAAAGCACAATCTCAGTGCTACAACTGTGCGTGCATCTGTTTTGCCAAAAATCTCTTTGGCAGCGACAATGCAGCAAAAATGGATACATATGTCATTTAAAGTGAAGGAAAACTGGGTCATTTTTAAACTGGGGCCATATTTCGACTTTTTGTTTGTTTGTTTGTTTGTTTGAATATAGGATATAAATCAAATGGAAGAATGCTCCATGTCAAAGCATAAGTAGTGTGTTTGCCTACATAACGATCTGGGCTGTCAGTGTAAAAGAAACAATGAACTCGCTACCTAACACAGTCATGTTGCTTACAGTTGAGCTGGCGCAACTTAAAGCCTTGGCCAAATTTTCCAGTGGGGAGACCCTGCAGTTAAAATATAAAGATGAGAATGAGAGTGGGATATATAATTTTGTTGGTCAGCTGTATTTATTTCAGTGGACTATTCATGGATAGAAGCCAAAGCAAACACATGAGGATGAGACATAGAAAGATTACCTTTAAGCATAAGATAAGCACAAGAAAATATTCTGAGAAATGGAAGTCATACATTTTACACAATTTACTTTTAGCACGGCCAATTGCTGAAAAAACATTCTAATAATCACTTCTAATTTGGCACAAATAATCTGTAGAAACTGGTGTTTATGTGACGTTAAGTCACTGTAAAAGAACCTTGATCGACGAACCAGAGCTGCAGGTTTTAGCAGGAAAGTTTTGATAGGAAGACATCAAAATTTGTGTCTTTTGGTACACCACTACCTTCAGCCACATTGTGGAAGTGTTATAGTCAGACTCGGTGGCAAACTCCGGATATTGACTCTTTGATCCTTATTCCCCTATTGGTAATAAGACCTTGTTAATATTCTTTCATATAACTGTTCAATAGCAAAAGTCGACTTTAACTACTACGTCTCTAAACCAAATGTTATGGCGATAGTCTGCCAGTTTAATTTAGAAACAGTTTAATTAGCAAACACAAAGCTAGCTCAATGTTTTCGGGACCATGCAAATCCTCCCGACCAATAATCACACCATCACACAAGCCGTTTGTACACAAAATGGCACCAATGCATAACGCATCACAGCTGAACACATAATATGAACATCTGAAATCACACAGAATAAGAGTGCACACACAAGCCATGCACCAGTGACCAAACCAACAGTTATTACGTAGAGATGGGAAAAGTACATGATGAAAATAATCTATAAATTAATGACTGATTAAGCAAGGTGACTGTTTCCGCAAAAACTTCACAACACAATCAGAATAACAGCAATTGGCACATGGACATTTTTTTTATTACTGACCATTTAATGATACCATTATCTGAAAACTGATGGCAATGACATGACTTGGATAAGTTTTTTTAAATTGGAGAACCCATATTTCTAAATGGCAAACATCCCCATTAATAAACGTTTTGCGCTTTATTTGATCCCATTCTCCAGGAATACTGTGTAGAGCTGGTGGAGTCAAAGTGGTTCGCTTTGATTTTATGCACCAAATTCAGCTTGATCTTGGTCCTCTTTTGGCAATAAAATCTTGAGACATGAAAGACTAAGAAATTGGCAACAATGTCCTCCTCAATGTCTGCTGCTTTTGTGAGCAACAGGCTAGCTGGTGAGTCGTCTGATCTTTGGAACCGTTAAAACTTACACTGAGAAGCCTTCAGGCCGCTTGTCATTAATGCTTTCACAGCAGGGAGAACTTATCCTGCATTTTCTGATTACCCAGCCCGTCTATTTAAGGAAAATATATGATTGGTCAATTTCACTGTTACTGCAAATAGATCCCTCATTACTTGACTGTGGTGTTGCCACTAATCACGGAACTGATCGCATTCAATTTTCTTCCGAGCAGCACAGAGCTGGAGAAACTCTGATTGGATAACAAACTGGCTTGCTTCAATTAACTCTTTACATTCTTGCACAAACTGAGTAGACCAATTCAAGGTCTTTATTTCCTCAGAAGCATTTAGTCTAATCAAATCAGCACACACACACACACAGAAAGTAGCGACAATATGCCAACATCCATCCATCCATCCATTTTCTATAGCCGCTTAATCCAATTCAGGGTCACGGGGGGCTGGAGCCTATCCCAGCTGTCATTGGCCGAGAAGCAGGGTACACCCTGGAGAGGTCGCCAGTCCATCACAGGGCCACACAGAGACAAAGGAGACAAAAAGCCTGGAGAGAACCCACGCATACACCGGGAGAACATGCAAACTCCACACAGAAAGGCCCCAGATGGGAATTGAACCTGAAACCCTCTTGCTGTGAGGTGAAGGGGCTAACCACAGCACCGTGCAGCCCCCATATGTAAATTGGATGATGTCGAAATTTTTTCAGTTTTTCATTAGAGGGAGCTAGCTTACCACCAGTGGTACATGTAATACCACATTTTGAGAACCATGGCCTAACACAATAATTTCGCCTCATCTCAAACTGAAAATTGATTTATTATGATTTCAGTCCGACATGTATTTCAAAGTGGACATGGCATGGCATGAGGTGTGAGCTTCTAGGTTAGCTCTGCACCCATCATTACTCCCAATAGTTTGTAATTGTTTCAGATGGAGAGAGCTTTCTCCTGGAGGAAGGCTCCTTCTGAGAGGGAGAAGATATTGGGGGAAATGTCTTTTATCATCAAATTATTTTTTTATTTTCATTTCTATGAAATCAGTAGACTCAAGCATTTAGAGGACAAGTTCACAAACGACTACAAAATATTATGATGATAATACGCTTTTATAAGTCATACTGAATACAAAAACCACTAAACATTTTGCTAATCTCAATGTCAAGTACAAGAACACAATAAAAGGCACTGTCAGTCAGAATGTGAAGATTACAGAGGTTACAGGCTTTACAGAGAGCCTCTGCAATCCTCTCAGAATGTAATAACCATCTGTTCTCAGTTAGCTCTTCTTGCTTCAAGATACCTTTTGTAGGCTGCCGTGAGAAACTCCTCATTGGTACAATGTCTCTGTTCATCTCATTCCAGTCTCAAAGTACTGCAGACGCCTCAGACAACTCGCACTTTGTCAAGTATGATGTTTTAAACGACCTTCTGTTCGTCTGTGCTTCTCGTTTTAATGAATATGGCTCAGCTTTATCTTTAGTTTTATTTTCTTTCCTTGGTCTCAAATTGCAGTCATTTTAACTATTTGTAAAGCCTGCGGTGAAATGAACTACATTGGAAAGATGCATCTAAAAAGCTGTTTTTGATTTAGCAAATAAATGTTTTCAATTGTTTTGATAAGGAAAGTTTTGAGGGAAACTCAAACTTTGAAATATAAGTCATTTTTCTCCATAACAGATTTTGCAACAGACTTCACATATTGGCATAGCAATGTTTCCTTTTATAACTTTATTTTCTAATGACAGTTCTTGTCAAGGAGCACACAAGCCAGTAAGGATGCTGCATATATGAGCAAAATTGGAAGACTGGTCTGTTTTTAAGAAAAGTAAATAAATAAAAACTTGTGCAAATTCCCTGTCATGTCTCTCGGTAGCAACAACGTGATTATTGGCAAGTTAACTAGACACGGTTTCAATGTGTACACAGCTATGTCTTTACAAAGCAAGTACTTGTCTGTTGCTTAATTAAAGTTTAAAATATTTTATATCAGAACTTTAAATAGTTCAGATACAAATGATGTTGAGGACGTTACGGTATGATCCTAGGGCCCAGGCTCAGTTCATTATGCATATACAATTCACAGAACCTTTTTATAAGGATAATACTATAAAAGACAGTTCCTGTCATTTCAGGAGTTTTTAGAGTGGGAGATTATTAACATAGTGGTGATGAGCTGAGACTTAACTTTAATTTTACATTTCCATCAACTCCATTTTGTATTATCTCTTTTTTTTTTTTTACTTCAAATCGTCCGGACACTGAGTGGAACAGAAAGCTCAGCTTCTGAAAAGGACAGAACAAAATCTTGTTTTGCGTCAGATGTTATAGACCTCAGCCTGGTGGAAATTCTACGATAATAGATATCTGGCCCAAGACCTTCTGTTCTGGCCTTTGTTTGAATATTGATAGATATATTAAAAGTTAAATATTCAGAGATAAAATCTTCTTTAGTTGAAAGCCAGTTAAAAAGTAGTTCAAATGACGGTTAGTATATTAAAAAAAATTATTTCTACTCTTCTGCCTGCTATGGAGTTTGTGTATGAAGCCTAAGCCCACTGAAATGTGATTAGTCAGAGCTGCTCAAACCAGAAACCAGAAAGCTTCCAATACCAAATTCTTGTCCCATGTCTGTAAAATCTGTGTAAAATTGCTAAATGACATTGGATGATTTTGTGGTGTAATATTAAATACCTGTGATCAGCTTTCATATTGTATTGTAACCGGACATCAGCAGTCATTACGATATTACTGTAAGTACTAATGTGTGTATGAGTGGTGATTATAGGCAAATACTTACTCCTGTATCTTTTCTCTTTCTCTTATGTATTGTAAACTCCAGAAAACACCTCACTTCTCATGATTGTAGTCCTTGAACTCACTGTTTGCGAAGTCATTTGAAAGAAAGTGACCTAACATCTGTTGATTGAATAAATGTAGGGTCTCCACGGTGCCAGCGGTGTCCCCAGAACTCATATTGTTCCCGATTTAGGTGTTAAGATGCAGATGTTACAGATGGCCAAGGAGAATAGTTCTTGTTATTGCCTGAATTGCATGTAATGTATCAAGAACTATACAAACAAAGCAGCATATATGCAATTTTTTTCTCATTTAATATTTTTTTACACTTTGTTAAAGGGCCAAAAAATGATTATCAATAATAATAATGGTGATTTCTCTCTTTCTGCTATCCATATGAAGAATCTTTGCAGGCTGCAGCACTATACAGACTTTTATTTATTTTTTTATTGATATTTTTTAACTTGAGAATTAAGATATAAAACACGTATGTCACATGCAATTCCCATGGCCTGTGATGACAACAATATGCTGCCAAGAGCAGCTCTGAGCATTAAAGGAAGTAGCTGACATTTGGGGATTGCTACCACAAGTGCCCCAGATCTTGGTGTTTGTGGAGAAAAAAGTCCTTCTAAAGCTTTTATCAGGACTGAGAAGCTATTTTGATTGCTTGTTGTGGTTTGGAGATGGATTTTTTTTCTTTCCTTCTTTTACCTTTGAACTTACTTTAAGTATATGTTTGCTGTTTTAAGAAGGCACTGAATTATTTATTTACTTCTGTATCTCTATAAATGACATGGAGACCCCCTCTTGCAAAGGGAAGCATGCAAATGATGGATGTACTCATCAATACTGAACAGTAAAGATTAAACCATGTCCTCAGATCATCTTTTGTAAGAAGGAGCTAGATTAAACATCAGCAGGAATTTGATTAAATGTCAACTTATAACACTGAATTAATTATATTTTTCATTGCAAAAGAATTTTTAATCATAACAAAAAATGCACTTCCTGAGATTTTATAATGAGTGTATATGCCAAGGAGTAGCAGTTAGACATTCAACAATGACTTTAAGAGCTGAAGATTGTCATGGTTTTTCACTCGGGGTGCGATGTTTCCACTCTTATCTACAACCCCAGCAAACTTAACTCTTAGTCTGTTTTATAAACTTCACATTGTATACATAAAATGAAGGTCTTTCCTATCTGCTGTATTACAAAACCAGCTTAAAATCTGGGTCAAACATTGTATAGAGAATTCATTTCCTCTATCGTAAAGAAGAAACAAACGAAGTTGAGGCAAAAAAAAAACCACCATCGTACTTTTCTGCAGAAATATCTCAAGGCCTCTCCAGAGAAGACATTTTGACAGGCTGAGCACAGATGTACTTTAATGAATGATGCCTGAATTTCACTCAGCTGCTTCAGTTTCAACATCTTGGCGTTGTATAAAATTGACTGACTGACACACTGTCTTGGCATACTGAGACCGCTGAGTAGATCTGTGCCATTGTTGAATTCGTTAGCAGCACCTGAACTAAATGGCAGAAAGATTCATAACAAAGTATCTCTATAACTGAACAAGTCAAGTGTGAGTACAGGTGGTATTTTCGCTTTGGAAATGAGTTTCAAAAGCTTTTTGCAGATCAAAGAGAAATACATAAGTGAGCTTCAGAACAGCTCTACACCATGCTTTTTATCCTTTTGTCCAAATTAGTTACTAATAATTCTTCACACAGCTGACCTCAGCATGGCTGTGTCAACAGCATGGACAAAATATCTTGATTGCCTCTGCTGCTTCATGAAAAAGCTTCTGCTCTGCCCCATGTAATTACTTTTGACTTTTTTTTTCTACAAACCCTCCATCCTGTGTTTTGACTTATTTTTAGATTATTAATATTCCATCTCTTCTGTCTTTATTCTCAAAAGGCAGCATTAAAGCGTTTAAATGATTGCTTCCCACAAATTTCTTTAAGGGTAGCTATTACATTCAAGAGTCAGTCAGTAATATTTCTGGTTTAATGAAGTAAGGATTATTTCTTTAGTCTCCAAGCCCTCGTGTGATGTTCACTGGATGTGGTGAGGCTCATATAGATGAGGCATTTAATAATTTGTATGCAGCACTGCTTTGGATTGTTTTGAGCCACTTCAGAGCTTTGTTCTGTTTTCTTCATGTGACTGAATGACCTTTACAGCAGCAGGTGTTGAGGTCTAGGACAGTGATGACAAATTCTGTGACGAGGTTCAGTCTAATCGAATCTCCTTATCTTTAACAAGGCAGGAATGCTTCAAAATAGCTATGATGACTGTGTATTGTCACAGTTACAGTCTAGGGCAATTTAAGTTGCCCCAGATGCTTTTTTTTTTTTGACAACACTTCTCGGTGCAGCTCCACGCTGGGACTTGATGAGGGTTCATGCTCGCTGTGTGGGCCCCGATTCTCTTTTGATTGGTGCTCATTTCTGATCTCCTGCAGCGATGAACGCTGCGACGCCGCTCAGTCTGAGACATTTCTCAGCGCCATCCAGCTATTCTCTTCCCGCCTGGCCGCTGTGCCCAAAGCACTGCGCACATTTATGGCAAATGGTGGGTGGGGATGAAAATGACTGATGCGTTGCGTGATTATGGCCATTTTGATAATTCAGCTTTCTTTAAGTCACCTTTGCAATCAGTGAAGTGCTTTTCTTCGAAATCCAGTACATAATTTCTCTTTGGAGTGCCTTAACTTTTACAAATTGCAATTGTCTATTTTAGTAGAGGTCATTTGATTGGATTAACGTACTTCCACAATCGGAGCGATGAAGAATTAATCATCAACAGACACTTTAAGGCAAACAGTCAAACCAAATACACACATCTTCCCTCTTCTGAACTACTGACACCCAGCAATGTTTCACAAGTTAATTTCTTTGCTTTTGTCTTTACAGTTTTTTCTTTGATCAGCATTAATTGCGCTATAAATACCTTGTGAGTGAAGGTGAACAATCAGGGCTATTTATACAATATAAACTTTTTACCTTCACACAGCAAATACATTATTTCTTAAAGACAGTTGTTGATTTTAATCTGATGTGTTGAATTTTAAAAACATTTTGAATTAGATAAAGCGGGTATGGAAAATGGATGGATGTCTTAAAAATACAAAGGAACAGCTGCAACAGTTATTTGAAAGTAACATATTTGGTTCTTTGGTGAAATTTTTACAAACTTTGTTGAAACATGACGGTGCCTCTATAATGCAAAATTTAAACTGCATCAAATGAGGGTTTGCACCACTGCAAAACACTATTAGGCCTGAAGCTGGCCCTTACACTTCATTTAGTGATCATGATCTAAAATATTTCTTCACATAAGGCAGACAAAGAGAAAGGAGAAACTTGTCATCTCTATTTCATAAAACAGATAATTGCAGCCTTGATTTTGTTCCAGAATAAGCTCCTGTACTTTAACTCGTGAAAAACACTAATTGGCTATGTTTCCAAGCTAGATCTTCATCTGGCAAACAATTTATGTAAGTCAGAAGTCATCTTCACTAAGAAGTGGCTACAAGTGTACAACAAATCCCATTCCCCAGACATCACAGGAAGTTGTAAATGACACATATTTCACAATTATTTTCATAACATATGGAATCAAAGTGGCTCTTTAGTAAAGAACAATTGTAAATCTTTATCTCCAAGGAGATTCTGGGACTAGATCTACACGTAAAATGAAGAGCACATAGACAACGACAGAACTAAATAACAAAAGCAGCCCCTCTTTAAACTGTTAGGGTTCATGGAATCAGGAAGTAATGAAGAAAATCCTCTGGTCTGTACCAGGTTTTAAAGTTAAATACCTGAGATAAACAACAACACATAACATAATTCATTTAATCAGATATCTATTACTTTATGTGATTCCATACGAATGAAAAGATAGTTTTTGTCATTATATTGTGTTTTTGCCAAAAGATTTATTTAAATTCTACGTACTGAAACTTTAAGACATGAATTTCTATCCTTTACCAAAAAAATGTTAAAGGAAGTAAACACAACCCCACGAAACAACAATACCTGACATACCGCACGGTCATTTTTATCAAAACCAAGCCAAAATGCAGAAGCAAAACTACATCCATCCATACACCTTGTCTCTATATGTGTGTTCAGTTAATCATTTATGGATTATGCACCCTAGTTTTCACCAGAGGAAATCATTTTCTTTTTATAGGATTAACTTCAGCAATGGGATAGACTAGTATTGGCAGTTTCTCTGTCCATTTTCTGTCTCTCTTTCTATTAATCTGCCAGTCGCCAGTCTTCTTCTGGGAAGACTTCTGTCAAAGAAATGTGTTTACCTGATATAGATTTAGCACCAACACGTTACAAATAAGGATTTTTGGTGTAGTAGCAAATTAAACGCGGCATATGCTTTCACTTTTTGAAATAGATGGCCAGTTTATGTTTTACTAAGACACTAGTGACATTTTTTGAGTGATTTTTCTAAATGAACACTGCCTCAAGTGAACCGGGGGCCAACACTAAAACTCACATGGACTAATTTATTGGCTGACAGAGTTTGTGCAGCCTGTCGTCCAGAGAGATTTGAGGGTTTGGCAGTTGGGTGAGTCAAAACAAATCTGATTCTAGTGCTGGATGCACTTGTTATGTATTTTGGACCTCTGTATGCACTGCCCTTACACAAATTTGTGTTTTGTCTTTATGTGGGCCAAAACACACCCTTTATATTAGTAGATTTTTACTAGCCCTCTTTCAATGCAAGGTTTTTAAGATTTGAGCGGTATTTCAAGAATAAAACATGCATGTGACATCGTCCTCTGGCAGCCATGTTTGTCTCTTTTATTCCTCCCGGATTCCTGTCATTTTGTCTGGTTTGTTTTACTGTGCAGTCTTGACCATTACGAGGAGCCTTGAAGACTCAACAGTAGTCATAACTTTGTACAAAACCTTGTCTGTAAAGTGAGGCACTCGTATGAAAAAGCACCATTGTTCTTGCAGACAAAAGTGGCAAAATAACAAGCAGGCTCTCACAGCCTCTTGCCACTTCAAACACCTCAATGTCTAATGGGTTGGTGAAAAGGCTTGGTTTCTCAAAGAGGTTGCTAGAGGAAAAGAAGGGGAGTAAAACTAAGAGGAAAGAAAACTGAAGGAGAGTTCACAGCTCCAACTCTCTCATGCCCTTCTGTCTCGCTCTTCTTAATGCCCCCCAGTGCTTTCCAGTCTGTTTTGTAGCTGGGCATGCTTCTCCACTCCTGGTGTTTATCTGACATCATGAGGGGTAGTCGGCTTCCTCCGATTCTCTTGACAGCTCAAACCCTTCAGTGTGCACACAAGCCAACTTCGCCAGATGACAAAGTGCTGCTCAGCCTGACGACAGAAGCACACGGCTCCCAGCATGCTTTGCCCTCAGCACGTCACCTACCTGGTCTGGCACAGACTCAGCCTGGGAAACCACATCATTATTCACTTTGACAGGGTTTTATGACCCAGCAGCTACGCCCAGGCTTGTTCTGGGAGCATGAGCAGATGCTTGAATCTGTCGTTGTGGCCCTGTAATCAAACTCCGGCTGACTTTCGAAGCAGAGAGCCCTGCAGTAAACAAGCTGGTTGAGGTTGTGATCTGTGCTGGGTTGATAGCATGTCTAAGCGAGAATCTAAATCCCTGATTTGTTTAGGCGGTGTTGTTATTCAGTTTATGCCTTAAAAAGGTAAGCCCGAAAGAACATATTAATGCATCACACACATCTGTCTGCAGGTGCATACTGATCAGCAAAGCTTGATTGAACACAGGATGATTCACGCAGGTCTTTATTTTGATGCAGCAGCTCAGGGCAGCATTTGAAGACTTACCTCTCCATCTCTTTGGTCCCCTTCAGGAAACAGCCTGACGCTAAGGTTGGTGTCAACTCAAGGCCCTAAATTTCCCACAAGCAAGAGGAGGTTTCTTATTTTTTTTCCAACGTCCCGTCTTAAATCAAATGAGGTTAGACCTTACCGTCATTGGAATATAAAGTAGGCGAGACAGAGGGACGCTGTTTAGCAGCAGACCTGAATAGGGTAACACAGCATGGAAACTAACAGTATCAGCACCCTGCACTCTCACAGATAAGCAAGTCTGTTGAAAAAGAAAGAGATGCATATGTTTACCATCACTGTTCTTCGCTGCATCAGGAGAAAAACTGTTAAGGACGTGCAAAATGGCTGACCTTTAAAATGCTGTGGCAGCTGAACAATTGCCTTAAACAATCCTTATTTTCCTCATAGATCACAATATAAATCTGACAGAAACCAGCAATATCTCAACCAGTCTTTTCTTTTTTTTTTCTTGTGAGGCAAAAAAACGTGTGCCCTCAAATTCCCAACACTTTATTCTGTGAGAAACAGGAATTATAGCTTTCAGTACAAGTACAATTGGATCCAAAGTTAAGCAGCTACTGAGGTAGTACATAACATGCATCTATTGCTGTGACTACTGTCTTAATGATTTGATTTGAGTGCATGTGGGTCTGTTTATGATCATATGGGCCAAAGACTAAGGACGTGTATACAGTGGCAGCTAAAGGCCAGGCAGATCGATCAGCAGTGGTTTAACGCCTTTAGTCAAAGAGCACATTTCATCTTGCCGGTCTTTGCTCTGCAGGCTTCCTGTGCTGAGATTGTTCTGTACATAATTCAAATGTTGGGACTCCAAAATCAAGAGAGATCTAGAGCTGATCCAGGGATTTGCTTTTTAGGAGAAATATCATCCACAGATTTTAATGAAATGTTTACACAGATCTATAAAGATGACTGAATTAAAAGCACTTCACAAGACATTTTAACTGCCATCAAGAGAACCCAATACCAGATGGGTGTTGTTAATAATTGTTAAACAGCAAGAGTTGAAGACCTCGTTCTAGACTTTATCTCAAAGGAAACAAAAACAAGCTATCACCTGATGCCCTTTATCATCAGATCAACAGAGCAGCGAATAGTAGTCGCAGACAGAATGTTTTTGGACTTTTTCGAGTTGTCTTGCTGCATTTTAAGCCTGAAAAGAAACAAGAGAAACACTTGATTCGAACTTGGTGGATAATATTGTTGTATGAGCTGGACAAATAAACTTACTGTTCTTGTCATCTTGCGTTTCACTGACTGAGTTATTTATAAAAGTTACATATGTGCCTTTAGGTAGCAGAAAATTAACTGCTGCGTGCTTTGAGTTTGTGTTTAACTCTACTAGGAATCTCAAAGAAACGCAGAAATGAATGCTCAACAATGCGTCCAACAGTGTCTTCAGTTGTCTTTTTGTGCTTTCATCATGATTTTGTTTCATGTTTTTGTCTTTCTAAGCTGCACTGCAGCTAAAAACAATTCCTCGTGCCACAGTAAGAATCTGAGGTCAGCTCAAATCTTGGTAATAGAAAGATCTCATTTCTTGTAGTTGTCTTTTGTTGCATTGAAATGGTTGGATTATTCACAACTAAGATACTTTTGTGCCAAGTAAACGAACTGAGGAAATAAGCTAACAGCAACAAATTGCTTTTCCTAGATTATAGGCAACAATTGCTTTTCAAAGTCCACTAATTCGTTATCAACCCAAACCACCTTTTTGCAGTTTGCTGACTGTGGCAGCCTGTGCATGTTCTTATCTTAACCTCTCTTGTTCGACAGTTAATCAAACCACTTTACTTGTCAAATGGATCACCTGACAGCAAGCACAACAGCTCTCGGCTCTGAGGGAGGTGAGGCCTGCAACACGTGCACTTGTTTGGTCCCAGTCTTACAGCTGCATGTTTGTGTTTCTAGCAGCTTTTATTACCGGGCTGAATCCCACTTGGCACCCAACATCACTAGAATACATTGACGGCATTCAGTTGTCTCAGATGATAGGGCCAGAGACAGATAAACAAGCAGGCTGGATGTTTTTCCTGTGGATTAAAAAGTAAATATGCTGGGAGCATCATCATAGAGAGCAACAGTGTCACCCTGATTTCTCCTAAGTTTTTTCAACCAAGTAGTGTATGCATGGATTACCTAAATAAATATTCATTTCTTTTTATTCTTAAATGCCTCATTCATGCATGTTTTGCAGCTATACAAAGGTGGGTCTCACTGTGATTGGATAGAAGGTGTAATTACAGAACCCGAGCAACTCAAACACTGAATCTTTTTTCCTCAATAAAAAGAAAACACAATAAATAAATTAACAACCTTTAGAATATGCAGCTTTAGGATGATTTTGATTTAACATTTCAGTTTGCAGTGAGCATGAGTTTTCACAACTAGATGTTAGAAACCAACACTTGATGGATTATGTCAGGTTGGGGTTGGGAGGGTGAAGGTAGGACACGGATGCGGACTTCAAAAAGAAAACTGGATTTATTCACAAGAAAAACAAAGTACAAACCAAAGGCACGGCTGAACCGGATATCAAAAAACTAAACTTAGGAATAAATACTTGGCAAGACAAAACAAAAAGACTTAACATGGCAGGGATAAATACTTAACTTAGTGAAGGGGATGAAGATCATGGGAATAACAGGTAACATGGGAAACAAGGCAGGCAGGTCAAGTAAGTAAGGCACGAAACGAAGGCAAAGATCCGACACACTGAGAGGGGAGACTGGAAACTAAATAGGGAGTGAGTGATTGGTGACAAGGTGCAGCTAGTGAAACTGGACAGGTGAGGGGAATGAACTAATTAACTGAGTGAGGGAAGTGAGGGGAAAAACAATGGCAAAACACATGACATAGACTAAAAACCAAAATGTAACCTAAAACGTGATAACTAAAAATGTAGCAGTCACAGTGCCGTGTGGATTAAGAGTTTTTCAAACTTTGACAAAACCAACATTCCTGTGGGGGATGTTTACGTATGTGGATAAAAAACAGATCTCCATTTTCTTTCCACAAAGGAAAAAGAGACAGAAACTGCCTAATTTACAACAATCTTCGGCCTTTTGAAAGCCTGTGGGAGTGGAACTCCAACAGACGCTTGCCATAAAATTGGGATAAACTAAAATGTACAAAGGATCTTTCTGTTGGAAAAGTGGGAGACTTACTATCTTATCTTCACCATAAATCAGTTGACACTTTAACACCCTTTTCCACCAGAGAACCGACCAGATGGCTACACACGAACTGAGAAGACTTCACTAAGACTCACTTTTAGTCGAACCTTAAAACTATATTAAATGTGTTTGATAACCGTATACAATTTCTTTCAGGATTCCAGCTTGATCACAAGACGCATATGGAGACAATTTGTACGATTCTGGCTTAAATATTGACTGAGAAATAATCTTGTTGGGAAAAGACAAACCCGCCGACGGAACAACATTGCCCCCTAGTGGTCTGTAGTGTTGAACATTTACGAACACAAGGACCCAGTAAAATGGACAAGATATATGCAACAATTTAACTTTTAATGATGTCCCTTCAGTATCTATTTGGTATTTGTTTGGTATCCCCATTGTTAACACAGAAAATTAACATTGTGTGGTTCGCTATTCATATGTCACGACTTTATAGATATTCATCTGAATTTTGAGACTCATAATCGTCGTTATCATGTTGTGTTATTTTGGTGTCTTTATATCACAAGTCTATGTTATATCTTTAATCTGTATATCTTAACAAGTTGTGGCGTTTTCAGAATCACCAAAACAAATGTTCTATGAGACAGAGTAATGGAGAAATAAGAGTTTCTTTGTCTCATCCAGAAATCCCCATATAAATGCTGATCGCCTTACACAGACACCCAGGCAGACGTTCACCACAGTTCAGGCATATCATTGGCTGAAAGAGTAGTGTAAGCTTACGTCACGCCCCGCCTCCGAGAGTCAAACCCCGGAGCCCGCGAAACCAGACTCAGATTTGAGCAGACACAGAGCAGAGAACAGGACGCAGATCACAGTTGCTCAGAGAGAGTTGGAGATGACTTGAGAAGAAAAGAAGAGCTCACCAGAGTTTTGGGAGTTTCCCATAATCTCAGGAGAGAGCGGAAAGACGAGAGGATGAAGCCCTCCATAACCAAGGGAGGCCCCGGAGACGAGAAAGAAAGACCCGAACAAAGATAAGAACAGAATTAAGTTTTCCTACCAAGAAAGCCAACTCAAGCAACCTTTTATTAATCTTCTGTGAACTTAAGTTCACTTCATCAGAGAAGCAACGGACCAACTCTGACACTCGGAGGATTTGATCATCTAACCACAGCCCTCGGCACCATCGTTCCCGTTTCCCGGTGAAAGAACCAACTGAGAAGTCCGCTAAAGTCAGCCACCACAACCAGGAAGGCCCAGAGAGCGGAAGAGAAATCCCCTCGGACCCCGCGTGGCCGCTGCCGTGTTCCGAGCTGACTAAGCAGAACTTCAGCACAGTAAGACCGACCCGTTTTCACCTTAAGGTGGGTTTGATGGATGTCTCGAGGCTTTCACAGAATGATAAATTAATCCGAAATGTCAGTATTTAGCGTCAAATAGTCAGCCAACCTGAACTATTTGAATACATTCAGTATCTCTCCATTCCCATATTTTATTTTCCATTCACTAAGTGTTTTATATAATCACCCATATTCAATGCATCTCCTGTTTGTTTTAAAGGTTCATGTTTTGGTCATATCATTTTAATAAATAGCTCATATGTCTATATATATGTTATAATCACAGATTGTGTCGTATGCTTTCTTTACGTAATGTCTGTCCAACCAAACGAGAACTTTCACGAAAGTAGCGAAATATGAGACTGATTATTAATTGATTTTTAAATTGATTATTAATTTAACATACCAGGACCGTAAGATTTTAACAGTTTTCCTCCCTGACTGTAACTTAAAACAAGTTAAAACAAAGGAAGGTGGTGCCCTTTATTCGAGGTTTAATACATATATAAATGCCCAATAACGCTACAAAAACATAAGTCCCATGGCGTGACAGATTAGAGGAAACAAATGATTACAAGAAGTACATTTAAATGAAAAACAGACATGGCAGGGCAAAAGATTCCTGAGAGCAGCACTTGCTGTGCCCAAAGAGCTTTGGATCCAACTTTCCAAAAGAGAAAAGTTTCTATTTTATGTAGCCTACTATATTTTACAAAGAAGCAGAAATCCATTGAAAAGTAGCCCTGTGCTTTTTAGAATGCTGGTAAGAGACAGGAAACACCATATTTATGTTGAAATGGTGGTAAGTCTAAAAGGTTGTCTACTAAAAGTAGTGAAACGATGTATAACATTAGCGGATGCCACTTATGCTTCTTCGAAAGATAACTCAGTATCACCACTGCTGCGTCTTACTCAAAGTATTAGATTTCATGTCAAATAACCTTGACACTAGTTACTCGTCATAAAAGTCTCGCTGCACCATTCAGTGAAATAATAATTCTTATAGATAACTAGAACAAGTCCGCTGCCACCCTTCAGTCTTGTGTGTCCAAACTGATATGCAAACAATGCTCTCATGTCTCAACCAAACCAAAATCACAAGTGTTTTACATATGATGGAGTGCAGAGGTGAGGCTCAGACATTTGATGGATCTTAGCAGAAAGGCCGTTCAGAGGCCATGTTACCTCACAGAGAGTTTACATGCAACCAGCAGAGACACTTCACACTGTGTGAAATCGTAAGACACAATTCATGAGATGCATCTTCTTAATTTCTAAGCCATAAAGGCACTGTTGGTCCAACTTTTGAACTTTGAATGCTGTTTACTCATTCCTGACTCCATTTAATCACCCTCTTGCCAACACACTTGACCATATTTGCAGCCACTCAACTAATCCCTCCTATAAGGGTTGTTGTGTCTGGTAGTTTGTTTTGCAAAAGCAAAGTTGAGCTATTTTCTCACATAGACCTCTACGTTTCTTACTGTGATAATCTGTCGTCACTCTTAGAGCTCGAGGATGAGTTTCCATTTCATAGCAGAGTTGCTTGTAGATGCAAAAGGTACAGAGGTCTCTCTGTTTTTCACCCATCCCCAGATTAATATCAGCTTTTCAATCTTCTCTGTGGGCGGACATTTTGATCAACCTAACCTCATTAGGATCCAAATAAAAGCCATGAAGATGGACACTTTTAATATAGGATTTAATATAGGAGGGGTAAGAAGATCAGAACCACATGCCCTCCCTGTACCATTCAGAGGCTCTCAGTCAGCCCTCTGTGGCCCTGTGTGCTGCTCATTCTTCTACTCATACTGGACAGAAGGGGACATCTGGGATGACATTCTGAAGCAGATGCAAAGAGTCCATTACAGTTGCCCCCCAGCTCCTCTGCCATATTTCCTCTGTCAGTGTAACCACGGCAATGAGATTCTAAGGGAGGTGACCAAGAGCTTGGCCCCATCCCCAGTGCAATCTGCTTTCATGACAGTGGAGCAGAAGTGGTTGTGTATAGGCAAACACACTGACACACACACACCCACGCACACACACAGGCGAAACGCTGTGCCATATGGCTGCGGCAAATAATGAGGGTCATTAATATGTCGTTGAAATGAGTGATTGACGGATGGCGGGCGTCCTGAGTGGCAGGTCCATCCACAATCGCGAACTTAGAGATGATGGTGTCATGGCCACGCAGGCAGAAGCACAACAAAGCTGTTTCTATAATGATGTTGCAGTGACAAAGTCAAAGCTTTTACCTGGCATGACTGACCCATCTCATTGATATGGTTGATGGAATTTTCTGGGTTATTGAGTAAAAGTTCAAGAAAACTTTTTTTTTTTTTGCTAACCCCTTGAGCTGAAATATTATTGATGCCAGTCCTGTCTGTTCAGCTCGGTTTGAAGTGCTGTCATGGGCCAATATGATTATATTAGGCCTTTTAAACAGGTAAAAGAGAGTGCTTTGTAAAAAAAAACGTGAAGGCTGATACCCTAAAGCATGGCAGACTTTCATCTGACTTCAGTCTTTTCACAAACTGTTATAGCCGAGAACAGTCAGCGGCAGATCAATAGCAAGTTTAACCTCTCTCTGAAGTACAGCTTATACTAATTGGTGTTTTTGACGGCAACTCGTGCATTGTAGAGGATCGTTCTTACATTAGTTAACAGATGGCAGCATGAATATATCAGCCTCTGTGTGAAAGACTTTTTTGAAAGAAGCCTTTTTCTTTGGACATAGACTGATAACTGATCACTTAATTTGACCAAATTGACTCAGAGATTTAATTTAGAATCCATTCAGTTTGGGGAAAAAAAAGCTTTTAAACACTAAGACCAGTCTCTCTTCTGGCTGTAAGGACAAGAGGACAATAGAGGGGGTCTAAAATATCTTTGTCTGAATAAAGTTTGGAAGGTAGAAAAAGCTGGTGAATAGCATTGATGGTGAAGAGTGTAGGAGTGCTAATTAACAATTTGAGTAGAATTGCCTTGAGTAGAAAGGGTTGAAAGAAACAAAACAGCTTCTCTTCGCATAACTCCAAACCTTTGAATCTTTCTGGTGTCAGCTAAAAGTTCAGACTTGTTGTAGGAGCTCTGTTTAGCGTATGAACAGCACTACACGATCCTCAGTCCAGACCTGAAAAACATTTTTATTACTTTAAGTATGTCCCCTGGTCACACTTCCAATTTGAAAATTTCCTTTCCGATAGTGTGTGCCCTTATTTCCAACATTCATTTGTGAGTTGTCATAACTTTTGAGCACTTTTGGCTGCTCTGCCTGCACTTAGTGGTCGGATGATGTTTCAAAATGTTTACAGGCAAAGATAAAATGATTGAGCTGTAATAAATCCCATTACTGTGGGGAAGATATGGGGTAACAAATGGCATTTTAGTGATTATATGAAACCAAACGAATGATTCGGCTTGTCAACTTACAGTAAAATCTGAGAGCTCATAAAGAAATAAAAAGCAAAACAAAATCAATACCTCAACAAATTCGGGTCTGCATTTGGATTTGGATTATTACATCATTTAAACCTGGTGGCCACTTTTCGTAGGTCTAACAGTGTTTGTAAGTTTAGTTTATGACAGAGCATACTTTAAAAGCACTCTCATTTAAAAGGTGTGCTTGGGTAGAGGACAGGTTTCTTCTCATTGTCATTTGAACAGCAGTTTTGAATTATGTATGGCTGAAATCAGAGGGAAACTTTTATTTGTTCTACTTGACAAGGGTTACTTCTGTAAGGGTTCCATGATAAAGCTCAGATGAGTCTCTGCGTGAGTTTGATGCTGAAAGTGAGTTTTTAAACATCATCTGTGGAGGGGGAGTGGGGGGTTGTTTATCTGCCATCAGCTTGCATTTACAGCATTTACAGATGATGACGTGCTGCTGTTGAAGTCTGTCAGATGTTGAAAAATAACCAAGTCTCTGTATGTGAGGGGCTGAGATTGAGAATGGGCTGTGTTTTCATTAAGGAAGTTGATGTCAAGTGTGCTTAATCTGACTAAATTTAACCACAATCCAGGTTTTGAAACATTCTAATACTGTCTATAGATATTCATTTACTTCAGTATAATTAATGTTGCTTTAACTGTCAGATAGAATTGCATTGTTTTGAATTTTGTTGTTTGGTGCACACAACATTTTAAGTAATATAGCTTTTGGACATAGATCGCTGACAGTTTTCTTTCCCATGTTAAAGATGTGATGAGTTCACCAAGAGAAAGGACCCAACACAGAGAAGCAAACATGTGACAGTTCGAGAATTTAAAGTTTGATGATAATAAAAGCAGAAGTCATGCACAGAGCAGTACTGTACATACTGTATCGTATTACACATTGTATCTCATTATTTATATACCACTACCATTCATATGTACATACTCTGCACTTTCTGCTTCTTTGCACTTCTGGTTAGAAGCTAAACTGCGTTTCGTCAGTTTGTTATAGAGCAACAATCTTAGCATTTAGTACACTCTCAGTGTTTGATGTGCCTGGTTTGTTTAAATCAAAGTGAAGTTTATTTCATTAGCTGAATATCATCTTTGATAGATAATGTACTGAAAGACTAATCAATGTATTACTTTGTTTTCTATTAGCAGCAGTGTAAAATGGACTGGGTAGTTAATTCATCACTTACTTTTCAAAAAGATTTAATCTTACTTGAGGTTCAAATTCCCATGGATCAAACTTTTATTGTTTTAAATGCACATTGTGCTATGGTTAAATTTGATGACTGAAGCATTAATATTTCATTTTGGTAAAATTGACTATACAATCAGTAAGTAGTGGCTAAAAATGTTTATTTTGCATAATGCGCAATGAGCGCTTTTTCTTTTGTTTTATAACTACTACATAAGAAACTTGGAAAATCCTGGGCTTTGACCAGCGCAGCTTCTTATTAACTCAAAGACAGTTGTATGTATTGGCTTAAACAATATTCTTGAAAGTTTATTTTAACTTTCAGCAGTAGGTCACTTCATACTTCGATCATACTTCAGGTGGCCAGTTTCAAGGTCCTCAAGATTATTCAAAATTGTCAAGATTTATTTTAAGGGTGTCGTGCCAGTTCCTTGGGCCCTTAAGATGAAGTGGCCAATTGAGGTGTTTTGATTGAAACAGAATTTGCCGGGCCAGGTTAAGTAAAGCCTAGACCCCAGCATGGGGGTCCAAGGGCACATGATTGACATTTCCAAATACCTCCAGGGCCACAGTCAGAGCCTAAAAGCTGCCGGATTTCCAGCCGTGTTAGCGGCCCCCTCGAAAGCCCATCAATGCAGAGGCTGTATGTGTTCCACCCACACCAGGCGTCCCCTGCTGTCGGGGAGACATTAACAAGGCAGGTTGTGCCCTGTCCTCTGCACTCCAACACCTGGTTTTTCCTGTTGACTGTTCACTACATCCTCTCCGTGAACCCTCTGGAAAAAGGTGACAGATGTGGCATTGCTGCCTTGAAAAGTCCTAATACACATTTTCCGGTCATGCTGTGACTGCCGCTATTATTTCTATCTATTTTTTTTGTGTGCTTAGATGTTGAAATTGATGAAATTTTTAAATCCAGCTGACAGCAAGACTTACTCTTCTTAATATGAGGTCATTAAGTTGTTAAAAAATATATCTTACCCTCTGATTAGTTCTACCTGGTTACAATTCAGGAGTGACAGTAAGGGAATTACTGAGCAAAAACAGAGCTGAAGGAACAGACCTCAACCCCACAAAGTCAACCTGACGCCCGAAGTCTTTTTTGTTTTTCTCACTTTGTCAGATAGTCTTAGGGGAAATTAACTGATGAAATCATGCTGGCAACAGGGTTGCTATAGAAACTTCACATATAAGACTTAGGCTGGAGTTTGTCACCAGAGAGAAGGGGAGGGAGCGATGGGGAGACAAAGAGGTGGCAGTGTTGAATGCTCACTGGAGAGGCATCAAAGGTCGAGTCATTTGCAACACAACATTAATGCCACGGTTTATTTCTCCTCTTCCATAAAGCATTCTGGCTGCAATATTCCTGCTGCAGGCCTGCCTGGGATACCAGATAGGAAGGTTTTCTTTACTTCCCAGTACAGTGTGCCATAAATATCAAGGTAGACGCCATCACTTTTTTGTTATGAGATTATGAACAGAATTGGACAATAAATTATACTTATGACCCATCAGCCGAACACTCCATACTGTCAGTGTGTGTTTGTATTTCAGGAAAATCACTTGGGAAATGCCATGATTCTGGTGAACAGTCTCGAGGTTTCATTCATACAAGAATTGTTGAAAAGCATTGTTCATCACATGTTCTGTTACTGGCCCCTAGTGGAGCCGGCTGGAAATAAGACAGCAGCGTCACAAGTGTTTAAGTAAGACTTGTGCAGTGCCATAGGGTAGCTATGATTTTGTAGTCTTTTGACTATCCTACTATTCCTACTCCTACTATTTAATTTTGAATGAAAGCTGCAGGCCTGCATGGTGACCTGTATGACGAATAGAATACCAACTTGTATTCTGCTGGGATGCCTTTACTGCTGTTCTGCTTTGGTACAAAATCAATATTAAGGTTCTTGTAAGTTCTTATGACAGTTTGTTGTTAATAGTGCTGCTATGATTTAGTAGATTAGATTTACAGGAAAGCAAAATGGACTTTAAATAAAAGCAGATTTAATTCTTAACCAACACCAGCATTTGACAAACTGATATCCTTAACACAACTAATTGACTGAGGAGAAGAAACGTCTATACTTTAAAGACATAACTTAGACTCCCCATAAAATCTCTTTAGCTGAGAAAAACGTACCTGCACAGAAGAGAGATTGAAAGTGATTCGATGGTGAAATTCATTTATAGTTGTGGCAGCTCTGCGCCTGATTTATGACTGTCAGAGCCAGTTCTAATTTCTGCCTGAGCGACGGTGAGCGTCTTCACCAGACAAGGCTTTAAGCTCTGAGAGGAGAGTTGCAGCACCGCCTCCTGCTTCTCTCTCCTTCCCACCTCTCTTAACTCTCAGCTCCCCCTGTACTGCTCCTCTTCTTCTTTCTCTATGCCTTTATAGAAGAGGGAAGTGAACATTGTCATGCTGAGCTGGGCTTGCACATCTTTATCAAGTATCAGTGCCCCCCGGAAATAGTGTGAAAAGAAAAAGAAGGAAAAGAAATGTTTTTTTCTGCACATGCTCATCTCCCACTGCACACACCGCCAGTGGATATAAGCAAATGTTTGCAAGGAGTGCATGCAGGTACACAAACACACCGTGAGACGTTCAAAGACAGATGCTTCCGATTTGAGACTTCCACACAGACACTCTCCCCTGCGCCATCTTCACAAAGTAAACAAACACACCATACCTTCTCCACCTCGTCTTGTAGTTATTGTTGGCATAGCGATGTCGCTCTTGGATCCAAGCTCTCTCGGAGTAATCCCAACCTGGGGCTGAAGTTGGAGTTAAATGAGAAAAGGCTAGAATGTCACCTTCTGTAACTTGGCATCTCAGCCGGGAGAGTGGCACAGAGTGCAGTGGGACATAGTGGGAGCTCATGTGAAGCTTAACTCTGGGACAGATGGCAGGTTTGGACCCTTGGACTTGCTAATGAGCTGGTCGAGTCAAGTGGTATAGGAGACGGAGCCATAGGTCAGAATGCTCCATCAAAGCCATGATCTACTGTGTCAGAAGGTTGCAGACACACCCAGCTGCTTGGAAGGTGGTTACATATAATGCAGTAGCAAATGACTGATGAGTGCCCAAGGCTTATGTTGGCTTCAGGCTTTATTAGGTCCTGGAAATAGCAAATAGCTCAGCAATGCAGATTTACTGGTGGATGCAAACACAAGCTGAAACTGGTCATTTAGATAAATGGATGTTGAGCCCTCATGTTCAAACCAACAGATACTGTATGTGGTAAAACATTTATCTGATAACTTGTATTTTAGAAAGTGATAGAATATGTTTAAGGGTAGAAAAATGTGTCTCAAAGACTTTGTATAGCATTTAAGGGATTCTTTTGACAGAAATGCACAAATGCATTGTGCAGAATCACATCAAAATAAGAATTTTTCTGTTGTCATTACCTCAGAACAAGGCATGTATTCCGACAGTTGCCACAGTCAGTGCGGTCATACAGTCTAGTTATTTATAGAGCTTGACTTGGCCATTGAATTGGACCACCGTCCGTACCATAGAATACATGCACAGGAGGAGTATTGAATTATTTATGTAAGTACATCTGGTACCACAACACTGTGGACTGGAGACTGTGGACAATGTACAAGACAATGGGCTGCTCCTAACTGTCTTCATGAGACATCATCTGACGTACAGTGAATTCACTGCTAATACTTTGTTTTTAGGTTGCTTGATCGGTGATTTTGTTAAATGATGCTGCTATCATAAAATCCGTAATTTAACAAAACAGGACGGCGGCCATTTAAAAAAAAAAGAAAAAAAAAGTGTATTCACTTAGTTGCAGTCTCGATGTCACTAAATACTACATGTTGTTCTGTAAAAATGAATAGTCCACCAATTATTTCTGTTCTTTTTAAATGAAAAGGATCAATTCCGCCTAATCTTGTTCATAGTAAAAACATGCCACCCACTTCAATCCCCAAACTTGGTTGTGATTTTTGGAACCATCTCCATCTGGCCATTTGAGAAAATGCATTTTTTGACACCAACTTGTTGGCTTCATCCTTTGAGGTCTCTTCTCGGTCCCAACTGACATCAATGTGGCATTCTTTAAAGTTTCTCAAATTTCACACAACTCCCTCTGAGGAGCAAATTGGGCTCCACATAATTATTTTTCACACATGCAGTCACACAGTCAAAGACCTATGAACAGACTAGAGCAATACCCACATGCCATGTGTAAATTGAAAGAGTTATGGCTTTGAGGGATGTGATTCCTTCCTGCTGTAAGAGATGACACATTAAATCCTCATCCTGTTTTACTAAATTAAGCTGAATGCATAGGGATCCAGTTGAGTTGGAGATAGCCAGATAAAGTCAGTCTTTGCTGGTCGTTTTAGTGTCACATTTCCTGTTTGAGATATCAGTCACCTGCAGCCCGAAAAGGAAACGGGGTCCGAAAACCACATTTTGCTCAAGCATATTTTTACTAATCACTTTGCGAATCATAGCATATCTTTAATTTTGTTTTGAAGTTGTCTCTTCGCTAAATACGAGGAGTTAATTAATCCCCCAGGACCTAAGGTGCCTGAGTACTCAGGAACATGTGTACTCATATGTTGCATCAGGTCTTAATGAGGCACGCTTCAGCATTTTAATGTTAGGGAAAAGCACTTGTAGTTAATTCCTCCTGTAGTAAGACTCATTGTAGAGTGAGATGAGCCAAAAATAATGTGAAAAGAATGTTGTTGTAGATTAGAGGTAATGACTTTCAGAGACACTGTCATTTTAGAAAACATTAGAAAAAACTGTCTTTAAGTTTGCTTCAGTGAACAACTTTATATTGGTGGAATATGTCGAATTAAATAATAGAGCACTGCTTGTCGTGAGTGTCTTGAAGCTCTTCCTCAGAATACAGAATAGCAGCACAGAGCTCTTGCAAAAAAAACATTGCCAGGAATAGCTCAGTCTTTACATTTTTTCTGTGAGAAAAGCTTTATGTCGTCTCTGTCAGAAATACTGTTTTGATAGACAGTAACTCCCACTCCAAACAGCACTTAACTGAATCTGCACTCTATTTGAGGAATTATCACCATTCTTGTGTGTGAAAAAGTGTGTATAACACTAAACACCATAGGATTCAGGCCTGCCAGGAAATATTTTCGCACCTTGGACATCTGCATTTCACACCTCAGAATCAGTCTGATGGACCTCCAAATTGGTCAGTCCAGTCAGCTAAGCTTTGACAGGTTCCATGTGCAAACAACGTCTCATCTCGTTGGTTTCTTAGTAACTCTGCCCTTACCACAGTGGTCTACTTGAACATAAAACTGATGTGACTGTTTGTCAGTTGATATGCTCCTCTCTAATATATGCACAACTTTCTGATCTAACATGTCGACTGAAGGACATTATGGAGAACATAGATGTTAGTTATTTTAGAGTAACGTGGACTCAGCTGCCCCGAGTGAAGCCTTTTATTGCAAGAGCGAAGCAAATCTGTGATCTGTGTCTATATCCATCTCAATTATGTATCCGACTGCTGGCTTCAGATATAGAGCTATTTTGTTTGCAGTGAAACTTGTAGAATTGTGTAAAAATGGCTGATATTGGTAAAATAGACATTCTCCATCTTGGGAGCTCATTTGTGAAGAGTGCAGGTGTAAGGAGCAAGAGCAGAGACGGGTAGAAACTTGTGATGGATGATGAGGGTACACAGTGGACTACTGATGGGAGAACATCAGTGGTTAAAGCATCAATGATGTATCACATTTTGTAGTTTTGCAGCACTCAGGTTGAAAGTAGTTTGGGGGTTGCGGCAGCTCACACCCAGTGCTTTGTTTTGACATGTTCAGTGGGCGTAATGCTTTTGAAACATTATTGCCATGCAGAACCAGTCATCAGCCTGCTAACTAGAGGCTTTTTGTTCCTCCAATGAAAGAGCTTAAGGGCACCTGATTGACAGTGCATGACAATCCTGCACAATATAAGCAAGGCAAATTCACAGGTCCTGCTCATTTAAAATTGTTTTATAAATGATGTTTCTATTCCTCACATATCCTGTTCGGTCTTGATTAGAAAAAAATAGCATTATCACCGTTTTACCCTCATGCCTATTTAAACAAGTAAACTGCTCAGGTTAAACAGAGCTGTCTACCTTTGTCGGCTCGTGACCCAAATACTCTGCTAAAAAGGCTTGGGGTTGGTTCTGGACCTCTGTCAGCCTTCATTTGTATTCAGGGATCATTTAGGGAGTGTATAACATACAAGTTGGCCAATTCTTTTGGTATTTAGATGCTTAGGATGTGTACATTTCTGTAAAAATATGGCCAAAAACATCAACATATGTTCACAAAAGTCATAAATTAGATAAAGCGAACCCAATTAAACAAACAAGGCGAAAAATAAGGCAGTGCATAACTCTAATTTTACCATCAAATTAATTTGTAATTGGATAATAAATGATAATAAATACATAATTATCTTCAATAAATACATGACTAAGTATAATATTTTTTGTTCTTATTTGTTTAGTAAGTATCTCTTGTTGGGATTTATCTTTTTTATAAATAAATACAAATACATGATTGCATAAATAATCGGGCATGTATGTCTTTGATCTAATTATAGTTGTCCTAGGCACTAGCCCAGATTCAGATTAATGATGACACCTGTGGAAATGTAGTGGAAGCTACTAGTACTTTGTAATAAAGAATTAGAAAGAAAAAAAAGATTTGGGCCCTAATTTCTTTCTGCTTCCACAATTGATTTCAAGTTAATGCTGATTACCTACAAAGCCCTGCTGAGTCTCAGCTCAAATTACATATCATATTTTTTTATGCCCCAACGTCCCTTCGTCCTCAATGAGCTCTATGGATGCTTGTTGTTCCAAGGTCTTGACTGATAAATAAAAGTGATGGATCATTTGGTGGTGTGTTTGAGGTGTGTTTTCAGCACAACACTGGTCCTTTCCTCATTCTTGTTCCTCCATTGAACGCTGTGTACTGTTCTCAATGAGTTAACAGAAAATATAATGGATGCACACTGGATGCTCAGGTTTGGATGATAGGTAACGATATAAACTCATGTCAGCGACAGCCAACATATAAACTAACCCTTCATCAAAGTCCTGTTGATGCCTCAATGGTTGATCCCATCCACGAGCTCCTTGTTGTTCAGAGTCTGACTCAGGTTTAAACTGACATAGTTGCTCAGTTCTGTCAGAGACAATCACTTTTAGCTCGAAAACCTTTTTCTTCTCCTGTGTTTAGCTCAGCTGTTGTCCTGGCAAGGCGAAGCCATTGCCTTTCTCAACAACAACCTCATAAAGGGAAAAGGGGGGGGGGGGGCTTGATGAGTAGCTGCTCACGGTCTCCGCCTCACCAAACCGAACAGTCTGCTCTCAGAAGTGTTGTTTCAGTAGGGGTGAGAGAAGGGCCACCAATATTTATAACCAAAGCCTGTCTTATACATTCACAGTAGACTTCAGGAAATTGTGTCAAATTATTATAAAAATTACTTTTAAAGTATTCATCACACTATCCTTGAATGAATCAAGTTAAATCAACACGAGACACACCAGATGAATAAAGGCTGCTGTAATAGGATAACGTTATCCTATTTGATAGGAAAACTGCATTCGACAAGTTAGATATCAGTTTGTATATTTCTGCATCCCCATATGTAAGATATGTTCACAAAATAAGTTTGATAGCATTGAAACCTTTACTTGTAGGCTAGTAAAGATAAAATACAACTACAGCTCAAGGCTAAAGACATCCAGTTTAATTCAGCCATTAAACTGAAATAATGATGCATTTCGGTTATGGCTACAGTGAACTGAAATTCTGTTTAGAGTATAATTTATGAAATATAAAGCGGGAATGTTCTCTGTGGTGCCTTCTTTGTCGCATTCAGACAGGCAACCTATAAGAGAAATCAATTATTTTGTGATTAAAATGGTTCTACAGCCAACCAGTGCAATCAAAATTAAACTACTCTGAAGTCAATGTTAAGCACAAAGAGGCTTTAATATACACTTGAGGCTCACAATAGATTTTCTTCTTTTAGACACAATTTAGACTCATGACTGGTCACTTTTTCCCCTGCTCTCCTGAGAACGTCATTGATAATGAAAAGGATCATCCTATGTTAACAAGATATATCTGCATACAATAAAGGAATCATTTCTTATGAATGCACAATGTAACAGAACAGTAGAACCACTTAGTTTTCATTTAAGATCTATTTTTCATACACAAACATCACAATTTAATACATTTGAAATGAAATGACACCACATTTAATTTAGACCAGTAATTTTGGGTAAAAGTGGTCACAGGATGACATCATGCTCTTGTTGAACTGGTCTGTTGCTGCATCGTTCTTTCTGAGCAGCAAAGATCCCCTCTTTCTCTTCTATGATGGAACAGTGCCATCTATGGAGATACTGAGTGTTAGTTACTGTTAGTGACTGCAGACAAATCTGCTGCAGGCTGGTTAATGTTTCATGCTCCTCATTTATTTTGTGCATGGCAATTTCCTAGTTGTCTTCAAATCCTTTAAAAGTGTGCTCCTTTGGTCGCTTTCTATATATTTTTATCTGACCTGATTTAGATTCCCTCTTTAAGAGAAAGAGCGTGAGGGAGAAATTGCTCCAAAAATTAGTTGAGGGTAAATCCAGGGCTTAAGTGACTGTAAATATCATCCTGACAGTTGGAAATGGCACTAATATGTCAGGCCTGGCCGCTGTCAGTCAGACTTAGAAGCTGTTCCAGAGGCTTGTCCTCTCAAAGATACCCTGAGATTTGTCGAATTTTCTTTTCTGCCTGAGTTCCCTTTTCTTAATGTATACTATTTTAAAGCTAAAAGTATGTAGTATATACATCTTGTAGGAAATATTTGAAACAAACGTCACATTGTGATGTTTTGCTGTATGGAGAGGTTTCTGTCTGCTGTGGGTAGAGAGATGGGCTGGACTGTTTCAGGGAGAGTTGCCAGGTGGGGTTTATTAGCATAACTTTAGTGTGTTTTTCCATCAATCTCTCCTTTTTATGCAGTAGTTTGCAAAGACCCAGGAGGCATCCTTGGATGCCAGCCATGTCAGCAAGGTACAACCTGGTTAAATTCAATGTTAAAAGAAAGGGTTTTGTGCTTGTGAGGGAGCTCCTGTGGCTGGCAACTAATGATGATGATGATCATGTTTGGTTCAGAAAAAAAATAACAGGTTTATTCTGAAGGAGATCCACAGAACCTTTGTTACATTTGATCAAAAACAAGTAAACCTGTGGCATAGGTAATCCCCTGTTTCACTCATTTAAAGAGAGTGATAAAGATCCCATCAGTGCTCTCCCTTTGTGCGTCTGATGCTGATACAGTCATGTCTGCTAAACATTGGACTTTTGGCATTCGAGTCCATGTAAGAGGAAATGTGGGGAGACTGCAGAGTTTGAGACCAGGACCACAATTAGACGGCTTTTTTTTACACTTTGTTGTCTCTTTGTTGTTCATTCACTGTTTTGTAATAATTTTATCAGCTATTTCACTTTCTCTTTTTTTAGATAGATGCATCACAAATACTTGGTTAGTTTTAGGCCCTAAAACTACATTGTTAGCATTAGGAAACGATCATAGTTTGTCCTTAAACCCATTGTTTCACAAAATTAATGTTAGATTATAATACCAAACCGTCTTTGTCCCAAAACAAAATCCCCTTTTGTGGATGCTGGCACAAACCTAATATACCTTTAAGGAAGATGCAGCCTCTAGTGGTTATAAGATCAACTGCATGTAACAGTTTTTTGTCCTGAACATGATCGTTTTCTAATTCTGACCATGTGGTTTTGAAAAGAAATAAAATTACTTAAATGTTAGCTTAGATTTTGAGGTGCTGATATAAGTTAGATTTTACTCCTGTTGCATGTAAGATATTATTTCTGTTTATGGGTTGTACACAAGGGAACAAACAAACACCCCATTAATTAGAGGAAATGTTCTAGAATATGCCATATTGCAGGTTGCTGGGTTGACACACACTAGTAGAAGATATCACATGAACTTGTTCACACGATTAGCTGATATGTGCTGCTAGAGGATGTTTATTTTGGACGGCATGATATAGGTTGTAATACCCGCTTGAAAAAAAACCCGGCGGTGTCATTCTTTGGAGAAGAAAAGTCTATATTTTGTCCTTTGCTGCAGGTAACCTTTCTGTGCTGCTGCCTGCAATCTCAGATAGCTCTTTCTTTTTCCAGGAAAGTTGCTCTGATTCAGGCTCAAGAAGACAGTTAGGCGGTAGGTACAGTCTGAGACAATCCCCAAGCAAGCAGATAACAATGAACTCACCTATCTACTTCTGTTCCCTTTTAAATGAGAAATGTTCAGACCCAACCCAGGCTGAGTGCTCTGGGAATGAACCAGTGCCTGAGGATTCCAAAAGGGTAAGGGTTTGCCCCCAAGGGCTGGTAGGCTGTCAGTTTCCCTTCCAGTCTTAGCCCTCAATTACTGAATCAAAGGTGAGTGGAAGGCCAAATCCCATCCTGTGCCTGGTTCTCATCTCACCCTGCTAGACCCGACAGGCTATACCTGCCTGCTTGTTCACTCACTAACTCAAACACACACGGAGCATAGCTCATGGGAACCTTGCAACTGAGCTGCTGGTTGTGCGCCAAAGAAACTTCAAAGTTCATTGCTCTTTCTCGGCAGGAGCAGATGGGTTGAGTTCCATGTATCTCCTCACATCCCTTTTTCTACAGATCCCCTCACATGTTGCTTATTTCAACCACACCCCACATGAATGAGCGCAGATGAGACATGTCAGCATCATTTTCATCCCCCATCCCCCGACCTATCCCATAAAGAAATGCATTTTTTATGCTATTCAACAAATAATTTCAAAGCCAACAGCATGGGTTATTATTGGGCCTACCCCTGCAGCAAAACTACTGCACTGACAGCTGGAATATGAGTACCACCAACAGCGCTTGAATGGCTTATGTGAAATGCACAGTGGTTGTTAAAAAGCCTCTTTTTGAAAGAAATTTGTTAGGCACAATGTTGGACACAATTTTTCCAGATGATTTAGATACAGGACTGATGAGCAAACACACTCCAACTGTCACACGAAAGCAACCTAAACAAAAGAACTCTCGGTTAAGGGAGTGTATGAAAGTGTGTGGCAAGCCAGTTGTTGAGAGTAAGGCAAGAAGATGAAATAAAGCTATGTGAGTACAGAGTGATGCCCCTTTACTGTTTTTTAGTTTAAGTTGGCAAAATTGTTTAAAAGAAAAGCTAAATCTATTCATGTCAACTTTATGACATTCTGTAAGAGGCAGAATGTCTCTCAGTGTTTTTCAGTGACCAAACTGTTATGATTAGATACGAAGCATAAAAGTTCCATTTTTATCTTGCACTTGGAGCAATCACAGGCTAACTTGCTTGCTTGATTCGGCTCTGCGAGTCAAATTGAGCCCACTCGGATGTCATTAGAATAGGTTCAAACTTTCTCAGAACTTCTAGAGCAGCCTCATCTGGAAATCTGAGCGTAATGGGTTTGTAATCGTACATTTTTGACCGTTCTAAGAGCAATTTCACTTAAACTGAATTTAGATATCCAATATAAAAGAAAAAGGAGGCCTTTTTCTGACTAGACCACGTTTAGTGAGTGAATTCTGCCTTTATAGCCAACAATTTAAGTTAGCCAGGCCAGGATGTGTGGTTACATCTGACTAGGCGAAGCCAGGTGTTATGATCTTTTTATACACACTCCTCGATTTCAGTTGTTCTCTGTCAGGGAACGACTGTTTTGTGCTGTCAATCAGCTTGATGCAGACTTGATTTTAATCCCAGTGATCACTGAAAGTTGCTTCTTATATGTTTTACTCTGACAAGGCCATGCTCTTGAACATGTTTCATTCAAAGATCAGCCCCATGTATATTTTAAAGGGGTCTCTGCGCAAGGATAAACTGACTTGTAGAAGCCAGAAGGCAACAGTGTGAGAGTGTTTCCTGTTTCCTGCCTTGCCTGTAGTTCAAATCAATTTCACTCAGCAGCGACTGCTGTTTCCGATGAGCTACACTGCTCCTCGAAGTCAGTGAGAGGCAATGAGCAGATTTTTAATAGACATCTCGGGTTTTCATTACTCAAGGCAGTGACTGTATACTGTACACTTTCCCTTGTTTTTGCAATCAACAACAAGCTGCCTCGGAGCATCGTGGGGAAAAGCTGCTGCTTAAGTGAGAACAATTGATATTTAAGTTAACGACATGCTGCACGACAGAATCAGGACGTGGTGTTCTGATTCGCAGCCAAAAACAGACTGATTTGTTTGTTTGTTAGTGCCATCATTCAGTTTTTTTTAAGCGCTATGCTGTAGGTTGTTTTCTGAAACAATTATGCAGAAACATTAAGTGGGTATGTGGCAGATTTTCTGCACGCTGTATAACAAAATATGAGGGTGATGCATTAAGCAGTTTAATGTAACACAAGCTCCCCAGTTATTCCTATCAATACAACCAAATACAGGCTTTAAAGCTGCATTTGTTGAGTATTTTGCCATGTTGACATTGTTACACTGTGAAAATATGACAATGGCACAAAATATTACTGTGACTATTGTTTCACTTCAAAATGTGAAAATACTGGAGCCTGAAAAAAGTTATTTGAAAAAGTTAATGGCACATGTTGATTGTCTGTTTATGATGAAGGAATCTACTTTAAAAGAAAATCAAAACGTGTGGCACACATAATGTTTGTTCAAAATGTTTTTCTGCCACACTTGTGGTTTCATAACTACTGAGAACTAACACTTTGTTTCTGTTTTTTTATTTAATGTTGACAGCTCGATGAACTGACTTGTTGTTATCGGTGTGAATTATTAGTTTTTAGTTTTGATGCTGCGATTTTTTTCGGCTTTTGCTGAGGAGCTCCCCTTACACCTTCAGAAGTTCATTTCTGGAGCACCATTCTCCAAACCCTTCATTGGGAAATCATTTGTGTACAGTTAAAAGTTTAGACTAGGAGTGTCAATATACTCAAAAGATTTTTGGATTTTCTAAAAGTTTGTTGTCTCACGCTTCAATTTTTCAACCAAAAGTCGATGTGTGTTGGTGGTCAGTTGACTTGCAGTTCTTATGCTCTAGTTGATCAATATGAATGGCTGAGATTCATGGTTGCAGTTCAAAATATTTGATAGTAATACAAAACCTTTTTTGCTTTGGCTGAAAGTTGTTTCAAATAATTCTGTTGTCCACTGCAGACTAATAAAGGCTTTTTCTGTCCTCTTTGGTGTCATATGCATGAAAAAGCAAGTCAGAACTTGTGCTTGGAATGATATCATGCAGTAGGATTTGCTTACTGAACAAGCTGGCTATTATTTGAAATATGAGTTCATAACGATGCCCGTATTTTGTGCATACAAGCACTATATCTATATGTCCACTATAAGAGGTTGGCGGTACAATGTATGTGGCTGATTTAATGACACACAAACTGAGAGAGAAGGTTTCTAACTGCAACCTTCACCACTTTTTATGCCTGGGGCAGCCATGTTCGTAAGGTTACTCTAACTTTTCAAGTTGGAAATCTGACTTCGGGGAGACTTTCGGCTGATTTTCTTTCCGAGTAGGAACTTGTGAAGTAAGATTTCTGAGTTCAAGGAGAACACACAAATATTACAGTTTGTATATGCCAAGCTATTTTAGCCATTATTAGCTTAAATTAATATGTTCAGCTAAATATTCATTATTCAATTCTCTGATTTAACCGCATCATTGCTGTGAAGACTAGAAGTCATTTCTGCTGTTCGTGTCCACTGAATGTGGCGTCTTGTTACAAACAGCAAATGAACTGTGAATGGTGGGAATTTTAGTTCAAGATAGATTCAATTTTCTTCAATTCAAGATATTTACATGATTTTTTAAGTATCTTGGCTCAAGTCTTATATATTTCAGAGTTCCAACGTATATTTCTTGAACAACATAGAATTCTGACCAAATCTACTCATTCAAAATGTTATTAGAGTAGGCAGCATGGTGCTGAAGTTACATCATATAGCAACGCAGGTGCTGGAAGTACTGTTGCTATATATAGATTGCTATTCAAACACGATCTGACAGTGCAACCATATGGCCATAGCTACTTTATCATTGTGTCAGAGCATACTGAACCTTGAGTTTTAAGAGTTTGTTTTGCCGCCATGTGCGCATTTCTGCTTTCATTTCCTTATCCACAGCAGCATTTGGTTTTGCCTCTGCCATTATGAACACTGTTCAAATGCTTCCATTGAGCTGCTATGCAGTGGGGATGCCTGGCATCAGCAACTTAATTCCAGAGCTATCAGACACTTTTTTTTCTTCCTTAAAAAACAGAGCCTTGCATAACTCTTTTGGGGTCATCAGTTGCAATGCTTGTGACACCCTGCTACAAGCTTTTGTTTTTATTGTAACAAGATTGCTGAGGTCTCCGACAGGTACATGCTGAACGAGAGAATGACCCCGGGATTTTGGCCAGTCCAGTTGCGACAGTGTCACCTTGATGGAGCAAGCTTATCTCCACCAGAGAGACATTCCATGTCCTTGAGGCTGGAAATGTGGAGGTCCAACATTCTTGTTTCTTTGATATAAAAAAAGGTATCAACATCGGCAAAAAACGGATTAAATAAATTGACTCGGACAGTGCCACCAGGCAGTTTCATCTGCTGTGGAAATTGTTGTGGCTTCCCTTTTGACATTTTTCCAAGTCTCCACTCCATTTTGTTTATGAAAAGTGGAAGATGATGGAATCAAGATGGAACCATTGATCTAATGAATGAATTGTTTAAGCGAGTTATCATTTTATGTTGAATTAAGCCCAAATTACATTGAGGGATGTTTGCTTTTCATAAGGGCTTCAACAGAGCATTAGATCCCACATAGTCTCAGTAATATAAACTCACCGTGGCACACAAGTGCTCTGTTTGCATCACTGGACAATATTGTACGCAAATTCAAAATGACGTCTTTACTGTAAATCCACCGAGCTTTGGATGGTATAACTCACTTTCTGTACTACTTTCAAACGATGCTGATCTGACTTTGGTAAAGTAGAGAAAAATTGGCAACAAATGAAAGGCTGTGGTCTCTAAGAAAATTATGTGGCAACTGATTTGGGCGTAAAAATGCACAGCAGGACTTCCTCAGTTGACAAAAAAAGTTGTTAATCAGAACCAATAAATCCTACAGTCAATAAGTGTTGATTTGTCACGAGTAGGTGTTGATTGGAGAGTTTACTGTTCACAACTTATGTGGTTTCAAGAGGGGTGTTGATGACAAGCTGAGGTGATGAAACGTAATTTAACAGGGTTTGTATGTGGGCTCTAAGGTACATTAACTGTTTTTCTTTTAGAAAATGGTTTGCAATGCTTGTTTGAAAATAGCAGTGTTTCTATAATTATAACTTTGGATGAGTTTGTATAATCATGAGGTAATAAGACAATGGCATTATTGTACTCACATAAACATACCCAGATATGACTAACTGCAATAAAATCCAAGCGTGGTAGTGCTTTCAATTCAAATTTAAAGTAAACATATTTGAAAATGACAGTATGCGCTCACTTATTTACTGCTATGAAACAGTCAAAACAAGTATGATGTACAACAACATGCTTTCTGCTTCACTTAAGATGTTTTCCTGAATTGAATTGAACTCATTTGTCCTCACTCTGTGTTTAATTTACTTTCTTATTTAGTTTGCATTCTTTGGTTCCTCTTAGGTGATCCTTTCTCAGCTTATGTGAGCTCTTAATTTCACAGAAATGAATCACACACAAAATAAATACATAAATGAGAACAGCAGAGTTTCAACTCACTGCTTTATTAGAAAAATGTTTCTCAAAAAACGTTTCTCATTAAACTACAGAGCCTCCGGTGTGTGTTCAATGTAACTTTATGTTTATCATTTGGATCCAAAGTGGGAATCATAATGTACTGTTTCTATGACCATTGTGTGTGTAATATGCCGTTTGAATCAAAACGGCCTCATAACAACTCTGTAATGCAGTTTAGAGAGAATTGCTTTGGCAAATGTTATCCAAATTTAGTCAGACACACAGAGTGGTGTAGTTGTGTTTCTGACTCTTTCCGTGGCTCCCGAATCCAGTATCCCCAGCTCCATCATTGCCCTTTTAATGAGGTGATATCCAGACACATGGGAGCAGATGTTGCAAAGAAAACGCACTGTGACGTGATTGTGATCGATGCACACCTCCCACAATATCCTGCTGCATAATTTGGCGGATGGCATCAGGATAACAACCTGCATTATGTGGAGACAGCTGTCGCCATGGCGCCCGGGCGCCCATTGCATAGGCTCCTGCCTTATTTCAGGCAGGGGCGGGGACGCCAATTAGAGTGATTTACAGCTTGCTTGTGTCGTCACCACCTTGAAATCTGTGTCTCGGTCCAGCTGAAGAAAATGCGACCTGGTTTATAGTGATGAGGACATGCTGGAAACAGCAGCAGAGATGTTTAATTCTACTCCGGGTGGAAGTTAGTGTTGTGACTAAGCTTCTCCTTTCGTGAAGGAAATTAATTAGTAAAGGGATGTGCTAAATAATATTTACTTTTAAGCTATATGGATGTGTTTGCATTTATGTTAAGTCAGGAGGAAGTTTATCTGCAGGATAGCATCTCTGTGTTACATTTTACCTTTATGTCACTATTTATGCATAGTTTTGCATAAACTTAAGGCATGCATTATACATACACACATAGACACTGCATTTTCCGATATGAGTCTTTACTTGGTGTTTTTGTTACTTTAGTCCTGTTAAGTTGTGTCCACATTATGCATCCTCATTGACAAACTCTTCTGAAACAAACAAAGCTACCTAAAGAATAAGGACGGTGCAGTCTGCTTTAAATGTGACTTGAATGATGTAAATGAGCAGTGACTGCAGGTTTGAAGTTTTTGCTGTAATGAATCTGATGAAATGCTAACGGCATAAGGAATCTGGGAGATGGAAAGACCATGTGAAATAGAGGAGAGGGCATTGTAACTGGCTGTCATTAGAAATCTGTGCAAGCTTTGGAATGCATCACAATCATAGGATATAGTTTGGGTGAATTTGCGCTTTCTACATCAGATACAGGTCACGGGGGAGGCAGCTAACTGAGAGAAGCAGGCTTTGTCAAAATACACATGAATATGTAGCACAAGTGCACAGAATTCAATGTGGCATTAGACTGTCAGTCATTGGTACCATACAGTGTATGAAAGCAGACTTTTCTGTTTTGAAAATGAGAGGACATAGATCACACTCACTGTATTCCTAATTGTACTTCCTAATAATCAGAATGCCCATCTAGCTTTCTGTAAAGCCTCCAGCTGGTCCAAATTATCACAGAGTTCAGATTGGATCAGTTTTTTGTATATATATATATATATATATATATATATATATATATATATATATATATATATATATATATATATATATATATATATATATATATATATATATGAGAATGGTTGAGCTGTCTCTTAAGTAAGTAAGAGACAGCTCAACCATATCTTAAAGACCAGATTTCAGATAATCTCAACAAAGTGCTTTGCTCTCAGACTGTCAGTTTACTTGTGACTTCTCGAGTGTCCAAAAGTAGAATGGGAGGGAGTGCCTGCAGCTATCGGGCTCCACTCCTGTAGGATCAGCTCCCACCATAGACTCAGGAGTCAGACTCCCTCTCTACTTTTAACTTCAGGCTAAAGGCTTTCCGTTCCTGAAGCTTGCACTTTAACTTTCATTCTGCTATTGTAAAACACTTTATGACGCCTGCCCTCAAAAGGTGCTATATAAATACACTTTGCTTACTTACTGTTGTTACAGCTCCTCTTGACCCTGAAGGATCACTAAGTTATACAGCAGTGGCTCCAGATTGCTGTGGGGAATTCCGATGATACACTGAGCAAATCCTTCTTATACTCTCCGTCTCCATGCATCAGTATATCATATTTCTCTTCACTTACTTTGTGCACTTTTCTCCATTAATTCTTTTTCTCCTCCTGGGCCATTCTACAATATTCTCTTACTCCAGAGTTTGAATTGAAGCCAGGTAGGTAAAACAGAACTGAACTAAACAAATACTTAACACTTTGGTTTGTTGCCTAAATGCTCAGTTATTAAACTGAGAGTGTGACTGTTTGACAGGTTTAGGAGAAGTATTCATCTGTGTAAGTAAATGAAACAAAACAGCAATATAGAAATAACAAGAATTTTAAAGAAAATGTAAAAAAAAATATAAAGCAGAAACAATATTATATTGTCGTGATAGTGATGGTTTAGTTCCTCTGGCAGCTGATCAAAAATTGTATATGTTATCATATTTAGGTTATTAATACAACTAATGTATAATTTTTTTGTAAAAAGTCTTAGACCAAAAATGTTGCAAAGCATCGGTTTCATATTTATATCACTCTCAAGAATTTGATGATCTCCTAAAGACTGTTTTCTGTTTTCCAGAAAATTGCATGATTTTAATACTGCATGGGCCTCCAACATATTCCTCACATAGGATGCAGCAACCACTTAAACTTTGCTAATTTTCAGCAACACGTGAGATTCAAGGGAGAAATCCTCAACCATAATGCTGATTTTGCTTGTGATATGTCCTGTAACACATGAAATAAATAAAAAACACCATGGAAACATGTTACCGAGGTGTTTTTTTAGACGAGGGGGGCTTTCATCAGTGTGCTGTATTTCAAAAGCTTCTCCATTAAGTGAAATCTCTATACTGACACTAACTGAAGCTGTCTTGTTGTGGAGTAAAAAGCACAATGTTTCCTCCTGAAATGTATTGGAGTGGAGGGACAAAGTGGCATAAGATGGGAATAATGGTGAAAAAGAAACTACCATTTGTCGAGGAATGCGGTGTGGACGAGGAGATGAAAGGACCCAAATGCAGTTTCAATGACAAACCTGATTTGACAACATGGGTGACGGTAAGGATCTGACAACTGGCATGAACAAACTAGGAGACTAAACAGTGTGGAGGGTGATTGGTGAGTGAGTGCATCTGATGATGATGAACACAGGGAGTGGAACTAATGACCAGACCAAAAGGAACTGAGGAAAAAGGTGAGGACATGGCAAAACTAAAGACTAGACAGAAACACAGAACATGACAAAAACTATAAAACGCAGAACATGACACCATAACCTCAGAATGTTACTTTAGCACATTGCTTGAGCAGTTGTGATAAGTTTATTTCCACCAGTGGAATTTGTTTGACATAAAAGTTCATTTATGTTTAGTTCTATGCATGGACGTCGGTACTATTTTCTGAGAGGCGGGCAGGGTTTTTGTTGGGAGGGACGGGGTAAGCACGCACACTTATCAAGGATTAAGGATTTGATTTGAAGTTTATAATAGCATGCAGTTATAAGAACTAGAATGGATGAACACGGCATCTTTATTGTTAAGAAAATGAAACTTTGATAACTAAATAAAGCCATTTAAGGAACATAACAGCATTATTTGAACCCTTGAATGTGTCGTTTATTCAGTAGCGATACTAAACATACCCAGGTGTAGCAGATAAAATACACCACAATGAAATAAAGAAAAGTCTGCGCTCATGACTCAGGGCTTTCATGCATTTCCAAAAGTGAACCTTCTCTCAGTTGACCTACTGATGAAAATTTTAAGCAGGATCGAGACATCGCTTTCATCCATAAGGTCACTGTGGTGTTGCGCAGTCAGGTTTTCAGTTTTTTTGCAGATGGGAGGGGATGCGGCCGCACGTCTATGTCCACATCCCAATGTTTCCATGTTTGATTGTAATGTGGAGTGTGGTCAGAGTGAGCAGCCACATCCAAGAAATATTCAGTCAGATGTGAGTTGTTGCAGATCAGCAGGAACAGCTGAGAACAGGATGAGAGGAAGAAGCTCTCAGCACCATCCCGTCATTAAACTTCTGCATCGAATGTGAAGTTTAGTTTCAGTCCTGTTCTCAGCTGTTCCTGCTGATCTGCAGAGAGACTGAGTTCAAGCCTTTTCCAGGTTCCACTCAATTTTTCTCAGTCTTCAAATTTTGAAACCAACCAGTCAGAGACTTTATTTGGATACAGAGCATGAGACAGAACAGTCCCAACCCAACACCAAGCAGCTGAACAAACCAAAGACAGTTGATGAGCAAAGCTGCTTCACAGGAAACATGTTGAAGACTAAAAGATAGTGTCTGTAGTCATCAGTCTCAGGTAAAAAAGTGCCAAGAAAGCAGCACAACAAAGCAGAGGCATAACTCAGAGGGTCAATAAACTGCTTTGGGACTCAGAGATCATATGTTCAAGTCCTGTGAGTGCTGCCTAAAGAGTTTAAATGTCTCCAGGTTTTAGAGGCCGAAGTAAAGAGCGAAAAGCTTTAAGTTGGAAAGTTTCATTCTCTGATTTAATGGCTCAAACTGTTACCGAGCAGCTTTTAGTTTGCCAAGATGAGGGATCAAAGCTCTTAAAGAAATAAACTCTGCAGTTCAGCATCCGAACAGAAGAATGGAACCAGCTCAGAAAGGAGGCTGAAGCTGTGGTTTGGTGGTTCAGGCAGATACAGAGCAGCTTCTGGAAGCAGGGGGAGGGGTTCAACTCCTGTGGATGCTGATGGCTTTTAGAAAAGGAAGGGCAGGTTGTTCAGCTCAGAGTTGATTGAGATTTTTGAAGCCAAAATAAAAAGAGAAACTTTAGGATGCAACCTTTAGTGTGTAGTTGAATAGCTCAGGCTGTTGGGTGAAATCTTTGAGCCTCCAAGAACGTGGAAACTATTATCACAGGACTTTTAAAGCTCAATGAAGATGCTCAGAAAGAGTAGCTCAGGATGATTGCATGCTGCCTGAGGTTGGAAACATCATGGGTTCAATTCCCTCAAATACTCTGTGGATTTGCAGGTTTTATTCTTTAAAGGTGCCATGGCATGAAAATAAATGGAGGCTTTTTTATATTTTTATAGGCTTTAGTGGTCCCCTTATACTGTATCTGAGTTTTTTTCCCCAAAATTCTGCCTTGGTGCAGAATTACAGCCAGTCCCAAAAATGAGCTTTCCTTAGGATCCTCAGAATGAGCTGTTTAGGCCGATTTCAGACCAGAGCGTGGCGTGGCGGCAGCGAAACGACGGCAGTCATAACGCCGGTTATCAGGCGGGGTGTTCAACTTGGCTTTTCACACCGGACAGTCCGCGGCCGCGGTAGTTCTGCTCCAGCCCTGTCTGCATTCCCCATTCATTTCAACGGGACACCGCCGGCCGCCGCCGGCCGCTGCCGTCCAAATTCCGCTCGAGTTCTATTTTCCAAAAGCAGCGCGGGACGGAGGCGTCTCCGCGCCGCTACCGCCCGACTACCGCCGCGTCGGTGTGCAAGGACAGATCTGTTTCCATGTATTTTCACCTCCGCCGGTGAAAATCGCTTCCGTTCCGCCACGCAGGGTCTGCAGCTTTAAATGCAAATTAGGAGGAGAAAGGCGGGGCAAAGATTGCTCTGGTTTGCAAAGATGCACATAGCGCTGGGCATTTCAATCAGGGGAAAGGCAGATATCGTGCGCGCCATAACATCAACAGCAGGACGGCTATCAAAACAACAGATAAGTACACAACACTCGTGTTAAAGTAAATTAGGTGTCCACTCGCATACCTCATGCTATTTACCGTTACATTAGCGACAGTGACTGAGCTATTAGCTGCAGAGCTAACGACACAGACAGACTGACCGTTTTGACTCTGGAACCATGAATGAATCATTATCCTGATGAAATGCACTGAATTTGCGGATTCATTCTTCTTCAGGAAGCTTGAAGTAGGGGGTTTTGGTCTAAAATGAGCGAGCTAACCATCTCATGGGCATGCAAACACCTCCAACAGCCCAGTTGCAGGGTTGCCAACTCTCACACATCTGCCGTGACACTCACTCTTTCAGACTAAAGGCTGAGTTATACTTCTTTTAACTGCCCTTACGCTTGCGTCTTGCGCTTGTGTTAATGGCTCGAGACGTTTATGCTTCATTTAGCTTTGCCGGCGCTTGCGTGTGCTGCGTGGCGATTCACCGCCAGGACAGTAGGTGGAGCAGCGGGTTTTTTCAATGACAAGCCTACTACGATGAAAGGAAATTCACCGCCAGGACCTCTTCGGCAAGTCTCTCTTCGAGTGGATTCATCATAGACATAATATATTATATATATTATGTCTATGGGATTCATGCTTCCTCTTCTTCTTCTTCGCTTTCTACCTTGGCGTTTGAAAACAGTGGTCTTTTATTAGGGAATGAAACCGGAAGATGAATACGCCGCCGGATGTGATGTAGATCAGGGGTCCCCAACCTTTTCAGCACCAAGGACCGGTTCGGTTCTGCAATTTGTTCCTGCGGCCCGGTCGGGGGGGGGGTTGGGGTTCATTTTTTTTTTGTACTTTACGTTCAACAGACATTACATTTAGCAGACGCTTTTACAAATTAGGATAATTAGGATATGATGACAGACAGACAGTCATCATTGAAAAAAATAAACATGCACAATCGGCCTCCTATAATGCAATCTATGCAGTTTCCAAGTATAGAATCTAGCGACTGAAATGAAAGAATTCCCGATTTACATGTCTTTTTTTTTTTTTTTCCCAATCTCACGGCCCGGTTTGGAATGGTTTGGGACCCCTGATGTAGATAGTGGCTTGTGCTCTTGTCCAGAGTGGCTACTCTATAGCTCTGCTCGCGTCTTGCGTCTTGCGTGAAGTTTAGAAAATTGAGGTGACACACGCAAGCACGCAAGGGGGGGCTTGCGACTATAAACCAGGCTTTAGTGTCACGCTCTCACACTTAACAATGAAATCTCACGCTAGATAATTTTTTCTTTCTGTGTTGATTTTTTTCACTCTCGTTCTATAATTTCCGAATGCTTAAACTCATGATTGGACCACCGCAAGTGTCTAATCCCTCTCTGATTGTTGATTCGCTGGAAACGGCTTGTCATTACGTCAGTCGGTACGTCAGTGACTTCGGTCTGCCAAGGCGAAATCTGATTGGTAACGCAGCGCTGTCTCACTACAGCGATGTAGTGTTAACCCTTTAGGCGCCAAGATTTTTTTTTGAAAATACTGGATTTTGACATTAATATTTCAAAAGCTGGTGGCTGAAAGGGGGTTAAAGATAGATGCCTACTGTACATTAGAAAAATGTTGCCCATGATCCATAGTTTATGTGGGGTATGAAATTATTGATCTAATTTGCATATTATGACGTCATCAGGTGGCAGCCATTTTGAATCTCATTATGTTCAGGAAATATTGGAATTGAGTGATTATGAACTTGTTTTTTTTAAACTTTTTTTTTTCTTTTTGTCTATTTATCATCATCTATAATGATCAGGGAACAGGAAAGCAACAATAAAACAGAATAATGTAGTAAAATATTACTATATCATCATTACCATATAGTAGGAAAACACATGCGAAAAGTTGCCTATATTTTTTCAGGAAATGGTGGATATTGACTTGATGTATGAACTTATTTTAATTTTTCTGTCTTTTACCATCATTCATAAGGAGGAAACCAACAATAAAACAGGAGAAAGTGGTAAAATACTGTCATCATTAGGCTACCATAGGGTAGGAAAACACATGCAAGAAGTGGAAGACATTGAATTGATTTTTTTTTTTTTTTAACCTGTTCAACCTTATTCATAAGATACCAGACCCACTTCTCCCACCCCTGATTCCTCGACCAACACCTCTACGGACACTGCGACCGCGTTCCCCTCTACCACCCACTCCATTGAGGTTGGATAACGGCACCGAATGAGTTGGAGTGTGTGTGTGTGCTTGGAGAACAGCGTCGCTTCGCATGCTGGCACCATTGCCTTCGGAAGTTTCACCGTGGGAAGCATGAGTGCTCGTCCGATCCTCCTCCTCACGAGGTAAAAACTCTCCTTCGGAGTCGGAATCGGCAAATAGCATGCTCAATACTTCCGCACGGTTCAACTTCTTACAAGCCATGGTGTTAAAAACTCACTAATAGTTCGCTGACAATAAAAATTCGACTCGCACGTCTCTACAGAAAAGCTCTGAATAACTGCTTCCGTGTCTGAGCTAGCGCGGCTTTTTTGCACTGCCTTATAAAAACACTGTGAACTACAAAATGACTACAAAATGACGTGAGCTTGGTCTTGTTTGAAAGGGTAACATGTTTGCCAACTAGTGGTAGGAGGACTGAACACCTTAAAGCCCGTTTATTTTATCTACAGACTGTTTTGTTTATGCTGAGGCGTACAGACCACCTACGCTTCCTCCTTCGTCTTTTCGCCAACTCCAATAGCAGAATCCTTTCTTCTTCAAGGTCGAGCAACTCCATATCCATCTCCATAGTATCTTGCAGACGCGTCATTGTTGTTTTGACCAGGATCAGCGTGTCAGCGGAATATATACACTCCCCCCACCGAAGTTCTCGCGACTCGCGAGAGTCATATGGTTGCAGAACCATAACATGAAAAGTGGTTCGCGACCAGAGCAAAGCAACACGTCAAGACGATAGACGCAGAACTATAATCTGCCCTTTATTCGATTCAAGTGAGCGCGGCCAGTTCAGTCTGAGGGGAAGGGCAGAATTTGCCACTTCACTGAGAAGCCGCAAAATCAGTAAGGTAACACAAGAAATAGGCTTTCACTCTATGGTACCCTCTCTTCCATTATGTGCATAAAAATGAACGACCTAGAGCCGTGCTACAAGTATAGTGAAAGACGCAGAGTCTGCCACAACCCGCTATAACAGTTCCATACGATGTGATGATTAGATATGCACACACTGATATCTTCTGGGTTTTTTTGTGCCTGCTGGTGTGTGTCTGTCTTTCTGTGTCTGTCTGGTCGTGTGTGTGTGCCTGGTAGCCTTTTGGAGGGGACTGTACTGTATGAGTTGGAAATTGAAGAGAGACACTTTGAATATGGACATTAAAGGCAAAAAAAAAGAGACAAAAAAGGCAAAAAGAAAAAAAAAAGAGACCAAGAAAAGGAAAACAAAAAAATGGATCAGCAACCCTGATGAATGGTTATTTTTTGATGGTCACAATTGTTAAAGAATGTTAATGTTTATATTAATATTATTAATATTTTGATTTCTGATTTGAGTTTATATATTGATATTTGTAATATATTATATTGTATATATTAAGTTATTTTTAAGAGGGACCGTGTGCATTGTCATTTTGTACATTTTCTGTTAAATTCTGAATTGATCTATGACTATGGCATGAAACTCCATTAAAAATCTACATATACCATCTCACCTTTGCTTTGAAATTTGTTGAACCAGCCTAGACTAGTTTCTCTCTGTTAAACAACATTGTCTTTTGATGGGCAGCTGAGGATGTAGGCTATGAATGAGATGTGGATTTAGGATTTGCCATGTCTAACTAGTCACCCTAAAATCGACTAGAATGGAGAAATTGCATTTAAGAAATGCTAAATTTTCTAGAGGAAGGCCCCACACTCTGCACTATTGCATATTCATAAAATGTATACATGTGTCTACATCATATCTACACAGATATATATATATATATATCTGTACTGTGGAACAACTTCTGAGATGCGTGTTGCAAACCGACCCGCTGAAATCTCACTCCAAGTTGGCAACCCTGCCAGTTGGCAGAGATAAGTGCTTGCAGATGCTATTAGCTGCATAGCTAACGATACAAACCCTTTCTTGTGGTAACAAGCTATGTAACTATACTGTACATACAGGAAAGCAACACAATTATAGAGCGTTAAATTACTTACTCTCGGGAATGAGATCCTTCCCAAAGTGAGGGACGAATTGAGCAGGAGATTGACAGGCGGATCGGTGATGCGGGCTCTGCACTGGCACTGTGGGCGATATGTATCGTTTGCGAAATTATCGTGAATGTTGTTTTGACGATGAGTAATTTTGCAATATCGAGATATAGGCTACATATATATATATGTATTTTTTTTTTTTTCAATCGCCAAAAATCAATAAAGTGCGGCGCCAGTGGTCCTCTGCCCTTACCACGGCGCCACGCCACGCCCTGCTTTGAACACTCTAATTTTTTCAAAGTAAACGCTTCGGACCCCGCGGGACACTCAGCTAAGAGCATCGAGGGGGCGCCGAGAGGCAGGGGCTGGGACAGCGAGAGGCAGGGGCTGGGACAGACAGTAGCTCGCCTCGCGGCGGACCGTCGGGTCGATCCCGAGATCCAACTACGAGCTTTTTAACTGCAGCAACTTTAAGATACGCTATTGGAGCTGGAATTACCGCGGCTGCTGGCACCAGACTTGCCCTTCAATTGATCCCTGTTAAAGGATTGAAAGAGTCCTGTATTGTTATTTTTCGTCACTACCTCCCCGAGTCGGGAGTGGGTAATTTGCGCGCCTGCTGCCTTCCTTGGATGTGGTAGCCGTTTCTCAGGCTCCCTCTCCGGAGGGAGAAGAAGCCTGAGAAACGGCTCGAGGTTATCTAGTCACCAAAGCGGCCGCAGCACCCCGAGAGGCAACCCGCATGGGTTTTGGGTCTGATAAATGCACGCATCCCCGAAGGTCAGCGCTCGTTTTGCATGTATTAGCTCTAGAATTGCCACAGTTATCCAAGTAACGGTAGAGCGATCAAAGGAACCATAACTGATTTAATGAGCCATTCGCAGTTTCACTGTGTGTGCTTAGACTTGCATGCTTGTGTTCATTTTATTGTGATCTTAACGCAACTTTTGATTTTTTTTTAAATATCGTCAAAATATCTTTATCGTGAAAATCCTAAAAAATATCGAGATATATTTTTTTGCCCATATCGCCCACCCTTAGTTCCTACCCTCACCTATGGTCACGAGCTGTGGTTAGTGACCGAGAGAATGAGATCGCGAATACAAGCGGCCGAATTGAGATTTTTTTACACCCATGTACAGCGCAATGAGCTGGCCAAAGATCTGTGGGCGGGGAAAGGCAGTTTATTGGCTCTGGGGGGAAACAACCTCCACGTCATAGAGACCAACAATCAAAGTAAAGTTTGTGTGAAACAGATAGCATGTTAAAATGAGCACAGGCAGGTCTGCAGACCAAATGTACCAAAGCTAACGGGAAGTGATTCATATGAAACCTCAGCAGCTCCTCTTGAGATCGACCAAACTCATCAATCGTGAATCCGTCATACGCTCAGATCCGGAAGTACAGCTCGCCTTCTCCGAAGACATTTTTTAATCTGACAGTTCAGTTCATCTAAGCAGTATTTATTTGCATTCGGACGTAAAACAAGTCTCAGCTGTTATCAGATCAAATAGCTTTATATTACGTCTGTTAATATGATTTTATTTTAAAAGGTACCACCGGAAGTGTCAGTCATTTGTAATATCTCGAGCTTTACCTTTTCCGTAGATACCATTTGTGGCCACTAGATGGCAGAAACGCCCTGCTCACAGTATAAAGACTGAATCTGCAGACTGCAGATGGTGCCTTCATCATATTAACAAAATGACTTTGTAACAGATTTCACTCCATTTCAGACCCAACGGGACAACAATGCTTTCAGTGAAACATTCAAACTGACAAAGTACAACAATCTTTACGCGAAGTTTAATACTTAAAGTTTTTTTACCAGTTACTGTGCAGGTTTGAAACCGGCCCAACTTTACATCTTTTCATTGTAGTAAGCTCTGTTCCCTCTCTGACAGAAAGCCCATGCTCTGATCTATCTATCTATCTATCTATCTATCTATCTATCTATCTATCTATCTATCTAGACACGAGAGCAAAAAATGGATCCACAAATGCAAAAAATGGATCCACAAATGCAAAAAATGGATCCACAAATGCAGACTGCCAGACTGCACACACAAAGTCAGCATATTTATTTTAAAATCTCGAAAATATATTTACAAATGTATGTATATTTATATGCATATATAAATTTATTTGTGTGTCACATTTTTATATTTACATTAATTATATATACATTTATAAATTCGTTCATATTTATATTCATTTTTACTCACATATATCTCGATCACATTTTTATATTTATATTAATTATTTATACATTTATAAATTCGTTCATATTTATATTAATTTTTTTTTTACCCAAATTTCCCCCATAAACTTCAGCGTCGTGCTCTCTTCGTAGATTAGGCTGCAGACAAGCAACGACGATGAGTCCAGTAGGGGGCGATAGCAAAGAAAGAGGCGGTTGGTCTGTTACCACACACCAAGAAGAAGTCTTCGTCGCTTGCTAATGACACGTTTCCCCGCGACTTTCAACCTAAAAAAAGTTGCGCTTCCAGGTTTGACGCCTTCTCGAATAAAAGGACAGTGTTGTTTCACATAAAAATGCTTAAAAAGAAATCAAGCACCCATGAAAAGAAAAGGAAACACTTGCAATCTGAAGAACGACAAGATGGCAGTAAACGAAGGAGTTTGGAGTCACGCCTGGAGGTGAGATGCTGGCGCCAGCTATTCTTCACTAATCGCAATCCAGTAACAATAAATTGTAACAGTTTATATAAAGCAATAACGCTGGAGAGTTTGTACCACTTCAGGACAGCTGTAATGCTAATTTGACCTGGAAAGTTAGTGATTGGAAGCTCGCTTATACGTCAACAATGGAGTTGATAGACTTTTTGTGTGTGAATATTTATTGCTCGGGTCCGGAGAAAGGCCTTTCATGTCCAACACTAGTACACTTCCTTTCAATATGGATGAAAATGAATAAACAAAACGAGCAGTTGTTACTGTGCTGGAGATGTTATGAGTGAAAGAAGTGTGCTTTTCCTTTCAGTCCACATTAACATGAAGCCCTCTGAGTTCTCCTGCTTCAGAGGAGAACTCAGAAGCTTTAGTGTTGAGAAGCTTGTCTCACTGACAACTCAAGTTGGTGATTGAGCTATCGTTTTAACAACTTCTTCAATTATTTATTAATACAATTCTGATGTCCCAGTGCAGCACGGTAAATGTATATATTTGAAATGTGAGATTGAAACTCATTGGGCTGCATTATTCTGGCAGACCTCAGTCACTAGAATCTACAGTGAAAATGCAAAAGCGTAGATGGAGGTGTGTTTCATTGTACATGCAGGTCATGTTTAACCTCACCTTTTAAAATTGTGTGATAATTGATTTGACCTCACTTTGCACCTTGCTGACAATGTGACACACCAGAGTGAACCAGACTCATCATCTACTCTTTTACCTGCGGTCAGTTCTGTGATTGCGCCCTTGGAGGTTATGTCTCACTCTTATAGTTGCTTCACCCTTTATCTACTCTTTATTTTTCACCTCAGCTTTTCAGCCCCTCCTCACATCTTTACAACGTACAGTTTCTTTTTTTTTCAGAACTCTTTCATCGCTACACCAAGGGGAAGCCACGCCAAGCAGATTAAGCAGTTTAAGAGGTGTAGGAGTAGTGTGTCTGTGTCCACTTCAAGTTTTTTCTGATGTTAGCAGATCATTAAGAAGAATCACAACAACTTGTACAGTGTTAAAAGCACACCACTTACCAGCATCACTAGAGTCTGGCCGACCTACAAATGGGCTTTTCTGTGCTTGCTCTGATCATTGATGTCTGACAGATTATAAACGCTCAATTCCAGGCAGACACAGAGAACCTCTTCTTTGCCGTATGATGAAACGTAGCGAGGGTGATGATGCAAGAACCTTTCTGAAAATGTTTGGAGATTTGAACTGGAAAGCGCTGGCAGGAAATCAAAATCAAATAGTTCGTGTCGATGCTCAGTCAGGCCAGTCACACGTAGCGGGTCGTTATGGTCACACGTGTCACTGAGCCACCGAACTGATGTGTCGGGTTGTTTAAGTCATTCTAACCTGTAAATTGTTATAGGAGGAGAGTTGAAGCGTCTTCAAGATCCAAGAAGTCAACCAGTTGACCTTATTCAAACTCTTAGGACTAAACCATATAGGTACGCAGGTTTAAAGCATGTGAGCAGTGAGATCCGACTGCCAGGAACATCTCCACCTGTTCTCTTCAGTGTGCATGTAAAGAGTGGTCGGGGATAGACTCATTAATCATGTGATGAGTTATATGTTCTGACTCCTCATAGTGCAGGCTTTAGAGCAAGTGCTTTGGGTCTTTAAAAGTTCTTGTGTGCAGTTTGACTTCAGAAAGTTTCCTCGTTCTGTATGGTAGACAAAGGTTTTTTTTTTGTTTTTTTTTTAAAGGTAAGACGTTGGATTAGCCCTCTGTGCTGCCTTCTTTACTCGGCTTCAGACAGCCCACCGATAATAAAGTCGTAAAAACTTCCGATAGTATTAAATGATTTATTTGTCCATGCTCCAAGTACAAGCTGTGTTTGTGACAAGTAATGCTTTATCCATTTAAGCTGTGTTTGGGGAATTTGATGTACTTTATATATGTTAACATTGACTGACATTTAACTAAGTTCATGAGCTTACACTAAATGAGACACTGTATTCCTCTTGTTATTGGAATTACTTGAACAAATGTATTTTAAGCACTATGAATCTTTTATGAAAACGCCCCTTTACATGTCTTTTTTTTTCATTTTCTATCTTCTGTTATGAAGCCTTGTGTCTGAAATACAATGCACCTACTTGGCAAATAACCCTTATAAGGTAAAAGGCAAACATATCTTCTAAAACATATTCTTAGATGGTCATACTGTCAACTATAATTGCCTCTGTACTTGAGTGTAAGAAAAGAAAAACGGTTCAAACCTACAACTCCCTGGTAATTACATCGTGTTGTTTCTTCTTACTTGTTTCTGTCGACTTCACCAAAACGAATCGCTGCTTTTCGTCTCTTCCTGTCCCCCATTATGCATCTTCCTCTCTCCACTTGCTTTCCCCACATCCATAAATCTCCTCTTTGTCTTCTCCCGTTTCCTCTTGCCTGCCGGCTCCATCGTCAGCATCCTCCCCCACAAAAACATGCCCAAACCAACTCTCTTTCCCAGCTCATACTTTTACCTCAACATTTGAGCCTACAGCGTCTCACTGAATTCATCCAAATCCCGAGTGTCCTCGTATCTGGCATCGGGATTCTTTGCGTCTTCCACTCAGCCGGCTCCAGCTCCACTTTTCTGTCTTAATCACATCTAACACTTGTTTGTGATCTCATTATTGTCTTATTAATCTTCCTTTGTGCGCCATCCTCCAGACATGTAGGCTTTTCACAATGATTAAGTCTTGGACAAAATTCCAGATTTTTGAGATTTTAGTCAAAACAAATCCAGTAGAAACAACAAGGGTATTAAAAACTGAGATTGATGTGATGTGAGCTCTCATCTGTTTTTATACAGGTGAATGAAAACTAAATAATCAGTCATCGCAACACAATCACTGTAATACAGTTTGAAAAGTTTCAGACATCATTAGAATAGCCTTCTTACTGAAACCAGCAAAAAGAAAACAAATGGACAACATGGATATTGTTACTTTGGTGTTTTGGAAGCCCCAGTTGCTGAAGTTGATATTTTTCCTTGTGGAATCAAAGGGACTCTTTGCTCTTCTTTTCTCCCAAAGTCTGAAAATGAAGCCTCAGAATGATATTTACTGTTACTTGTTGAGTTCATAACTTCCCATGTCACGTAAACAGCTGAGTTTGTACTCTTCTATTGATTTCCAATGTTCTGTTTTTAAAGAATGTGCCGTGTGAAGCTTGTGAATTTCTGTTCCTTACAAAGCTGAAAGCATTTGCATTCCTCGCCCTGCATCTGTTGTTTTTATTTAAGTCATTTGCATTTTTGTTTTTCAATCACATCCAGTGAGAACAGCTGTGCAGCTTAAAGGCTTCTTTTTAAAAAAAAATTTTTATCTCCATCTCAAAGGAGTCCAAGGATGAGCTCGCTGACTCTGAGCTGGACAGGATTGGCAGTGACATTGAGGAAGGAGGATTGGACCTCGGCCTGCCCTTCAAGCCCATCACAGCTTACATCGGTGACAAGAAGGAGATGCTGGAGCAGTGCTTCCGCGTGTTAGGGGAGAAGAAGCTGCAGAAGATGCTGCCTGATGAACTCAAGGTGATTTGTGAGCATGTGGACTTTATGTCTGAAATGCCAGCATCTTATCACGAATGCCTGGCACTTGACTAACTTACAACAATGCCAGATGATATCTGCCTTATATTGCTTTGTGGTTTCGTTTAGATTATTTTCTGCATTGGGTTGTTCTCTTCAAAAATAAACTGGAAGACGCATGACTGTTCTTCAGGGAAATGGTGTTCATCTCTTGGAAAGATTTTGCAGGCTTATACTATTATGTTGTTGTTTTTCATGTGAAGTTGAGAAAAGGAGACCTATTTTGCCCTTTCCCACAGCATTTCAAAACTTTGCTTCAGTTAAAAACATCAGTTCTGGGTTTTTCCATATTGTCTGTTCAGGTGCTGAGCTATAGAAACGCAGTGGAGCTTGGTTGCTTCTAGTTTTGATTAAAGGCGAACTCTTCTGTTTGGCTTGGAAGGCATTCTTTAAAGACATTATCGTTCACAGGACTGTAGTTTAGAGGAAATCAAAACGCTTTGCTGGGAGCAACTGGAGCCGTTCTCCGAGAAACACCTGATGCAGGTTTTAGCAGGTAAAGTTTTTAAGGCTGGTTTGACAAATTTTCAAAGCAGCCTTTTGGAGCACGTGTGTTTAAAACGTGTTTTTTCTCTAACTTAAAGGGGAAGAACTGTCACCCGGACACGGCAGTGAAAACCCAGAGGCGACCTTGGAGAGCCAGTGAGTTTTCGGTCGGGTAAATATCCAGGCAAAATTTAGATTCAGAGATAGTTTTCATCCTTTAGGTATTTATTTTTCCCCCCTTCGTTTAGGCAAGACAATAACATCGACTCGACATCGTGCCCTAAAGAAACAGAAAAAAACGAGGACCCTAAGCAAGGTAAATACTCATGAAGAACGTCTCTGTCTTTTGTTTCAATCAAGCATCACATACTGAAAATGGCCTTTAAAAGGAAAGGAAATGTTAAAGGACCTTTAACATTTATTGTCATTTTATTTACAGAAGGCGGTGGCTCTGGCGAAGAGAGTGATGTCCTGAGCATAAACGCAGACACTTATGATAGTGACATAGAGGGACCTAAAGAGGAGCAGGCTGCCAAAGCTGCAGATGTGGCTGTCAAAGTAGGCGACGCTGGAGGGGAAAGCTCTGATTCAGCTGTAGACCCTGAGCCGGGGAATCCAGAGCCAAAGAAAGACATTCAAAGCGACATAGACAAAAGCGTCAGTGAGATTTTAGCTGTCTCTTCCACTTCAAGCAAAGATGAAGCGAAAGAAACGAGTGGGCCGCCGCAGTCTGCAGACATCAGTCTGCCTGTTCAAGGCGCACCTGTTCAAAGTGGAGCGCCTGTAGTTTGTCAACCATCGGTTCAGCAGCTGGCGCTCCTGGAGTTGGAAATGAGGGCAAGAGCCATAAAGGCTCTGATGAAAGCTAGTGATGGGAAAAAGCCGACTGCAACAAAGAACACTTAGTTTGTTTTAATTCATGTTTTACTCTGTTAGTTTTGTAGTCTGCAAGCACGGGTGAACTTTAAAAACATTTATTACCTTTGAAAGCCTCATTTATTGTTTCATGAGTGTATTTTCAAACCACGTGTTTTTACTCCATATTGGAATGATTTTACGGTCTGTTTGATGCAAAAGAATAAACAAAAAAACCTGTACATACAGTATGAATGCTCCCTGGGATGTAGAAACTTAAATGCGTTTTCCCCTCTGATCACTAGATGGCAGTCACACTCTGCCACAGAACCTGCACAGGGCTTCAAGTGTCGATTTATTGGCTCACGTTACCGACCAAATTGTCTCAGGCAGCATGAAAGTCTTGTTCTCTAAATAATGATGTTACTTAGCAGTGCAGCTCTCATTGAGTTAATGTTAGAGAAGAGCAGAAAACTCTTATTTTGTATGTGGACCAAGCGTTGCAAGCCAGAGCATGTGGCAGCAGTGTTCCAGGATCATTTAGACACAGAAAGCAGACGTGGGAATACCATGTGCTGCTCTGTCTCTCATTTGCATCTGACAAAGGTTAGTTTAGTCGGAGCAGCTAAGCTTCCAAATAGATACACTCGCTGTTTTCACATATATATCTAAGTAAAGACTACTGCTTCCTGAATTTCTTTGTATCGGCGAGAATTAAACTGACATCATTGATATTTTTTCTGTAATTTCTTCTAAAGCGGGCTTGTTTCAGTGTAGACAGTTAAAGTGCCATTTGTGTGTGTGTGTGTGGTAGATAAACAAGTTTGTGTGTAGTTAGATGCCGTCGCCGTGCAAAACAGCACAATGAAATGTGAGATAAGAAGCCATTTGCATTTAAAAGGTTTATTTCATGGTAGAGGTTAAGGTGGGAGGGTTAAATGTGTCATTCTCTTTGCATTTGTGTGAAGGTTCCTTCACACTCTTGGGTGATCTAAAGAGAAAAATGTCTACTTTAGTGACCATGCTAAAAGACTTGCGGTGTTGGTGATTGGTTAGTATTTATGTGTCATTTTACTGCTATTAGAATGCCAATTGTGTTTTTTTTTTTTTCATCATGCGAGAATAAATGGATGTTAAAGGAGACATGCGAATGAAGTTGGGATGATGGAGGTGAGATGATACTTTGGGAATTCAAATGAACCTGATGATCCTTGTTAAAATATTGAGGCGTGACGCTTCCGTGAATGGTGCTCTTACAAAAGTCAAACGGAGGTCGCCTCCTAAAGCTGCTGAAGCCACTGTTGCATCTGGTTAATAGCTGCACCTGTTATTGTGTTTTGACCAAGCCTTGGTACTGTGGCTGCTATTAGAGACTTTAAAACGCTCTCCTTCCAGTAATCCTTTCACAGCAGTTAATCCTCCGAACTTTGTTTAATTTTACTCCGGCAGCAACTCAGATCTGAACGTTTCTTCTTCATTATGTAATCCCTGTCACGTTTGATAGAAGAGTACTAAATATTGTGGGATCCACCGTGTCATAAAAGTCATGTAGGCAGAGACAGACTTGGCACAGATTGTATTATATCGATAATGAAACGCCAACTATCTGCAAGACTTCCTCAGGCAACCTTAAGCAATTGTGCCTTCATTTCTGTGTGTGTGTGTGTGTGTGTGTGTGTGTGTGTGTGTCCTAATTTGAGAAAATAAGATTTAATAATTCACTTTGCTGCAGTGGCCAAAACACGTAATGAAATGAAAATGCAAACATGGGGAGTAATGTGTCTCAGACTCAAAATCCAAAGCAAATACAAAAAGCATGAGCACAAGTAGTGAGTGAGGCCGGTCTTACTGCACAACGCTGCAAATGTCAGACAATATAAACCTGCAGCGTGGGAGAGGTGAGTTTAACAAACAGGGGTGTCAGTTTGGGATTTCTCTTGAAGTTTGCACAGACATTCATCGTCCTGAAGGGTATGAATAATTTGTACCTCTTACTTTTTAGCTTTAAAAAAACAGGTATCATTCATGTCCTATCATGACCACACTTACTGTGATGTGCAGAATGGATGCGCCCCAGTCTCAGTTGACAGGCTTTCTGTGGCTACGTTGCTAAAATGTTTAGATGCTTTAGATAAATGAAAGCAGTAAGTTTTACCAGGAAGAAAACTAGTCAGGCATTCAAATACGAGCAATGTAAAGGTGTGTGGCGATAGTTCTAACAATGTACTTGTCAAGCAAGAAGTATCGATTCTGTAAATTGCAGCAGCACTTCTTAATACATTTAAGGAGGATTTTTTACTTTTTAGATGTTGTAGCCAGCAGAGATCAAGCTAATTACAGACGGGGGACAAATTAAAGGAAAAAACCATGAACCTTTGACCCCTGCATTGAGGGCCCTCCAATAGAATTCACCAGCTTTATAGAATCAAAGCCAAGTCGCACTAAAGCTCCTCTGCTGGCATTAATGCACTTGATGTCTGTTTATAACTTGAATCCTTACCTCTTTGTTTATTATACTATTTCATATAACAGTATAGTAGTTATAACTATACTTGGTTATGTTTTTGATGATATAATAGCCACATTCCATCCAGGGTTTTTTACAAATGCTTCCTGATTCACATAACTCTGCTTGATTGACATGTACTACAAAGTAGGACAAATATAAACCAAGAGATACAGCAGTATAACTGAAACTCCATTACAAAATAACAATCTCAAGAACTGTATTTTCTGGAGTGCATGTATCTGATGTTACTGTAGGTGTGGGAGCATGTTTATTGGTTGCTTGATATTGCAAACGTTAACATTTGGAATCGTCTGTCAGCTGTATTCAACGTGATATCTGCGGTACTCTGGCATGTTTATGTCACGTTAAAGCACAGCTACTGTACCAGTGCCAATATCACATCTGAATGGTGACAGGTGACAGCTGAGGCTCTTTATAATTCGGATCATCTCCGCTTTGTTAAGTGCATGAGTTTCATGCATTTTTGAATGTACGAATGAGTTGCAGCTTTGCGTTGGGTTCAATGTTTTTTGTTTTTCTATGCAAATCTCTGGGGTTTGTGTTGGGATTTTTCTGGATTTGGGTACATTGCTCTTTCTCGTGCTCCCATTTTGTTGGCTTGAATTTGTTTTGAATGTAGTAGAAAGAAAGTGGTACGACAGAGAAATACTGTTCTACCACAGCACAGAAAAGTGTTGATGCCACTTATCTTCAGGAACACATCCTGTTTGCATAAGAGGAGTAATTCTCTTCAAATTTCCTCCATACAATCTCTGTTCTTTTCTGCAGCTAGAAATTAAATTGAACCAACAGCGCATGCTGACAGGCAATAAATAACTTAGCACCTCTGTATGACTAAACGAATTGATTTCCTCAAGCAATGACTCATCGGACACATTTCATTTTCTTCAAGTTGCAGACAAAACAGATTTTCTTGCCAAAGCAGAAGAGATGTTTAATGTTACTTGTCCTTTGTTTTGATTAAATGTTTAATTCAGTGATGATTTTCATCAATATTTGACTGTTTTGTCTTTAGGACAGTTTGAAATATGCTACCCAATATAAAACATTTGTGTTTATTTCTCGCCTTTCTGGTGTTAAGATTTTTCAGGGATAGATGGATGTATGTAGTATAAGTGAAGGCTCCCTGGAGGTATGTTGGTCTTGGAAAAATGCATCCATCTGTTGCCATTAGAATCTTCAGTTTTTGAATGGAGAGGAAGCTGTTTGATAGCAGGTGTGCTGCACATCTGTTCACCATTCCCTTCATTTGTGCACATAAATGCTTGGCTTTTTCTCAAAGGGGAATAAGTTTGGCAGAATTCTCCTTAAATAAAGGAAAGTGGGTTATTTTAACTTTGGTACTATTTGACATAGGAGGGCTTTCTTTTTTCAGTCATACTCAAAAATTCCAGAAAGAAATTTGAACATTTGATACTCCACTCCAGTGTAGCATCTGCGTTTGGAGCAAATTCCCCTCCACTGACTTTTCTGATATCTGACTTTCAGATTCCATGCCGTGCTCCCCCTGCGTGGGTTTCCCCCCTTCAACTTCAGGGTCTGCATTCAAATGGTGCATTAATACCATCAAACGACCATTGAAGTTCTGCTGGGTGGACCAGTGAGCCAATAAAGCAAAATGCTTTTGAAGGATATCGAGAGACACCAGGCAGGATGGATGACCTCGCACAATCAAATCAGCATAATCAAATTAAAAACCCCAGTATTACATCAAAGCCAACTCCCACCACAACAGCAGCTGCCACTCGATCAAAAAGCTCAGTCCTTGGTGTGTCTTTTTTTTTTTTAAATGTTTTCTCACAAATATTGCAGTTGTGCAATTGTGTGTTTTACCATGTTCATTAATCCACGATAAGTCCACAATTAGTGAACATGAAATCGTGAAATCTTGCACTGGCTCAGATTTGGATCTAAGGGTTTTGTATGTCTGTGCATCCACATCATATCTTTATATGGAAAAGAAATTCTGGAGAAAATGAAAAACCTGAAATAATGAAAATGTTGCTTTTGTTTTCAGTGTTGGAAAAGTGCACGAATTTCAGATAAAGTGCTTAAAACTGCTCAAACTGTAACGGCATTGCTTATGTCATCAATCACTACCTGATCGGATCATTTGCTTTTTAGATAAAGAAATAGAAACCGCTTGAATGATTTGCAGAATCAGTAGGTTTCACTGCCTCTATATGTCTGCCAGTATGGCTTTATTGTGATCTGTATCTACGATTTAAGGAACTGGCAGAATACGAGATATTTCACATTTTTAGTAACTTCAGCCCAGAAAAGTTAGAATAAAGGTTTCAAAGTATACTTTAAGATACAGTAAGTGACATATTTTCAAACTTTCTTGTGCTTGCCCTTCATTTATATATGAAATATGTAATATATATATACTTCTATATTTACTTCGAATATATATTCGAAGTAAACACAAGAAACTTGTGAAATGGACCAGACTCTGTGAATAATTCCCTTAATTCAACAATTAACCTTCTCATACTGGCTCAGTACCAAACGAAGAACCCCCTGATCCCTATACTCCCTATATAGACCAGTGAGCAGTGCTGACCAACATGTCATTGGGGTCATCAGGTGGGAACCTTCTTTCATCAGTATTTCGTCTAGTTGGGCCCACGACACCTCCAGGAGGCTAGACAGTGATCACTGGCGTCCCAGAGTCACCCCCATAATGCCAGCCATCACTGCTCCTCACACCACAACAACCATCTTTTCTTCCACAAGCAGCATTACTATCAGCTACCCCAACCAGCCTCTCACCAACTGCTCACCAGTCATAGCGGGGTGGGGATACAAACCCTGGTTCAGATAAGGGGTAGAAATAGAAGAGGGTGTCAGAGGTGGAGGCAGGACAAGACACACTCGCAGATTCAGCAGACAAACCCACCTAAACAGTTCTACAGTCACTAAGAATGCCAGCAAATACAAGGCCATACAGGCCAACTAACATGAAATGGCCACCTGGTTTTGAAAGGCTCACACAGGCCACACCCTTCACTTAAATACTGGATTTCTTCCTTGCTTCCCCCAAGAGCCTGTTTACCCTAAGTGCTCCCCCTGATGGGCCCCCAGCTACTATTGCTCTTCTAATCCATATATATATGTTATATTATATATTATATTATATATAGCACAATTACATCCGATTCCATGGCACAAGGAATTGAAAAGATCATGTTGAGTTTTGAAATATGCAATACATATATACACATATATTTCCAAATGTTCTGTTTAAGAACATGTAATGTTCAATAAGTTATGGGAAAAGCTTAAAAACTCACCTTGAAAATGCTCAAAAGGACCTTAGATTGTGGGGAAAAAAACTGGAGTGATTTTATATCTACTTTCCTGAAACTAATCGCACCTTCTGTGAGGCTGATGTTTAAACAGTCGTATGGCTTTACTCCCTGCAGTGCTATGAACATCGATAGACCACCAAAATATCCCCGAGACGGATGATGGATAACGACACACAGCCCTGCTAACTTGAACCTTTTATGATTCAAGGTGAAGACTACGCCATTTGTACTATTATTGGAAGGCACTGGACTGTCAAATGCTGCCGAGGTGCCATTTTTTTATTTTTATTTCTTTATTTGGATGATTTATTTGCCACAGAAGAACAAAAGGACTGAGCCAAGTAAAGTACTTTTGTCAATGCTGTGATAAAACTGTCAAATTTCTTCCCAGCACCAGCTGGCAAGCCATTGTATTACATAAGTAATTGTCAAAGGGAATCTCAGGAGAGGTGTATATTGCTTTTTGAGTTTCTGGCCATCTTTACATCAGGACTTCCATCTTGTCCCTTGATTTAATGGTTCTGACATTTGTTTGTTTTTTTACAACGAAACATTAATTATCTTGGGGAAAGCCATGATTTATATACAAGAGTTGGTTCAAAATTCTAAATTCATAGAGACTGACAATAACTTCCAGGATATCTTATAAAAGATTTTTTTTTTTACAACAAAACATTAATTCTCTTGAGGAAAGCCATGATTTATATACAAGAGTTGGTTCAAAATTCTAAATTCATAGAGACTGACAATAACTTCCAGGATATCTGATAAAACCTCCTTTAAGTTCTGGAGTTTTTGAAGGTAACAAGTAGCCTAGCAAGCCAGACCCGTACAGCAAAAAGCTGTACAGCCCCGGAGCAAATTCCATTTGCGGCCGCTAGGGGCGTCTAGATTTCTAGGCTAGGTAACAAGTCAAACACGATGCTGTTGTTCAAGTCACTCAAGCCAATAAATGGGGCCACAAAGAAGCTAAGCCCCAAAACACATTTTCAAGTTCAAACATCCATACTCATCTCTTCGTCATCTGATCCCATGTACAAAGTGCTATTTTCTGTTCCATTTTTAAGACAACTGATTACAAAGAATGCATCTATTTAGAACTGATAGCTTACCTCTGCTGTGATTATGAGTAAATGTTTTTGAAGGCAGCAATGACTCAATCAATGTGATTCTAAAGCATTGGTGTATCTAGCTTTTATAATACTCCAAATCAGGAGAATGTATTTCCAGTGGAGCTGTTGAAAAACAGAAATATAATAGTTCTTGTGTATTCAGCATGCCCTTCATTACCATGGCGATTGCACATCTCAAATTGTGTCACTGAAATTGAGGTCACTATCTGTCCAGATTCACTAATGGATTTTGGAACAGATGTTAAAATGTCTTTGCTGTTATGTTCATGGACAGAAACAGGTGTAAGTAGGACAGTTTGAAGTGAGACGTGGCTGTTTATCTTTGAGGTTGAGCACCTGAAGCCTCTGGATCAGATCCAGCTCCCCGGGATGTGCACAGCTGGCCTGAAGCAGTCAGAGTGGCTCCACAGAGTCATTCATTTGTTGATACCCATTGGAACTGCTGTAATGATGTTGGCATATGTATTTATTGCAAATAAAAAAAATACATCCATCTGGTGCAATGTTGATGAGCAAAGTTGTCAATGTGATATGTGTGTGTGAGTGAGTTCAGGCAATGGACTATTTGTTTTTTGGGCTAAATAGTTCAGCATACTTGATACTCTGGAATTAATCAAGGTGAGTTTGAAGTGATTCGAACAGTAATTAACATTTGCCAATTACTTTAATCAGGTCCAACCCAAACTAATCAAAAGCGGGGAATGCAGCTTTTGTGCAATTTTTCTTCCTAAGATGAATTGACTACCACTTTGTGCAATTAAAGGTCATATAGAAGTGATAAGTCACTTCAGAAATCAACATCTTAAAACCAAAGGATCCATCACAAGTTATCCTGTATTCACAGCAAAAGCTCACCAATTATAGGGCTCCCCAGTATTGATAGCCTCACCTCAACCTATTGCTAGGTGAGTCATTAGTCACAGAAGTAATGATATGTCATAAAAGAGCAATCAGCACTCTGGATATGAATGATGACGGTGCCTTAAGACGTGCGGGTTGTGTTGCAGTACACGAACGATCAGAGCAGGTTTAATATTTGCAGCCAGGGCCAAAAGACACCCACCCTATCTCTGTATTCTCCACTCCCTGGAGGCAAACAAAGAACATCCTGCCACTAAGACTCAGACTCAGCATTCAATAAAGGCTTCTTTATTTATTTTAGTTATCTGAAAAGTCATAACCGCTATGTTGAATGTTTCATCAAAGCTTTATCACCCTTAAACCAGACTCATTACATGGGTGCAGCGACGCTGTAATAAAATGTGACTTAATCAAAACCAAGCAGGCCTCCAGAAAATTGGCTCCCCCACAGCTGAATGTGTACAACAGTCGGGCAGCGGCTCCTGTTGTACTTAACCTCATCAAGGTCTTCATTTAGGTGATGGAGGGCTCAGACGCCGAGGCGCGGAGCTGCTAGGGGGCTGTTTGTTATTTTCAATTTTTGCTTGATGAAATGAGTCAGCAGTTAAGAGATAATTACAGTAGTGCATTTCATTATGTGGTGTGTTCTCCTTCTGTGTTAAAAGCTGAATGCAGTCTAGTTGTTTTTAACGTTTCTGGGTTCCTGGGAGTTTTTTGGCCAGCAGCATTCGCCTCATCCAAAAACTGCCAAACCCCAAACAAAGTCTTTTACTGGAAAACTATCTGGAAAGGACTTAGTTCTGCCTGAAGATTCCACCAATGTCTCAAATATGCTTGTGCAGAAAATGCAAGACTCCGATTTGATGTTTGAGCAGAAGACATTTGCTGTGTTTTTTTATAATGGGGTTGAAGTCTTCCCTGAGAGCTTTTCCAAAGTGATGTGTAAGTGTCTACCTCTGTAATGGGCTATGCCATGGAAAGGTTTCCATGGTAACACGGCAAAGGCACTAAAACAGCTCAATGTCGCACTCTGGGGAGTATCTGAGGAGCTTCTGCTTACTGGGAAATGATGATAATAGTGCAGAACATTGAATAAAACTCAACTGAGGGAGACTAACCCCTATATTTTGTAGGGGAAAAAACATTAATCTTCTTCAGTTGAAGTCGTTATCCCACTCTCCACCCTTCCAGTTTTGCTAGTTTTTGTAACACAGTATGCGTAACCATGTATCACACTCGGACAGACGGTGTAAGTAACTCTTCTGGAAAAAGAGGACACTGACACAGTTGTGCTGCTCAAACCACAAATTTAGTGATACTACTCTTTCCTGAATTATAGCAGCCCACATATAGTCATGTGAAAAAGACAAGTGTAATTCAAGTCTATGGTTTCATGTATCAGGACATATTCTCAGAGAAACTGCAAATGGGTTCCTGTCGAGTCTACATGTCAGACTCTACAGGCCTCAGTTAGCATGCTAAATAAAGGTCATATTGCACAGCACCAAAAATAGTAGTGCATATTAGTACAAACATCCCATACAAACAGTCGAGCACGGAGGTGGAGGGCTGATGATTTGGGCTTGTTATGCAGCCACAGGACCTGGACACCTTGAACCAGATGTGAGGCCATCTGTCTGACAGCTAAAGCTTGATTGAAACTGGGTCGTGCAAAGAGAGCTGTGCATAGAAAAAAGCCTGCAAACCTCAATTAACTCAAGCTACACTGTAACCCCCCCCCCACACACACACACACACACACACACACACTCACACACACACAATAATGTGAGGAGCTGATAACATCATACAGACAACGATTACTTCAATTCATGCTGCCAAAAGTGGTTCTAGAGGCTTGCGAATTTATGGGGTGTTTTTACTTTTTCCACACGCAGCCTCTGCAATTTGGCTCAGTTTTTAGATGAATGGATAATGACACAGTGTGATTTTTCATCTGAAATGTTTTTTTTACCGAAGACCTGGTATGGAACAGGAGATTTTTTAAAATCATGTCCAAACATGTAAAAACGTGAGAACTGACAGAGGGTGCGCTTTCTTTGTCACACAACTGTATGCGTCTTTGCAACCTTGCCTTTTAAAAAACCCAGTAACATATTCCAACTGTGACAGCTGCTGGTTTTCGGACTGTTTTTAAATTCAGATTGACATGCTGGAGAATCCGTCCTTGTCACAGCTGCTACATATTTTGTTGAAAATGGTTGGACATCTTCAATCAAAGTGGAAATGTCTACGTATTATTCTTCACAGAGTGGTCTTTAAAAGAGGCAGCCGCAGAGTGGAAGACTGTTTGACCCGGCGACTCCTCTTGCAGTGAGAACTTGCAGATCAAATCAGATTCCCCTTTATGCCCCACTGGCACTCTGTTTCCCTTTTACAAGAGCACGTGTTGTTCAGTGTAAGATCTCGGATTCCAACAGCTTAGAAAACACAGCTTTTTATAAGATCACAACTGTGCATGAATTACCACAAAATAACGCATTAGATGAGAAGCAACTGAAGACTGAGAATCTTTGGAGTTGAAAAATGTCACATTAATTTCAAACACATTACCCCCTGCCGGAAGACTTAATGAACAAGCCCATTAGAATGTCATACCTGCTTACTTGTGAATTCTGTGAAAAGTTTATTTGATATGTCTAAGTCAATTACCCAAAGTCATTGTGATAAGAAACTGCTCAGTGGACCTGAACCCCCAGTTCTACTAGCGGAGTGGCTTGGGTACTTTATACACGGCTGTGCTTTGAATAATTTTCAGGCAAAAATTCGTCTTGGGTAACACACTTTATTTTCCCACAGCCAGCTTAAAGCCTTTGTCCTTGATGTAACTTTGCAAAGTGTGTGCAGCTGATATATGAAGAAAAAGATTAGTTTGAAGGCGTGGCTGAGCTGAGTTTTCAGATCCTGTAAAAACAAGGACAAAAACACCGACTGGGAGCACTCTTTACTTGTAACAGGAGGGGTTTTCCCCTTTTTTTCAAAGCCACACCCTCTTACCGTAACCAGGCAATAAAAATGATCTCAGTTGTTATTTGCTATTCTGTTGCTTCATTCCCAATAGTTTATTTAATGTACAGCAAATTACCATAGATTTCCAGCATATTTTAGCAAAATATAACTAAAACAAACTCAGCAGAGAACTATTAAATGGCCACAATAATAACAAGCCAGTGTTCAGTAAATATCTCTTGAAATTTTCACTTCAAACAAAAGCAGTTGAACAGAAATGTAAATGCAGTAACAGCTGAAGACTTCCCAGTAACCCTTTACAATCAGTGACATAATAGTTTTATGTGGGTAATAATAGAAAAAAACAAGTAAGGAGCAAACATGAATGGCCTATTAATGCTTTGGTGTGTACTATGATTACCAGAGTCTAACTTAAAACAGTTTTTACAGAAAACTTAGCAAAATTTGGAAAATGGTATAAAGAAGCAACTGCATTAAGAGAGAAGGAAACACTGGTTGCTCGGCGACAACGGAAGGAAGGAAGTTGTGAGTCCATATGAGCAGAGGTAAAAAATCCGGTAAAAGAGCCGCAACCAAAGAAAGGTGTAAAAAAGTAAAGTACACGGCAGTGAATGTAAACACAGACAAGTGGATTATGTAACAGCCATGGGAGGCTGGGTGTAGAGATTGCCTAATCACTTCCGCTAAATACAGGTGTGTTTACCCTGCTTAATATCTGTTTAAACCTTTCTTTAGTCATTTGTTGAAAAAAAAATTGTTTTGAGTTTAAATGAATAACGTGTGCGAATATGAACTGAGACATAGGGGTTCAGAGGTCGCACGAATGAGCTCGTCCAGAGCCTTATAAAAAGCCTTTTTTCACCACTCTGAGCTGTCTATGTCGGTATGATAATTAGCCATGTGCTCTGTTTTCTTTAAGATAACTTCCAAGGTGGAGCTGCTGTCTGGGACGCCTACGCCTATTGCGAAGCGTGTTAGTCGGGTGAAAGCTGTAATGCTCGGAGACTTAACTGAAAATACTTGACATTACTGTGACTACAGTGATGTGGCGCCATGTAAACCTGCAACTAGCAGAGGCAGCCCAAAGATGAGCCACAAACGGATCCCATAGTTTGTAAAGCAGCCGCTCCACGTCGAGAAATAGGCCCATTTCAACCTCCAACGTCCGAAAAGAGCACATTACTGCATTCTGTGAAAGATTCCAGATGCCCAAAAGGCATAAAATTACAGTACTAAATTTATAGTATATTAAAAGCATCTGTTGGCAGTTTTACAGTCATGTCTGAGCCATATAAAACTTCAGCAACTATTGTATATTTGTGTACACAGTTTACAGTGAGGTGGCATCACATTTTGCAACACATCGGGTTTGGTGTTGTGGGTGCATGTATCAAATGAACTGTGAACTCTTAGTATTTCTTCTATACAGAGTGAGTTTTAAAATATCAGTTTATTCATCCTGTAACATCTCTCGGAAGTGACTTTAAGGTACAGTGGTGTGCAGCGTGTAAATGTCTAACTTGAGTGCATTTACTAGAGTGCATGGAGCACAGAGATTTGTGTGGATTTACGGTGACAACTGGCTTAGTTGTGTTTGGAGTCATTTTTATTTGTCAGCATTTTTGCTGTGGAGACTGCTCCTCGTAGGACGTGAACTGTTTTATGCCCTCCTCAGACACATTGCAAGAGTGCTGGGACAAACACCGGTTGAGTGACTAAGAAAACAATTCCCCTGGATATGCCTGTTGTCTTGCTCTTCCTCTCTCCCATGCTCCCTCTGCTTCTCTTTGGGGTTGAATTGCATTTCTCTTGCTTCCCTCCAATGTGTCTCTGTCATATATACAGTAGGTGCAGTGGCACATGCACACATACGTGCTCCCTCCTCTGACGCACACACACACACACACGCAGAGTCTTAGAAATCCTCCCCTCTGCCAAAGAGTCGATAAATAAATGCATTGTCTCTTCACTTTCTGCCGTTGGCATCAGCCTGTCTAAATTGTCTGAGAAGGCAGTGGAGTGTGAAATTGAGTTCAGAACTGTACGCTGTGTGAGGTGGCACAAGATGAGCGTATGTTTGCTCATTTATTCACATTGCAGCAGCATTCAGTCGTAGTTTTGCAGGAAAGGGTCAGTTAAAAAATGTCAAGGTGTTGGTGGAAATATTGCAAGTCGCAAGGGTGAAGCTTAGGCGATGTCCTTGCAAGTAGAGCAATAGGTTATTCATCAAAGGGGTAAATGAAGCTTTAAACCGAAATTTGAGCAGTCACAAAGTCCATAAAGTTGCAGTCTCTGGGTGCTCTGAACCAGCACGACTTCTTTTTTTGATTGTCACTATCATTGTTCTAAATGCCACCCGAAGCCCAGTGGTTGCATGCAAAGCAAAAAAGGTAATTTTACTTGAATCGCTAGGTGGAGATTGAATAACTTCACAGTGATTTGCTCTCTTCCATTTCTGAAAAGATGAATTTCTTTCTCAAAGCCAACGAGTTCATGCGAGAATAATAGCACCTGCCCACTCTAATTTGCCAAGAAGAAACGATTTTGCTTGAAGAGTGTAACTTTTGTGCCGTCTTCCGGAGATTCAATCAGAGGTATTACGCAGACCTTCCCTTCCTCAGCTCTTTTTCTTGCCATTCTGTGATGAATGTGTTGTTACAGGATGATGTATGTTTATAGATTGCCTGGGATAACTGCTGTTTTGAAGAGTTATGACTTCCCCTCGCACCACAGAAAAATCATTCAGGGATTTCAGGTTTGTCTCTCAATTTCACCGAGCACACCACACAAGATAGATGTGAATTTATTTAAACAAAAAGGCAAAAGAGCACACCCTTAAACTTTGTTCCTAGGCTTTTTTTGATCGAGTGGTTTGAAGGGTCAGTCCCCACTGTGGCGCTTTTGTGTCCTTTTCTGTCACCAGAATCATGAGCAATAGAGGTCATAGGTCATCTTCTCTGATATTTATATATTTTTTTTCTTATAGAGTGACACAAAAAGGAACAGCAGTATAAATTCCTAAGTCCTTAAGTCCTTGCATTCTCTTTCCTTTTAAAGCCGGTTCAGGTCAACTGATAATGGTGCTTTCATTTTTTCAGAGTTCATACTGCTCATCCATTTGTAATACTGATGCATTTAAAAAATAATAAGTCACTGCACGCATACAAAAGCAAGTTACTCATCATTTGAAACAGCTATTTAATAAGTGAAATGCAGGCAATGTGGGAATATGCATAGCATGAGAATTAGTGCTCAATACATTAAATTGTGTTTAAAAACGAAGACCAGAATAGCTTGCTTGTATCCTCTTGCTTCACTCACCCCTGAGCTGTTATCTTCAACATGTTGGTCTGTATTTTAGAAATGTGGGCTTGCTGCCTTTCATTTCACCTCTCCTTCTGCTCACACATGTTATCAAAGGAAACATTATCACTGAGCGATACATTCTACAGCGATACTTGCGTGTTAACACAGCAAGTGCCATTTACTCTACCACTTGTCTGTCAGCCACAAGTTAAGCGGTTCAGTCTCTGACGTCGGCTTCTTCACGCAGCAAATGCTTTCATGTAAAGTCTGACACAGTCCACCTCTGAAACAGATCAGAGGTGGACTGTGGTTGTCATTACTGTGGTCACGGTTGTTGCGATTAGTTGTTGATGTTGCTGCAGTGTTGCGCCCGAGTTTATTTGCAGGTCTTGTTGAGATGTCAGTAACTGGTTGAATCGCGCAAGTTGCCATGTTTAGTTGCTGTAGTGGTCAGTTTATGGGCGGAAGTTGCCACGAATAGCAGCAGTTTTTTTTGTTCTTTGGGAAACTGAACAAACTGTTTGGATGCATGTGCTCCTGTTGTTTTCTGGGCCTTGATAATTCACTGGGTGAAAACATGGCATTTACTATTTAGAGTAACGTAACGTAAAATCATAGATTTGTTATTTTCTTTATTTTGGGTAATTTGACTTAATTTAGTACATTTTTAGATGTATCTCCCTCCCTTTTTTATTTATGCATTGGTCAGTCACTACATACTGTGGCTACAGGTTTTGACTTCACTTTCACTCAATTCCTTGAAAGTTATTGGTTGTATTACTGGTTGTATGACTCATCGCAACCCCGGCTGTGCTGTGCTGTGCTGTGCTGTGCTGTGCTGTGCTGTGCTGTGCTGTGCTGTGATCCTCGATAAAGAGTCTGACCAAATGAAAAACGAAAACGAAAGCCTATTTTATGTAAATTGCACCACCTCAAGGACATGTTGGCCTGTTATCTACTTTGAAGCATCTGCACCGATTTACTGAGTAAATACGCAATTACTGTCATACTAATTAACATATCATTTAGCCCTGTCTTTAATTTTCAGAGCTTCCGTCTCTCCTCTCGCACCATTACAATGACACATAAACTAGCAGATTGCATTTTGCACTATACAAGTCGTTTGCCCTTTTCTAAAATGCAAAGCTATTCTAATGTGCTGGATAATGTAATTAGTTGTTTATTACAAAAGAACAAAAAAAAAAGAAAAGCAACCTAAAACAATAGAGCCAGGGCTCATGGCTGTGCATAGATTATCATGAACTGTCACACTAAATGGAGAATATATTCATCTTGTTTGGCTTGAGGCTTGTTTTTGAGGCAGGAACTTAAAAAGTGCAAAGCAGATAATGAAGATAAACTTGAATGTATGCCGCTGGCTGATGCTTTTTAAGCGCGTGGTTCTGTAATATAGATCATATTTTAATTGATCTCAACTCTTTGCTAAACATTTTGGTGTTGGAAAATGTCAACAGCATGCCAGCAAAGTCCCTCCTGATATAGCCACACCTTGTCTGAGTCTAGCTGCTTGTTTCTAATGAAAACTGACTGTGCTGTTAATGTTACTTTTCAGGGTGGTGGTGAAGGGATGTCAGTTGTTAAATGTCAGTACATTCTTTCCAACCACTTCCAGTGTTGCTTCACACCTAACAATAAAGTCCCTAAACTCAAGTCTCGTCTTTGAGTCACTGAAAGCCGTCAGCCTGTACGTCGCCATTATATGAGTGCCAGACAGTTACTCCCTTGAAGTTTTCCTGAATCAATATTTCATTGCTGAATGGCGAGTTAGTCCTCAAACAAAGATAATTTTCCTTGACAACCTGAACAAGCATTAGGCCAACGAGAGGAGGTTCGCCCTCCTCAGAGCCCATTAAAAGTGTTTTAATGAGGGAAGAGTGGAAGGCAGTCGTAGACCCCCCACTAGCTTTTGATACAATGCATTGTCACCTCATTAAATCCTGATGAGGTTCAGTGGTATTCCAGGATGGTAGTGAGACTCATGTGTTACTCGGTGGACTTAAAGTCGCCGTGGGGGCAATACGGGGAAGCAGCGGGTACCAGCTGGATTTGGCACCGCAGCTGGGGCCTGGGTGGCAATAATGGCTTCCCTGCTTCTTGTTCACATCACATGCTTTGTCACTTTAAACGGCTGCGTAATGGCCTTTATTGGCTGCCATGAATTGGGCAACAAAAAAGAGGCTTGTGTAAACCCAAATGGAGTTATAAAGCAGGGATGTTTGCCAGGAGGATCTGCCGAGGGATTGGAAAGTTTTTTTTTGAAATAGCCAAATTACTTGGTCCACAATCTGTCTGATGTGTTCTCACATCGGAATATCAGTAAAGGACCAAGAGATTTTTTTTGTTTTCCTAATCTTCTCACAAGTTGCTGTTTAACAAATTTAAAGTTTCTCCATCAAAACTTAAGAATTGTCAACCAAAGGTTTCTCATATTTAATTTTCGTTGTTAGCTCGCTATCCTTCATAGATAAGATGTTCACTGTGATTTTAAGAGTTACTGTTGCACATGTGACTCTGTGTTTAGTGTGTTTATTGTTTACAAGAATGATCGAAGATTCTTACAAGACTCTTTCGTAGGAAACCAAAAGCAGAGCTTGACAAAGTAATCCGCACGTTTGCATAATTATCCACAGCTATTAAAAGGACACACAAATCATCACAGCAAGTGGATATTTTTGACCCTCATAATTAATTGACTACATCTGTTAGTGGCGATGGGTCCATTATGGAATAAAGACATCATATATTATCACCTTAAGTTGGCAGCATAACAGGAAATATTTTAGAATAACTAGATAATATGAGACGGTGTATAAAATGAGCATGCAGTATGTTTTTTAGTGTGGGACAGACACGTTTAAAGGCAGTTATTGACTCCAATTATCAGCATAGTGGAACTGCCGATTGCAGATTTTGATTTCAGTCCGATTCACTTATTTTGGTACATTTGTAGACATCCATCCATTAGCTGTACATGCTTTAAGCCAAGGTCCACTCTATCTTTGCAGTGCTTCTCAATTGTTTTCAATTGTAAATAGACTTTTTTCCTCCTTTTCATCATCGGTCAGCAAAGAGCAAAAAAAAAAGAAAAGAAAGGAAAAGAAAGTCAGTGAGTCGTCAAATGACTTCTGCTAAGTTCATGATTTAAGACTCAAATTAATTAAAGTTACGTAGAAATTCTGTTCTTTCTGCCTACGATTCCAAGTCTATCAAAAAGATAGTGGATGAATGTTATTGGTTAACATAATTGCGCTGCGGTGAATTCAATCCATATTATTATTCTTCAGTTTGAACATTTTAATTCCTAAATATTTCTGTTATTTCTCATTGATTGGAAAGTTGTTTATCTTGTGTCACTCCATAAATTTCACATTGCAAATGTCCATTTTCAAGTACCTCACCGTAGACCCGACCTTGATTGTATTCCTTCAAAACGTGGCAGAAGAACTGATGAGAAAATAACCACCGTTTCCAGCAGAGAAGCATGTAGTACATTGATGTCGCCGCAAAAAGAAGGTGTTTCATTCTCCTTTCTATTTGGATATGGCGAACAAGAGAATATTGTGTTTATTTCAAACATGTAAAGTGTTTGGGCGACGCAAATTAAGAGGTTCTCAGCTCCAAGCAAAGCCACGGCTGAAAACAAGCATGAGCAAATCAAGTCACTATTATGAGCCCATATTGTTTTTCAATTTGAATGAGTGCCTAAATGAAGCATTAGGATATGTGCTCACAACCTCTTGCTATGTTATCTCAGGCCTTTCTGCAGTTGGTGTCATCTTAATCACATTGAAGCATGGTTGAGGCAGAATAGGCAAACAAATGGGGATGCTAATTTTTACAGCTTTTATATTTAATATGATCCAACCTGGAGGTATATTTGAGGCCTCTTTATTTTTCCTGTCTGCGTGCTGAATGCTGTGCTCTTGAATGTTTTACAATGTCTCGAGGTTAAGCTCCATATTACAGGCAAAAAGAAAAAGACACGCACTTTTTCAGTTCAGAAATCGCCCCTGTTTGTATTACACGGCACCTTATTGTATACACAAGGATGTCATCATAATACATTGAAATAAAGCAGGGGTATTGGATGAAAGAGGCAATATGTTGTATGAATATATTCCGTTCAGTATGGAATGGGGCCCCCTTTTGCCCTCAGAGCAGTCTCTATCTTCCTTTTAATGTCATACAATTGTTGAACTGTGTGTAGCTGAAGCATCACTCAGAAAGCAAAGCCTCCACTTCTTTGAGTGATGAAGGAGGCGGAAATCTGCACTCCACTGTGCTGCAGAAATTCCTATAAAGGATTATTCCGGTGTGGTTGATGTTGGCATTTTTCCTGCTTTCCTTTTACATCATTCGATTTATTCTTTTTCTCCTGTTTTTTTGCAGTTTGCATCATGCCATCTTTGCCCTGTTTTATTCACTCATCTTGATTTTCTTTTTCTTTTATTTCTCTTTGAAGCAAATGGAGATGGTGTGGATTGCAGCTGGTGAAGTGGGCTTATCTTTGGGCATGACAGGGTTCATTGTAAAAAAAAAAAAAGTACCACAACGTACCACAATTTTTTTTTACCACAACGGAGAATGTTCAATTAAAATTACCAAATGACATGATGGGTCATTGGTTTCAAACGGGTATTAATTACATTTTATATTTGTGTTAAAAGTTCTTACAGTCATGTAAAGCAAGTCAACGCAGACCGTGTGTGCACTTGTAACCGAGGTAACCTACGACAGGGTATCTGGTAACATGATTTAAACATTTAAAAAGAAGAGGTTTCACTCAGGTGATAATCTTTTACTATCTCTAACGAAGTAGCTTAGAATCCGTAACCTAATCAGGTAGTATTCTAAACCTCACCAAGAGATGGGTTCAATTGGTATTGGTATTGGTATTGAATGGAATTATCCAGAGTTGAACTTACCCTATTTGCACACGCCTGTGTTGGCAGGATCTGTGGCTCTCCCTGTAAAAGCGGCCATCCCTATTGTTTTTTTAATTGCCATAATTGAAAATCCATGGCTCCAAAGGTATTTAGAATAAAGATTTTCTTTTTTTTTGGGGGGGGGGTGTCTTCCAAGGCCTGCAAAGATATCTTTAGGACGGACCGTGGGAATAAAGGAGGGGGGGTAGCCATATATGTAAAATCCTCCTTGGACTGCTGTGTCGTTGAGGCAATAACTAAGCCAAAGTTTTTCGAATTGTGTGCCATTAAACTGAATCTCCCCAATGGCGCTTCCTTGACAGTGATAGGATGCTATCGCCCTCCATTGGCAGTAGCTGGAGCAACTGCCCTTCTGTCTGACTTTCTGAGCAAGCTGTCGAACGAGTATATCGTTTTGGGGGATTTAAATTGTATGGGCAAATCTACGTTACTTGACGTCATCCTGACCAATGATCCACACAAGTATTCTGCGGCTGGTGTTTTCTGTAATGATGTCAGTGATCACTGTATGGTTGCGTGCGTCAGGACTTGTCGTGGTTAAGACCAAGCCGCGGTTTGTTTTTAAATGAAATCTTAAGCGTTTTAATGAAGAAGCATTTCTTCATGATATTCTCCATAGTGATTTAAACTTTTGTTTTATGTTTTATGTAGTTTTATGGATGATGTTGAAATAGCCTGGGGTTATATTTTAAGAAAACTTTCTTAGCCATCATTGATAAACACGCCCCTTTTAGAAGATATAGAGTGAGGGCCAGGGACAATCCCTGGTTTAATGATTGTATTGTGACTGCCATTAGAGAACGTAATGAGGCATGGGTAAAAGCAAAAAAACATAATAGTGATGCATGCTGGTTGAACTACAGGGTATTGAGAAATAAATGTACAAGATTAATAAAAAGTACAAAAAATGAGCATTACCTTAATCTAATAAAAGAAAATCTCATCTCAATGACCCTAAGAAATTCTGGAAAGCAATTAAATCATCATCAGGTGATGTGCCACCTCCCACTATCCCTGAATATATTGTAACTAGCCAGGGAGAAATTAGGGATAAACAAAATATGCTAGATACTTTTAACATGCACTTTATTAGTGCTGGAATTGCCCCTCAGTCAACTCTCCCAACCAATTTTACTAAAAATATAACGACTGTTCCAGATCCAAATAATAGTCTAAATAGTTTTAATTTCCGTTCTGTTTCTGCCTATGAAGTTCAGAGGGCTTTGCGAGGACTAGACTGTCTGCTGGCCCTGACCAGATCGAGCCTTACTTCCTTAAGGGGCCGTTTACACGGAAACGAAAACGGGTTAAAAACGCAAAACCTTTTTGCGGATGCACTATATCGTTTAGATGATAACGGCATTTTGGGGGCATGAAAACGCAAAAAAGTGAAAACGCCCTCCAGAGTGGAATTCTTGAAAACGCTCCACTGTCGCGCCACCGTGTAAACGATGAAAACGCAAAACTGCGTTTCTCATCACATAGAAATGACGTGACAAGCCAGGAAACCGTGGGAAACACATCAGTAGGCTATCAACATGTCCGTCCCTGCGGACTTTCAACTCGCGGTAATTGACGTTCAAGAGTCATTTCATCAGATAACAGCAATGATGAGCGAGAGTAGTAAAGAACAGAGCAAAAATATGAACTACGTTCTCGAAATTCTTGAAGTTCATAGAGAGAGCAGGCGACCTAGCCAGCTGTGGGTGAGACCTGTGAGGACTTCAGTGGTGGGATAACTTCATGAATGGAGTGGTAGAAAGACTTGGTCTTGGTAGTGTTGCCACCTAGCCATCTGGCGTGTTTACTGCATCGATAATGAAACGTCACACACTTTTGCGTTTCCGTATGCACGCAGAGTTTCACCCTAAAACGCTCGTCTAAACGCAGATTTAAAAGTGAAAACGAAACGCCACTTTTGCGTTTTGGTTTCAGATCGTTTCCGTGTAAAGGTAGCCTAAGACTGCTGCGAACTTGATTGCTGACCCTATTGCCTCCATTTTCAATGTTAGTTTATACAGTGGTTCTATTCCTAAATCTTGGAAGTCTGCTTTTGTCCTCCCACTTTTGAAAAATGGAGACCCTTATATTTTGGACAACTATCGCCCAATCTCTAGATTATCAGTGCTGGCCAAACTCTTTGAATCTCTTATAAATGAGCAACTTAAACAATTTCGAACTGAGAACTCCATTTTAAACCCAATGCAGTCTGGCTTCCGACAAGGCCATAGCACAGTCACAGCTGTAACTGTAGTCACAAATGATATTTTAAATGCCTTGGATAAAAAGAAGTCCTGTGCTGCAATATTCATTGATCTTTCTAAAGCGTTTGATACGGTGGACCATGATCTTCTTTTGAAGCGATTACAAAATATAGGTTTTAGTGGTACAGTATTAAGGTGGTTTTCAAGCTACATCAGTGGTAGAACACAGTGTACTGTTATTGATAACTATACCTCAACATCATTAGAAGTCAGAATGGGGGTCCCACAAGGGTCGGTTTTAGGCCCGATTTCATTTTCTATTTATATAAATGACTTGGGTAGGGACCTGAAGGAAGCAAAAGTGCATCTTTATGCAGACGACACTATTTTGTACACCACAGCTTCATCAGTGAATGCTGCATTTACACAATTGCAGTCTGCTTTTAATCATGTACAAACATTTCTTATTGAGTTAAAGTTGGTACTGAATGCTAAAAAAAATAAAATTATGTCTTTTGCACAATCACACTCTTCACCTAACATTGGTGTGTCAACACTAGATGGCATTGAAATAGAAAGAGTATCGTCTTACAAGTATTTAGGGATCTGGTTGGATGATAAGATGTCTCTCTGTGTCCATATTGAGAGCCTCTGTAAGAAACTTAGACCAAAGTTGGTTTTTTTCTTTAGAATAAGGAAGTGCTTTCCTTATGCTGCAAGGAAAAGGTTAGTTCAGAGCACATTCCTGTCATTGCTTGATTATGGGGATATACTGTATATGCACTCCAGGTTATTCTTTCTTAAAAAAACTGGATGTGTTGTACCACTCAGCCTTACGTTTCATCACAGGTGCTACAGCCAGGTCTCACCACTGCACTCTTTATGAAACTGTACAATGGTCTTCTCTCTCCATCCGAAGAAAAATCCATGCGCTGACTTTTATTGCTAAAGCCCTAATGGGTAAACTACTTTTATACATTTTTAATTTGTTTTCTTTTCAAAATAGTGTTTACAGGACGAGGTCATCAGAAAAAAATACTTTTACATATTCCATTTACAAGAACTGAACTTGGGAAAACAGCCTTTTCATCATATGCACCAAAAGCTTGGAATGAACTTCAAGCTACTCTAAATCTTGAAGTTCTTCCATCCATAAATTCTTTTAAAGACCTTTTAAAATTATCATTAACTGACCACTGCAATTGTTTTAATTTCATTCCTTGTTCGCTGTCTGTTTTTTTAGTGTCTGTGTATACTCAGTTTTTAATATATTTACTTCTGTTTAGATGCGATGTAGTAGTGGTTTTGTCTTGTCTCTTGTGTTTTATTGTAATGTTACTTTTTTAAGCCACCTTCTTGGCTAGGACTCCCTGGCCGAAGAGTTATTGTAACTCAATGGGACCATTTCCTGGTTAAAGAAAGGTTAAATAAAAAATGGCATCAGGATTTAATGGCCAGCTTTGTATGTGAAAATGGAAGAAAAATGAATATTACATTTATGTGATGAGTTAATATATACACTACAATAACCTTACATGTTGAGTGCTGAGATGCACATGAAAGTATTCCAGTAGCTATCTGTCTTCTTTAAAATTAATCCTTTTAAATGTGTGAAAGCAAAAATGTTGAGTATTGATAGATTTTTATTACAGCCCTGTTGACAATGAAGATAGTTATTTTTGTATTCAGGCATTTTGTAACTGACCGTGTCGCCACCGGACACCATACGAAAAGTGATTGACATATAACATTGAATAACATTTAGAGTCAAACGGTTTTTATTTCCGTAAAATGAATCATGATGGAAATTTAAAAATCTAAAGCGTCCCTCTGCAGAAGTGACCGTGCATGTTTGTGTTTAATAAAGTCTGCAACTCCTTCCTTAAAACTTGCCACTTTGTGTCCTTGTCAATGTCCGATATATTCATCACGCATGTTATGACTGCGTTCTTGTGAACATCCATCCCACCTAATTCACCTTATCCCTTCATGCAAAGCAAAAAGGATTTATTTTCTCATTGATGCTTCAGTGAAACTGAAGTGTTTGCATAGAAAACATATAATACATCATAATCTCTTCCCTTATCTTACACACACACACATACACTTGCATCAAGTTTATAATCTCATTCTTCTTGAGTATTAATTATGCAGTAATCTTGTATTGACTGCTTGGAGGCATTTCTTATAAGCTATTCAGAATGAAATACAAACTACACTCATCACTAAGCCCTTATTTCCTAGTGCCCATTGGGAAAAGTTTTGCAGAGCACCACATTATTGTGGAGCATCGTCTGTGTTTTCTTGAATTATTCTAAAATACCTATTAACACCTGGAAGGAGTATTATAGATAAATTTGACTTCCATCAAATACAAACAGACGTACATAAAATACAATAAACTGGCCATTTATCACTATTCAGGGCACTGAGGTATACACAACCAGTTGATATGTTCACACAGCTGAAAGACTAAAACGCCACATGCTAGTTTACCGGAGGTACATGATCTACCTGCACTGCAGAAAACACCATTAGTAGCAAATTGTCTCTAATAAATTATAAGCTCATGGAACACAACAATGGTTTATAGAAAGCCAGATGGGACGTAGGAAGTCATAGCCCTTCTCTTACCAGTTTAATTAATTGAATCATTTTCAACTTGTCATGCCTTAGCAATAACAAGAAGAAAGAAAAAAGGTTATAATTATACATACCATTTATTTGTTATATCTAATTTGGTACACCAAGCTCATTGCCAACAAGAGATACATTTCACTACTAAACTCTGACGTGTATCCCACCTGGGTTATTGCAAAAATGCGCTAAACACAAGCAAAGAAAAAAATAACTAACTTATTAACTTATTAATTAAGCTTCAGTGATAGGACAGCATAGCAATGCTGCCAAAGCACTCTAACGGAAACAACAGACATTAGCATGCATGTCTTTTCATACATCCCCATGACACTGAGGCTTCTTTTTGTTTTTGTGCTTTCTTCTGACGTTACTCCTGTGCATTTACTTCTTAGTTGCAACTCCATTTCTGTGCACTATATTCTTACATCAATCACAGCCAGTTGTACTACTGAGAAAAGCTGTTCACAGCTTTTTGTGAACATGTACAACCCATTAAACCTCTGACCGCCACACGTAATACCAAAGTCAGCCTGACAACTAAACAGACATTTAAAATTAAACATTTAAAAAAAGAAACCCAACACATGTAGCATCCATACTTTTTGAAATTATTTTGTCCAGCTGGCTTGCATTTAGATCACCCTCTTCCTGGCTGAGGAATGTGAGTTACATTTGCACAAGCACACTCAACTATTCTCAACTCAGATCAAGGCTGTCGGATGGAGGGCCACAGGTAGCAGGGTATAGCTCCACAACAGACAGAGTACTTTGTTGCAGTTTGTGGGTACTGTAAATGCATTTGTGTACTTTAGGATTCGGTCATGCATGTGTTTGTGTGATTTATATGAATATCTGCTGTTACACTGCAAAGTCAGATGCCCAGCTTTGTTGTTTTATGTTCAAGACAGGTTATTTTCATCCAGTGTCCGACACTTTGTCGGGACTGGAATTGGCAAAAAAAGTTATGGTGTATGAGTGTTTAGTTATTATGTTATTACGTGATCAGTTCTTCACGTCCAAAAAAGAAATACTCAATAACTTACAGTTTTGATGCATGATGTATTTTCTGGACAATCACTGATTCAGACTGGCTTACCATGAGTGTGCTTGAAGACTCCCATGACGATTGTTCTTTGAGAAGTCTTAAAACTGCTAATGCCATGTGTCTGTACAGCAGCCTTCTGGACTCTGATCTTAATGAGACGCTGGTGTCCTTTCTTCCTCTGTTTATTTTGGCCTACAGCAGTGAATTGCACATGTTTGTGTATTAGCACAGTTTGTAGAAAAAGTCTTATGCATTAAGAAGCTTACTGATTGATACATACGGCTTTCAGACAGAGTTTTGTTATAAAGTTGAGTCCTTTAATCCATCCTTTGTCAAGTTTCCCTCTTTGCATGCATAGAAATGTCTCCATTTGACAACAGCTATTTGCCACTTTGGCATTTGTCGAAGCAGTTATGTAGGACTCTCTTTCATTCCCTTTGCTCTTCAGTCATCTGGACAAAGACAGAAGGAGCAATTTTTCATAGCATTTTGCGTGCCCACTTGCTCACTGTCACAGGCACTGTTTGTAATTAGTCCACTATTACTGCCTGCCAAAAATTCAGGTTGTTTTTCCCTCAGAAGCTTCCAAATCATCATATGCCTATATATGCCAGTGAGAAACCGAGATCACTTTGTCCATACTGGGAGAGATGCATAATTGATGTTGCAAATTCTATTTGAAATATGTAACTTGGCTGAGAAACTGTTCGTGGCTGCTGGAGATTTGGTAAGCCTGCTGCCCTTTTGTCAAGTTGAACAGGGTGTAAAGGCAGAGAAATGTACCCCAGGGACCAATGAACGGCTAAACAGATGAGACCAATCTGGGCAAGAATTCCAATGAACTTTCCTTGAACTAGAGAGGCCCAATGATCCATAGCCATACATGCATCTCCTTTCTCTCACTCTTCCTTTTTTCCTTCCCCCCGTGGCTCAAACTTTCGTCTCTGCTCCCCCATTCTTCTCTCCTTTTATTCCTTTTCCCAGCTCTCTACCCTCTCAGAAGGAGCCAAATGCAGTAGTAGTTCTTAAGCTAAAGTCACTAACAAGGTGCTGTCACAGTGCAGTGCCACATCACTGCTTCCCCATCATGTGGGATTTTGGCTTGAAAGACGGGAGTTCATTTTCCAATGTGTGAACTCTCAAGATCCCCTCCTCCCCCTTCTCTCCTGTAGCAACTGACCACCACTTTTCTCAGGCCGTCCACTCTGTTCTGTCAGTAAGTAACAATGCACCCCACAAAATGAAAATTCTAAATCCATCCTACTAAAAGGCACGTAGTGTGATAGTAAAAGCCTGTGTAGCCTCGTATCTTCACCGAAGCAGTAGAGCATATGTGGAAGTTGTGGTCTGAATATTTTTAGCATTTTTACATGACACAATCCTTATTTATGCAACCATCCATTTTCCGTGACTACTCGACCAGTCCAAGGTCACTCCGACATTCTGTTGTTAAACTATGTCATGCAAAACTCTTTGGTTCTTAACCTGCAAACATTTATTGTGCATGTGTGCGTATCGCCAACAGGGGGCAGCGTAGGAGTTCATAATGATACCATGTCAACCAGTCTGTTCTTTCAGATGCACAAAGGAGCATGGAGGCATTGATTTACATTTATCATAGTTGTCTTTAAAATACTTTTCAAGCACTTGTAGTCTTGGTTTTGGTTCTTTGTGAAGATAGGTTTTTTCAACAAAAAAAAAATTCCTGTTGTGGTGCAGTGATTGCAGACCACTGCCGACTAGAACACACAACACATCTTTCAAAGCCTGGCATTAACAAAGCTTATGCTTTCTGTTTATATTTAATCTGGTTCCACTTTGATAGAAATTAAACTGGTTGGAGTTTAACTTTGGCCACTAAACTTTAAAGATCACTTGTGTGTACTTTACTGTGAGGTTGTTGGGATCTTCTGACAGTAAACCAGTAGATAAGTTGATGCTTCATGAGGCATCTCTGGGCTTCATGCAGAATTCCCCAAAAAACGTTTGAGTCATTACATGTTCTATTACTTTTGAAGACACAATGAATCATGTATATCCTCCTTTTTACTGAAATATGTAGAGCAAAAACAGCATTTGAACATTATAGAGTAATACATTTGAGGGGAGGGGAGTAATACAAGGGGCGGCCATGGCTCAGTGGTTAGAGTCAGTCGTCCAATAAGATAATAATAAGGTTGGCGGTTCGATTCCCACTCTCACCACTCAAAAGACTGGTGAAACTGACAGCTGGAGGGGTGTCAGTCCACCTCATTGTCACAGCCGAGGTGCCCTTGAGCAAGGCACCATACCCCCATGCTTCCCGGGGGCTGTGAATGGCTGCCTACCGCTCCAGTGTATGGCATCTGTCTGCATGTGTGTAAGTTCATATTGTAAAGTTATGAATAGCTTTTATCAACCTCTGCTGGCAGCCAGTAAAGTTTCTTCAATCTTGATTGCAGGTCAATGTTATAGGTAGTAACATAATAGCAACAGCAAACCAATTAAAACAGTCATCCAACAGAAGCCTTTAGCAGCCAAAATTGCTCAAATTTGTCACCATGAAAGAGTGTGTGATGAAATACTTGTTAATGCTGATCAACAATTCCACTGATTATGATTTTAGTTTTGCGTGATCCGATATTTGATGTTTCACAAACTTTTGGAAATGTATAGGTTAAATGTTAAAGGAAACATCAATAAACACCAGTTTAGCTCTGGAAAAGGTCATGTAGACTACTTTTCTGCTTTTTTTTATAGTCCTGATTGATACTCAATTTTCTGGTGTCACCCTGATCTCAGATTTGACATAATCTTGCCGCTTTCAGAAGATGGTCTTGATTGAGAATTGATTGCATGTCGGAGCTCGCACACAACCTAAGTAGACTTCTTGTTGTCAGCTCTCGCTCCTAGAATTGTGGGGGAACACTTCCCAAAGTCAACTGCAAGCATACGAAATCTACACCTCTCAGTGCTAATATTTAATGTAAGCTGTCCCTCTGGGTAAAGATGTTGCTCTTGTTCGCCAATCCCCAAGTGTTTTTCTGAGTTTGAGAAACTCAAGGAGGAAAAACCCTTGAGAAATTATTAAGTCATGCAAGATTTTTTTTTACAACACCTCCTAGCAGACACGGGCACTTTTTATTAGGAGAGAGAGCGCAATGCTTAATGATGAGTACTTGATAGATAATGAAGTATCACCTTAGCATCTAGTTTTACATTCAGCTTTGCATGCACTGGAAGCAAACTTCAATTATTAATCTAAAGTAAATCATAATTATGGACTTAACAGAGTTTTCAGTGTGCCACAGCGGGCGGATTATCCACAACCTGCACATTACAGATTTAATTGTTCCTAATTGTTGTCAAGTAACTTTAATCATCAACAAATAAGCCATTGTGCAAATAAGGCTAAAACCCAAGAGACACACTTTTAATTATATTTTCAACTCGCATTAAACATATTTAACAATATAAACTTGCATGCTGAGAAGCACTTGTACCGAGAAAAAAGGAAGAAGTACACTTATCATAGATGTGTAACAATAGGCACATGACTGGCTCTCTCTATGAGTCTTTCACTCCAGCCTGTTGTGAGAGCGTAAACAAGTCAAAGTACAAAGTAAAAGTGGACTAGAATATTAAAATATTGAACAAATTTCCAAGGATGCTTTTTCTGTTGTTCTTAAAATCCCTGAGTGGGATCAACTGAGATGGCTTCAGATCCTGTTGTAGCATGCAGTCAAAGGGGCAGAATAGGAAAAAGGCCTTTTTCCTGTGCTGTATATGTATGCAGGGAATGCTAAAGGTAATAAAGAACTGGGAAGTGAAGGATACTGCTTTGTGTGCTTGACGTGTAGAAAGATGGATATGTTGGCAGCAGATCAAGGATAGATTTGTAGATGAAGTTTATACCAATACAAAAGTCTGCTTATGCTGACCGGTTGAGTAGAGTACAAAGTGTAGTGGTGTGTGGAGGGGAGGGGGTTTACAGCATGTTATAAAGCCTTTCTCGATTATTTTGGTAATCGAGTATTCTACTGAATATTTAATTGATTAATCAACGATGTACATGTGTCAAAAGAATTGAGCCCATAAGTGCATTTCAGTGCCACGTTAAAATCTCTATACTTTTAGACAGAATAGTGGTATAAATGGGTACTTCCAATTATTTGACTTTTATTTTTTATTATTTATTTTTTATTTTACTTTATAACAGCGCCTTAGAACACTAAGTATTTGCATTGTATTTGATTTCAAGTGAAGACAGCAGTTACTATCCGTTTGCATTCCTATGATCTCTGCTTTCATATCCTCCATTTGAATACTACTGAACTCCCCTTATGAAAGCCCCTTATTTACATTGTTCTCTTTCTCTAATCTGACAAATAGAGAATGAAAAATGAATGAGAAACTGCGACTGAAATAACCCCAGTTAAGACTACACGTTTACCAGCAGTCACTAATTTCAACAAATGTTGAGATTGTCGTCTGATAAACTCTTCTTTGACGTCTGTGTTTTTAATTTTGGTTGTACTTCCACGTGAAATGACTCAGAATATGTGTTTGGTTCCTTGACTTTAAACCACTTCGGAGCAGTCCATTAAACTGCTGAATGCCATTTGGATGCATATCGTTAAGAATGAAAATCCTACTTTGAACAGGGGTGTTTGTGTCCAGTTAAATCCAGAGGGAATTTTAATTTGACATGGTTCAGGACATGTAAAGTGTGTAGTTACTGCTTGTCAAGCCATTAGTTCGGTAGCTTGTTTGCTGCTTTGTTTTTTCAGTTTTGCTCGAGAGAAAAATTACTCACATCTGAACATACAGCTAGTTTGATGAAACAAATAAAAGTGTTTATATGCAGTGTTCCAGATTTTAATTTAGGGCATTAGAGGAAGGCATTGTAGCAAAATATGGCCATAACATTAAATATATAATAATGAAAATTTGAACTGAAGTTGTTGAAGCAAGTAAAGGCCTCAGCCTCATTATGATTGATATTATGAATGATAATACGGTATTTGAATTACTTGGTTAATTGTTTCCACCTTTATAAAAAGAAAAAATAGGTTATCCAGTTTTAACAAGCTTGAAATGAACAAGTTTGACCACCTTTGTTCTTGAACAAATAGTTCTAGAAGTAGTTCTCCAGGCTTCTTGAAGGACTTCCCAAAGCTCTTCTTTGGATGTTGGCTGCCTTTTTCTAAGTTCTATAACAAGATAATCCCACGCTGCTTCAATAATGTTGAGGTCCGGGCTCTGGGAAGGATTCATCCCTCCATAAGACCTGTTGCCACTGATTTTCAGTCCACTTCTTGTGTCATTTGGCATACCTCAGCCGTTTCTCCGTTTCCCTTCCTTAAGAATGGCTTCATGACAGCCACCCTTCCATGGAGACCATTTCTGATGAGGCTTCAGTGAACAGTAGTTGGATCAACTGAAGGGTCAGGCACATTTTTAAGTGTCTGTGTCAGGTCTTTCCTCTATTTTTGTCCTATTACTTAAGGACATCACTTTCAGATATTTTACATCTGCTGAAGATGTTTTTTAGTCCTGTCGCTTCAATTTTCTTCGACTTGTTCAGTGTCCTCAATTTTTTGTCAGGACAAAAACTGTACACGTATGCCATGATATGCAAAGTTTTCAGCTAATGGTGCAAAGAAAAAAACCTTTTAGGTGCAGAAATGCTGTTCTATATTTTTTTTCAAATTGTGTCATCTTTAGGATTTTAGATTTTAGACTTGGCTGTTCTTGTTTTCATTTTGTAAATTATGGTCCAATTTAGATTTTTATGGATAACTAAACAGGGTATGCTTCAAAGTCAGGGTTGCTTTGACTCACAGGTTGCCTATATGGGTGTGTGTAGTTTTGCAGTACTGCCTTGAGTCAAAATGAAAATAACCAAAATGCCGAACGTGAGCATTACGTGAGTGGGTGACGTCACTGTGGTTACATCTGTATTTTATGTACAGTCTATGGTTTAGCACAATTTAGAATAACCATATATGAATAACAAAATCAACAGCTTTGCTTCTAAATGTATGCCTATTTAATATGTAGTGTCTGAAAAAATGTAACTTTTAACTAAGGCTGGGCGAGTTAACTCATTATTATCGCGTTAACTCATTAATTATTTAACGCCAACAAATATTTTATCGCAGATTAGCACAGGTTTCATTATTTATTTTATTATTGTAAAGGTCTGTTGGTCACAGGCTTTTATTTTGTAAAAGTCTGTTGCTGCGGAACCGGAAAAGAAAGTAATTGGCGGATCCACCAAACATGGAGAAAGGTACGGAACATTTACTCGGCCATTTTCATTTTAAAGTTCATCCAGACGGCGGAGTCGACAGAACCAAAGTCATCTGTAAACACTGCCAAGTTGAATTGTCTTATCACCATAGTAGTTCCAGTCTAAAATATCACTTGAAGACAAAACACACAATTGATACCAGCACGTCATTTAAGGAAACAGACAGTGGAGCGAGGCTTCTACATAAAAACTACATAAAAATGCTGATGTTAAACGTGTGTTTGCACAACAGATGTTATGGCACTTTCATTCATATGGCAGCACATTTAAAATAAAACTAAATGCTCAAAGCATTTTTGGATTTTGCATACAAATGCGATTAATTGTGATTAATCAGGGAAATCATGTGATTAATTAGATTAAAAATTTTAATCGTTGCCCAGCCCTACTTTTAACAATTAAATATTTTAAAGCAACAAAGCCTAAAAAGTGGATTTCACAGGTTTTTTTCCCCCCTTGTGTTACTTCCCGTTGATGTCCTTTTATGCTTTCGTTGCTGTTCAAAGTGATGCTTTAAGACACATTTCACATCATTACTCGTCTGTTTTGAAGTCAGTCACCAGGAAGCAATTAAATACCTCGCTGATATTCGATGTGAAAATCTGATGTCATCAGAATAGATGAGATCAAAGACACCAGTGTTGTTTAATCAAGCTTTTACTGGAATGATACCTCATGAAAAAATTAAGGAGAAAGATAGTTGGTGTGGACAGACTGATTAAGGCAGGAATCTCCATTTAGGATATTATGGTCACACTTTTCCTTATCTGTGCTGCAGATCTCTCCAACAGACCATTCGCATCCCCCTAACGAATTATGCTGAGCATTCTCAGTCTAGTATAGAGGACAAGACACTGGATGTACTGAAGTGTAACCCCAAAATCCATGTTATAAAACAAAGTCGAATCAATTTTCCTTTTAAACCATTGAGCTGCATCGTAAAAATTCTGAAAAAACATATATTAAAGAGAACTTTTTTTCCACATGTTAGTAAGTTTGTCATTTAAAATAAGAAGAAGTCGTCCGAACCAGAAAATTGAAGCTTTTAGCCAAAAGAGTAACTAAAAAAACGTTGTGGTAAACATTCACAACAGCAAAATACAAAGAGTTCTTCTTTAAAAATGACTTTATTCTCTCTAATCATTACCTGGGAACTCGGAGAAACATGACTTTGAACAGCTGGTGAGTCAAGTCATTTGAATCTTTTGCAGCTGAGATGCAAAAGATTCATTCTATGCAGTTTGGGGGGTTGTTTACACTCCCCCAAACTGCATAGAATGAAAGGCACCTCAAGTGTTCGTTGAAATGATTTAGAGTCATAAATCTGTATAAAAAACAGCAATGAAAACCTAGCTAGAGACATTCAGGTTAAGCTGTGTTGCTGGAATATTTGTGACTCCCTCATGTATGAACTGGGGGATGATTCACATGCTTGGTTTTCCCGGCACCATAATGGGGCGGTCCCTAGCTTCTCAGACGTTGCGTTTATGCTCCATTTGTATATATGACATTTCTTGGCTTGGTATATGACTTGTGGTGACAAGTTTTCCAGGCTAACAGTATCTGTTCTCTGCATCTGTCTGTTCTCACTTCTCATACTCTTGGGCTTCATCAATAATTACTTTCAGACTTGTTCTGCTTCACAGCTACAAAGCTAGCGTGCTGCAAGAAGAGCTTCGTTTACATCTTAAATGTTGCTGCAGAACATTTCTCGTCCCTTTTCACAACTTGGTTGACCTCGGTAAAGAGTAACAAACATCCCAACAGGCCTGTCATAAAAAAACACATTTAGATTGCTTTAGATTCAGTTTATGAACGCTATTGATATTACTGTACTTTTCTGGCAACTTAATGTTCATCCTACGTTTTTATTATGTCTTGTTAAATTAATGTAAATCATTGCATCAAATACTTTCTGATATTTTTTGTAAATTCTCTTCAGATATTCTGGGGAAAACATTTTGCATGTCATTTTTGAAGCCCTTTGCCTCATGTATTACTGCTATGAACAGTTCATGAGCACACCTCAGAGTTGCACTAGGTGATATGGCGGTGATTATCCGACCTCTTCTTTGTGTCTTCTGTGTTTAAAGTTGCATAGACAAGTTCATAAATCACTCACTCAGCTAATGTGGATATCCTTTTTGGAGAAAATGACTATGGATTTGGAGGTGATGTGATTACAGACTGAAAATAAGCACATTTGTCATTGTTATCGTTCAGACTGGGGTTGGCCACTGAGGACGCTATTCAGGAAATGATGAGACCAGGGGACCTTAAATAGGCTGATTGTGCTTGAGTAAATTGGAAATGTACTCAAATTCAGCCATTACATCTTTTAGCTCCTCTTTTAAGGTGTCTTTAGTGCAACTCAACAAATGGTTGATATTATGAAACATGTGAAGAAAAGGTCAGCAAATCGTTTCAAGCACTCAGTATCCTTAGGTGATGGCAGAGAGGATGTCAACAAACCACCCTGAGATTAAATATTTCAAAGAGCGTTTGCTTCAGTCAGTGATGTATCACTGCGCACATTGCAGACTACAGTCAAGACACTTTCAAGTTTCCTACATGAAAGAGGCAGTTTAGACCCAAAGTATATGACAGTTGCATCACTTGGAAATTGGAAGAGGTTGGCTGCTTAAAACACATCCACTGTCAGCAACTTTGAAATATTTTATTCAGTTCCTTCCTGTGAAAAATTACAATTCACCAGGAACTTGTAGTTGGGATCGAGCTCTATTTAACAAATGGATGATGCAGGATGATCAGCACTGGGGGGAGCAGCTCTTATTGTGTTTTTCTTTTTCTTTTAATGAAATAGTCCCTTTTTTCCTTGTTAGTTAGGAAGTCCAGTTAATTATGAAGCCTTTGTTTACTTGTCACCCTGCTTTTTACTTCTCCTTCAGAGAGGAAATATCATTTTATCTGATTACATTCATCAGTTAAGGTCCACACAACATGAAGACCCTATAAAATATGTCTTGTTGTCATGTAAACAGCCTTTACAAGTACAACTGAAACAAGCAGTTAATTAATGGATTAGTTAATAAACAGAAACAGGGCGGCAACTTGGGTGCCAGCGGAGGGGCCACTTTCTATTTTCATGTGAGAAAACTATAAGTTCACCCTTTAAAACCATTTCCAAGGGCCACTGGGGATAGGAGGGGGGGGCAAAAAAGTTTTTGACAAAATCAAATTTGATACAAATTGCATTTGCTCCAAAGGAGGAGACATGGAAGCCTTTTCGCAAGAATAAGCTGACAGTGATTGCATTTGTCTAAGCAGATAAATCATACATATTGAACTTGTCTCTCACAGTGTGTCACTGCTCAGACCTAATTCAATTTACCATTTTCTGGTGGAAAGAGAGGCCCGGCTTACACATTGCATAACTGAAGGTTATACCATTTCAGCATTTTAATTAGTTGTGTAGCCCGTCCATTTCGCAGTCTCCAACCAGATGAATTGGGGTCCGACAAAAGAGGTCTTTTCGTAACTGTTCTTTCAGACTTTGAATTACAGATTCATGAAGATGAATGCTGGGCTTTGAGTTTTCCAAAACATGATATATTCTAGTCAATACCCTTTCGAAAGTTTGAACATCTATAGCATCTCTGTGCAGCCATTATAAAGGCGCGTCTAACTCCATTGAGAGAACCCATATGGAGCCCGACAAAATGCTGTTTGAATTGGGCGGGGTTGGAGGGTTCAAGTGCCCCTGATGGGAGATCAATTGTATTTGAGTGCGACAGTAACCCTTATGATGCTCTCAGCAACAGGGTGGGGGTGGTGGGTGCCATGTCTGACAATAGGACAGAAGCAGTCGCAGGGAAAAAAAAGCAGAGATGAAAGACAAACCATTTGTGCCCACGACTGAAAGCTATATTTTATGGCTGCTATTCTACCAAATTGCTTTTGTGGGTTGGGGTGGCTTTTTAAATAATGCAATCGGTTAAAAGCTCTCTGTAAATGCTGTGCTTGTGTAGCGTGGGAAGCTGGAATGGAATTGAGTGCATTTTTAGGAAAGAGGGTTATAATTTATGCACCATTGAAATATGGCCACTTTTTTGCCACTTTGATTCAATAGGGTTCAACATGTGCACAATCTGTTTGAAGATGAGTTCAGACTCAGGCACCTTTTGGTCCTGTGTCTTTAATGGAAACCATTCAGATGACTCTGGACTGTTTTGATACTGGGGTTTTTTGAGAGTACAATGATATGATGGGAACATGTGGCCTTTGTTCTATTTGGCTTTTTCAGAGAAATTATTAAAACTCATACCACTGGTAGAGCATCATTACTCATACAAGAGCATTTTGTACTGTGGTAATACTGCAGCTAAGAGAGGCACACATTTCCCTCACCTCTGCTTCTCTGTTGTAATTAAAAGCTGTAAGTAGCAGTTTTTCGCATGGCCGCGCATTTGTCAGGGAGGTGTAGCTCGTTGACCCTCCCCACCGCTGCTATTGCTTCCTCTCATCAGAAAGGCTCAGAGTTCAGCCTCTGGACATTGGCTGGCAAAATGATAGATCAGTCCTTCCATATTGGCTTGTTAATCCACAGTTACTCCTGCCTTTGCCCCCGCTAACAGAGTGAAATTGGCATTTGCCACTCAAGCGACTGCATCCCTTTGTCCTGTAATTGCTGATTAGCCAAATGAGTCCTGGTCTGTGGAATAATTAATGTTTAACATTAAGGTCTTCACTCTTTGGAAGATCAAACAGCAGAGAAGAGAGCTCAATGATGGAGATGGAACAGCGGTGGTCTGCAGCTCTTTGAAGGGAGAGTCTTCAACCCAATCAATGTTAATGTTATCCCAGCCAGAGAGAGCTCATAAGTTGCTGCACAGCAGGTTGTTTGCCGTTGGACCCAGTCTTTAATTTTCTGCGTATTCATTTGTTTGTTGCTTCTTGCAGGCACTGAGAGAGGCCACATGTGTTTGTTTTTCATAATGACTGAAATGCCACCAAGCAGCTTTGTGCTGCAGGATGTTGGCAGTGACTGCTGAATTGAATTCTTCAGTTTGAGTCACTGGATATGCCAGCAACATGACTCAAGGGATGGCTTTATCAGCCAGTAAATCTATTTATTGATCAGTCTATGATCTATGACTTTGAATTATATTGAAGTACCTTAGCAGCTACTACGGGGGTGCCTATGAAATTTATGGGTTCCCTCCTCGAAGTTAGCTCAGCCTAATAGAATATCTGTGGAAGAAGCAATTAGAGGTGAAGACATGCCACGCCTCTGCCTTTGATACACACATAGAAAGACATTTAAAAAATAATTAACAACAAAAAAAAAGGGTGGGGTTTACACCTGCTAAATGTTGGGAGCACTGTGTGACTAAGAAGTTAAGTTGGTCACACTCCACAGATTTTTGGTTGCATGTGCAAACCTAATTAGTCACACCCTGGAGCCCTTCCTGATTTAAATGACTGTAGTTCAGTTATCTACTGCTACTGTGATCACAGACGCCTCAAGCTTGATATTGGTCCAACTGGTCCATTTTGACTTACTCTTTCTTTTTTCATGAAGCCATTTTTTAAGCAAAACTTTCGGCAGCGCAAGTACTTAAATAAGCAATTTGCTTGTTTTCAAATTTAAACACTTGTGATTTTTTTTGTGTCTTTTCTTTAGCAGTTTGTATTTAGCACGTTTGTCGATTTTTCTGACAGGCACCGGAACATTTTGCTGCAGTTTTTTATTGTCGACGAAATACGAAACCAAACGCTTCATCGACGAATCCACAAATACCTTAAAACTAGTCAAAAGTTAATATATGTATGTAATCTCATGTCCTGTTTGACTTATTAAAGCAAGCTGATGCACAGTCATACTCATCTTGTGGGATTCCACCCATTTTTGTCATCATTATTGATGAATCACGTGCCTTTTTCAGGATCATAGTGGAAAACAAGTAAGCAATGATCTCAACAACACCTGAAAACATCGCCGACCTGCTTACATTGTAAACACTGGATCTGAGAACCGATCTGAATGACTTGCAGGTATATTTGAATGGGGTGTACTATTTTTCATTTTGAAGTAATGAAATATTTAAGAGGCAGCCAGGCGTCTGTGGTACAAGCTTGACCTTCAAAACCAAAACTGTGCCCAGTTATTACAGTATTTATATGGTTGTCCCCAACCGCGTGAACAGGGATATAAAGTTATTTAATTACTCAATTAACTGAGGTGGAATGTGACCCTGTGGAAAACAGGTGTGGGAACAGGGCGCATGTGAGCAGATTTAACAATAGAAGAAGACATAGAAGAGCACAAATCAATGTTGCAAACAAGAACATGCCTTTTGTGTTCTAATACTATATATGTATTATAGTATATATTTGATATTAGCAAGTATTATTTGAGTCGAGGAAAAGGCTGTTAAATTTTATCATCCTGAGATAGAACCACACTATGACAGCTCTGAATAACATTGATGGAGGAATGATGATGGGCTCAGTGAATGGATACCAATGGGTTTATAAATGGGCGAGAGTGCTGCATTAGTTTTGGTATGTTTGGGGGGTGGTAGAAAAGACAGAAAAAGCTTGTGCACTGAAGAGAAATTCTCATTTTAGCTCTGTCACTGCGTTTCACCCATGATGTTATGGATTTACGGGGGTAGAGAACATTCAAATCCCAGATGAGGGCTCTAATGTGGCCAGATACAGTTCATTATCGATCGTTCCTCTTTTAACTGCACCAAAAGCGTTCAAAGGAATGATGGGAAAGGGATTACCGTCAGTGGGGTGAACTGAAACTTTCATAGTATCAGTTTGCAATTCCATGAAGCTTGGAGATACTTTGGAAGCAAAATTACAAAATTACATTTCATGTTGGTTCCGTAAACGGTCTGAGACTGCCCTGTTCACTGGATATGAGCTTCTCCTGAGAATTACAGAGATTTGCCTCATGTTATTCTATGTTCACTTCACCTGGATACCTGTTCAACTGGGGGAAAAAAATAAAATCATGTATACATTTTTTAATTTATTTATTGTCATTATCCTACAAAAACATGAACAAGTCAGTCCCTTACAAATATAAATTATTATCAAATATTAATTGAAAGGCAGCTAATCTGTTAAAATTTAAGTCTAATTTATACAGCCTTCTTGTCACGCCCATGGGATTTTCACCATGTTTTTAGTTTTATGTTTTATCATGTTTTAGGTTGCATTCAGTTTACCATTGTCTTCCCCACAGTTTCTGTTTGCTCATTAGTTTCACTCACATCACCTGTTCATCGTCCCCAGCTGCACTCATTCACAATCACCCAGTTCCCTACTTAGTTTCCAGGCTCCCCTGTCCTTTGGTGAGATCTTTTCCTGATTTTCACTCCTCATGCCACGAAGCCACGAAGCTTAAGTGTTTTCTCACATTATGCCAAGTCTTTTGTTTTTCTTTTGTCATGTTCATGTTCTTGTCCCACAGTTTAAGTTTTTTGTTATCCAGCTCAGCCGCGCTTTTGGTTTTGTCCTAAGTTAAAAATAAAACCAAGTTTGCTTTTTACATCTCTCGAGTCCGCATCCGTGTCCTGCCAACCCACCCGTTGTGACACTGTGACTCTGTATTTTTATGAGATTTAAGGTCAAACATTGGGTCATTAAGTATGATATTTGTTGCATTTAACAAACTATCATTCAAGTAATGGGGGGAGGGGAAGTAATCTGCAATTCTGAAGGCAAACTCATTAGAGTAAAGCTGACAAAAAGTCACACTTTTCCCTTCGACAAAAAAAAGGTCTACCAGCAGACGTTGATTAATCATCTTATGAGGAGTTTGAAGGTCCATTCATAAAAAGGCGGCCCTGTTCCACAGAGCTTATAGGAAAGATTAATCATGTTTTGATTTGTTAGAAGACTCGCAGTCATAATTTGATCTTTTTCTTTTTTCTTTCTAATAAGTGGACTAGTGCTGACTGCAGACTAATTCTGCCACAGTACAAAATCTTTTTTTCCTCGTTCACACTGCACAGGATCGAGGTATGACAGGCTACCATGTTCAGTATGCCCCACCAAAAAAAGGTAGACAGTTGTCATAGTGCAAACAACACATTTCAGAGGTTTTCCTTTTTATTACCCTTATTACCTAGGAGTCATACCCCTGAATTTATGTATCATCAGTTGCTCGCATTGGGTGAGACATAGACTCCCAAACGATCCCTCAGTTACTGGAAACAAACTGCCCCCTCTTTATCATGTAACCCAGGGCTTTAAACAGGATGACTTAAATTACATTTCATGTGCACGCATGAAGGCAGAAAGCAAGAAATCTTCAAGGAGAACCCATGACGGAGTCATGCTCAGGCATAGATTAACACTGTCACCCTCCACGTCTTAGCGGTTCAGTAAAAACAGTAAAAAAAAATCGTTTTTGGATGTAAAGCCAACATTTTACATATTGATAGACTTCCGTATGCGAGGACTACTCTTCTTCACCTCGACAATCTGGGCAGGTCAACAAGACCGGCGTGCGTGTTGACAGATTCTGACCTTTTTCGCTAAAGAGCACAAACTGTCGCACGTCTTATAAATGCCGATTTGCAATGATAATGTCAAAGAAAAAGTTAAGACCAATATGTCCTTGCCAAAGAGTAGAAAACAAACCACAAGAAGAGCCAGGGCACATTCAGTTTGCAGCATCATTGCTGGTACATTTGGAAGGCGGTCAGGCGGCCTTACCTAAGCAAATTTGTTAGGGAGGACTAATGCCAGACAGCTGCGCAATTACACCTCAGCACAAAGCTAAGCCAGTCTACTAAAGACGGTAATGGCTCGCGCTGATATGCCTGCATCTGCCTGAACAGTACCCACTCTGAATTGTCAACATAATGTCACACTCACATCTCAGGTTGAGCAGTGAAGCACAGTTTTGTCCCCCCACCCACCCCCCTTGCCAGCGCTTGTTACTTGATAATGAAAGCGAGATGATGGCAGTGAAATGCACCCATATTAATCTCTCAGCATTTTCTACCATGACAGCACAATTTTCAGTGCCTCCTCGGAACAATCAGCCAGCTCGGTGTATTTGTCCCTCAGAGCAGATGCAGACTACGCGCGCATCTCCCAGATCCAATTTGGTTATAATGTTTAATGTCTGTCATTGTGAAAAAGGGGAGATGTAGAGTACGAGTGACATGAAGCAAACTTTGGAAAAGATTTCTGGGTTCTCCTATTGTACAAGTGAGCTCACTGTCGCTGTAGTCTATTAGATGTGTGGTGTCAGTAAACTACAAACAATTTCCAAATTATCTTAGACTGTGGATTCCATAACACTAAACTAGAAATAATTGATGTGCTTTGGTTTCTGTTTTTTTTGCTAGAAGTTATTTGCTGAGGATTCGAGTCCGTTCTGATTACTTTCTGTTTCATTATTCCCTTCCACAATTTGAATGCAGTTCAAACTGCAGCTCCTCTCATGTTGAATCATTCATCTCTTCCCTTCTCCGTTGGTTTTACTGCTCTGTTGTAAACAAAGCGATAAAACTCGTGCTCTTTCTGGTCCTATAGACTCGGGTGTGGTTCTGCTTATAATTCTGGTGTTCCAGTTAGACTAGAAGAGGAACATTCAAAGCAGATTAAAAATTAAAGGTCTAATTCAAGCAAAAGTTTGGGAATTATCTATATTTTCTCATTGTCATTGATCAAAAAAATCTAACCAAAATGTTTTCTTTGTTGTTCTGGGTGACATTTTCCTTCATCAGAACAAATGTTATCAAATATATCCTTGTGTCATCAATGAATACTTATTACTGTAGCAAACCAAATGTATTTACAAGCAATGTTTACTGAAATAATACAGCATCCAAGACGATTGATTTAAAGGTGGGGTATGAGATGTTTTCTTGAGCATTTTTTATCAAATTGTCTGAAAACTTCCTCACGACCCCATTGCACCCACTAAAATAGAATGTTTGGAAAAAAAAATTATATTTTAGTCCATTGTAGAGGGTGTAGCAAGAGGAAATGTCTGACCAATAGAAGTAATGATGAGAGTTACTTCTATTGGATTCTGACATGCCAATCAACCGTCAGCCCCCCTCCCCCCTGCCCGTTCACAGACTTGTGACTCGTTCATGTGTTTTGAAGGCGTGGTTTCGAGGGGTGGGCTGAAGGGAGAGGCAAGGTTGTGTATTTTCAAAAATATAGCTTGCAGGAACTGTTTTTCCAAGATCTCATACCCCACCTTTAATTCTCTAACTTTTTTTTTTTTTTTCTTTGCAGGAACAAATGAGACAAAGACAAACCTGCCAAAGCAAAACTGCAGCAGATGCACCACATATGGGTGAGGAAACCTCACGTGTTTCACATCATCATTCTTCGTACTGTTACGCACGTTTAGCTTCAGCAGACCACCTGCCAAAGGCTCGTAACAATACCATCAACCATAAACTAGCTAGATTTAAATGTACAGGTTTGTGGCCCATAGGCACTGTTTCAGAACAGTGATTTCAGGAACTCGCCGTGGAACTGGAGTCACAACACAACATCCCAAGTCATAGCATCGTATCATCACACATAACCCGGAAAACATAAATGGGAATAGAATAAGCGTCTTATTTCAAATTTTCTTACCTAATTTTTGAAAGAAGGTACAGCCCTGCTATAGAGCAAATATGCGTACAATACGACAGAATACAGAAACTAATACACAAGATTAATAGTATGTCACTATGCAAAGAGTTGAGTAGCAACCTCATTTGGATCTTTCTGTTAAACTAAACTTTTTAAGGCACTTTTTGTTTCCTTTCATCCTTACTTCACATTTGATTACCATAAACTGGAAATGACTGAGGCCTTATTCAAAGCTGACCTTTCTCTGTGACAATGAAGGGTGCAACAAGCTAAGGACACACTTTACGGCTTTGTCAGTTTGGAGTGACAGCAAGCTACAGTGTCTCCTAAAACACTACACTTCTGCAAGAGCAGTGGAATGATAATGCCTTTCTGTTTGCCTCTACTGTCTCCTTTCTCCAAGGTTTGGAGAATCAATATATAGAACCTGTTTGAACTAAAAGCCTCTCAAATAATGTTACATACTCACCAAGGCGATGTGATGCATGTCCTGTCTTATCCACAGGCTTAAAACATGGAGAAGACAGTGCAAATATTAGGTAGAGGCACAAGCAGAAATAGGGAAAAAATGAAAACTAGGCTGTAGTTTTGACTTTGTGTAAAAACTGGGGTGTGATATTTCCCATAAAGGTTGTCTGCCTTTCTCTGTTATCTCCTCTTACTCGGTCTCTTATTCTCACTTTTTAGCTTTCTCTCCCTCTCTCACACCCTGTTTGCCAGGGACCATTTTCTGACAGGAAACATTACTGCTATTACTGATCGCTAGATACTGTTCGCTAGATGTCAAAAGAATCAGACTGATCACATGGCACAACAGAAGAGTTGCACTATGGCAGAGGGGACAGTCAAATGGCAGAAAATAATAGGGTGCTTGCCAGGCCTGACAGATAACTTGGAGGAAGCCATACAATAGGTAGGCAACGTGGCTGAGCTGCACAATAGAACAAGCGGGAAATGGCTTTACATTTCAACCGTCTTCTCATTTAAGCTGACATCCCAGATAGCATATGTCACACTGTAGAAAAATATCTATGCCAAGATACTGAGAATCACATCTGCAGGCAGCTCGCAAACTCCTTTTTTCAGCTCATCCTGCGAAATGTGCAGATAAATGACAAACTGGATGGTTATTTTTGGTTGCTTTCAATGCAGCGCTCTTCCCTTATTTATTCTCAATTAGCTTTTAATTAGAAATCAATCTCATTTAAATAAAAACATTGATCCTCATTCAAGAAAAGCAATTTGTCTGCAATTACAAAATCCATTAAAGCATAATTAGACTTTCTCACATCAAGATAAAAAAAAAAGAAAGAAAAAAGAGGATTTCAGTGTTTATTCTCAGTGCCGCGTAGTCTTGTCATCTCCTCCAGTGGAGAAGGCTCGGTGGAGAAATGTCATCAGAGCTTAGTCTTAATATTTGAGCTCAACGCAAAACAGTTGTCACGCTGAGCGAAAACAGAATTGGAAAAAAAATTTGTTGGCAAAATTCTTAGTGGCAAAGTTTATGATGATTGATTTTCTTCAAATGATGGTGAAATAAATAAACTGAAGTGCTTCATCTAGTGTGCACGGTCTCTTCTGTACAGGGTGTGAGAATGACCACGCAGCTCTTTTAAATGCCTCAGTCACAACATTCCATCCGTACGGCCTCTCTGTAGCAGCAACGGCATGTTGTGCGGTAAAACCCTCAGGATTCTCCTCGGTGTGTGGCCGTTGGCACCCCCCCTCCCCCCCCCGGTGTCGTAAAAAACTCTCTGCTAGCACCATTTAACCTTGAGCTGTTGCTACGCGGGCACATATCACCTTTGAAGCCCCCTTGGCCACTCAGATCAATCAAATTGTCCTTCGCTGTTTTAGGATGAATCAGCACTTTGGGGAGATTGATTGAATTTTATCTTGATTTCATAAAACATTGAGACAAACCAATTAAAGAGGCGGCTGACTGCAGCCACCAGCACTTAATCCATCATTCTGTCAGGGGGATAAAATCAGATTGACACTAATGTAGTCGATACGTTGGTGTGTTTGCAATCTGGTACAATAAAGTGGAAGTTAATTAGACGTACCTGAGGTAAGAGTCATGATTGGTGGGAAAATGGCTGTTGCTTTCGACAACAAGCTTGGATTATTTTTTTACAGCAAGAAGCATACATTTTTAACTAATTTACTTTATCATGCCCAACTACCTTGTCCCCTTTGACTCCATTCACTCAATTTTCAATGCGTTCCACCTTACAATGCAGCAAATTCCTCAGTGGCCAGTGGCATTGTACTGCAGTGCGGTCCAAATATTAGAAGAAGATGGATGTCTACGGCTCATTTTCCTGGTCGCGCCTCCCAACTGCAGATGAAATACGCCATGCACATTAGCATGCAGTGGTTTCCCCCGGAGTTAATGGTGAACTCCCACGGAAGTCTCTCTCTCTTTGTTTTAATGCAGGCTTCTTAATTACCAGTTGTCCCATTCAGGTTGTAAATGGCCCTTTATTGCCACTCTGTAATCAGAATAAATCCTCAAGTCTATTCACTGGCCTGATGCCCCTTCATTGATTTACAAATGACCCATGTATTATTAATCCAATGTTTTTCCCGTTTTTACCTCATTGTAAGCCCTATCTGCAAGTAAAGGGCAAAAAAAAAAAAGACAAAGGAGTGTAGGGATATCGATGCATCCTCGTACAGCATGTCACTTATCTGCAAGGTCATTTTGTGCAGTTTCTTTCCTTTTATGAAAAGCAAAAGTACAGTGATACGGCTCTCAGGCAGGAAATTATAATCTGTTGTGGTGGTGCAAAGTTTCTCTGTTAAAGTTTTGTTGAGGGAAACAAACAAAAAGAGACCTTATCTGATTTGATGGATGATATATTTCACAGCTTAAAAGTATGATTTAGAAACATTTTAAAAGAGGGCCTCTTGGTAATGGCTTTATATCTTCGTGCAAATGTCACACCGAAAGACACTGTCCACTGTTGGCTTTTATGTGACAGATTTACTGATGTGAATTAGAGCTTGATAACATGGTGCGAACTGAAAGGACCGACTGCCAGGAACACAGACAAATTATACTAAGGCAATCCTATATCCACCATCATTGAGATGCTGCGTCGAATGTAAACATTGAAAGAATACAGTGATTTTCACATAAATTGAAGCCCACATATAATTAAAAAAATTGTACCGATGTACAATTTTGAAACTTCTTTTAACAGTGCAGGTGCTGCAGTTTTAAAGGTTATGTCTCCCTTTTCTTGTCTACAAAAGGATTTCAGACGCTCAACTGTTTTGGTCATTTCTGGTTGTATGTTTTCAGCTCATTATTGTGTCGAATTTTTTTCCGTGGATAATAAGTGTGGTAACGTAGCCTTGGAAAGAACAAGGCATCACACTGGCTTGAATGATCAGTGAAACAGGACGCCATTTATTTTCAAACATCCTAGAAAATCAGCAGCCTCCAAAAATGATAAAATAGTGTGGAGAGAACTTATTCTGTACATTAATCCTTCCAACATAGAGCTGTGCTTCCTCCAAGCGGGCCAACCATATTATTTGGCAGTACACACACATATATATATATATATATATATATCTATAGTATGAGACTCCGCCTCTGAGTTCAAACTGGCCAATCAGGTTAAACCTCTAGACAAACGAACTGACAAAATTATTGGCAAATACATTACATTTATACATTTTCAACTCCATTTCCTCAGCTCATACATCCACGATTAAAACATTCAGAACTACTAATTTATATCTTTCTCAGGATTAATTTATCACACTGTTGAGTCACACTTCCTTTTAAAACAGAAGCACAAAATGGCCTCCTTAAGGAACACTCTGAAAGGTGAAGTATCAAAAAATGCTTTTAATTGATCAAGCAAATTATCCTTTCAGAAAGAATCCACACCTTGAATTAGAGTGAAGATTAAAAATAAAAAAAGGAAATAACTGAAGAATTATTTGAAGAGGGCTTTCGATGTCCACCTTTCTACACAAAAGTTTAAAAATGGTTAAAGAGGAAGCAAATGCTTCCTAACAACAAGTCTGGATCTTTGACTCGTTACAAAACATGAACTCGGCCACTGTGGTGTCAAACATCGGCTTGTGGACGACTGTTCTATGGTACTTTTCAGTTTTCCTGTATTTTGGAAAATATTTGGAAAAAGTTTTTGGCTCGGTCTTCCTTTGTGGGCATGTGCTAGTATCATCCAATGAAGTCTTTTTATATTTTTCCTTCAGATTTCAACTTTAAGTTGAACTGATGCAGAATTAGAGAAGAGTGGGCTTTTTTGGAAGCAGAGTGGCTGTACTTCCTGCTGTTTTTGCAGGAAATCTTTGAATACTTCCATATACAGATCGACTGATCTAGCCAATTCATGAAGACCTTGAGTTGGGGCTCACAGAAAGTGGCAGAGATCCTAGACTCGCATGTAAATGTAGGTACTGCTGATAACATCCCCGTTTGTCCAATTGTCCTCTATTTGAATCTGTTCTTTAGTCTTTTTTTTGGAAAATCTTGTAAATCAAGTAGTGCAGTCCAAAGGGATTCGTATTTTAATACCAAGTAAACATCTGTCTGAAACGCAGCCTATAGTATTATGAAATGAAACTGAAGATTTTTATTTTTTTATCATAGAGATGCACGCTTTCAGTTCCTCAAAGCCTGCAATGAGATCATTGCTAAGATACAGACTCTAATCGATATCTCAGTGGAGCACTGAAATTAATAAAAGTTATGGCTGTATTGACAAAGCCATTGGCAGATAAAGGCTGCCTGCAAAACGGTCAAGATTTGATTTTTGCAAAGTCTCACCGCACGTATTTACTGAGCGACAAGCACCACTTGTAAAGCATTTCGCCTGTATGTTTATTTGTTATGTAGACTGGAGAGAAATGAAGCATTAAGATTACAAACTGGCGGCAATTAATTCAGACCACGGATTTAACTCAACTTTGAATTACACTGACAGCGTAAGAATTATGCTTCTGTTACACGGAGGACAAAATTGATAATTTAGGACATTAAAGCTGAATCTAAGAACATTGTCGTCCTTTTTTTTGTTGTTTACTGTCTGACATAACCAGCGATGCTCAGCAGATGTGTCATCACACACACGCGCACAAAAAAAAAGAACAAACACTGAACGCAGTCATCAATTATAATCATCTGCCTCAAGTCTGTTGTGCTCACAGTTTCATCTCCTTCAATTACCACAGCAAATTGGCTTTGAAGCCTAAGTGTCAGCTGAAGCAGTTAATTCTTAATCAGCATTGTGAAAGTGGGTGTGGTATGCCATCGTTCACATTAGCTAATTTATTATCTTTCATTAGATTGTTTTAGACAAGCAAATGTATTAAATATAACCAGCAGCAGATTTGCTCTTCGAGAGACGATGCAGTCGAGTGGGGAAATGTTTGTTAATATTGCACACGCCGTCTTGGTGTTGCTCAAACAATGAATAACAAAGAGGGCTCAAGGAATTTTTCACATAGAGAGCAAAGAGAGCAAAGACACTTTACATATCCACAATCTGTCAGAGAAATAAATAAACCACGTTGTGCCTCTACCAAAACAAACAGCTGTCAAAAAGTCACTGAGGGGCGCCTCATGCACACCTTTCTCCCCAGAAAGAAAATCCCAGTTAAGAGGACCCCCCCCCCCCCCCTTATTGTTCTTGTATTTATTTCTTCTTTTTTTTTTTTTGCTGTTTTCCTTTGTCAACTTCCATCTTAGAAGCAAATCAAGCAAATAAACATCCTCGGAGCTGTCTGTGCTTTAATGTGATGTCTGCTGTGCGGCGTCTCACTACAGAGTAATCCTGCTGTAGCCCTAGGATGTGCCTGTGATCTCTGCTTTTAGAGAGCCAAGGAGACTTGGCAATAAAAATGTCATTATTATCATGTAGCACCTTGCACTAAATGCAAATAACATAAATTAAGGGGGAGGAAGCATTTGTAAACAAAACAAAACAGCCAAAGATGAAAGCATAAAAATGTGTCCCTTCTAGTTTTCTGAGCAGTGGAGTGAGATGATTTGCATGTCCCCTGCTTCTGAATGTACTGACTGCGTGTCTGAAACAGGAGGAGTTGGAGCTCTCTGCTGTTGGCGGTGGATTATGTGCACTTGGTTGTTTCAACAAAACGCTTGACAAGCTGCTTTTGAATTCACGAGCACAGGTGAAGCAAGCTGAAGGCGTTTATTTTTATACATTCTATATTACGGTGCAGGTAAACATTGTTTAACTTGTTACACGTCGCTTTTGCTTTATTATCGTCTATATCTTTTCTCTGCGTGTTGCGTTTTCTGTTTGCAGACAGATTGCAGGCACCAGGATGAAAGCAGGATCCCTCCTCTGAAAACAGTTCTTATCTGAATAAAGGGCGGGAGAGAGTGTGCCATATGTTTAACAGATTGTTAATCCCTTTGAGATGCTTGTGTGATTTTTTTTTTTTTTAAAAAAACAATTTTTTTTTTTTTTTTTTTTTAGTTATATAAATAAATCTGGCCACAAGAAACGAGGAAGGCAAGAAAGTTAATTAGAGGCCCCTATAACTGGCTGTGGTGAAAAAAACTCCTCTTCTGAGCTGTGGGACGTGAACATTTGACCTCTGGTACCCTGTTGGGATGAGCGGTGGATCCGTGCGGGTTGCAGAACGGGCTCTCCGTGTATCCAGAGGGGTTCCAGCACATCCAGGGGACGGGCAGTCAGATGTACGTATTGGAGCCAGACTGGGACGCAGGGAATTTAGGTTGACGGGTCAAACATTGTGGTCCTCAGCCGTTCTTGAGCATTTTTTTGTGGTATGATTGTTACAACTGTAAATCTTTGCTTGCCCAGAGATAAAATACACACTCTTAGTTTATGCTTGTTCTATTTATGCTCACACAAGACTTTTAAATGATCCTGCAACATTATAATTTACACTTTGGAATAATAAAGTATTAAATTCAGTTCAGTCTCAGTGTCGTGGACCTTTAAATGACTATATGACCACACATAAAACATTGAGTAAAACATTTAGTAATTCTCCTAACTCCCTCGGAGCACATGCTGACAGAGTCTCCTTGATTTTTGAATGATGATTCAAAGTTGCTCCTCATATTAGTTGTAGGTCTACAATAAAAAACATCTTTACTTGGCAGATTTTACACGCATTTGATCTAATTTGTGTATTCTGGTTTCAGTTGTTGCTGAGCTCTGTCCTCCTCTTGTTCATCACCTTGTTCAAGCCCAGATCCCATTTTCAGTGTATGAGGAGAGGATTAATACCTAACATAACACAAACCGTTGTCTATTTGCATCAGTGAAACACCCAATTTGGGTGAAATAATTTCGGTTATCTTGTCAAACCACTTCCTTCTTTGTAGATCTGTTAATAAAGTCAGTTACTCAGGAGGATTTTTTAATACGAACATCTCTCCCACTTACAGTTAAGGGGTCATTCACATTCATGTTGACAATAGTACATGCGATGAAGGTTGTAGCAAAATTACGAATGAATTTTTTTTGCATTTCAGAAAGCTTACTAGCTTTTCTGAAAGTGTAGGTTGTACCTGACCTCTACTGTCGCTCTTGGAATGAATAACTGTGACGAATAAAGGATTTTGGAGCATCTCCTAAAATCAAAATTACTTGTGTTGTTACAGGGACCCTGATGAAATCTGTGCTGTCTTTTTTTTTTTTTCTTCCAAGGACAGTCTCTAGAAGTGTCAACAAAGAATACAACTTTAACATCGGGTTCATTTTCCAGTCCAATGTTTCTTTTCTCTTCTTTCTTTTGACCACAGCTTTTCCTTTGCCTTCAAACAAGTCTTATTTTATTTAATCGCTATGCGTCTTCAAGCTAGACCAAGTGTGATTTGAACCAATGTTTTGCTTAACGTTGGGTTGATGAGTTACTACAAGGGCCGCTGTGTTTTAGAAACTCTTCAGTCTAAATATGGATGGAAATTCTGGAGTAATCATTCACTGACTTGAGTATTGTGCAAGGAAAGATTGGGATCGTTTTTCAAAACATTGGATTAAATGTGCAGAAAGGTCAAACACCTGACTAAAATCTTTATAAACCCATGTGTGCCTCGTTTTTACCCCCAGAGCAAACTCGATTTAGTCCTCTATTTCTACATTTGCTCATTAATGTACTTAATCATTCCCAGAACTATGGCATACACACTGGACAGAGGCTGCAAGGGATGAAATGACACGGAGGCTCGAGAAAAGAGAGTGTCACGCTGTAAAGAGAGTAGATTTGGACATAATTCAGTTTTGAACTTATTCTGCAAGGATTGGTGTTGCTGCTGTAAAGAGAAGAGCAAATAGAAGGGATATGTCGCTGATTTAACATCATGCAGCAGTGCCTCTTTTCACCTTGAGGTTACACGAATAGAGCACAGAGGATGCGTTGCACCCTGATGTTAGTGATTACACTTAATGTTCTTCGGTGACCAAAGGAAAGCCTGTGGTGTAACAATGCGGTGTGGTGAGATGTGCAGCTGTTTTGTATGAGGTGGATTTCCATTGTTAACTGTTGATTATTACGGTTTGGTCAAGAACATCAGGATGAATATAGTCTGTGTCTATTTTAACAGATTATTTTGGCAAATACGAGCTAGTTTAGTAAAGGGTTAGTATTTATCTAAGGTGAAGATGCTGTCATACAATGATCTCTTTATTTCAAAGAGACATCTTATTATGAATATTGGTAATTGAAATACCTTGTAAATTAATCTGATAGTGTTTTTTCACAATTAATTAACTGACCGAAATGCCAATTTAACGTTTAACTGGTTATCTTAAAATTTAGCAATAATTTTCTACCACTAAAGTGGACTCGCATTGCCAGTTAAATATAGTCTCTCAAGCTGCATCATCAGTACTGAGATACATTGATCCTCACTCCAAGTATGCGGCACAAAAGTTTGACCTCCTAATCTGTGCTCATTATCTGCCATTTTGGTAAAGAGAAAAACGAGGAACCAAACAGCATTGCTCTTGAGTTTTACATACCGTAAACTCATGGCACTGCACATGAACAGACCGCCAGCTGAAGCAGATTCTGCATGTTGTTTCTAATTAAGCTTTTCACATACCTTTTCATAGCATCAAATGACAAACACACACATACAAAATGCAAAGTAATAACAAGCAGTGGAACTTGATGTGTTATTTCACTGCTTAGCAACAACGTCATTTAAGTGGTTTGTTCTGATCCAGACTATCGTGTTACAACACTAAATCACATAATAACTTTTTTTTAACAGTTGAGCAATATTTGACATATTCTGTTGGTAAAATGAGCTCTGCTGGTTTTGAAGAATGAATGAATAACTATCTGGCAGGAAGAAGGGCGGCAGTATTAGAGATGGGCCAAATTTTTTAAAGGTCAATGCGACTGTCGTCTCTATATGGGATCATCTTATTTTAACCTGTCACCTGGTAGTAATGCTCCTACCACAAGGCAGAGGTAATGCTACAAGCTGTTTGCTAAATGTTACGAAACAAGAAACGCATGAAACCAAAGACCACAGCCATCAGCCAGACTTCAAAAATATAAGGAAAGTGAGGTGCAGTGCAAATTGCCAGGTATTTATTCTTCACCAATATGACATTTTGTGGTGATAATGACAGATGTTGTGCCACATTAATTATATCCTTGCATCACTGTAGATTGTCATGGCATAATGAACTTGCATGTTCCCAGCGATTTTTTTTTTTGAGTGATATTTCTGCTTGAAATGCACATTGAAATGACAGATGCTATATCAACTTTGACAACTTGACATTTTTTTAGATATAAAGTCACACAGAATCACTCTTTTTGTTGATGCTTAGTTTGATGACATGTTTCTCCTGCAAAATTGTGCATTTTTTTCTGACTCAGTGCAGCTTTTTAGCCCGTTTGTCAGCAACAAGGTGAGTTGCAGACTCGCTTTGCATCATTGTTCGCAACGTTACTGAATGTTTTTTTTCTTTTTTAATGTTCTATACTGTCAGTATGCATGTGTTAAAGAATCCAGTGAGTTCATTTTCGCTCATTAATAACAATGATATGATTACAAAATCCAGTTTGGCTTATGTTCACTACCTTAATCTTTCAATTTAAATTTTTATTCATAAGGAGCCAAAGTTTATCTTCACTGTCCGTCTCAACTCAGCATACAATGTAAGGCAATTGTTGTCCAGCCGTGCTGCTTTCCTTATTGCGTCGTCCTAGCAGACAGAGAGAAAGTTGCTCATGCTGTAAACTTCCACAGTGGTTTGTCTAGATTTCTGCCAACCGATGAGCTGGTTGTGTAGAGTGGGAGGCATCTTGAATTATGGATTTCCACTTTTTGTGCCTATTTCATGAGTTTAGCGACCTAAAAGTAAAAGACCATTTGCATTTAAATTCTAGACATTGCTGAGTAGCTGGCAGCAAGCTTGGTAAGCTCTCGTGGGGGTTGTGGTCTCTTTAACCCTGCAGAGCAAGACTGATAATCACTGATACCCACTGATGCTTAGATTAAAAGCACACATCAGCCCAACTGTGTTTTTCCAATGAAATGTAATGCTTTTCATCCTCTAAAACATGATCAATCAAGTATCAAGTATGTACTTGTGTGGCAGAGATGAGATGCAGTGCAAAAATAAGTGCCTGACAGTGTGTGTCAAAAGCTGAATCAGAGATGGCAAATATAAAGAAATAGGAAATTGTGCATCTTACAGACCAGAGTAAGGATCCATTCACCCTCACAGTCACTGCTCTTAAACTTACTGTCTTTTAATAATTTCTTACCTTTCGGTTAACTGATGTTCTTTACTGGCAGTTAGGTTAAGTGAATAGCAGAAGTATGGGATCTCTCAATGTTTTATTTTCTTTTTCTTAATCTATACAAATCTATACAACATATCATATAACGATAATATAATGCTATTGTCCAGCAGCATACTCTTAGACTTAGAGTCACCTGCTTCACTGGAACATGCTACTGGAACACTGTGTCCCATTATCCCTCGAAGGGACCATCGCCCACTGATTCGGTGATGTTGGTGAGTTCCAGCAATTATTATTAACCATGTACTAACTAGCTTACACTTTGACCTGCTGCAACAGCTGATGTGAAACAATTGAGATCTGAGCTAAGATGTATTCAGTGACCCCCTGAAACTGATTAATAAAAAAAAAGAAATAACCAGGATAAGCTTGTCAGAAACACAGACAATTACTTTATCTATTTATCTTTTCTCAAAAGGAAGCAAGTGGAAAGACAATTTAGGGTTGGTTTTATTTAGTTTTTTTGCAAGTTATTGTGACTGAAGAACCTTAAATATGAAAATGAATTGATCTCATTCCTTTTTAGTTTGATTTATTTTTTCATGCTAAACTGCTAAAAAAAATGATACCGACTTCAGCTCTTTGTTTGGTCAATCAGAAAGATGTTATCAACAATCAGAGGACTAAAAGTTAAATTGTGACATAAATACATGTCATAATATGGCATAAATGGGGATATAAATGTCAGGGAGATATTTGCTAACAGTTTTTGAACTACTCGTCCAGTTTTGTTTTTTTTGAAAACCTTGCTAATTATAGTGTAAGTAGTCCTCGTACTCTTCTTTTAACTGGATTTATTTTGCTCCTTTATCTGACTGGAAATGATTATTTCTGCATTTGTAAGTTGAAAACATTGCTCTGCATACTTTGGTGCTTCAGTTCGTGTCCCTAATACTTGGTCCTTTTATGTTGGCTCCTTTAAGTTGCAAATGACAAAGTACTGCACTGTTCTGATCCTGCTCAAATTCTGACCTCTGACCTGACTCAAGGTCAGAGGAACAGTAATTACTTCTCCAACTGATAATGTTTAGATAGTGAGTCTGACATACTGACACTGTGAGTGTGTGATACAAACGATCAAGGGCAAAAATGTAACTTTTCAGTTTTGTGATATGGATGGTAGAAGAAAAGATCGATACAGAAAGTGTGAAGAAAAATTCAAATAAAGTGAGAAAAGTTTTGGCACATCAATCCTCTGAGCCAGCTGTCAGAGGTGACATTTCATTAGTACATTTTGTCAATAGAGAAATCGGCTGCGGCGGAAATGGTTGGGTGCAAGTAAGAAGTGAGAACAGAGACAGAGAGAAAGAGGAAGCCTGCAAAGAGGAGGAAAAGAGCCCAGTCCTTTTTCATTAAACCCTTCCTGATTCCAGCTACTGAAACATTCAGGCACTGTGGCTATCCGTGTGATGAGAGAGAAGGTGGGTGTCCCTCTTCCATTTTAAGTCCCTATCAATCATCCACCCTTCACTTTTTACCCCCTGCTGACGTGGCATCGGCAGCCCACATTTCTCTCAGCCTGCTCAGGGTCCAGGGAAGTTTTCGTTCATCCTTCCCTCCACCAGCCAAGTAGCAGAAACATTTAAAGGAAACTCGCCACCATAACGACACCTGCCATTTCCCATAACATCCTCATCCATCAATTAAGAGGTTTCCAGTAAGTGGGAGATGGTTATGGCAGAATAAGGCCAGACTTTTTGATGACAATAGCACATGGGGAATAAAGGCCCTCACTGTTAGCCCCATGTAGGCCTATAATCATGCCAGTAGCTGCAGGCAGTTTATGACAAGAAGGGGTCCACTGATCACAAGACTTGTAGATTGTACACGGCAACTGTAGCTCGTTATCACTAAATGATTTTAAGTTTAGTGTGCTTAGTGCCAGACTTTTCTGTCAGATTTCAAATGCAGTGATAGCGCAAGTGAGAATGAAGCTCAAAGCAAATTAATTGGCTTTTAATGTAAAAAGCACTACATTGTATATAGGTATTGAGTGATTTATTTATATATTATTATATTACGTTATAAATATATCATATTTGTACTGTATAATACAATATGATATGTGTGTCGTAACAACATTAGTTGGCTGTTAAACTGAAAACCTGAATATGTTTATCAGCCACAATACTGAACCATTGTTCAGCTTTTAAAACGTGGCTTCTGCTTGTAGTGCAAAAGTGGAATATCTCCCTTAACCTGTTAATTATAATCTGAATTTTCATTTTTGTGTGATGCAATAAATCAAAATATAACCTGTCTCAGTCATTTTTATACAGTGATTACTTTTTAAATGTTGTTTCTGCTTTCGTTTTGGTTAGTTTTAGGCACGAAGAACTCCTGACCATTTCTGGCTTACCTTGAAACAGATCCTCACACTACAGGGCTGTGTGTTATCGAGGCTTTGTAATGTCCATCTGCAATACAGAGATTTTCATTTTGTGCCTATTTCACAATTTGACTTAATAGTGTAGAACATTTTCAAACAGTGCCAAAGATCAATACCAAAGATACATGGTATAGGATTTTTTTTTTTCACTCTCATTTGCCAACATTGTTGTGCATCTACAAGTTTAACTGTAGGATGTGTAAGCCGTGTGATAATGTTGGATCACACTCAAGTCAAGCTGTGATTGGCCAACTGCGCTGTATAGGCATTGTACTCCTACTTACAGCTCAGATTAGTAGTTCACAAGAGTTTATTGCACCAATGTGTAAAGTTAAATGCAAATATTTACAGAGATCTGATCGCTTGTGCTCTTGTTCGCAGTTTTTTAATAGTTCCTCATGTTCTCTGCCACGTGACGACCTTCCAGTTACAAATAACTATAAACGCTACTCTTTAGGAACTAGTTCTTAGAGATTGCATCTATAACCCAACCCTTAGTCTTATTTTTAAGTGTAACTGGGTGCATTACTTAACTGCATCTTTCAAACACAGTCCTTTAGATACTGTACATAAATAGCAGCGTCAACTTGGCAAATCATGTCTTCAAATTTTCCTGCCATTCACAGCCCACTTAGTCCATATTCCCCCAGCACTTTAGCACAGCCTTTGCTGTGATTACTGCAGTTCAACGGCTATCTGTTGGGCTTCCCGTCAGACAGCTCCTAAACTGCCTGCTCTTAGAAGCTCACAAGATGCACATCATAGGCAGCAAAAGGGGGCGAAGATGGCAGTTTTCAGCCTTTTCAAATGTAGAGCAGAATACCTTGGGGCTCTCACCGTGTGAGATGCCATTTCTGGATCGAGGCAGTCCTTCCCATTCCTTGGCTTTCATGTTGGTTCAAAATGTTTTTCTCTCATTTGCCCATTATGCTCCTCAGAGTCTGGGTCATGCTGAGATACACAACACAGCAGAGAGTGAAAAGGCACAATAAAACAAACCCGCTGCATGGAAAAGTTTTAATTCAATAGTTTAAGGTTTAGAACCCAGGAAAGAGGTGGAGTACAGAGACTGAGCATAATTAGATCATTTGGGGTATACAAACATTGAACTCCATTGTTTTGGAGCATTTGGTGCTGTCTGTTATGGTAATTTCCATCACTTGACAGTATAAATTATAATTAAATGGCAAAAATCTGGATGTGTAATATCTGTATCTTCCCTGAAGAGTAATCTCTTTACTTCTGAATCTCTGTTACCACACATAAATGCTCTTTAGACCCATGTTTGTTGCTTTTCTCTGACTGCTTGAATACTAAGAGAAAAAAGCGCGTAGCAACAAGCAGTAATAGGTCGGTGTAGAATTTTGCGATGTAATTAATACAACATAGTGTTGGTTGCTCTCCAGCAAAAACACATGACTGTCAACAAAGAGATAGATGAAAATAGAATGGCCATATTGTTATAATTGTTAGACTGCTCTTAGTCAACAAATGATTTAATAGCAATATAGATAAGAAATAACCGTCAGGTCTTTTCATTGTACAGCTTCTGTACATTTAAAGTGAAGGTACAAAACCCTTTCAGCTCTAAAGAAAAGACAGCTGAGGGGAAGCCGCTCTTTTCATATTGTTGATGTGACAGAATATGGTTCAGTCACAAAAGTAATTTATTGTATTTGTACAATGACAATAAGATACTGAGATGTTGCTCTTTTAACATCTTGAGGGGAATCTTGTTGATCAGGGTGCTCTCCAAATTAGCATGTCTATTAGAGTTTGCAGTTAAATCATTTGTTTCCTTTATTTTTGACATAGCTTTGATGGCTTAGTAATCTCTGAAAATCCTCAGATAGCGTCTACTTTTACCCACGCTCAGGAAAAAGAGGACCAGAGTAGGAGTGGGGAACATAGGAGTTTTAGCTGCCAATGTTGCACTTTTCACTAGGGGTCAGACCCAGTCATGAATGCTAACTGAATACCAAATTTGAGCAGTCTTAGTACACTTTTAACCTCAGACAGTGGAAAAATAGCCACTTGTGTTGCATATTTATTGTGACACTAGGCCATAATAAAATGATAATGACCTTGCATAATGACAGTGAAGACATATTTAACGGAGATGATTTGAGTTTTCATTAAAAGTGAAGTACAAATCTGTTATTCTTAGAGCATTATTCACTCCAATGTTTTTGTGGGAAATCTGTGGGGGTAAAAAAAGGTTGTGAACCAGCATCCAGTTCAGCCACAATGTTGAAATCACTGCACAAAATCTCCAGTCGCACACAAATAGGGACAACCAGCAAATCTTCATGATTTTAATGATCATGGCCCCTTGACACAAACCAGGAAGAAGAAAGAACCAGGATTGAGGCATCTCTTACAATAATAATAGGAGGAATGCTGAATCATCAGGTGGAGGCAGGGTCAGTATGAAACATTTACATGAGCTCCTGTCATCCATGTTCAGAAAAGCAAGAGGTGAAACCGAGGTAGCAAAGCCAAAGTCTTTTGAGGAAAAACCTTCCTGAATCAGAATAGCTATTTGTATGCATAGCATATTGTGAATAGTGTGGCTTCATGATGGCTGTAAGCTAAAAAAATAAATAAAACATCTACTCAGTTAGGTCTAATCCACACTGACATGTTAAAGTAATTAATCACATTCCAATATTTGGCAAAATACTTGATTAGTTGGGTCTGTGGAAGATGCAAGGCACAGTCTGTGCCCCATGTGCAACAGACACACACGGTGCCGGCACAAAGGAATCCTCCACTGAAAGGAAGGGGCAATAAGGCTGGGTACATGATTTGTATGTAAGCATGCGCAAACTAATTAGGAATCTGTAGACATGCACATGGTTCTATGTATACTAGCTCTCAGGTCCACTTTTTCAAAGCTTCCAATGTCTAGGCATATAACAGGTATACAATATATTGTATTGGTGGAGATGGCACTGATTCTCCTGCGCAGAGAGATCTGAGAAACCCTTGCAGACTGGTCGGCAACATTAGAGCCAGTGACTCAAATTAACTGATAGAAATTGATGAAGAAAGGTGGCTCTGTGCTGGGGACTGCTCTTGAGCCCCTGGAGCTGATTGTGCAAAGAAGAAAGTTGGTGAACATAATGGACAATACTGCCCACCCTCTACATAACGTAGTGTTGGAACAACAAAGTGTGTTCAATCAGAGGCTTCTTCAGCTGTGCTGCAACACACAACGAAACAGGAGGTTATTCCTGCCAGCAGCAATAAACATATGCAATGACTGCTTAAGATGTTTAATGAAAAAAAGAAATTATAACAAAATAAATACTCCAACGTTATAGTTTCCCTTTGGAATTGATAAAGTATTTTGTCATTTCATTTCAATTAATTCCATTTCAGGTAATCGGGTAGCTGACAACAACATCAGTGTTACTGTTGTTCCAAACAAGCAGCGCCCAGTGAGCCAGACTGATATTTCATCGTTTGTCACCGCCACTTTGTTTTGATCTCTGAGAGACATGTCACGGTTCATTATGGCGACCTTGCAATTCCGTATGATGCATCTGTGATTAAAACCATTCGGTCCTTGGTTAAGTTGTTTATATCACAACATGGCATGAATAAACGGTTTCAAATAAACTCTTTTAAATTAACCCCTTGAAACTCACCTTAATTTATGCCCCCAGCCCTCTGTCGAGAAATTCAGTCTCATGAATGAATAGGCTGTGTCTTTGAAACAAATGTGCAACTGGATAATGGGGAACTGTGAAAAATGTTTCCACATGGTGTTAAATGGTGTTAAGCCACCATTTAAAGTCGTGTCAATACCTGCAGCAAAGTATTGATCTCCTGGGTCTTCTCGAAGGCCCAAAGCTTTACAGCTTGTTGATAGATTATGTAGATGCACTTTGCAGTGTTTGGTTGGGCTGTCTTTGCCATGATATAAGTCATGACAACGACCTCAAATATTTAGTTTTACTTATGAATTTCAAAACAGGCTTCATGGCAGCCAAAGGCGAACTGGACATTATAGCAAATTTGGGATGAGTGATTGATAGGGACCACGGTGTACACAGTCCACATGATTTTACTTTTATAACTTTAATATAGCAATCTACTAAAACGTTGGTTTTAGTTACTCAGAGTGCATTCATCAGTTTCCTTTAAGTAATGCAGGTGGTGATGCTTCTTTGAGGGCTGAAAACAGGATTAGGGAGTCAAGTAAATTGCACTGTCACTTTGTGATGGGTATTGAAGTCGTATTTCCCTGTGACATGTCTGCTACACAGACTGACTTAAAAACAGATGACAAGGTGTTGCTATGGAGACCTGAGCGAGGAACCTGCAGCAGCCTTTGCTTGGACAGTTTATGCAAACCCTATGCAAGCACTGTTTTGTGGAATGCATTAAAGGGGTCTAGGTTAAAAAGACTCTTAGCAACACTGGGCATGTAAGAAGGACAATGACATAAAATCCTGTTCATGAAATATTCAGTGGTTGAACTTTAGAAAGCCAATTGATTAATATGTTTGGTGGATGATAAAAAAAAAGTAGTAAAAACTTGAGGCTGGAGCTAATAACTATAATTCCTTTGATTAAATTTGTTCAGTTCTAAATAGAGCTTGACCAGTTCACTGACCTCCGAGTCTTGTTGGGCCATATTGGCTGCCCATAGATGTAATAAAATGCCATAAAGTAGCTTATATTTCAGAGAACACTGACAGTTGATTTATCAGTCACATTAGACACATGGCTCCAGGGATGGCAATATCGTCTGGCCAGTTGATCCAGCTGTTTTTGTCCACAGTGCCAAGGTCAGATTTCCTGTTCTTTGAAGCATGTGATCAGATGGATTTGAAGCCATCCCAGTATCACAACTAAGCATGTAATACAGCTTCTTGTTTTGTCACAGGAAACTATATCAGTAGCTTCAGTTACATGAACAAATATTTCTTTCTTTAGTTTGAAATCCTCCTGATTTGAGCACTGTTATAATTGAACATTGGTTATTTTGTTTTGTTATGACTATTACCAGAATATTAGTGTCCATGTTGTCTCGATAATAAGTTAATGGAAGTGTCAACGGTCATAACCTGCAAAATTCAAAAGCCATTTATGAGTATTCACCAGTGCTAATGAAAACCAATGTGAAATGATTTACTTGACTTTCATGTTAAGGTTAATACTAATGTCATTTTATTATAATGATACAACTTCAATGTTTGCCGCATTATGTGAACAATCAACTTGCTAATAGACTATGTGACAAATTCAATTGTAGTTTAGTCTTGCATTCTGTTACTCTGTAACTGGAATGTTACTGTATCATTGATCTATGAATAAGCTCTATTGTGGATCACTGTGTTGCAAAATGTCTCTGTATAAAAGAGAATGTTGATTAAAAGAAAAGGAAAAAAAATGCTGTCTTACTATTACTAATTTACTATTAGATTTAATACATTTTTACATTTCTCTGGAACATTATTGATAATGTTGGCAATAATGTAACAATAGAAGTTAACAAAATGTACATCTTTGTTCCAGTTCCTAAAGACATTTTAATGCACCTTTGTTACCTTCATAATATAAATGTTTTTCCTCATTATTTAAAAAAAAAGAAAAAAGGAAATCTTGTGTGCTCATATCTTCAGGTGAACTGCAGCATATTGTAGCTTATCTATCGCCGGTAATCCTGGCCCACTTAAGAATATTTCTGTTGTTGGGGAAATGACCTAAAAATTGAATAAAACTGGAAACTATGCAAATATGGTAAGAAAATGACCATTATGATTATGCATCATTGAAATTCAGATGAAAAAGATGAAGCCCCTATTTTGTAACATCCATCAATATGATAATTTTAACATTTACTCCCCCCCTGTCCTCTATTTCCTGGTTCTGTACTTTCTTTTCTCTCAGCCTTGAAAGCGCTGCAGCTGTATTCGGTGCACACAAACACAGACTGTGACAGCAACATAAGTCTTCTACTTCGGTATAGTTGCCTCATTTCCTTTAATCCTTACCTGCTTATTCTGATATTAACACAAAGAATTAAGCACATTTTCTACGTTCAATTTGCCCTGGGGAAAGTAGGTAAATGGTAGGGGTGCCTTTGTAATATTTAAAGGAATTAAAATTGAGTTTTTTTTAAAAACTTGCCCAATTTTTTGAAAACATCTTTTTGTAAAGCATATAAAGAGAACTAAGGAACTTTCACAACAACACAGTAAGTGTGAAACATTTGCCCCCTCTTTCTTGAGTTTGAGGAATCTGTTCTTTAAGTAGATTTGTATCAGTCTGAAGATTAATGTTTCTGCAGCTGAGGAAGAGTGTCGCATATCGAGTTATCTAATGGTATATGCAGCAGGGAAATGTGTGTGTGACCAACACAGGTGTATTCTTTATTTCTAAAGGTTAATATCTTCGGTGAGGCAACAATGCCCTTTAATAATCTTCAAAAAAGACCCTGCATTAAGCATTTTCACTTTCCAATAGGAATTAATTTACTATACAGTATCGCTTATTAGCATGTAACGTCTGTTTCATTATAACATGTCCTGTTTCATTAGCATTGTGGTTCCTGACATAATTTTCTCTACTATTTCACATGTTTCTAATGGTATTCTGCTTTCACAGGGCAGTATGGAGTAATTTGGAGTCACTGGCAAAGCTGAAGTGTGTGCTTCAAAGAACAAAATAAGTACTTTCTCGCTGTTCATGAAAATAAAAGCGATGATAAGGTGGAGTCCTGCTGGGAAAATTGTTGCAGTGCTCTCTGCATCAACAACACGTGGTAGGGTTTGTCCTCTTCAGCTTGACTAAAAATAAAGCTGAATTGCAGCCAGGGAAGGTCAGTATGGATTATGGAGCGCTGCACTCCCAGTGGAAAAGAGTTGTTTGTTGTCCGTCCCAATGTCAGATCAAGAATCAGGAGGGAAAGTGCCTCTCTCAGCAGGTCCAGACTTCCTGTCAATGATAATCCGATGGAATGGCTGATCTGGGCTGGATGGACCGAAGTCAGCATGGAAGAAACAAGCAGGAGAGTGTGCTGTTTCCATAGATTGTATGTTGGATATGGCTGCTTGTAAATAATTTTAGTTCAGCAGTAGAACCGCTGTTAGGTGATGTGTTTAGTGGGTAAATTAGGCTTTTTCATTTTTATCATTTTTCTTATTCTGCTGAAGTATTTTATGCCTTTTTCAGTCAGCTCAGGTAAACAGCAGGCATTCACTGTGGTATTGTGGAGGACATCTAATCTAAAATTTGCTTCAAGTATTTTTCATGGTGAACCTGCGTTTCACATGGTTTCATTTTCAGTAATTAGAGGGGAAAGAAAACTATTCATCTACATTCATACATGTCATAAAATAACTCCAACGGTAGCTTGTCCAAGTTGGGGGTCACACCTGTGTTTGCTGACAGGGACGGTATGTTCCGCACTCAGGGCCATCGTATCCAGATGGTAAAATCTCATTGAGATATGAGGTGAGGCACAATTACAGGAACTGCAGAATAATCGTCTTCACCAATATGCCACAGTGTCCAAGATCTGCGGGTTATGTGGAATGAGCACAAACAACACCTGGCAGCTCAGACCTGTTTCCCCTATAGAGGAGATCAGTTAAATGATCTTGCTTCCACAGCCAACTTGTAGTTAGCAACTGTGCTCATAAGTACTACTGCAGTTATCGCTTATCAGGGACGGTGTCTTTTCCTTTAATCCAAGGAAGTCTCTGCATTTGTTTTGAATAATTGGCTAATTTACTCCATTTCAAGTCTAACCAAGAAACCCAGTGGGATGTTTTAAGAGGCCTTGAATTATCTAACTAATGGTCAAAATCAAAAGAGGGCTTCTTTTATAACAGTATGCAAATATTTGGCACCTTAGTGCATTGTTAATTAGACCTATTGTTTAATTTCTAAGGCAGGGATTTTCCTTGAACAAGCAGTTGAGTAAAGTTACACTTTAAAGGTTAGAGATGGTCCCTACAAGACTGAATCCATTCACAGTGGTTAGACTCGTTGCACCGCATCCATTCAGTTGTAAAATTGCTTTGAAGTACACTTGAGCTAAGCATTGCTTTTGTACCTTCGCCTTGCCTTTGGCACATACGGTTGATAATGAATGTAGGGCTTTTATCCTGAACTTGGAATGGTAAAGCAGCTGATGACAAGCGGATCTCCCCAGCAAAAACGCTGTGGTTCATGTAGGTGTTGCAGCTGTTGTGAAAAGAGCTTTCAGTTTGCAATGGACTGAATCGTGCTTGCAGTACTCCTTCTTTAGGAAACTAGGTCTCCGTTACCAGAATTTCAGAGCGCGGCTCATAAAATTCACTGTGTTGATGCAGAGACTCATATAATTGGGCCGAATCTGAGGAGTACAAGTGAGTCATTGAATACATTACAAGCTGAACCCATCGCTCAACCACATAAATACACCTCTTAAACTCACCTCATTTTCCAGATCACTGCTCATCCTCATCTTTATCACTTCTCTTGAATTATCTGTCTTCTCAGCATGACAGAGCATTAATGTCTAAAGTTGCCAAACTGAAGGTGATGGCACACCTCTGTGTAATTTGGCCACTTAGACAGCTGCAAACTATTTCCTTAGAGGGAGCATGAGTGTGGGTGTGATCATGTCCTTGGCTAATGCTAATGCATGCTCAATTGATTAAACAGAAATCAATAACTGAGCCTGTTCAAATGAAACAGAGTGATGTGGCATGGTTATTTTTACTGTGAAATAATTAGAACACCAGCTGCATTTGTTGGTGGTTTTTGCGATGAGAATTGCGAGGGGTTTGCTGCTGCCATAATGCTGCAGAATAAAACAACAGGAATTGTTCCAAGAAGGTTATAGACGAAATTCGAATGCCCAGTGCCAACTTTCTACTCTGTGAATTTGCTCAATCTGCTCTGCACTGCACATAAACAGCATCAGCATTGTGATTCATGCACATGTAGCAGGCCTTGAAGTAGTCGTGTGCTCCATCATGTCAGATGAGGTACAGATGAGTTAAGTGTCCACATTTGTCCACTCTCTCATTTCTCTATCCTCTTAGACGATGTTCTGATGCAAATTCTGTTGTCCTCGATGGATTCGCCATCTTAAATCCTGTGTCTGCAATGTGTTTATTCAAGATTACTACGACTAGTTTTATAGCCTCTGAAAATGTTACGTGAATATTTTGCTCATTAGATATTTTCATATTCCTCTGTAATGTGAAAATGGTTGTGGTGACATACAGTATAAATCCATTTTAGATTGTAACAATTTATGTCCTGTAGTACAGTGCAGATCAATGCAGTCACCTACCCATTCAATACTGATCACATGCGGACAATCGGGCTGGAGCCCTGGTGTTGTTATTCAACGGTGAGGGTAACCCGTAGAATCATTTTTCGATGTACAAGAACTGTGGCAGGATGTGTTGCCAAGGTAACCTTAAAAATGTAGGAGAAGCTTAATTCAATAAGACTGTGTATTTTAATTTTGAATATGATATTTTTTCTAACCATAACACAGCAGTTTTGTTACCAAGTATTTCTAATACCTAAAGCTAACCTGCTACTTTTGATACCCAAAGCTAACCAAGTACAATTAATGATTAAACCTAACCAAGTCATTTTCATGCTAAAAGCTAAAGAAGCAGAAATTGAAACCAAAACTATAAAGTGAATCAATGGAGAAAAATAAATAAATAAGTGCAAAACAGCTGTCTGTGTGGGTCTGGTGCCACCGACTGTAATGTTTCAACATTTTGACAGTCAGTCTAACTCCACCAGACAGCCTTTACTATATTATCCCTCACCTGTGATGAGTATTGAAATTACACTGACCAATGAACATTTCATCGTGTCTGTTGTAATTGTGCGTTCACGTTTCCTCAAGTGGTAGTTAATTACAGACCGAGAAAAAAAAACCTGTGAGAGGACAAAAGTTGAATCATTTCTGGAAAGCAGGGTGTTAATTATGATGTGCTGTAATTGCAGATCTTTCAGGCCAGCCAATTATAAGATTGAAATAAAAGCTGGCAGCCATGGTCCCCCTGTGTTTTGAAAATAACTGACAATATTAACTGCTAGGTTACCACTGCTGTGACTAGGTCACTTCAGATCATATTTGCTTTAAATAGAGCTGTCGTCCAAAGATTTAAACTTAGCCTGGATCATATTACATATATATAATGTGTTACAAAAATGTATGGGTTATTGGTATTTACAGATTATTCATTCTGCTAATTTTTGCCAAGATAGAAATGTTGTGAGATTAAATATTTGAAACTGTCAAATGTTTCAAATGTATGTTTTCAGTCAATGTTTCCTATGAAATTAAACATATGATTTTCTTTTTAAAAATGTGAACAATCTCTAACAAAGGTCTCTGGGATAAGCCTTCCATTCATCCAGTGTAGGAAGCATCTAAATCAAACAAATCAGGGTAAAATAAGGAAGCAATGAAGGAACACCAGTTAATGCTTAATTGCTAAAGTGGGTCAAAATGTTTGATCAACATTATTTAGTATTTTACAGTTCCAGAAAAGTTGGAACTGCGATCATTCATAGTGTTAACATGGTGTGATCATTTAAAGATCCCTCGTTGTGCTTATTTACAAGTTAATCATTCTGTTACTTTAATAGTTAACGTGCTTCAATGTTGCCACAGCACATCATGCCTGAGTAGATAGCAAGCTTACCGATGCACGTTGAGACCAAGAGCACCTCTGCAAATTTGTTTTGAAGCATTTTTCTTTTCACATGTGTTGGCTTAGTATTGGTTGCATCAATTTGGAGAACATCCTCTTTGGTAATTTTGCCAGTCATTTGTCAATCACGTACATATTTCTTTTACCCCCCCACCCTATGTGTGAGCTTTTTCATGAGGGATCATTGTCCATTTCATGCTGAAATATATGAGTACCGTTAACATTAAAGTTTATTGTCTTTTAATTTGACCTTCATTGAAATTACAAACATGGTATTCATTTATTTTGAACAAATAATTGATTACAGTAGGGGTCATTTGACTTGATTAGGGAAGAGTCTTAGTATGCATATTAAAAATCCTGTATGTTGACTGTTTCCAATTTCTTATAAATACTAATCTCTCCTTGTGAGATCCAATTATGTGCAGTGTTGCATATTGATTATGCCAGTAGTTCAACAATAATAAGAGGCATAACAATAATACAGATCCCTATATTGCATAATTGTATTTTAATAAATCTATTGTTTCGATACAAAACCTTATCAGAGTATCGTGAGGAAGCAGATATCTACTTCAAGCTCCTTTCACTTTCAATAAAAGAAAGCTTGTTGTATTTTCAGTATGTTCATTATTTCTTCTTGCTATTCCAGCTGTAATTGGGTTTTCTCTTAAAAACAAACAAAGCTCCATCTCTGGAAAACATAAATACCTTGGAATCATTCTTACTTTCTTTCTTACCCTTCAGACCCTCACTTTTTTCTTTTCTCTTCTCCCACGCATTTCCCAATTACTATTCTTCAGCGCATCACAGTTTCTTTTAGCCATTCATAAGTCATCTCATCCCCCATGGGACCTGACTTGCGGTCTTGCTCACACCATCCATAATAGTAATCAATTGTCTTGAGTCACCAAATTACCTTCACCTGTTTAAAAATTCTTTTGTGTTCACGTGGAAATTGGTTTTCCTTAGTTGGCTGAATGATTTGCTATTTGTCATGGACGTCCCATTGAGTCCAGTAGTTCACAGATACATAACTTATGAGGGTCAAACACTACCACCGTTCCTTCTGTTCCTTACTGTTTCATCTGAGCACACGTCAATGACAATGTGATGCCTCTACATCTTTGTGACCTTTTTTAAGATTTGGAAATGCTGCTCTAGGCTCTTGGTTTCCAAAGACAGGGTATGGTGCTGAGAAATGAGCTGGTCTCAAATGAAATTTTACAGCTGTTGAGAGTTGCTGTGGTTGTACATTTGATCAGTGAGATGATTGATTTAATGAAACTACATAGAAAACCACACGATGAAAACACAATGCCCCTCTCTGAACTCAAACTAGAATTTGAGTTTGATTTAATCTCACTCTATTGTCTCAGGAAATACACTTTAAGCTATCACAATGTAGCAGAGGGTTTCGCCTTTCTGATATCTTTAGGGTTTCATGGTAAAGCCTCAGACATGAGAGGCCCCAAGATAGGTTTCACTTTTGGTTTCATCACTTTTGGTCTGCAATACTGGTGCTCTTCCAGTGTTGTTTATTGCACCTTTAAAGGCCGCTGAAGTGTAGCGTCTTCACTATTCATCCTGTATTATTCAGCACGGTTACATGCACAGTTCGGTTGAGCTATGGTTGCAACTCGAATTAGCCATTTGACTTCATCATTGTCTTTGTCCCAGTATACATGCATAGGAGTATGCATGCTGTATACTTCAAATGGCTTTCTGAAGTATGTTCGATATAAGCTCTTGTCAAGACTGGCTTTAGGAAGAGTTTAATTTACTGGCTCCATGGTTTGAGCTCCCTGGGCAGACAGACTTGTGTAGCTGTACCATTGTGTTGATCAAAATGAACCATGTGCAAGTGGTTGCTGGATCTTATGTCTAAAGCCCATGATTGCGGTGCTCAGTGAAAGTTAGCAGCCTTGATCATTATTTTATTGCTTTTTGTTCTTTAAAACAAGAACGTTGCATATTGAGTTTTGCAGAGCCGTTTGAGACTTTGAACAAGTGCTGAGAGGTGGAAATGTGGGTGGGGTACATATTCGTAGATCCCTGTCACTAGATGAGGAAGAAGCTAGAGTGTCATGATTTCAAAAACTTAAACTATAAATCAGGAAAATTGATAAGTTGTTTAAGGATCAGCAACTATCCTTAACTAAGTTTCGGATGGTACAAAGCAAAAAACTTAAATCGGTGCTCTAGTCTGTATTAATAATGGTATTTAAGTGTCTTTTGGCCTGTTCTCATGAACATTAAAGCAGTCAAATTACCAGTAACTAAAGATTTTGAACTGAAAATTCTCCTACTTTTTTTTAGGACACTAACTTAGGAAACAGTAATTTGCTAGTAACTACACAAACTGTAAGAAACATCATAAGGCATACTGATTTGTTGTTGAAATTAATAGATTTTATGTTTGACTTTAGAAATGGAGCTGACTTGTCGTGTTGTTAACATAGAAAGTGTCTGATATTTGATTCAGTCCTGTCCACTGAGACTGTAAATACACCATCACTTGCTCATGTCAATGCTGATGTTCCATTATAGCAATAGAAACCATCCCATCCCTGTTTGCTCACATAAGCACACTTGCCCTTTCAGCCCCACTTACCTAATAGCTGTCGGCACATTGATCAACCCCCATGCTGTCTGTCACCTCCTGCGCACCAACCCCAAGCACAGATGAGCTTGGACAGACGGCGTCTCATCTGAGGCGTCCCTTGTAAGGTGCCGTGATCTGTGACCTTTACAAGTTTGGACCACAATTTACCAAAGATTAGCTGAGTCTGACATGTAAATTAATTCCACAAAAGGCCAGGAAGATCAGTTTGTCTTGAGTTTATATTATTGTTTATATAGCTTCTTTTTTTTTTGCATTAAACGCATTAGATACACAAAGGCAATACAAAGTGCTTTTTTAAAAATGATACAGTAACATGTTTAACAGAAAGATAGCATAAACAAATGATACTGCAAATTAAAAGAAAGCATTTACAAAGCCTTGCAAGCAAAACAGATGGCTAGAAATTACTTTTATAGTTAGACAAAATAAAGTGTTGCAGTGTTTTTAAAACTTGTACCTTTTAGTGTCCAATATCTAGAGCTTCTGAGCAAGGAAATGGCAAAAAAACAGATAGGCTTGCGGAGATATCCATTCATTTTCATACATCTTTGCAGCAATACATTCTCTTTCACTCAATTTAATTGAATATACAACTAAATTGTTGCATATGTATACTTACTCCATTCAACATGTCATATACATCCCTCTAAACATGTCGACCTATACCACAAGATGTCCTTAAAAAGGCATAAACACACACATTAACCCTTCTCTCATGGGGGCTTTCTCTTTTAAATTCTCTGGTTAAGTGTAGGTATCAAACATTAGTCCACCACTACCACCAATGCCAAGGCAATACTTTTTAAACCAATTAGGTGACCCTGCTTCCCAAGACATCACCATTGACAAACAGCCAATGCAATTTCCATAAAAGAGCAATTGGCACCCTAAGGGCCATCCCACTGCACTGACAAAGGTCTTGTTATGCATCTTAGTGTTGTCCTCCTTCGGAAAGTCACATTACCAAACACCAACGCCAAACACTTTTTCTCCAAATATTAGACTCAGCAAGGTTTTCAGCTTTAATTGCCAGTCTGCAATAATGTCCTCAGTAAAACACATGACTGGTTTGACAATGTTGTTTCTCAAGGACATTTACCAGTCTACCTTCGTGTCCCAGCATCTGAGATCACTCTGACCTTTTATTGCGGAAACGCAGTGAATCAGCTTTATTGGATTATTCACCAGCCTTGACCTCGCCAGTCTGAAGAGAAGGAGACCATCTCAGTGAAGGAAGTCATCTCCCACTGAAGTGTCTCAACCTGACTCCGTGTTCTGGTAATGTATTAGAGCCTTTGGACTCTAGGAGTTATTTATTGTGATCTTTGATCTTTGATCAGACGAAGATTAAATTAGAGTTGTGCAAAACAAAACTTCCAATGAGAAGTCACAGAAGAAATGTTAAATAACCGACACGTTTAATCACTGAAAGTTAGAAATACTAGCCACTATTCACATACTGTTCTAGTTCAAAAAACTGCTTTATAGTGTTAGTTTAAGCTGATCTTATAAAGCAATAACTTAATATTTCAGCAAGTTTGTAGTTACAGCTAGAGCTAATTTGCTCTCATAGCACATCTTCTTGCACACTAGTTGGGAAAGAAAGCATCCAAATACAAATTTAAATGTTTATTTTACTTCTCTTTTCGTTATTTATGCAATTCGGCATCTGCCGTTATACAAAACAGGATACATAGATAACTAGCAGTTAGCTTAGAATAAAATCAGTTGTGTCTTAATGCCTATGGAACCTTTGTCTTGATCTGTAGCCTACCTAACATTTCCAATTCCAACCTTTTCCGAAATAATCAGCAACAACCTGTCTTTAACTTCCACATTCTTGTATCCTTTACATCGTTTGTTATAACGTGCTTCATGGTGGGAAATTAAGTTGATCAGTCTGGATACTTCTGCTTGCATGTTTGGTGTCTCTTAGCATTCAAACAACTCTCAAAAAGCAATGGACTCGAGCCAAAAAGAAATATAAAACATACACAGACATCTTACTAGTTCTGAAATCTTTTCAGATGACCGAAGGATTCTGAGTCAACATGTAAATATGATTGGCACTATGTAACATTGTATTTATTTTTTAAAACTTGTTGAGCAAAGGCCCTCTATCCCCACTTTGATGCATGGACAGTTCTAAAAACACAAATGGCTTGATCCAAGGCAACAAAAAGATGATGGTAATTAAAATTTTCACACCTCTAAAGTGATAGTTTTTAAAATTACATTAAATTTCATCAGACATGACTAAATGTTACATGCCATAACTGCGCAGTGTGGATTGTCTGACAACATCACAAGACTCCTGCAGTCAAATTTTATGAAAGTGAAAATCAAGCTCAAGTCCGTTTTGTCATAAATAGTCATGAAATGTCACGTTTCTAAGGCTTTTGCATCTCCATGGTCACTCCTGCCCCTTGGAGAGACAGGAACACGTTGTCTTCGCAGGCTCACAGAACCACATGAATAGATGTCACGAGATGTTATCACAAACATTTCAACCTTTTTGAAGTATCAAAAGCCTGCCTAAACATGTTTGAACATGCATTTGAATTACTTAGGCCTGCCAGGATCACACAGACATCTTTGATGCGATGTGACATCCGTGTAATCGATCCAGAACGGGTGCGTCAGACCCCAAACATGCCTTAGCATCACAGTTCCTATACATATGTAATCAGGGTGACATAGAAGGTGTGATGCCAGGGAAGAAGAACGGACAGCATATTACATTTTTAGATGCTTTGTCCTGTTTAAACAAGTTTGTCTCATCAGTGGTGGATGCTGTGATAACGTGGTGCCATGTTAAATCTGTCTGTTAGTAGATGTAGAACACTACGGGGACTTTTGGGGCTGTGGCCAAAAAACTAAAGTACTTAAGTGAGGACTGTTAAAGCAGAAAAATAAATGCTTCCTAAGAAAGGATCGATTAGGATTAGTCAATTCAGAAATGTCAAAGTGCCCTTGTTCTCTGTGTGCAAGGTGAGCAGAATGTTACAGCTTAACATGAAGATCACTGGTCAACAAACTGTGAGTTTCAACCTGAGAAAACTCCTGAAATCATTTATGCAGACATTTTCAGTCGCAGTAGAAAGGGCTCCGGTTGAGCACTGGTCAGGGCATGTTGTTCTGCAACTGACACAAAACCAGAAAAAGTACTCAATTGATAATCCTTTCAAAACAGCAGGGGAGCAATGTAACATACTTCCAAGGCAGCAGCACCAGCAAAAGCTGCTGCATTCACAATCTCATGCTCTTCAATTGAGTCTATCTAGTCACGTAAGGTGAGTGGGCGAGTGAAGGCTCTAGTTTCTATGTCTTTGCCGGCCTGTCGGTTTCATCAGCGGGTGCACTGCTCTGTTACTCGACATCCTCCTCCAGAGAAGACACCTGCTGTTTTCATCTTGAAATCTCATGTCGGTCTGTGATCAATCTCTCCCTGTCAAGTGAAAGCAATATTGATCCATAGATGTGGTGTTCGTCCATTTTCGGTGTGCTTGTTTCACAGCAGCGTATGTTTCTTTCGTTTTCCATCATTTGCATGTGGCTCTCCTGTATCAATAACAGCAAAAGAAATAAATGAACATGCCTGGGAAAGAAAGGCTCCTTTTAGCGTTGCTTTCCTTTAAAAAAAGTCAGCACCCCATTCCGAGGCTGCTTTTGTTTAAAGACTAAAAGATGTTTGATTTCAGCTAGCCGAGCTTCAGATGTGCAACAAGAAAGTGAAAGCGATTCAATGAGGAGAACTCTAAAAGTCAGTGACATTTCCTGCTAATGGTGCTGTCAGTGCCTAATCACACTGTCAGCTACCATTACCGTTAAGATAATTGGGTATCCTGTCTCCACTCTGCCTCCCCCTAAACTCAAAATCCCTTGAATTCTTAGATGGACACAATTACACAAAACTTTGCTAGAAAACCTTACCAGGTAAATTATGATAGGAGATTCACATTTTGAGGAGTCACCTGGGAACGGTTGAAGAGCAAATGAAGAACTAGCTGTAGGTTAAGTATTTGTTTCTACTAACAAAATTTGATTTAGTGGCTAAAATGATTTGTTAATTTACAAAGAGCTGAAGAACAAATCGACAGTGACCAGATAATTGAATAATCGTTTAAGAGGAATTTTGTAAGAATAGTTTAAAAAAAACTCCATAATCTCTGTTCTCCATTTAACTGGCTCCTTGTATTTTAATATCATCATCATCATCAATATCATATCTTTAATCATCAAAAATATTAAACTAGAATAACTACGGTGACTCACAACCCATCTAGTGGCACAAAGTGGTATTACAGGAAAGCCCACCAATAAAGTTGTATATCTCAGCTGTGTAGTGCCATGGTAATTTTTAAATAACATCTAACAAACAAAGTGTTGCTTATTCAAATTCTGTTTGTAGCTGTTGTGGAATTTTTTTTAATGCTTAAACTAAACTTAACACCCGTGTTATTGATTTTATATTGGGCATTTTAACAAATCATATTGTAATGATCACCGATTTGCATCTTCATTACCGATTAAGAGTGCACCTGTTCATGACTTTAAAACTGAATCAGTATAAAATCTCTCGGTTTGTTTGCTGGCAAATCAACATTTTCTACTGTTCAGTCTTACATTAGGTATTGATATGGAAGTATGTATCTGTCAAAAAGTGCATTAAGAAGAGGAGGTTTTTGTCCTTTCCAACCTGATATTATCAGTGACTGGTGGATCTGACCATGAACCAGGGACACCCAAACTCTTGGCGAAAAAAATGGAATCGCCTCTCTTTCTTTTGTTGATATACCTTTAATTAAGAATTGCTTTCCTCTGTCTTTAAGATCAGGCTTAAAACTCCTTTTTGATAAAGCTTATATTTTAGGGAGGGTTCTGGTGACCCTGAACTGTCCCTTTAGTTGCTATATGCCTAGACTGCTGGGGAACCTCCCATGATGCATTGAGCACCTCTCCTCACTCTGCTTGCCTGATTCTCTTTGAACATCTCTGACACTGTTGTTGTCTCCCTTATTGTTTCTTTTTTAGGCTACCTTTACACGGAAACGATCTGAAACCAAAACGCAAAAGTGGCGTTTCGTTTTCACTTTTAAATCTGCATTTAGACGAGCGTTTTAGGGTGAAAATCTGTGTGCATACGGAAACGCAAAAGTGTGTGACGTTTCATATTTATCGATGCAGTAAACACGCCAGATGGCTAGGTGGCAACACTACCAAGACCAAGTCTTTCTACTTCTTTACTCATTTCTATGTGACGAGAAACGCAGTTTTGCGTTTTTTAATCCTTCACACTGTGGCGCGACAGTGGAGCGTTTTCAATAATTCCACTCTGGAGGGCGGTTTCACTTTTTTGCGTTTTCATGTCCCCAAAACGCCGTTACCATCTAAACCAGACATGGGCAAACTACGGCCCGCGGGCCACATCCGGCCCATGGGGCCGTTTAATCTGGCCCGCCAAACCTAAATAAATTGTATTATTATTATTATAATTTATTTATATATCTATTTTATTTTTTTTGGGGGGGGCTTTTTATGCCTTTAATGATAGGACAGTTGGAGAGAGACAGGAAGCAGGGCAGAGAGAGGGGGAAGACATGCAGCAAAGGGCCGCTCAGTGCGGGACTCGCACTGGGGGCCAGCTGCAGCGAGGACTGTAGCCTCTTTACATGGGGCAGCTGCTTAACCCACTACGCCACCGACCGCCCCAATAAATTAATTATTGAACATTATTTATTTGTCATTGCATTTACGGCTTCCGAGAGTAAATGGGCTGTGACGGCTTCCTTGTGGGCTGTGACGTCAGCATTCCAAATTCGCGTGCTAAGCTTTTAGATACAGTTTTACGCTAAAGCCACCCACAAACCTTCCCCTGGAACCCTTCCATTAAAATGAGTGGCCCAAGGAAAAGAAAGGTGGACACTGAGTGCCGAGTGTTTAAAAAAGAGTGGACAACAAAATATTTTTTCGCTGAAGTCGTATCAATGCCGGTTTGTCTGATATGCCAAGAAACGGTTGCAGTATTCAAGGAGTACAATATTAGCCGTCACTTTGCTACGAAGCATGCCAACTACGCTAGTAAACAGTCAACACATGAACGGGCGGCTACAGCGGAGAGGTTGACAGCTAATTTGAAGACTCAGCAAAACTTTTTTCACCGACAAACTGCGGTTCAAAAGTCAAGTACCGAGGCAAGTTTTTTGCTGGCATTCAAAATAGCAAAGGCTGGCAAGCCTTTTTCCGAAGGCGAGTTTTTAAAAGAATGCATGATCGAGACAGCGGGCCTATTGTGTCCAGACAGCAAAGGCAAGTTTGAAAATGTCAGTTTGTCACGCAGGACAGTGACTCGCCGTGTGGAACTGATTGATGAAGAAATAACCAGCATGTTAAACAAAACGGCAGAGACATTTTCTTTAATATTCATTGGCACTGGATGAAAGTAACGATATCAGAGACACTGCTCAGCTCCTTATTTTTATCCGAGGGATTAACGAAAATTTTTAGATAACGGAGGAGTTTTTGGCCATGGAGTCCCTGAAAGGACAAATCCGGGGAGAGGACTTGTATGACCGGGTGTCTGCTGTCATCGAAAGAATGAAGCTACCCTGGAGTAAACTAGCCAATGTCACCACTGATGGATCGCCAAATTTAACTGGAAAACACGCCGGGCTGCTGAAAAGAATCCAGGATAAGGTGAAAGAGGAAAACCCTGAACAGGATGTTATTTTTCTTCACTGCATCATTCATCAGGAGTCTCTGTGTAAGTCTGTATTGCAGCTCTAATCATGTCGTTAATCCAGTTGTAAAACTTGTTAACTTCATACGAGTGAGGGGACTTCATCGTCGGTTTATTACGTTTCTGGAGGAAACCGATGCGGATCACCAGGACTTGCTTTACCACTCTCGTGTCCGCTGGTTAAGTTTGGGTAAAGTGTTCCAACGAGTGTGGGAGCTGAAAGAGGAGATCAGCGCATTTTTGGAGTTAATCGGGAAATCCGACGATTTTCCTGAGCTGACTGACAAGAATTGGCTCTGTGACTTTGGGTATGCTGTGGACATATTTTCATACTTGAATGAACTGAATGTGAAGCTACAGGGGAAAGATCAGTTTGTACACGACATGTACACAAATGTGAGAGCCTTCAAATCCAAGATGACCTTTTTCTCCAGACAACTTTCAAACAAAATATTTGCTCATTTCACCACATTAGCCAAGCAGAGAGAGGCTCCCCAAAACGCGAAGAAATACAGCAAATCACTGGATGACCTACATAGAGAATTCTGCCATCGGTTCTCCGATTTTGAAAAAATTGAAAAGTCACTTCAGTTGGTGTCCTGTCCCCTGTCACAAGATCCTGAAACAGCACCACAGGAGCTGCAGTTAGAACTGATCGATCTTCAGTGGTTCAGTGGTTAGAGTCGGTCGTCCAATAACCAGAAGGTTGGCGGTTTGATTCCCACTCTCACCACTCAAAAAAAGATTGGTGGAACTGTTAGCTGGAGGGGTGTCTGTCCACCTCCTTGTCACGGCTGAGGTGCCCTTGAGCAAGGCACCATACCCCCCATGCTCCCTGGGCGCTTCATGGCTGCCCACCGCTCCAGGTTGGCATCTGTCTCTGAGTGTGTGACCATGTGCACGTGCGTGTCAAACAGGTGCCAACCTGGATGGGTTAAAAGTGGAGGACAAATTTTGTGTGTATGCATGACCAATAAATCGGATCTTAATCTTAACACTATGTTGAAGGAGAATTTCAAGTCTCTTAAACTGAATGACTTTTACGCTTCACTTGATGAAGCCATTTTCATTAAATCTAACCTGCAGGCGCTGAAGTGATGGAAACTGTTATTCATAATAACAGTGTCGTATTTAATGAGAATCACTGGTAGTAGTTTTTTGGTGAAATATTTTTTTTAATGCTGTTAATAAATGCATTTGTTTTCAAAAAGCTTTTTTTGAATATCCATGCTTTACTACCTACTAAAGGCCAAAACCTTTTATGCAATGACCTTTTCATGTCGTTTATATTTATTTCACACAAACACCACATCCATCTGCTCCTGGTTCGGCCCCCCGGTCAAAATTTAGAACCCAATTCGGCCCGCAAGTCAAAACGTTTGCCCACCCCTGATCTAAACGATATAGTGCATCCGCAAAAAGGTTTTGCGTTTTTAACCCGTTTTCGTTTCCGTGTAAAGTGCCCCTTATTTCTTTCTCAGCAGGTTTCCTTTATCTTATGTAGTGGTACTTGTTGACCCCTCATTCCTACCCTCTCCACCCCCAACCAGTCGACGGAGATGGCTGCCCTCCCTGAGTTTACTTCTGCTGGAGGTTTCCTCCTGTTCTTTTTTTTTTTTTTTCTTCTCCACTGTCATTTCGTGCACGTTCAGTACGGAGGTTGGATGTGATCGAGATGAAAGATTTGGCGATATAAAAATTGGACCAACCTAGATTTTAATGATTGTGATTTAATTGGATCATAATTTGATCACAATAAATTGGGTTGGATTGGATTATAATTTGGTTGAATTGTCTCTTTAAAGTGCCTTGGAGAGGATTTTATAAATTCATCATCGCTAAATTTACTTTTGATTGATGGTGTGCCAAAAGTGTCCAAAATCTCAATGTACACCTCTGTATTTACTATGGATGTAATGACTGCCATCTCCTCGTGTTCTCTGCCTGCCGTCGACTACTTGCGCAAGTGGGGGATTGAGTTATTAAACTACATTTCTTCGTGTGAACTGTGATAAAATATGCAAGACATTCTGCAGATTCTGACTTTCTCGGTGAGGGATCATCATGCCTCTAAGTATAGCCAAATTTACTGCACAGATGTCGTCTCCAAGGTACTTGAATGGGGATTTTTTTCAAATCGGGATTTCATTGGAGCAGAAGGACAGTCTGGAAAAGCTCTAAATGAACATGAGTTGACTTGTAGAAGGAATGGGTTGATTTTCAGTCAGTCATTTGCAAAAAAAATCAGATTGTGAGTCATTCCCCATCTGCAATATCTGGATTTTTTAGCTTGGTTTTGTGAAGCTTAGTTTCATGTATTTCGGTCAGACTAACATGTTGACATGCTTTTTCAAAGCTTAGTTTTGGTCAGACAAACACAATAATTTGTTATTTAAAGTGTTTCGTAAAGGTGCTTAATGACTTAGGAAATTAGTTTTCCTCAAGCAATCATCTTTACATCATGATTCATTGGGCCTGCTCCATACTAAAGTTCCGGGATCATTGGCTTGCCCTTTTACCTTTCATTTCTTTTTGTGTGCATTTTATATTTTTTGATGCGTCTTGCTTTAAGTTTTCTATCCTGACCCTTTGGCCTGTTCCTTGGTCAACCTGTGTTTCCCTTTTACAAATTTCCCATTTTGTTTGTTCTTGCTCAAACTTTTAGACACAGCTGACCTGGAACAACCAACATCTGGATCGAAAAAAAAAAAAATTGCCATTAATTACAATGATTTTTTTATTTATTAACTTTTACAAAGCAATACCCCCCCCCCCCCCCCCCCAGCTATTTGATAAAATTGTTTTGTCATGTTTTTTTCACCCACGAAATGAAAGAACTGAAGAAACATCCTCCAAGAAAGTTTTTTGCCAGGGCTTTTATCCGCCACCATTGGGTGACATTTTGTTTGTCACAATCTAGTTTATCATCATTTTTCCCAATAAATGGGGCCATAACTCAAAAATGGGCATCACTGAAATCACTCAAAATTGCATCCTAATTAGTTTAAAATGACCCCTCTGACTGCATTACAATGTATTTCTCTATTTTGATAACTTCATTATGGTACTTTCCCATCGTCTGCCTTTGTGTCAGATAATTACTGGTTTTAAACTACTGTACTGCTGTTAGACGCCGTGGGTACATTTGCCCATGTGCATTTGGCCCTTTGTACTGTATGTAGGAGCAGCGTGTGGCCACAGGGCAACTTCATGGCTGTAGTTAAGGGCAAAGACCTGACATGCATATCCGGAGGGTGATTGGAGAGCCATTCAAACATGTGATAAGCATGTAGTCTTCATACGAAAATGCACTTAAGGAGGTTTAACAGCCAGCAAACATCACAGGTAAACAACCTTATGAAATGCCAGCCCCTCATGTTTCCTGCTATAGACACATAAAAACGATGATGAGAGCAGTGTGTAGTAGCAGTTTTCTGTGGGCGGTAATGGTGCCATCACAGTTGACAGCTTTTTCCATAATTTCTTAATGTATATGTGTGTGCGGGTGTAAACAACGTATATTAAATGAGAGACAACATGGATGCAATGAGTTTTTCTTTTTTTATTGACACGAGCCTTCGTTTAAATGATGAATCAATTATGTAGTTTTAAAACTGTTAAGAATATCAGCGCCAGTGCTGCGTTGCACTCAAATAAAACCAAGATATTCAGATAGCCCTTACATTTGTGCCCGCTGAACCAGTGAAATTTAGTACTGACTTTTGTGGTGCCCGAAGGAAGAGGCCTACCTCTGTGACTTTGATACAGTCGTCCATTCATGTCTCCCTCAGGATGATATGTAATAGTGCTCGTAAGCCCTTCATGTTCCTTCTAATGGTGGTCAAAGGTCAAAATTGGACAGATCAGGTCAAAGCTGTACCTCAGTGTGCCGTACAACCAAATCCAACCAAATCCCTGCAGGCCACTGAATAAACTTCAGTTGCATTTTGCATGTGGAGGTACTTTTCATGTCGTTGTGCTATCACATTAAGCTAATAATGAGACATATATTGATACAGCATACTGCACTTTCCTTCTTATCAATATGATTTAAATTATTTTGATTCAGGCTTTGCTCTTTGAAACTAATTTGCATCTATTTATCAGATGAAAACTGCTTGTAAATAGATTCCTCTCACAAATACGTACAAATCAAACATGGCCACTGTTGTTTGTCAGCATGCAGGCATCTGTGTGCTCTTATTAATCTCTATAATTTCAACAGACATCAGTGGGAGTGCTATCGTTTTTATGTCACACGCTGAGCACTGGAATATTGGCTTATTGGTTATGGTTGAATTATTCATTTGAAGCACAGGATTGCTGTTTGGCTACGTCGTCCGTGTCAATGACTGTCTGGGGGTTGATGGGGCGAATCCTGGAAGCCTTTCAGTGTTGGGAGAGTGAAAATGATGCACGCTCTCTTTGCTAACCTCTCTTCGTCAGCAGAAAAGACAAACCAGCGGTTCTTGGTCTTGGTCCAGCATTTCTGTTGTTATCACCAAACCATATTGCACAATAAAACATTTCCCCCATACTCAGATATCTACTGATGAATTGATCTCTGCTGCCGCAACAACATAGCAGTATGTCATGATGATGCATGTTTTGGTAGAACTGATCATCGCTAAGGCTGAGGCAATTTATGCCAGTTGCTTGACAGTTGCATATATCCAAAGGTCTTCTTTGCAGAGGAAAAGTTCCAGACAAGGTGAATCTGTCATGGTCTTCGAAATGAAACATTGATGCAGCTCATTTCTTATCATGCTTTCCCATTTTTTTTTTTTTGGCAGATAAAAAGCTCTTAAGGAGGCTTGGGATGAATAGCTAAAAATTCCTCCTTTAGTCGATCATTTATGTCATAAATAAATCTGCTACCCCACATTAAAAGTCCGTAATAAATCCCTGTAAACAGTAGCATTCTGAACCTGACCTTGTTTCTCAGTTGCTAATGTTCTGCAAAGGGAGCTCTTGAACCATCTTCGGAAATCAGTCCCATCAAACCACAGTTCTTTACTCTTTATTTTCCACTGTCCGCAGCCCGTGTTAATCATACGCTGCTGCCCTCTGCATACAAAGACTGGCATTAACGAAGAGACTGTCAGGCTGTAATGTTGTGAGATATGTAGAATTAACAAAGGACATTGAAAAAGAACTGGATCACAAAGCAGTATCGATTATGACATTGGAATCAATTAAAATCGAATCACGATTCCTGGACATGAAGAGAAGTATGTTCCATGAAACTTTTCCCAAGAAGGCTCAAGAATATTGCCTTGGAGTTTGTACATCTAACTTTGTTATTTGAGTTGACATGTAAGTTTAATTCCATACGTTGGTTAAATTGAGCGATGGCTGGTCCCTTAATCCCACCAATGATAATGCCAAATAAAATGTATTGGCCCTAGAGCCTATGATTCATGTCTTGATCCCTGCAGCTACGTTAAACAAGCATTGATCGTCCCCAACGCCCACCCTAATCCTAATGCAAAAAATAAATACCGTGTAAATTCCCCCCGCACATATCCCTGCACTCTCTCAGAGACCGTGCAGAGTGCGTACAATCAATACAAGCTTTTTGGGTGTAAAAAAAAGCTTTTGATGACCAGTGAGGAAATGCAAGCCATTCAGACCATTTCTCAAACACCTTATTGATTTCCCCATCTGTGCTTCTTCTTTTTTTTCTTTCCCCCACCCCCTTTCTCCTCTCATTCCAACATGCCGCCACGGCCTCCTTTTTATTCTCTCTTTCCGGTGGAAATCCTCTTTCTTTACAGGACATGTGGAGCCGTGAGTGCAGGAATGGTGGTGGTGAGTCCTGCCCCCACCTGTTCTTATTGCCCCAGTGGTTTTAAAGGTTTCTTTGGCTGCTTCACTCAAAAAAACACCAGCCTGCTGTGCTTACTTAGCTGAGCAACAATAGCTGCAGTCCACTTAGTCATTTTCTGTCCCGTTCGCTGCAGTCGGAGGGTTTGCTTTGTGTGGGCCCATAGGGAAGATGAAGACATTGGTCTTTTATGCTTTCACCTCTTTTAGCTTCAAAGCAATTCAGAAAATACCCTAAACTCATTCTAAGATAATACATATAAACAAACTTGTGGTTTTCGGCATTTCGGCCTCTTAAAATTCTGTATTTTTGTACATTTGTTGTATAAGAATTATCTATTTAAAAAAAAAAAAACTCTAAAAAAACCACTAATTTTCTACCTTTTTTGGTCAAATTCTCCTTAAAAGACATCTGCTTCATCCAACTATTTGAACCCATGCTCTCCGGTTGTTCAATATATTTACTGAAGTATGACAATAAATCTCCCTTTTGCACCAGAGTAAGCAGTCTGCTGCAGACTCAGCTCTCTTTGTGGTTTTTGGCGCCGGTCAAATAAGATTTGTGCCCTACATCGTGGGCATTTACTTTGTCTGACGGCTTATTACTGTGCCCGTGTTGCAGCATAATCTACTATGGGATGGAGGGCCTAGAGTAATTTGCTAGGTCGTTAGGTTAAGGGTAAAGTTATCACAAGGGAGGAGAGCCTATTGCAGATAAGCCTGTGAAAAATGTGGATGATATACTGTAGAGTGAGTGAGGTGAAAGTAAGTATTTCAGTTTTGCAGTTAAGAACATTATTGTTTCTCTGTTCCTTCACTAAGAGGGAAGCATAGCAATTTATAAGATTAGCTCCACTTGAAATGACTACAAGGTCTGGTCTGTACATTGGAATAAGATGACTAATATCTCTCTTTTGGTCCACACTTTCAGAGAAGGAGGAGCTAATAATCCATAGAAAAGTGTTGAATAAATATGTAGGTAGAATAATGAATTCACTCCGCAATGCTGGTGAGCACGTGTCTAGGCCCCGTTGTCTGTGTGAGAGTCAATATCCATTGATTGTACATGTGCAGAGTGCATGAACCTTTGTTTGAGATAGGCAATAAAACTCTTAAGTGCTTCATTTTAAGTGGCTAGGTTATGGTTATCGTGTCATGCAAGCCTTTGGTTTTGTTCATTTGTGGTAAATTTGAGACTGGTCTTCAGAGTTTACTTGTGACTCAGGACATTTGAGCTCACGTACCTGGAGAGCCTGGGATTCTTTTAGCACGTTGACGAGGGCAGAGCTTGGCTCTCATCTCTTGGCGGAGCCGTCCCTGCAGCAGCTGCTTCAAGACATCGTCATCACTCTCCCTGTAACGAGCCCGGGATGAGATGGGAAGGCTAGGCGGCAGGGGTGGGGAGTGCCACTTGATGTCGAGGCAAAAACCCTGCAGAGACACAAGCTGTCTACATGGACATGTGTGAGCGCCAGACTCCTCAGGTGAGCCGTTCCAAGTGTCCCCATTAATGGAATTGAATGAAGTCTTAACTTTGGTTGATTTTATACGTGATTTTTTTGTTTTGTTTTTTGTCATGTCTTTAAATTGTCAATAAGGACACACAAGGGCAATTAAAAAATATTTTACAGCATTAGACAATTTCCCTCCAGCACATCATGATTTGGCCCCCTCTTATCCGGATTCAACTCGGATCAGGCAGTGACACCGAATCCGCCACATTTGTTGTTAATCAGCACCAAGACCTGTACTATTTTTTTGAACCGCCAGTGAACTATTTTTCCTTTCCTCTTCTGTTTCTCAGCGCCTAAGAACCTGGGCAGAGAAAGGGGCAATTAAGCTAATGCAGTATGGGTGTCATAAGGTTGTAGATATTTCAAGAGCGGAGCAATTTACCACTTGGAAAAAGAGGAGAGGGCTTGCATAAAACATTCCACTCGCCTCCAGATTTATTATGCTTTTAGTTGTGTTATATGTGATACAATTAGCGGTAGGTGCCAATAAGACTCGCAGCTCAAGGACGTGGTCATCGCCTGGCCATCTGTCATGAACTGCATTCCCCTGTTATGCAGCAAGAAGGCGGGCAAGTGGGCCGGCCCAAAGGGGGAGAGTTGGGCCGAGTGTCACAAGGCACATCACACCACAGGTGTGGATTGATCATTTATGTCACCGTGCTTTAGGGCAGTGGGCATGTCCTAGAAACAGTTTCAAAGTTCGGAGCTGAGCTCTGAATGTTCCTCTAATTGCAATGTAGGAATGTGGGAAGATTTTTGGATGAATTTAATAGCTGGATTTAGGTTGAATTAAGATGTAATACATGCAGAGAATATTCAGAGCCGCTATCTTATCATTATGAATGTCTGTTTTCTATTCAAAAGAAAGCATGAATAATGCTTTCAACAAAAACCCCATCATGGGACAGCAAGAGCCTGTCCAATCTGGAAGTGAGACATTGTCATTACAGCCTTATCATCTCATTCGGCTGTGTCATTTTCATTAAGGAGCCAATGGGTGCAGAACTGCAGAGGGCAGCAGTGATATGTTACAAGGACAGCCCCCGAGTGCCATGTTATCTGTGAAAAGGGAGGGGGAACCTGATTGCAAATTTCCCCAAAGTGCTCGCTGCTCGCACACAGCACTAGCATGTATGACTTATGTCTTAGGAGCAGCCAAGTTGGCTCTTAATCTACTCTTTTTAATCAAGAATCTAGTTCCAGCTTACTTTATGGCTTCCATTTTATGGGCTTCCCCTCAGTGTGCCGTCTAAATCTGAGTAAACAGAGTAGGAAGCAGCTGATGTTAAATGTCCTGCTGCAGTAATGAACGTGTTTCTTTTTTCGTTTCTGTAGAATGCCACTGATATTTGTGTTCCCGGTGCTTTTTAACAGCTTGTTTCCCTAGCGGCATGACAGTTGCACCCTTTATCGAGAGCTGTTATGGTTCTCTGTGAAAATTTAAAAGCAGGCGTGAAAAGCTTCCTATAGGTCAGAGGAAGCCAGTGTCAGACTTATGGAGTCTACTCTGTACAGTCTTTTGCTTCTTAAACCCACCTCCATTTATTTTCATAGAAAGTCACAGATTTTTGACGTTTTCTCTCAAGAACATAAAACTGCGACATCAAACGCTATGCTGCAATCTCTCCCCATTCAAGAACTGTGTAATTTACCGCCCATCTTGTCAATCCCAGCGATAGTTTGGCTGAATTATTGACAAAATATCAGCCGTAGAAGGAAGAGAGAACACAAAAACTACAATGTACCTGCCTAACCCTACATGACTTCTAGTTTTAGACCACATCTACGCCCTCCAACAGTGTGTCACAGATGTTTGCAAGCTTAATGGGATTTGATCTAAATTTAGAGGGATCATGTCACACTTGCATTTAAAATTTGGATACCTGGGCAGATTGCTACTTTGCGTTGTTTTCTGACAGTGTGTCGTGACAGAGAAGACTCAAAGCTGCCAAGAGGGACATGACACACGGGGTTATTTTGGGGTAAGGCACTGTGCTCCCCTCTCATCAGTGAGAGCAAGTAAAAGCAAGATGGCACCCCATTGCGTTGTTGAAGGACAGATGGGGAGATGAGTTCCTGACACACTTTGGCACGTGTGTGTAAAATCGCTCATCATGTCAGCGTTTGACAGCGTTCATTTTGGAGGTGAGGGTTTGACGTGACAGTGTAGCAGAGATGCAAATGATAATTTCCTGCGCCTAGTTTTTTCTTTTTGGTTTTATTAGAGTCGACGGCTGGGAGGAAAAAGTTTCTTCAGCACTGAGAGGTGAGTGACTGAATGTCTGGGCCGTCTGTGGGTGGGTCAAAACACTTAAGATTGATAGAATTCAATGACAAAATTGGCACAGTGAGTGCATTGACATGGGCAAAGTCAGCATGTCTAAAAAGAAACGGTCGGCCTGTTGGAAATGAATCCTACTCTTTTGGTTGGCTCTACATCAGTCAGAAAAGCTCATTTGAATCAGCATTCTCATTCATTGTCGAATGTCAGAGTTCACCATAATATTGTCAGCACAAATAGATTCAATTAGTCCACAAATTTTTATGTCTTCGTTTTAAAGGAGGACCAGAGGCAATGGGAGTGGGAGTGCAGAAGAATAACCACAGACAGGACTTGCTGATGGGCTGGGGAATGGCTGGCTGGGATGGGCCATCTGGTCTGTTCAGCATAGACTTTCTATTTGAATTGCAGATGGGACGTAGATATAGATTTTGGAATGTTAGGTGGCAGACTTCACAGAGGAACAAGCTTCACAGAAACAACAAACACTTTGAACGCCCTTATTCTTGTTGTGGGAAAAAAAAAAAAAACAATGGCAGGCAAACCTGCTTGTGATTTTGTTGCTCAAATACATGTTTTCAAAGACTAATACATTTCAGTGCTTACGAGGACGATAAACATTTTAGTTAAAACCGAGACTCTTAAAGGAAATTAAAATTTTAACCCCTTGTTTGGTGTCTGAACCTTCATACTGTATTAAAGTGTTGCCCAGCTAACATCCTCCCCAACAACAATTCAATATCAAGGTATTATAGATATAAAGACTTATGATATGAATATGATAAATATTTATAGGGTTATAATAAGTTTGACTGTAAGCCTAATAAAGAAAGTGAATACCCTGAAAGTCCTTTCTGATAATCTGTTTTTCAATCTTTCTACCACATTGTGATTTCTCTGAAATTCACTGCACAAGTTCAATTAAGTTTCAGACTTGAAGTTGTGAAAAAGAAAGGAGTGGGGCATCTCCCAGGAACATCGAATCGCACGGAGCTTCTTAGACTGATGACTGAACGTCCACTTGACCTGCAGATATACACTGAGCTAAGTGAACACGAGGCAGATGCGAGCCTAGAATTCAAAATAAAGGAACTGTTTGGCATCACCTTTAAATCTCACTAACTGTTAAAGCTGTTCAGTCTTTCTAATTGGGGTTATGTGAAGTACTTATGATTAGTCACTGTCTCACATGCAGTACACTGCAGTCACGGCGCTCCCAGTTTGGAGAATCAGGGAAGAATTCTGATGTGGGAGCTGGGCGAAGACCTCTTGCTCTCCTCTGACCCCGTTTTTGAGTAGCTCTTAGTTTCTCTCCCCCGCCAACATTCCTCCCTGATTGCTGGATACCGGTTGTAGTACACACCAACTGCTCACGAGTACCTCACACAACCCCACCTCTAAAAGACTAGAAAGAGATTTAAAAATGTTTGGGCTTTGCAGCTGCTATTGAAAGTTTTGAGAATGAGCTTATTTATGTCCTTGCCAAACTAAATTCCAATCTTATGTCTGTCAGTGAAATATTAGGAGGTTGTGAGCGTTGGTTCGGTGCCCCTTCATATTCTTTTCAAGAGTATGCAGATACAGTTTTATATGCCTGATGTTGGACTGCTTTCTTTCATTCATCATTGACTATAATAATTACAACCCCTCTGTTCTCGGTGATTTTATTTCACTCTTACCTGAAAATTCCAATGGCTTTGTTTTACGCAACACTTTTAAAATGTCAGCTATTATGTGCAACTGTGGTCGGTGTTTATGAACAACCATAAAGGCAAACTTAGTGTTGTGTCACAGCCAAGCTATTATACAATAAAAGTTAATGTCCATGAAGAGAGAGAGGGAAAGGAGGGGGCGTGGGGGGTGCAATGCAATCATTAGAGAGGAAATTACTGCTGTGTCACTGAAATGAATGTGGTGCATAATAACAGCATTGGAGGTTTTGGTGCAGTGGTTAGTGCTGCAAAAAAACCACCTCAAAAGCAATCTGACAGCGTGACTGTTTGTATGAGCAGAAAGGACGACAGCACTGAGTACTGGTAGAAAGGACAAACCAATAGTACATAATGTGATTTCTATAAAACTACTTAATAACACCCCGAGGCATCGAAGAACAGATCTGTAGATTAATTTGGAGAGGGAGCCAGAATGCATGAAACTCAAAACTTGGCCACTGACATCGGAGCAGACATGAGAAAAATCAATAGAAGCAGATGCTCTATTTTCCCTTCGTTTTGAAAACAGATACATGTATCAAATCCTCAAAGGTTAATGCCTGTTCTCTCTGCCAGTGTCGGAGCACTTGAGCCTGGGGACACTAGGTCTGATAGAAACAGGAGCTGGGATGAAGTGCACATGGTCAGGAACATCTCTGGCATTTCATCCTCCTGTGGAAGTGATGCAACAATGCCCTGACATTACTCAGCCCAGGGAAGATGAATTTCTGCTCTCCTAGAGCCTGAGTAGTAATGCAGTGTCTGCTTTTTGAGGAATTCAAGGGGCTCCTATGTGAGGATGGAAAGTGGATTTAGATTACATCCATTGAAATATGACTGACTGCTGGAAACAAATTTAAAAAAACAACTGAACCAAATTTAAATGCTATGATTTAGTTGGCAGGCCTGCTTCCTCAATCTGTGACCAACAAGTTTACTTATAAACCACTCTCAACTGTCACGGTGTTGTTTCGTACTAAAAGCAATGCCAAAGATAATGGAAAAATTCCAGGTGGGTCCAAGAGTATGCATCTTTATTGTCCTCGACTTAAAAGCCTTGCTGTGTTTTTTGTTGCCTGGTTTGGGAGACTGAAGTAAGAGATAAGATGTAATATCTGAAAGAGCATTATTGGGTTCACCGTAGGTTATGGCCGTTTGATGTGGGTGGCTTTCAACTGTGAAAATACAGCATCACTGTATCTTATCAACGATTGACGCCAACCGTTTTGTTTTCTTTATTCAAGGTCTCAACAGTGGTATGTCTTTGTGGCAACAGAAACTTCACAAGAAGGGCTTTGCATAATGTATTTGTTTGCTGACTGCACAAAGCATTGGATCCCACGCTTCTCAGCGGTAGCTTCGGACCCCCTACTTTTTAACACAGAATTTGGGGAATGGTGCTTCAAAAAGAGTAATGCTTTGACACCTTTTGCACGCAGGAAACTATCATCTCTGGGATGTTTCAGGCCAACAAGTATGCCATGTTTTGAACTTTGATTCTATAAACTTTCTGGACAGAAGAGGAAAACTTGCCGCAGACTGTGAAAGAAGAACAGGCTGACCTCAGAAAGGGACACAGCTCGCTGCCACAGACACAAATTACACTTTATCACATTTAAAGGACTGGGACCTTGAAATAATGCACCTTTAATAAAATTACCTGCCAATAGCGCAGGAAGGGGAATAAACCACACACACACACCTTTTGAGTGTCACCTCATATCTTTTCTGACCCTCTGTGAATCACTTAGAATTTCTGCTGGCGGGAAAACTTTTTGATCTCCTTAACTTGATTTTGGTTTGTGTCTGGGACCTTAGATGACGCAAAGGCTCTCAGTCCCGGAGCCAACAGTTCAATTAAGTTATTTTGTTCTTATCAGTATTTTTTTAATAACACATGTTTAATAACACTGATTAAATAATTACAGAGGAAGGTTAATGTTGAAGCGGATCGTTTTCAACTCTTAAATCTCAGTGTTTGGCTCAAACACTCTCACTCCATCCACCACATGCTGGTGCTTGGTCGGAAGCCTTCATTACAATTAAACAGTGTCCATTTTTTAAAAGTGTCTTAATCTTAAAGGTGCCTCCAATCAAATTCAATCACCTATGTAAGTCGATTTTTTTTTTTTTGCCCTACAATTACAAGACAAAGAAGTCACCTTGAGTTGCCATATGACAGTGAAGTCTTAAAGATGGAGCTTTCTAACATGCAGTAAAAGCTGTAAAGGGCTGACGTTTATTCCAGACCATGAGCTTTTCCCACCCATAACCAAGTGATAGTGTTACCTAATCCTGTCTAGGTATATTTATGACCACAACTGAGCAGTTGAGATTGCTGTTTAAATCTAACCAAAGGGCAAGTGAAACAAACATGATTAAAATTAAAATGAAATGATACAATGTAGGGAAAAACTGTCCCACAGGGGTCTTTTTGACCCATAAAGAGCCAAACTGGTGTGATGTAGATGGAACAAAGAGAAAATGTTACCATACAAGACCAACTTTATTTATAAAGCACTTTCACACAACCATAGCTGGAACAATGTGCCGTGCATCAGGGATAAAATAAAATTAAAAAGACATAACTAAACTAGAAACAGAAATACAAGACAAGAAGTCCAACAATAAAAACAAATAAAAGCAATGTCTCATACTGGGTCGAAAGCCATAAAAGTAGGTATTAAGAAGAATTTTAAAAGTGGACAAAGAAGGGACGTGTCTAACATAAGGAGGCAGATTGTTCCACATTTTAGTAGCAGCAACGGACAATGTTCCGTCCCCTCTGAGCTTCCGTTGTTGAGTGCTGGGATGTAACACTCAAGCAACCTACAGAGCAACACAGGACTTTCACCCAGGAGCCTGGTGTTCCTATCCTACGGAGAGCTATCATTGCTGCAGTCTCTTTCCATCACTATTTGGTTAGGTTTTGGGAGAAAAAAACGACTTTGTTATACCCGGTGAGGATTACGCCCAAGTTTATTCTGAAACGTATCCTTTAGCCATTTTAACCAGCTGTTAGAGGGCACGCGTCTCACCCCTTATTTATTTAGCGTCGCCACAACAATGTAGTCATGCCTCCTCCATCGTTCTCCTGCTAAATTTGTTTTATGTAAATTCTGATATATTGTTCATGTTGCCATTATTCATGAATGCCGCTGAGTAGCTTGTGTCAGTGTAGAAAGATAATGTTCTCAATCTTAGTCCCCCAACTGCAGAGTTCTAGTTTTGTTTCCTCATCCTGTGGATCTTCTACTCTCAATGAACAGGAGAGCAGAAGATCTGTGCTGTTCAGACCACATCCTGAGTTAAGTGGTCAGAAGTCTGCTCCGTTGAACCCGTGACCTTGCCAAGCAGTCATGTCGCACTGCAGTGACACACCCATGAGTTCACTTTTCCATCACAGCAGTGATGTGACATGTTATGACCTTCAGCTACTATTAAATCTTGTCTATTTTTAAGCCCTTCCGTGCCCAACCAGTGAAACGTTTCGACCCGTCTAATTCCTGAAGTATGTCTGAACTTCATCTATGAAGAGTCTTTTTTTTTTTTCAAACGTTAGCTCGCTGCTGTCAAGTTGCTGTGCTTGTTGGTGCCCACTGGATGTGTTTGCTCGGCCAACTTATAACTTCATTGGCTCAGCTGGTAATGATCTGCATTAGCCCCATTACTTCAAACCATAAAACTCAGCAAAGACTCAATCTTGTTAATATCAATTTCCTTAATGTTAAAAGCTCTGAGGTGGTTATCTAAGAGAAGATATAGCAAAGAGACACAGATGGTCGGGGAAAGAGATGTTCCGATGCACTGCAGCACAGCGAATGCGTATCTAATCTGACGCCTGGAACTCCAGGCTAATGTCTTGATGGGGCATAAGTGGATCATTGCTGCCCTTAGAAAATTTCCCTTAGTGCAGCTTGAAAGAGAAAAATGAAACAAATCCTTGTGCCTTTTAGCTGAACTGTGCCCTTGTTCTCCTACTGTTCCTGTAATATTTCTTCTCCGTCTCCAGCCTTATTGATTTCGGATCACAGTTGCTTTATGTTTCACTGTATCCTGTGTGTTGGTACTGTGAGATACCTCCCAATCCTGCACAGGATTCCAGCTCATCAAGCCCAAGGGCTGTTATAGTCCACTGTTGCACGGATTCAAATCTCAACACAAATTCGTCAACGCTTCCCTGTTCAGCAGTGTATATGACGTGGTGAGATGTGCGCCCAGGTTGGTGCAGGAGTTAGTGAACATGGACATCCATTAAATCTTTGCTTTGTCATCCAATAAAGGAGGATGAATTGCTGTGGGGCACAAACGTCTCCAGTTACACTGTAATAATTAACTTCTTTCAATTCCACAAGACCTAAATGAACAGGTCACCATATTTTCACTTTTTATAAAACCTCACTGTGGAGTCAAGCTTACAATCCTCTTAAAAGTGCTTTGACTTTGGTGTGAAGATAGAGTAAATGCTTCATCAGGCAAGTGAGTCAATCTGTAATGTATGCTTTCACATATAAATGTTTGCCCAATAGATCATTAAGGAATAATGGCTCTTTTTAGCATTCACGAAACTAATCGCATATAGGCGGCCAGAGCAGACAGTGCAAATGACAGGGTAGAAGTCAGGCGTTCCTGGGTCCCCACTCACCACGATTGATGAGTTCATTTATCTCTCCCTGGCCTGTCTTCTGCCTTCTCGCCCCTCTGTTGCTATGAAAATGAATAGCCTCTGTAAAATGGAGAAATCATGCCCTGAAAAAAACCTGCCTTTACGATACCACAGAGGGATATTTATTTCATCTTAAAGGGGAGGCTTGAGGTCACCCTGCAGTCCTTCCCCAGTGACATTTTCCAACTTGACATTCTGTGACATTTCCAGTTAAATATTGCTGATATTCTTGCAGAGGAATTAAAAGCATGTCTAAAAGGGACACCGGCATTAAAGCATTTTCTCTTCCTCTGTATCTTCCTGCCTCTCTGTCTCTTTATCCCCAGCATCCTGTTTCCCTCCTCTCCGTGCAGCGACACAGGCTTACATTGCACCACCTAATAAGTGTGGTTGACTTGCATCTCCAGGTATTAGAGGAAGTCTTTAATCCAAAAGGATTATCAAAAATTCTATCATCTGGAATATATGAGACAGACACAAAGTGTGTGACTGAAGAAAGCTTATAAAGCTATTTTAAGCAAAATTCAAAGATTAGGGTGCAATAACATGCTGAGAAGCACTCATGCAAGAGGGAAAAGAGACTTACCTTCTGCTTATGTCTCGCATACGTATGGACTGGATGGAAAGAAAATCACTCACTGGTGCTAAACTTAGTCTCTCTGTGTGTTTATGTCACCAAAGATTAAAATAGGTTTGAGACACAAATATAAACAAATGCACGCTAGCATGTCAAACGTTTGTAATGTTTTGATATAAACGCAGGCTTGCTTACATATTATATATTTTATTCTTCTTGAGATTATGTGTGAGGCAGCCTAGTATTCATGTTCTAATTTCACTTCTGCCTCCTTCTAATGAAAATGTTTGTGTTATAGGTGGTGAAATATTTTTATTATATTTACACGGGGAGGGGGGGCGATATTTGTTTTACATTTATTTTACCATTTAATATCATTGTAATTGAAATCGCTTTTATTAGGGAGACCTGACTGAAGTCGCAGACTTGCAGTATATCCAAATGTGAGATATAAAACACATGACTAAAATTCTATATGATGTGGAAGAATCCATGATTAAAAACTTTGAGATAAAACACAGTGGCCCCCTGAGAAAAAACCTTTGCAACATTCCTTATGACGCCCCTAATTCTTTAATGGATATAAATGAGTTTAATTTCTACAAATGTTGTCATGTCCAAGGAGCAAAGTAGGACATTAGATTTAAAGAGATCTGTGGATAAACAGGGTGCATAGAAGAGTAGACACTTGGAGTTGAGACAAAGGAAAGATATAAACTGGAAGTTTACTCATTTTTCCATTAAAGTCTGAGAACAGTCAATGAGGTCCACCCAAATTAGTCATAAAGTAGCCACATGTATGTGTACTATATCACTATTATCATTGGTAGAAATAACCATCTTCTCAATAGACTTACCATCAGCTGTGACAAATGGCAAACTTTGAACTGTTAAAGGGCACTGGTTGGTATTTGTCCTTGACTGTACAGCGAGGGTTTGGCGCATTGGGATCCGCTCAAGAAATGAAAGTGTTCCTAGCTGTGCTGTTAGGTATTTGATAGCATTCTTATGTTTTTTGCAGGAGCTAGCTGTCAAAGGGGATTGGGATGGTGCTGTTTTGCAATGATGGCTGTGTTATAGAGTCGGCGGAGACGTTTGAGCACTGGAGGGTCATCATAACTTTTTCATAAAGAACTGCCAGTAATGGATGGAACCAATATGGTGAAGTTGTCAGCCATAAAACCAAACAAAAAGAGCTCACTGTTACTACTTTGCTCATTTGAATTGTTGAAAATGAAAGAGTTGGAGTAACTCTGATCATTCTGAGAGAACTTATGTATATTACAACACTTACAGTCTGTCAAGAACATCTTGAGCAAGGATTTTTGCCTCTTCAGTTTGTGATTCACGTCAGCACTTTTGGACTATGTTGATGATTTTTTTTGTTGGCATCTGGTCTGTCAGTGAGCAAGATCCCCATTAATGAGAGATAAATGTAGTAAATTAGCTCCATATGTTAATGTGTGATTTTCAGAGGCATGATGCTTAAATGCTTAATATAAGGCATAAATGTACAAAACAATTTATGTTGATTTAAGTTGAGATTGAAATGCACGTAGTTATGCTTGGATTACTGCTTCCTTCTGCACTGCCAAGTTTTGTCTTCTTGCAGGCATAGTTAAAGCTATGGTAGGTAATCCTAGAGAGCTAGCAAGAGAGCTAGCAAGATTCGAAAGTGTCCACTCCTCTAAGCTCCACCCCCCCCTCCCCATTCCGTCAGTGCTTCATCCAAAGCCGGTGGAACCGCATGCGCACATGGAGCAGGGAGCCGGCAGAGGGGGGCGTAGGCAGAAAGCAGAGGCATCTGATTGGTTTTTTGTAGGCGACCAATCCGAGATCAGCGTCCCGCTGATCTCGGATTGGTCAGCTTTTTCTCAGTCCTGCAGCTGCCACAGAGGTCTGATTATTTTCGTCCCTTTTTCTAAATACATCTTGTATAGATTTCTCTCAGGATAGACGGACCATTTCACCCAGTATTACAAAATGTGTTTCTGAACAGGATTACCTACCATGTCTTTAATGAGCTCCAGGCAGCAGCTGGATGTTGTCTTTGCTGTGTTTTCAAGTTTTATATGTTTTGCTTAACCACTGGAAACATAAAGACAGATGGGAGGGATTCTGACTTCTCCACTGGTTCTTCAGATCAGTTTGGTTTATAAGAGCCCATTGACCCAATCTCATGTAGTTTTACACTTACCCCTCAATTTCCCATGAGAGTGCATGTCTGTCTGTTTGCATTGAAAATATACACAACATCCTTTATTCTGTAGGACCTGAGAGCCACGCAGAAGGATGCCTTCATGTTAATTGTACACCTTAAATGTAAAATGTAAATCCCCTACCCCTTTATGAATGGCCAATGGAATGAATGATATAGGGCTAAGTGTTAGAGGGGAGGGGTAAAATATGACTGGGACTTGGCTGCAGTCACCTGGCCCATATAAATATTTCAAGTCATCTTAATAATTCATATCAAAATAAATGTATTGGTTTAGTGACATGTTGATATAGTTAGAAGTTTGCACTAACTTGAAACATTGTTTTTTCCATGTTGTGATTTGATTATTGTTTTTATAATCCATCTCTTTTTGTCACTGGCGACAGTATGAGGCTCACTATCTACCTCCGACTGATTCATGTTTCATGCTTCCACAACCCACAAATCATCCACACTCATAACAGTAAATCTCTGTAAATAATCCATGATAAATATGACAAAAATGATACTGTCCCACCTATATGTCTTGTCAGGAGAAGCTTCACAATTTAATTTCCTACTTGCACTGCTACAGACTAATGTTCTAATTTACTTTTATCATTGGCTGAATTTTCACTTGTATAAGACTCCTCTTAGGATCCACAGTCAAGCATTTAAACATTTGGACAGAACCGCAGAATCAGATGTTCACCAGGGGATAGTAATTGATTGTAATCAAAATGTAAAGTAAGCCTGAGTTGTCTCACTAATGGATTTAATAGTTTATCTGACTGGAGAGGTGAATCAATCTTAAGATATTGACCACAGGATCCTGAAGGATTACGGATGGGCCAAGGGGTCGCAGGGCAGGCTTGTGTGTTTGCTGCAAGAAGACTTGTGCGTGGGTAAAGTCCAGGGTTCTAAGCAGTTTAGCATATTGAATGGAAATTATCCTTCCTCTGAGTGAGAGTCCAAGACAAGCAAATCCTCTTTTGTTTGTTAATTCATTCATTAGTCGTGGACTGACAAGACTACTTAGATGTTTAGACTTTAAAACTTCACCAAAGACAAAACTCTTTCTTTAACTTTTGGAGCCGTTCGGCTTAATGGAGACTGCAAGTAGAAAGTTATGCATGATGATTGATTCTGAAATGCAAGTATGTAATTCAAAGCATTTATAGCCTCACTGTGGCTGAATAGCAGGCTTGCCATCATACTAATGTGTGCCTTCTCGGTTGCCAGGTTCCACTGTGAATATTTAAAAGGGGATAATGCACTATCAACTTCTCTTGATATTGACATGGTAAGCAGGGTGGTGGTGATGAAGAGTCTCGGAAGTTATCAGCCCTTAAAGGAGCACAAAAAGTAACCTCCTTTGCACAAGTGCTGTCAGTCTTCATCTCAAATCCATGGGTACATGTGCATGTGCCCTATACTCGCAGCAAATGGAAATAAAGTACTTAACTCTCTGTTTACGTGGTGTTGATTCTGGTGTACGGCTATCCAATCAACCAAGTGAACTAGCTTCGGTTTGTAAAATTAAAAGTGAAAATTTTGATTGTTCCATTAACAGGGCCCCTCATTACGACTTGGCAAGGACAATTTGCATGCTCGATTCCACAGAATCTGAATGAGGCTCCAATCAATTACGCTCATTATCCAGGCAGCTGATTGGTATGTGGTCAGACATGCACCCTGTTGAGGTGCAGGTTGGGCTGAGAAACACACGTACTCACAGAGAAAAAACTTTTGAAGCAGCTGACAGTTCCCTAACAGTCATCTTAAGTACACCCACACAAAACTTACAAAGCAGACACAGAGCAAGATGGTGCTGTTGTACCAAAGTAAATTAACTTTTTGTTAAGCATTTAGGGTGTCTTTGCTTTCTGGTTACTTCATTTAAATCCTGTTTGGGTGTTTAAAGCTGCAGTCGGCAAGTTTTCAAAATTGCGAGTCTAAAGTCGGAAAATTCGAACTGACACAACTTTCAGGTCCCTCCCCCAACCTCTAACAAGCTCCGAATCGCGCCCCAAACCCCTCCCCCTCTGTGGACGAGGTTGTGCACGTGAGTTCACACCAGTGTGAGCGCACACAAGTTGGGGGCAGACTCACGCTCAGCAGCGTGTGCACAAGCTGTGATTGACAGGTAGGATTCCTCCACCCTAACTTGATTGGTTAAAAACAGCCGGGAGCGCTCGGTTTTTGTAAGCATGATTACAGGCTTCAGAGGGAGCTACAGATTTCGTTATTTTTCCTAAACAGCCTATTTAATATTCTACTTCCAGAATCCCATGACAGTTCAAGCTAATATGACTAAAAAAAAGTGGCCTACTGCCGCTTTAAACTAGAAATGTATTGGCAGCCGTCATTAAAGAGGACACATGAGACTGTTTGAGTTCTTCCCCTTCCCTTTAAGGAGTCATAAAGTTTTTTGAGTGTGTAGAAGAACTGCAAGTTACAAAGCCCAAAGGCAACATTAAAGGAGTTATTCGATCCCAATGGAGACATTTCTCATGAATTGTTTTCGATAAAGTTTTGAACCGGCAGTTTGGTATAATATGGGCTTTTTAAACCTTTTTTCCTGTCAGATGGTTTAAGTTCGATATGAGATATGGGGGCTCTGTAGAGTCCATACCATCTGTTACAGAACTCCATATACTTGTCACCAAATTCAATTCTTTATGACAATGGCCATGTGTTTTGAATTGTATTCATGCACTGCAGAATGACTGTGAGACCAATCAGGCTACTTTAGTGATTGTGCCCAATGGATAAGAATTCATATTAAAAAAAAGTGTTCTTTTTTGTGTTTTGTTGGCTTTATTGTGGTTTTTCAAAATAGTAGGTGATTTGTGCGTGTGTGTGTATGTGTATATATATATATTTATATATATATATATATATATTTATATATATATATATATATATATATATATATATATATATATACATATATAGTCTTCCTCAAAAAGGAAATCTGCTCACACTGATGTGCTATAGCTGCAGGCAGATGTTTAAAAGGTTACTGCCTCCTACACATTGTGTCTTTATTGCAAGACAGAGAATAGTCACCCACCAGGAAAAGGTTTAGATATTGACATTAATGTAACAATCGTGTGTTTTATCGTAGTTTTTGTACTGTAGTTTCACATTAATCCCCCCCACCGCCTGATAACCTGATAACCCGACAGGGACCTTGAGAACATAGTGGCCGATTACACTTCACTGTTTAAAGGAATTCCTCAGAAGTTTGTAGATCAGGCTTCTTTCATTTTGGGGTTTTTAACCAGACTGCCACAGGCTCAGCTAGGCTGTGGGACAAAAGTTGCCCTCATGCATATCTCCAAGATCACGCTGCCATTGGCAGGTTAAATGATTGGTCAACAGGCAAATGCACGATGGCGCTGCTGCAATTCAGTTCACGTCTTTGGCAAATATGCGTGTGAAGTGAACTACTTGGGTAAGTTCTGTTTCAGCGTTTGTGGGGTACAAAACTTGGTTAGATGTAATCAATGCTGAATGAAACTTTTGTCATCAGGGAGGTATTTACTGCCACGATTTACACAACCAGCTGCTCATGTTTTGTGCATTAAACCACAAATTTCATGATTGCTTTACCCATTTGTGCTCGTCTATAGAGTTCTTTCTTGTTGACAGACCCATTAGTCTAGGAGATACCGCAAAATTCATCATAGTCACCCTGCGGTTGTTTCACAAATTCATCATTTCATTACTTTTCCACAGAGGGTGGCAGTTGGGAGGGGGTTAGTGGAGAACACTGTGTTTGTGATAACATCAAATTCCCAGAAGAAAACAAATCACAGTGGTGCAATTTGGGTGTGGATAAGGAATATGATCTTTGCTAAGTGCCAAAGCAAGAGCAGAAATTAATATGTAAATATATGAGTGGTTGGTTAGAAGACTGAAAAAGTTTCCATTATGTCTGATCAGAAAGCCATTTATCTCAAGGCTCTCAATAAATCTGGACTCCTAATCTGTTGGGCAGATAATTAATATCTGCTTATTGAGTAAATGAAAGTCATTCCCTTGATTTCCTTTAGATAATTTATCCATCTGTGCTTACACTGAGGACATTTTATGGTGAGGGCCACTCTCCTTTAACTGGTATTAATAACACCCACAATATATGCTAACAGTCACACAAACACTTTTAAACAACACATTAAAACAATTAAGATCTATATTGGATCAACACAATTTCAGAGTCAGTTCTCTAATTACAAACAAGCAACAAAATCAAAATGCTCCTCTTCTCCTCTGATACAGTGCCCGCACACCTCTACAAAGCACACGCTCAAATAAAAATCGCAATTCACAGCACACACCGGGATGAGAAACCATGGCAACAAACACATACATACACTTATGGGTACACTCACTGACTACATTAATGCATTGTTTTCCCACTTTAGTGTGGACATTTGAAAACTGGGGTTTGTCTTGTGTTATGTTTAAGGATGACATCACCAATGCAGCTACGGACAGCTCATAGCCTACAATGCAAATTCTTCGTTTGATCAGTTTTCAAGGAGATGCCAATTAAAAGTCTGTGCAGCTAATGAATTTAGATCATTCTGATCTAATGATTCATATGCAGGGAAATAGGCAGAAAGTTTTATCTGGATTTTTTTTTTTTGTAGTTATGAGCAAGACAAAACTCCACTTTATGATTTGGGCATGAAAACAGATTTACTCAAATAGCAAGCATTACCAAAGATAGTTTAAGTATGTGGCACTTAATTGTAGCTTCAGTTCGGCTCCTCCCACTTGCAGGATTAAGCTCTACCCAGCAGGACAGCAGCGACTCTGTATCCACATCCTGCTGTGATCCCTGAGGGGTGAGTGGAATCTGCGATGCTTATCACCCAGGTGGACATCCAGCTGGAGAAGCTGTCTCAGTCTGGTCCAGGCACCCCCACTGGCAAGCCTCTGGCCCGGTGGATTGGCACGACTGCTCGCTGTCGTCTGGCACAGCAGGCGGGCTGTAGTCGGTGCTCACTGGCAGTGGCTGTCCCTCTGCCCAGTGAAGCAAGGGGTGGAAATAAAAGCAGGGGGACTTCTCATGTGGAGGGCTAAGACATTACCATCAGACCGTGCAACTGATGGTGATCTTCACACTTCAGTTGGTTATACAGAAGCTACATATAGTGGCCACTGTTGCCATCCTCCTTCATATGGATCTACCTTTCATTAATTCTGCAGGAAATTCTGTGCCCACTCAAATCAGCACTTTGTTAAAGAAACCTCAAGTGGTTTCTTATAAGTAGTTGTCAGAATATTGTGCATACAGTCATTTTTATTCACTTACAGGAGTTGCAAACTTGAGTGGGATTAATAGAGGAAAATATATAGCAAACCACAACAGATTAACCCATAATACACTGGCCTATTTTTCTTTTCTTGTCAAAATTTGGGAGCTATACTTGTTTACCTTGAAGACGTGAAGATCTGCAATGTTCTGTAATCTTTGTTTACATTTTATACACTTTACATCGAAGATATAATGATCTTATCTTCTAACCGAGTCAGGCCAGCTGTTTCTTTTTTTTATCAGGACTGTGTTAATGACAAACAATAAAGAAAGCAGACCAAAAACCAAAGCAACAGCATTACAAGCTGTTAGAAACTTTAATTACTGCTAAGCTACTGCTAATGTGTTGCGTGTCGAGGTGTAAAGGATGGGTGTGGTGAACAAAAGTAAGGATGTATGCAATAGGAGGGCACATGAACAGACCAAAAGGCGAAGGGGACTGTGTCATAAGTCTGAAGAGTCTAATGAATAATTAAAGATGGAAAAAAGCAAAAAAAGAAACTTTAATAGCACTGTTTGGGGGGTGTTATGGGCTTGATACCACGAGAAAGCAGGGCCCAGGATGAGTCACGAAAGCATCATCGGGGCTAACTGGATTTCTTCATTAATTTTGTATAAAGCATACTCTCCTACAGCTCTCACTGAGGTTGTTGTGCTGAAGGGTTTCCACAGACACGTGGGAGATTGCAGGCATGTTGCGAGTCCGATATCCCTTAGAGCAGAGCCCCTTGCTGACAGGACAGATAATTTGGCTCCTAGAGTCAGCTTGCTACTTTGGGGTGAGAAAGTGGAGATTAAGCCCTTAGACACCAAGCTGTCGCAACTCTGTCCAGTCCCTTGGGCCCCTTCAAGGTAAAAGGGTGAGGTGATTCCCTTATTTAAATCTCCCCGATCTGTATGTAAGCAGAAGTAATAAAATTAGTAGATAAATAATACGATTGTTTTCATGTTCTCCCCGTGTATGCGTGGGTTCTCTCCGGGTACTCCGGCTTCCTCCCACTGTCCAAAAACATGCATGTTAGGTTAATTGGTGTCTCTACAAGAAAATGGATGGATAATAGTATGATTAGTAATAATAAAACAAAAATAATAGATAAAGGATTAGAACTAAGTACACTGCAGCAGAGAAGGCTAGCTCTTACTCTAGGTTAAGCTAAGCTAACTGCTTCCTGGCTTTATCCTTGTATTAACTGAGAGAAAGAGGATGAAAGCACTCTTTTAGTCCAAATTGTGATATAACAACAGAAAAGTATATTACCATATTGTTGAGCCTTGAGACGATTGTATTTAAGTATTTAATCCATACCCAAACCTATAGACAAATAAAAAATGCTCCTGCGTATAAGTCACTCTGCCTCCTGGCCATAGGTTTTAACGCAGACACATGATTGGGGTATCGATCATCCACCTTTTACAAGAAAAAGCATAAAAGCATTTTATAAGTTCTCAAATTTAAAATGTCCCCCAGAAAAGAAGCCACTCGTAAAAACATGTTCTTGTTCTATGTTTTCTTTGGCTCTGTCGTATCCGTTCTCTCTGCAGAAATCACAACCTAAAAGAAAACCCAACCTAACACAGTTTGAAAATTCTGCCTCCCATCTATTGGAAAGAGGTAGTCAGGCTGCTCGAGAGGGTGAAAGAGAAGGGGGGAGCTGTCTTTATAAAGCAGATCTTTGCTTTGTCCAGTGTCCTGTCTGCAAGGCCCCTCGGGCGTAAACGTTGGTGGGGGCTGGCGGTGACAGTGGGTAACACTTGCTGGAGACTGACAGGAAGCTTTATCTCAACATATCTGTCATTCACCCGCGTTAGACCTTTCTTCTACTTTCGGAGAGCAGCCGAGCCACGGCCTGCCGCTCTATTCCCCTGCGCACCGCTGCCACCTACTCCCTCGTTACATAACCTGCCACCCCTAACTCTAAGCCCCATCTCAGAGACCCAAGGCCTCACACACACATGTACACAGGCACATAGACCGCACAGTCAATGAGATCTGACTGCTGCGGATGCACGCAATCAAGTGCGCTATAGAATATATGGGTGAATGAGGTCCTTTGCCTTGATAATACTGATCATACAGTGCTGGAGTCCAAAGCAATTTCCTCCTCTCTTCCCAGCACCCCCGTCTCTGTATCGGACATAACATCCTGAGACAGCGGAGATTGGTGGCCAGGATACTGAATTTTTCATGAGGCAGGAAAGGTTAGATAAGATCCTCCCACGTTCTGGAGATAGTGCACTTACAGATCTGTCTTTGCAGCCATTTGGTAAAAATACATTTGCACGGCAGCTCAGATTTTGAATGTGATCCTTTTTTCTTCTTTTTTTTTGAAAAAGTAAATCCAGAGATTAAATTTCAGAAGTATGGAAACAGGCATTTTGGTTATACAACTGATCTACCATACAGTGTGTTATTTTGTCAGGATTAAGAAGTAATTGATTTGATTTTGCACTTTTTTTCTTCTTATCATCTGTGAATACCTCAAGTCACATTAAATGTTATTTGTGAAGTAAAATGTAAAGATGAAAACAGTGACGCTAATTCTAATGCTTAATATCTCTATCCTGCTGCATCTAATTAAAAAATATTGTACATAATAAAGGAAGTGATATGGATTGTTGTAATTTGTGCATTTTTGCAGAGGAGAAATGGAAATTATTTGAGATTGATAACAAAAGAAATGATTAGGGAAAGTTTCGACGTGAGATAATGAGTAACACTTTTGTTCAGACAATAGAACACTGCAGGAAAACTGTTCTCAATGTTTATTTCAAAGAAAATTCAAAATGCATTTCATGTTGTGTGAGTTAGTTCACATCAGCTGTTTGGTTGTGTTGCTGCTGCAGCTGTTTCACGATATTTTGTGGTTGAGAAACATCTCAATTTTTAATATAGACACATCCACACGCTGATGCCTCGGTTTTACTCTGAGCCATCGGTGGGGGAGAAAATTACAGGGCTGAGAAACGACCACAAAGCCGCACTAGGAGGAATCCAATACAAAATGGGAGTTGGATGGAGGAAAGGCTTTGATGGCACGCCCAGTAAATGCTCCCCTGGGCTTTCTCCAGGCACAGACATCTACAAATATTTCCATAATCACTGAAAAGCCCAGTGACTGCCAGGCCCAAAGCCCAGATGTAGCAGACAACATGTTTAAGCTCTTAGTCGTAAAGGTCAGTGGCTGCTTTTCAAACGTGGATAAAAAGCCGTGCTGCCATTTCCAGTCATATTCTCAACCACAGGTTGCAGTCTTTTCCTGACGGCGACAAGCTTCTTTCTTTCTCCCAGCCGACAGAAGATAACATCAGCAGGGTGTGAATCATGTTATTCCCTCAGACTTCAGCAGTTTATAGATCTGTTTTTACTTGGCATTGATTTGTTGCAATTTGGGAAGTCGGTTTTAGCCCACATCGTTGTATGTCTGTGCGTGTGAATACATCTAACAAATTTGTCATGTGTATTCTTCATATTCAGCCACCTGTTTTCCTTGTTGTCGTATAGCAGCCCAGCTAACCAGCTTAATCTCAGCTCAACCTCTTATTGCCTCACTGGAAGCCTTTTAGTTTCTGACATGTTTTGACAGCACTAAATTAAGCTTGCATGACACTAGCAATAATCAAGAAATGGCATTCCATTTGTGTTAAACTCTGCTCGTTGAGCTGACCATTAACTGACCATGACTCATCATTTGCTTGGCAGCTACAATAGCATGCGCCAACTCTTTTTGCAAATAATGATTAAAAAAAACTTTTATTGGAGTTGAGCCTTTCATGTTGCAGGATAAAAATGACCTTTGAGTGCTTTTCGGAGCTGAGGACTTGTCAAAGCATATTGTGGGAGGGCGAGTTGATGGGTGTGTAATTTGCAGGAACACTGTGAATTTTATGAAGACCAAAAAAACTAAAAATCTGGAAGGTCCAAACTCTGTGAACGCTATTCTTCGCCTGACAGTCGTTTCCTCAGATCCTATCAGTACGCAAAAAACTGTTGAATTTTTAATCGTTATGTTGAACAATACAGGATTATGTAGAAAACAAACCTGTTGCTGTCAGTCCAGTGCACTGAGCTTATAGCCCAAGCTCATTTTTCCTTATTAAGGATCCCTTTGATAATGGGTGGAACTGCCAAATCAAGGACTGGTAAATATTCTACAAGTGCAGGTATTCACCTCATCTGACACTCAAGGACGCACTTGGTATTAGCAGGCAGGGGAGCTGGGTGAGAGTCCACGTGGCTTATTTGATGACCCGTACAAATGTGCTTTGATAAATATGTATGCGTTAGTAGTGTTCTGTGCGGTCAGGCAAGGTTACTCTGCAAAGATGAGCATTTGTAAATCTAGAACATACACGGGTCATGTTGCTGCATGCAGCGATTAGACAGTTTTTTTTTTCCTGCGCTGAATAAAGTGACCTCTGAGAAGTTTCACCACCAAGGCATCCTGGGGTCTGTGGGTGAGTTGTCCGTTAAATGAGGCATCAAAAATCATATATCAGTTGATATGATATATGACCGTCTCTTACCGCACTTTATACGTAAACTACCTGACGAACATGCTTTGTATTAAAATAAAACATATAAAGAGACAAGTTTGTTCGGACCAGATTCATGAAGTTTTAAAGATTAGTTTGTTGTCAAATGAGTGCAGAGTGACATTTTTAGTCTGGATTTTCGCTACACACAAATGTATTAAACTAACTTCTTCTGTATCATCTGAAAACATGTGCAGAATTTGTATATACGAAGCACATCTTGGTCCTATGCCAACTCTGAGAATGTACTTTTACTCTCTGAGCCTAACAAATCGGGACAGAGAGCAAAGGAGGTCAACATAAGGGTCCCAAACTGAGATCGCTATTTTCTGTCCCTTCGTATCACTGCGTGCTGTGTAGACTGTGCAGACCGAAGTGCAGACCGAGCAGTCCCCTGCTTCCGAGCAGTAAACACCGTAACAGGCGCGGCTGTCGGCACGCGGCAGCACTCAGTGATACGAAGGGAGAGAAAATAGCGCCAAGCGATTGTGAGGTCTGACTTTTTCCTGGACAACGATTTTGTGATGCAAATGTATTACTCTTTTGAATGCATATTGTTTTGAGAAGCAAAACACTTTATTTTTTAAACCCCAGCCAACTAGCTGGACTACTTTTGTCTACGCCAAAACGAGGCCGGAACTTACAGGACGCTTACAGGACGCTTACAGGACGCTTACAGGACGCTTACAGGACGCTTACAGGACGCTTACAGGACGCAGCAGGGGGTAAGTCAATGTGCATGCATGATATTGCTAGTATGGGATGTCATATACCTTCATGTCAAAAGAGGCGAACTATCCCTTTAACCTTGTGTTTTCAAGGACTAAAGCCTTTGAAAGATAGCCTGTTGTAATAAACCACCTTTGAATGTTAGCAGCTTCACAGTTATGTCTCTTAAACTGCCATGTGATGAGCAAAGCAGCCTGTCATATTCAAAACAAATCCTGTTCGCGGTTATTCTTTCTCAGTGAACAAAAAGCCAATCCTAGATCTACGCTGAATCTTTCATTTTCCTCTAAATTATGAACGACTTCAGTCGTTCAAATCGGAAGTGTTGAAGCGATCTCCAATTTTGAGCATAAAAGTGGATTTTTAGTTGATTGATTTATTTCTTCCTTGTCAACTTTGTGAAGTTGTCATGGTTATTATAAATGATACATATTACAAACTGAAGAGTAATTTTGGCATCCATCACGGCTCGTGTAACCACTGATGGACATCACTGTCGATGATATCATTGAAGCATTATTGACTGTAGTAAGTCGTGTCCTATATTACTAAAATCATAGAAATTGTGACACCAGTGGTGTCATGGTGATGTACTGTAACTAGTGTGTCTCGGCGCTTCATTGCTTATGACATCACTGATGAGCGAAGCTTCTTTTGAACTCTCTGGTTTCACTTTTCTCGTCAAATCCCTGCCTCCATTTGCACCGGACATCAGCCGATGTCATGCTGGTGTTTGATTTTCCCTGAGACCTCTTTGATGTGTTTATTTCTGTATGATCATAACATGTTTTTGCATTGTAGGATGTGTGTACTGGACGCATTTGTTTCACGTCGCAAGATGCTCCACTCTGAAAAGAAGCAAATGCAGTCGGAGCTTCTATTTCAAGAATGAAACACGTAGTTATTCTCAAGTCTCCCTTTCGATCACTTTGGCAATACGTGGCCCTCTCGAGTCCCGAGGGGATAATCACTACATTTCCCAGTGATGCCTGCTTGGCTAAGCAGTTTTAATACACAAATCAATTTTGCATTACCCCCCTCTGGCTGTGAGTGCTCATAGTGTGAGAGCCATGAAAAATTGATGGGCCTTAGCATGCAGATTGCAAAAATAGTGAATCTTAGATTTGTCCAGGGCATTTTTCTTAACCAAGACAATGTCAAAGGGGGTGTTTGTCTTGCTGCTAAAACTGTTGATCTGAGTCGTCTCCTTCCAGAGGACGGACCATGTTTAGAAACATGTCACGAAAAGTCTGATGCGTGAGGGGATGTGAGGAAAGAAAAAAAAAACCTCCAAAATATTTCAGTGACCCCAAATGACATGCACACACAATATAAACAAGCATTCTTCCCTCTTTTTTATATGACTAAAACGTCATATATACGTTATAAATATCTTAAAAAGCATTTGTTTTTGCCACAGCAATTATATTGTATCATTTGGTGAGCTGCTCTGTATTTCACCAGCTGATGAGTTGACTGCAGAAAGAAATTATAGCTCCCATAATTAGCTTTTGCTGTGAAATGTAGCTATCATGGGAGAGAATGAGGAAATTTCACACCTCGGAAATTAGATTTTGCAAGGTGCTGTGTCGATGTCCTTGAGTGCGGGGACATCAAAAGCCTTTTTGTTCCATTCGCCCTCAGTCTTTTTGACAAACACAGACAATGCAATGAACAGCAAATTGAACAGCTAAGAGACATTTCAAGGATCTAACTGTCAAATTTGGTAATGTAATGTTTTCTTTCATTTGTGTTTTTGCATTTGTAATTGCACTTAATGTTTTTCGAGCACGGCTTTGATACGGGAATTTGATATGGGAATTTTAGATATGTGTCTATCCAACAGCTTTTCCTCATTCATATTTTCTAGAAAGACTGAATTCTGAATTCTGCAGGTTTGTCCAGAAGAAAAATGTGTGCACAGGGAGTGCTGATGCACAAAAAGAAATAACCACATAAAGCATATCAAAATGTAAGCTTTATGTACAAAGAATATAAAGGAAAAATAACCGACCGGGCGGGAAACTTTGTTTAAAAGGCCAGAATAGAGTGACGCCTCTGTTCTGTTGTCCTAATATGAACCCCCCCCCCAGGTCTGAAACCCTAAATACAAACATGGAGAAGCAGCATTTCGTTTTTCTCTCTCAATAATATATGACAAGAACTAGAGGTTGGCACCAACTGTTTGTTCTTTTGAATCATAGCTCAAAACAGCCTATTTGCCTCTGAATGTTTTGGTATAAAGATGAATTTTGGATTGTTTATTCAGATCTTTCAACCTGATTTTTAATCTCATGACACATCCGGATTGTTATTTTCGCATACTTTTATCTCATCTTGATTTCACCTTTAAAACCCTTGTTTATTTTGTCTTTCTTTTGTCGCTCCAGAGCCTTTCATATCTAATGTGGAGAATTTTTGCATTGTCTTGTTGTTGGAGGTGCTTTACAATAAACTAGCCTTACTTTACAGTTTCTCTGTGGAGAGGGGAGTTTGTTGCCATGACAATAGTAATGTCACTTCAGTGGCAGAGACGTTAAGATGGCAGGTGTGTTGCATTTGGTATGCAGGTCCTATGCACAGAAGAGAAGTGATACAGATAATGGAATCAATTTCCTGTGATTTCTGAGGCAGAGAGCTGGCTGAGATATAATAAAGGAATTAAATGAGCTTGTGCTAAACATCAGCCGCTGGTTACTACCGGCTATTTGACTTCAGATTGCTGCTTAGCCAGTAAAAATTAAAAAAGGAAAACACAGACTTTTGCTTCCTATGGGCAGAATGCACTGTAGGCTTCAGCGTGTTCTCTGCTGTGGTTTAAAAATGGAAGGAAAGCAGTGTTGTGCAGGGAAGTGGCTGAAGGAAAGAGAAGTAAGGCCTGTACCCCAAAGGCAAGAAACTGAACCACCTTAAAGCCCCCTGGGCTAAAATAAAGATATGTAATTGACTCCAAAACAGTGATAATGTTTCCCATTTAATGCATGGTTGGGTTGCAAGTCTTATTAATAAAGACACAGTCCGAGGTAATCTGATCTGTTTGCTGCTGTATGCGGCTATCTGATAGTTTGCTGCAGGTCAATGACAATGATTTTTTTTTTTTCACATTCTGCCCGCTCAATACAAACGTGCTTATCTTGTACTTTTGACCCGCTCGGCCTTGTGAGCAGCAGTGTCCCCTGCAAAACAAGCATCTGTTGCAGATAAAATGTTCCTTGGAAAAAAAACTAATTCTCCAAAGGTAAGCACTTTTTGTTAAATCTGCACGGAGCATCGAGATAAATTACTGTGTGTCATTCAAAACTCTTTTGCATTGACAGAAAAGTCTCAAACATTTTTATCAGCTTTTTTTTGTGTGCTGTATTTGTGCTTCACTACACACCAGCATCCACTTGTGCCAGGATCTGTCTCCACATGTCAGGCCGCATGCCTGTTGTTGCGAGGAGCTGTCCCAGTTGGATTACTACCTTTTGAGCAAAACCAAAGACCAGCAACACTGGATGCATTTTTTGGGGCGAGAATACGTATATATCTACACTACCATCCAAAAATCCAAATGTACCCTTTTTTATTGTTTTATTCACATTTTTTAAGGAAAATTATTCATCCTAACTGTAGCAGTGCAAGTCAACATACAATTTACAGTAAAAAAAATATCAGATTTTTTGATTCCTCAGATTAACCAAAGCCTTGTATTTGGAGTTCAAGTTGCTGTAATCTGCAGTTTAAAGACATTCCAAGAGCAGCTGTGCATTACTGGCTGCATGGTTTAAGCCCTTCAGTCAAGCTCATCCCAAACAATTTCTCTTGGGCTGACGTCAGGTGACTGAGGTGAACCTGCACTCTGTAAATGAAGCACTCTGATGGCTAATACTGATCTACATGATCTTTAGGATGTAATGAAGCTTGGTCTTTAAGGGCTTTCTATGTAAGGAGAAGAATTTTAGATTATTTCCTGGACTTTTATCGTGAGCCAGTGAAGAGTAGCTGACACTGGAGAAATAGGATCTCTCAGACTAGTTCTCGTCAACAAACTGGAATCAGTGGGATGAATATGACTGAAACCAGCCTAATGCAGCTCCTTTAAACCCATAACATGTTCAAGCCTTTGTATTAGAACAAAACACTTTGAACCAAAAACTTTTACTTGTTTGTCCATAAGATTCCAAGTTCCAGTTGATTTTTAGTCTAGTGTCGAATGCCATTGGCCAACTTCAGCGTCTTCGTCTAGTTTGGGGTTGTTAGAGGGCTTTCTTTAATGAAACTCTGCTGTGCACACCTGCTACCTGAAAATGTTTCGAGACAGTTGATGCAGACACTGCAGTTGAATGTGTCCTAAATTGAGCTGTCGGTTGAGGAACAGCATCTGTCACACAGACACCCGGAGAAACTAAGCCTCCACGGGGTAAGCTTTTATTTTCCTTTTTCTATCAGATTTTTCTGTGTTGATTTGCAGTATGATAGGTTCATTGGTATTTTAGCATGCCTTGATACTGCTGTATGTTGGTAAAACTGACTTCTAAAAAGCCGTACAGTAAAACCTTAGGGTAAAGTGCTAAAGTATTAGTAATAACAGTATTTGTTTTTTTCAGAAGACCTGATATTTTGAGGGAACTGTCCACTAAAGCTACATATATATATGCATGAAGTCAACATAATTGGAGGGATTATATCCTTATCTTTTATTGTAAATTGCTGACTTTTACCTATAATATGTATATAGTATATTAATATTCATAGAAAAATATATGTATCTTCAAAAATTGTAAGGCAGTTCTGACATGTAACCGCACACACGTTACAGCTGGTCTGAGTGGATGCGGAGGTGGAGGGGCCCCCCCAGACGTCACCAGAGCAGCTTTAGTGCACCTTGACCTGGAATCTATAAGTCTGTGAGGGCTCTCTGGAGGGATGAACACCATTCTTCTGAAAAATATTACCTCCTTTGTTGTTTTGATGACATGGGTTCAAAATCTTGTATCGGTTGTTCTGTGGGGTTAAGACTTCATGTAGCCACCGCATACAATTCACATCATTTTCAATCAAACCGTTCACTCACTCCTCGCCCTATGGATGGGGACATTGTCTTGCTGGGAAAAAAAACAACATTTCTATCAAGATGGAAATGTTAAAAGATGAAGATTTCCAACTATTGCTTTGCACTGAATCTAGTTTCTGTCTGTTTTAACGGAAGAAGACATGTGGAGTTAATTGACTTTTGTTTGGTTTCTTGCTTTAAACCAGTCACAGTGGTGGGAGTTGCTAAGCCCAGGATGCAGCAACTGTACCCTCACAAGATATTGTCTTTAGTCTTCCCCTTTTTTCAAGTGGGGGGGTCAACCACTGTCAAACGTCCCTAAATGAGAAAACATATCATTTGTATGAATAAAATTTACAACAACAGATCTTAGCAGACCAGCCTTATTGCATTCAATTCATCATGTAAGCTATTAGCTTGTCATCTCAGTCTCATCAAAATTAAAACATGTAATAGACATTTTTCTGCACTTGTCCGATACGTAGTCGTACTACAATCCATGGTTGAAAATTGTGGGACAGCAACATATCCACAGGCTGCTGTTTGCATGACTTAAACCCTTGTAAAATGCATAAGCTCTAAACATTTAGATTTTTGTAACCATCTTACACTGTATGTTTGAAGACATGGAGCTCAGCAGGTACATTCATTCTAACCATGTACTTTTAACCCCCAACCTCACCTATTCATAACGTCAGTGGATTAAATGCTTTGGCAACCCCCTCCTCTCCTTTCAAGCGTTTGGGGCCAATTTCAGACAAGAAAAAGTGGAAGTCATCACGAAGGAACACATTTTGAGACGTAGAACGCCAGCCGACTGACAAATTGAAACTCAAGCAGCAGAGTAAGGAGAAAAAATGTGTCTCTTCCCTCGGTTTGAAACTTTCAAGTGTATGTGATGGAGAAATGTCTCAAAATATGCCCGTTCCACATTGCACAAGAGAGACTGCATGCAACTTGCTCAAATGACTGAGCTGAACTGCTGTAACTGCAACACACAGAGGAAGAGTGCGTTCATTCTATGATAAAAATGCAGTTTCACCACTATAACTTTATTTGTTGGCAGCTACATTATGTTTGAATATTTGTTTGGCTATTCTTTGCTGCAGAAAGCCATTTTTATGGACAACGTTGCCATCAAGCCACTGTAGACTTGCACAAATCAGCAAAGCCCAGCAAGTTAGCAACCAACATGCATCTGATAAATGCAACATGTGACCTGAGTAAATAGTGTTGCTATGTGTGCGCAATGCAAATCGGCAAAAATTTAGCAAAAATGTTTTATCCATAATCATTTGTAACAGGACACCAGGTAAAACAGGCAGATGATTTAGCTATTTCAATATACGTCTTACATTATTTTAAGAAAATGAATTAATATTCCTCTCAGTAGACAAGATCATCCGTCCATTGTTTGTCCTGAGAACTGTCCACATTCATTATTCCCTCATTCAGCCAAAGATTGAGGTATGGCCTTTAAAGTGACGGCTCAAATCGAAAAGCCTTTTTCTCACATTTTAGCTCTTTGTTTACACTTTCTACAGCCTTCTCACTAATTTCATTAACTCTTTTAACTTGTTTATCAAGCCGACATACCGAGACCGGCGTCTGCTGTTTTTCCTTCTCTCCAAAACACTTTTCAATTATAATTTGCGCTATCTGGAAAGAGCAAAGTGAAAACTATCTGCTTCATCCTCCTCTCAGACTAAATTCTGCCCTGGTGCTGCAATGAATTTAGCTCACCATCATGAAACGCAGAGTCATTTGGCTGCATGGTGGCCTGGTCTCCCATCGCTGGACAATCCCATTGATTGGACAATTCTCTGAACATAATTTTAGACATGTTGAAAGGGACATTAGCTGCCTGTGCAAGCTGTTCCCAGGAATATTGCTCCTCTAGATCAACTCAGAGAGGCTTTGCAGCCAAGCAATTTTCTCTTTCTGTTCAGTGACAGTGAGCTGCGTTACGGCAACTTAATGTATGGTGGCTGCTATGTTCACCCCATACCCACACAAGTCACTTCAATGTAATTAGTGTGGTAATTAAGCAAATGACAATATTTCACACTGTTATGAAGCGTTTTTCCTCGATTGTCACTTCTTTTCAGTTTTGTTCATGAATATCTGAATCACTTTAGAGCCACAGAAACAAAGGAGCTTTATGTGAAAGATTAATTTATTTAGCTTCACACGGATATCCATCAGATTATATGTTTATTATTTGTTTATTACTACATGAGTCAAAGAAGATTTGTTACTAAAAAAATGCTGTTGCACCTGATTTTTTTTTTACATCAGAACAGGCTTGCCAAAAAAGGGGATTTTAATGTTTTTATAACATTGCCTTAAACCAGGAATATTGTCATATATATATATATATATATATGTGTGTGTGTGTGCGAGGCTGCACAGTGGTGTGGTGGTTAGCACCATCACCTCACGACAAGAGGGTTCCTGGTTCAATTCCCAGCTGGGGTCTTTCTATGTGGGGTCTGCATGTTCTCCCCTGTGTATATGTGGGTTCTCTCCAAGTATTCCGGCTTCCTCCAAACACCCAAAAACATGCATGTTAGGTACATTGGTGACTCTAAATCATCCCTTTGTTTTTAACAGGGTACACAGATTCAAAAAGAGTAAAGAATTTTACAAGGAATATATACAGTGCATTGTTCATATTGTTTATATAGATCTTTGGATCCTTGTTGGTCTCCACAAAGTGGCAGCAAGTCATCCTGTGTCATCAAAAAGTCATCAAAAAACAAAAAATCAGGGTAAAATAGAACAGAAAGTCCCACATATCACTTACTTTTCAACTAAAAACTAAACTGTTATTTCCCAGCTGTTGCCTTCTGGTTTGTGTATGTGAAATGTTATCTATTTAAAAAGTCCCACACAGCTCTGAGTCTCTTAGGAAAGACTTAATAATACATTTCTCACACGACTAAAACAGCATAGGTCAGTTGCGTTAAAACGAAAATAATGCACATTATAATTAGATAGAGGCAAGAGGAGTTCCCGTCACGTGAAAACAAAGAGTAACATTTTTACTATTTAAATATCTTTTCTTATTGGCCTGTTGTCATGTCACATGACAGTCAATTTACTTACTCTTTGCTGCTGTTAAAAGCAGCAAAGTCCACCATGACTACACTGGAGTGTTAGAGGAGGCGTTGCCAGGGTGACGACTCCCCGAAGCTACATGTTCCCCCAGATTAACCGAATCTATCTCACAATTTTTCATCTAATAAAGTAAAAATACTCCATTCTGAGGTGTGGATCATCATACCTATTACAAGCCTGGTCTCTCTCCCAACTCATTAAGATGTGAGACAAGCAAATCTCTCTGGCTTTTTCATGAAGTAATGATGCATTTCGCTGCTGAAACTCAGCCATTAGTTGTTTAAACTGTAATCGTGAAGCAATGAAGCATCCCTGGTAACAACTGAGCTCGATGCACAACTCAGGGAAAGGGGCACGCACGAACACGTGGTGAACAAATCTGCAGAAAGTAATGACAAATCACTTATTGTGGTCATTTAGCAGCAGATTTGGAATTATGAAAGAGAAATTCACCTTGTAAGTATTTAACATGATGTAGCATCGAATCATTACGCAATGGTTTATGAATATAGCATCAAGCATTCTTCTCAGATGTGTCCTCCTGTTTTCTATTTTATTTCGACAACTCAATAATTGACAACTGTTCCGACTCCTGCATAGGTGTTGCTCCAGATTTTTAAAACCTTACCTGGTCATATTTTGGGATATCCCCCCTTCTTTAAGGTGATCTCAGAACATTTTAAGAAAATTTTACAATGAAGTCAGTGAGGTGATAGTGTTGGGTTGTGCATTTGCTCTATGTGTGAGTATGTGTTGGCATGAAAGAGGATGGGGAAAGAAAAAAAAACGGTGAAGGAGAATGGGAGAGATGTGAGTGGCCCATCTATGAAAGCGCCATTAAATTGTCAGTTATGATGGATGTTCCGCCTTTTCTGCATTAACTGGTACATTAGAAGTCATTAATTCTTCAGGATGTGCACTGGAGATCGGAGCCTCCCAGGGGGGTCTCACTGCCTTGATAAAGTGAAAGGGGTGAGAGAGGGATAGAGGGATGGATGGAGAGATAAAGAGTGCACCAGCCGAGAGACGAAAGAGGGACAGAGAGATACTTATGGTGCGAGTTTTGATTTTGGAGCCTGCATGTTTTGTTTTAGTGGCCTTGAGCAGATAATCTATTTTCAGGGTGGCTCTTTTACACTCTCTAATGGACATCAGAGAAGCAGCCTTTTGTCTCGTCAGGAAGAAGCAGAAAAACAACAAGCACACACAATTAGCGCCGTTTACAGCGTTTTTCTCTCATCAGCCGGCGACTTTGTTTTGGCACTAAGGACCTGATGCACGTCTTCAAGATCAAAAGGTGTCCTTGTCCTTTCAGTTGACTCTGTTATGTTAGTGCCACCTACAAATGAAACCTCAGAAGGCAAAAATGCAGCATTTTCTCAACTTAAAAAAAACAATCCTCAATTACACACCAATCCTCTCAGGGGCTATGTTTTATTATAAAGCAACAAATTTTCAGACAGCAATTAAACTCACCAAGATTTTAATAAGAGCTTGAGGTGGCTGTGGTGAAATTAGCAGAGTAGCTTCCCTCCTGACGTCCTTTGTAAATTGTCTAACCAGAAAACAACATTTCACTGCCAATTAAACAACAATTACTACACATGGCGCACTTTGATGGGTGACTAGGAATTGCTCACAACATTGCAACATTTCCCACACACAGGCCACAGACAAGTGTTGTGGAAGCTCAGACATCACCAAAAGCAATAAAAAGAAGCAAATGAAAGAAGGCTGAGTAGTTATCTTGCCCACCGCATAACACCTCAGGAGATGAAATCATTTAGTGGCTTCTTAAGATTTCATTTTTGTGACCTGCTTTGGGAAAATGCCAGGCCACCATCTGTTGTGTTAAATGCAGTAAGTATGTTGAATGGGGGGGGGGGGTGTCAACAGGGACACTGGAAGTCAGCACCTCACACCAAGCTGAAACAAAGCTCCCGTCAGTGTCCCAAAGTCCCCCGTTTATGTTCAAACTGACCAAAACCACCGGGAGGTATTTATCATGCGCCGACAGCAGGTCACAGGCGAGTTGCTGCTGTACACTCTCTGAACTGGGACTCTCTGAACTTTTCTCAGTTTATTATTGATTAATGCATCCTGTTATCAAAAAAGTAAATGACTAAAATATTTAAAAAAAAACAAGCTGGATGAAAATTGCTAGAAAGTTGGACAATACAGTAATGATGCACGGCTATTTTTCATTTCAGTTCAGTTCATAATACATTTTCAACATGTCTGAAGGTTTGGTAATGAAAGCATCATTGCAATAGATGTTTTGGACCTCCCCCAAAAAAAATATTCTTCCTAAAGTTTACTCTTAATCGACAGTTGAAGCCCATCAGCTTGCAAAATGTCTGTTTTTCATTTCCATTTTTCAGAACATAGCATGTTCAGTTGAAATCTATCTACAGTTAACCTTTACACAAATCTCTGCTTAGTTTCAGTTTTTAGTTTTATGGTTTTGAATGTTCAGTCCCCACTTTAGAACTTAAAAATATGATTTAGGTTGCAGCTCTATAAGGAATATGGGCTTGAAGTCCAAAATAGCCCAAAAAAAAACAAAACCCGTAAGGGCTAAATTGTTCAATTAATCAATTAAGTAGGTAAAATGTCTACAACTACATTTGGAAGGTGCTGTCAACCCACAACATGCGGTTAAATGAGTTCACAGTGTAAATTAAACAGGACGTACTCAAACAAAATACATTTAGAAGATGCATAGCAGGATTCAGGAAAACCATTTGGTATATTCTGAAACAAAGGAACAAACTGATGATATCCGAGAATCGGTTGGTAGATGATGGCGGGATCCTTTCCATGGTAAATAAACACTTCTTTCACAACATCCAGGCGAGGGAAGAACTCTCTCCAGGAAGTGAGCATGTCCAAATATACCATAAATAGAGGACAGATAGAATTAATAAAGAGTGTTGACCACAAGGAGAAAACCACTCAGAGACCAGTTCTAGAATAGCATCCTTTGGACAGATGTATTTAAGATAATCCGCGCTCGACCTGTTCCCAACCCAATTGATCAGCATTTTGCTTGCTGAAGAAAAACGTAAAGGCAGAACAGTTAGCAAACAAATAACTAAACACAACTGCAATGAAGGCATGACAGTGCAACACGAGGGAGGAGAACCTGTTCGATGAACCTACTGTTCATTGGTTCTAGACTTCAGGCAGTCATTGCATGCAAGGGGTTCTTGGCAAAGTATTATAAGTGAACATTTCATTTATTGTTATGTGAAGATGTCTGTTTACATCTAAGCTCCTGAAAAAGAGGGTTCGGCAAATCAAAGAACTGCCATTTCCAAGCCGAACGTAGATGTGATAACCCTCAAATTACAGCTGAGTCAACTTCGCACTCAGTCTCCAAATATTTCTTGAACATATATCCCATTGCAGTTTCCCATTTTCCTCCCTGATAACAGCCTGGCTCAGTCACATTTTACTTATGCTCACGTCAGCACATTCACACCTTTTAAAATGAGCCAGAAGTAGTTCATCCATTGGTATTACACAAGCAAAATAAAAAAGTAATTTTCCTAGCGTGGCAGTCTTGTGGAAGAGTAGAAGAAAACTGCAAGAGAAAAAATACATTTACCACTTAACCTTTTTTTTTCTTTTGTCATTTGGTCATCAACACTGCAACCATCTCATTTCCCTTTAGGAGTAAAACAAGATTACTCAAGTCGGTTTGAAGAACAATTTATTTCCAACATTTCAAGCAAGACTAGAGTACGCGTTTTGTCTTGTACAATGTGAAAGTGAGAAGAAGGAAAGAATCATCAGGCAACAGTTTGGTGATGCCATGAGATTTGAGCACCAAGATCTTAATTTATTTTTTTTAAAGCACTAGACTTTAATTAGCCTTAAAAGGCTTGTCCATAATTATCATGAGAAAAGGGTTGGTGATGTAAAATCATGTAATCCGCTTGGGTGTTTGCGATAGCTCCATATTGACAATAATTGTGACGTCAAAATAAGGAAATACCAATATAGTATTGATAGACTAATATGATAACATTGGGACTTTATATATATATATATATATATATATATATATATATATATATATATATGTATGTATATATATACCTGTACAGGGTGTACCCCAACCAGAAAGGCTCTTAGCTGGATATAAAATTACAAGCTCTTGCCAGGAGGAGATCTCCTCTTTCTCTATTTTGAGATGGGAAAGGATGGAAATAAATAGTACTCTTCCTAAAAAATTATAAAGACATGTCCCATCTTTCAGCTCATCTTTCACTCACCTAGTTATTTACAGCGTCAGACGTTTTTTTTCACACTTTTGCTTACCAGTGTAGATCATTTTCCTGTCCTCCTCTGCATCTGTTGAATCTGTCATATCTGTGACGGAGCATCAGCGTGTAAGAGAAAAGGAAAGCCCTCTTAGCCATTGTGTGCGTGTGTTTTTTTTTTTTTTTTATCCTTTATGGTTCTTGTCTGATGATGATCGTGGCTGACCTCGGGGGTGTTGAGCGTGCCGCACCTTCACTCCATTACTCCACTTCAATGCTGCCCACACATTTGAAGCGGAGAGCTGAATGGAGTGGGGCTCTCTAAGCACTGAGCCCTCCACTGAGCTGACTGACCTGTGGCAGATTTTTCTCATCTCTCAAGACCTTCCTGGAATGCACACGGGGCTTGGCTAATTACTCTTAAAAACAAGAGGGGATGTGGGTGGTTTGTAATTGGCAAGAGTCAGCAACCAGTGAAAGATCACTCGTCTTGAGGGCATGTGTGTCTGAGCCTCCCATTTATGCCGTCTCTCCTCAGCCGGTTGATTTTTTTGCTGCTGCGATTCCCCACTGTTTTATTCTGCATGCCTTGAATTTGTTTAAAACCTTGATTTTTATTTTATTTTTTTTCTATGGTTGAAAGTATAATCTAGGGATTTGGGCTGTGAGGCTGCAGACAAAAAAACAGCTTCTTAAAAAATGATTACAGTTAAGACCTGTTTCAAACTTTCATTCGTGTGCTACAGTCAGAGGGAATGCACGGGGCAACTGTCTGAACTTATAGCTGCAAATTGGCCAGCCATGGGTGCACAAGCAATGTGGAAAACATTGAGCTGCAGTGTGATCTTGAAGTGAGTGGGAGGGATGCCATACATTACAAGTGGCTAATCCACTGACAGGAGGCAGCCAGAACAAGGCCACTCTGTTTAGAAAGCAGCAGCAACCGCATAACTAGTAATTACATGGACCTTGTCGGAAAAAAAAAAAACCCTGAACTTTAACATTTTATTTTTGTGTAGCGTTATTGGGCATTTATATATGCATCAAATATAAGGATTTATAAGGCGTTCTCACTGTCTTAATAAATCTTAAACCTCGAATTTAGGGCACCACCTTCCTTTGTTTTAACTTGTTTTAAGTTACAGTCAGGGAGGAAAACTGTTAAAATCTTACGGTCCTGGTATGTTAAATTAATAATCAATTTAATAATCAATTAATAATCAGTCTCATATCTCGCTACTTTCGTGAAAGTTCTCGTTTGGTTGGACAGACATTACGTAAAGAAAGCATACGACACAATCTGTGATTATAACATATATATGGATATATGAGCAATTTATTAAAATGATATGACCAAAACATGAACCTTTAAAACAAACAGGAGATGCATTGAATATGGGTGATTATATAAAACACTTAGTGAATGGAAAATAAAATATGGGAATGGAGAGATACTGGATGTATTCAAATAGTTTAGGTTGGCTGACTATTTGACGCTAAATACTGACATTTCGGATTAATTTATCATTCTGTGAAAGCCTCGAGACATCCATCAAACCCACTTTAAGGTGAAAACGGGTCGGTCTTACTGTGCTGAAGTTCTGCTTAGTCAGCTCGGAACACAGCCACGCGGGGTCCGAGGGGATTTCTCTTCCGCTCTCTGGGCCTTCCTGGTTGTGGTGGCTGACTTTAGCGGACTTCTCAGTTGCTTCTTTTCACCGGGAAACGGGAACGATGGTGCCGAGGGCTGTGGTTAGATGATCAAATCCTCCGAGTGTCAGAGTTGGTCCGTTGCTTCTCTGATGAAGTGAACTTAAGTTCACAGAAGATTAATAAAAGGTTGCTTGAGTTGGCTTTCTTGGTAGGAAAACTTAATTCTGTTCTTATCTTTGTTCGGGTCTTTCTTTCTCGTCTCCGGGGCCTCCCTTGGTTATGGAGGGCTTCATCCTCTCGTCTTTCCGCTCTCTCCTGAGATTATGGGAAACTCCCAAAACTCTGGTGAGCTCTTCTTTTCTTCTCAAGTCATCTCCAACTCTCTCTGAGCAACTGTGATCTGCGTCCTGTTCTCTGCTCTGCTCTCTGTGTCAAATCTGAGTCTGGTTTCGCGGGCTCCGGGGTTTGACTCTCGGAGGTGGGGCATGACGTAAGCTTACACTACAATTTCAGCCAATGATATGCCTGAACTGTGGTGAACGTCTGCCTGGGTGTCTGTGTAAGGCGATCAGCATTTATATGGGGATTTCTGGATGAGACAAAGAAACTCTTATTTCTCCATTACTCTGTCTCATAGAACATTTGTTTTGGTGATTCTGAAAACACCACAACTTGTTAAGATATACAGATTAAAGATATAACATAGACTTGTGATATAAAGACACCAAAATAACACAACATGATACAGACGATTAGAGTCTCAAAATTCAGATGAATATCTATAAAGTCGTGACATATGAATAGCGAACCACACAATGTTAATTTTCTGTGTTAACAATGGGGATACCAAACAAATACCAAATAGATACTGAAGGGACATCATTAAAAGTTAAATTGTTGCATATATCTTGTCCATTTTACTGGGTCCTTGTGTCCGTAAATGTTCAACACTACAGACCACTAGGGGGCAATGTTGTTCCGTCGGCGGGTTTGTCTTTTCCCAACAAGATTATTTCTCAGTCAATATTTAAGCCAGAATCGTACAAATTGTCTCTATATGCGTCTTGTGATCAAGCTGGAAACCTGAAAGAAATTGTATACGGTTATCAAACACATTTAATATAGTTTTAAGGTTCGACTAGTGAGTCTTAGTGAAGTCTTCTCAGTTCGTGTGTAGCCATCTGGTCGGATCTCTGGTGGAAAAGGGTGTTAAAGTGTCAACTGATTTATGGTGAAGATAAGATATTGAGGTCTCCCACTTTTCCAACAGAAAGATCCTTTGTACATTTTAGTTTATCCCAATTTTATGGCAAGCGTCTGTTGGAGTTCCACTCCACGAAAAACTTTCAAAGGGCCGAAGGTTGTTGTAAATTAGGCAGTTTCTGTCTCTTTTTTCCTTTGTGGAAAGAAAATGGAGATCTGTTTTTTATCCACATACGTAAACATCCCCCACAGGAATGTTGGTTTTGTCAAAGTTTGAAAAACTCTTAATCCATACGGCACTGTGACTGCTACATTTGCAACAACAAAAAAAATTTATTGCAGAGCAAAGATATTTTAGCAGGAGCCGTATTCCTGTTTGTAGTTCGTGGCTCCTTTGGGAATGTTTTTGTTTGCTCTGGTTTTGAGTCGTAGTTGTTTTACTTGGTATGACAAGGACTCGTATTGACTTTCACTGAGACCTGCTGCCTGAGAACATGGGATGCCATCCATAGATAATGCGAAATCCGTTTCCCCATAGTACGATGAGGCAGAAGCCGAGGCCCGCTGTTTAAGTCGGTGTTCATCGGTTCATCGTTCTCAATAAAGCTGCAAGTCCGATACCCTTTTCAGGGCAAGCCATAATTACGGCGCTTTGATGGTGATTATACAGGCGTGCGAGATGGCAGGCAAATAATAAAGGAGAGTTCACTTTAGCTGTCAGCTGCTATGCTGCTGAATGACAAAGGGAAATGTAAAGAAGGAGAACTTCATTTCTAAAGACATATATGAGATATGCCAAGTATATCAAGAGCGACCTTAAACTTTTAAAGGAAAAGATATTGGAAATGGAATTATGAACTGTCACAGGCAAAGTCATTTCCTTTTCCCCCATGGCCATTCTTGGCCTTTGCAATGGCTCTAATATTAGAAAATATTACTGCAAGAATTATTTTCTGACATTCAAATGTTATTACTTCCACAAGTAGGTGTGTTGCTGCTCCCTTGTTCATTTAGATATTTGACATGTATGACAAATGGAGAAAAAAACAGCCTTGTTGTTGTTTTTAGCAGTGCTACAGGCGTAACTCTGCTGCTTCTTGCACAGGGTGTACTCGTATCAATAATAGAGTGTCTCACTAAAAAGGTGGGGTGTGGGGGCATTAAAAATTTTATGGCTTGTCATTATGCCCCCCCTCTAACACCACCACCACCACCACCATACCACAGCTCTTGCATTTTCCCTTATTACCTTCTCAGTGTCCCTGTTGCTCTCTGGGAACATTGTGAAATGGACACGTCTCTCAGGGGTGACATAGTCCCACCTCGGCTCAATCGGTGCCCTCAGTTTCACTGGAGCTTAAGGAAGTCTCTGCTACTGAACTCTCCCAGAGAACCATTAGAAAGCAATGCTTAAGTAGATTTCCAGTCTTTGGGGGTCAGAGTTGTTTTTTGGCACAGCTTGATTTTGCCCACTTTTGAAATATATTTAAAAATGCATTTGTTGAAAGTTGCATGACTCTCCAGTGAATGTGTGAACCCATTTTCCCTTTTTGAAACCCTTTCCCAGTATGGTACAGGCCTCCCTGTTCACTTTTTGGTGATGAAAGAGGGCTTCATTTTATGTGATTTAACAAATAATTGAACAAATAATAAAAGTAAGTCAAACTAGTGAAAAGGAGACATTTTCCATGTATCCTAAAACATGTTTGCATATGATCGTCGGAATATTGTTTGGCCCTTCTTTCAAAGCTGCTTAGCAGTTAAATAACATTGCTATCCTGAAGTCAGCACTCAAGAATCAAGCACGTTTTCTGCTCTTGAGCCACCGCTAGAGTTGTGTGATCTAACACTGTCATGAAAACAACGCGCCTATATATTCACCGCCATTGATGTCAATTTATGTCAATGCTGCAAAGACACCACGAGAAGCCACCAAGAATGTTAGCCAACAACATAGGGTGATGTTACAGGACCTTACGGTAATAAGAGTGTATATTTATTAATATACTATTATATATATGATTAATCATCATGCTCACGGAAATCTAAACAAAAGAAAATGTTCTAGTTTATCTGTCTGCCGGATTACTTTTTCTGATTTACATTTTTGAAGAATGTGAATGAGGCGTATGGGTGAAATCAATACATATGCACTGTAATACATATGGTATACAATACAGTTCCATGTATTGCAAGATGGCGTGAAACTTGCATAAACTGACCAAACATTTTTACACTAGAAAAACGTTTTTTGTAAGTTAGTCTGAAACAGGACTGAGGAGGCTTACTGAGGCTTCATCTGTGAGGTGGGGACGACAAAGATAACATTTGTGTCAGGGACATAACGCAGAGGAACATGCCGCTGCTATAGTGTTGTGTTTTTTCTGTTTACAATGATAGAATAAATGTCTGGAGTATATAAGCAGGTTCCATTAGTCTTATTACAGGAATCAGCCACAGCCTCGGTCACCTCTGATTGTACAGCCTACAGAGCAGAGGGAGAAATAATCTCGACATGATTATGAACCCGCGATTATGAACATTAGCAACATTACCAACAGAGCTAGTCAGTTACTGCTCACCAATCCCAACAATTGTGAATTCTGCATCTGTCTGTCATCCTGTTTTGTTTTTTTCCTCCGAGCTCTATCCAGCAGTAAAATCCAATCTGATGTTTTGTTTTGTCCTGTCTCTAGTTTGGGACAACCCCCCCAACTTTATGTGTAAAGACAAAAGCCTATGTGGTGCCTGGCAGGAAACCAAAGTTGTGAACTGAGGTATCTCAGCCCTGTGCGATCCAGGGCAATTTCCAAACACCCAGAATGTGCATAATGGATGTCAGTTAACTCTTTTTGAGATTCATACAGTTCTCTTCATGTCCAAATGATCCCAGTACAGTTACATTTTGTCTGGATGTATTATTTTGTTTGAAAATCAACAACATTAGCTGTTGACAGATGGCATTTTGTTGAAAGTTTTCATCTCTAATGTCATATGCTATTAGCACTGATGTGAGTATTATCTTAAAACACATATACAGAAAAATTGACCACTGGTTTTCATGTTATCCGATAGAAAGGATACAAGACCATACAACAGAAACCATAAAAGTGTGCCTTTTAAGGTAGTGTGCTCATCTCGCAAGTCTTTTTGGACACCCTAAACAAATAACAGATTCAGTAATACCATTAGCATTATTTATCCTGTGAGTAAAATGGGGGGGGGTATTGTCCCAAATATCTTGCTTCCCCTACTTTACCCTATAAGTGTCCACTAAGCTGAACTAATTATGTAGATACTTGAGTGCTGGTGTGTCAGCCAGTCAAGCGTTAGTAACACAATGTTGTGTCTAGACACAGCATTTTTTTTTCCCCCTTTATTTATTTATCTTATTTTTCTTGGGGGTTTGCTTAGTAAAATGTTTAATAATTCATTGCGCTTTTTTTTCATGTTCTTGGTTTAGCTGGCAAACGAGCAATGTGAAAAGTCCTCTCTGTACATGTGTTACCTTCAGCTTTTATTGTGCCAAAAAAGCTGTGCGAAAACACCTGACTGTTAAAATACACACAGCCCTGTATCACCCACTCCCTTGTTGTCATCAATACTGAAATTAGGTTGCGAATAAATGTGTTCGTTAGTGATAATTGCTAATGGTACAAAATGTTCCTTGTGTACTCGCATAACTCGGATTTCTCCTTGTCTGGGTTTTTTGAGGTGTAACAGAGAGGCTTGAGGCCAGCCTCATCCCACTGACCTGCCTTGACAGGAGGCCATTTTGTTTCTCTTGGTTTGTGTCAAGTTTTTCTATTTTTTTTTTTTGCACTTCACGGTTCTTCTGTGTGCATGCGGTGACACGGTGGCCCTTGCTAGTTCGCTGGAGCATAACATTCTGTCGTTAGAGACAGCAGGTCTTTGGTACAGAACCCAGTGTTTGACAGCCTCTCACACTGTCTCTGCATCTGATGACAGCCCTTTCCTGCCAGCCGGAGCTTTTTAGTCTTCCAGCACACATACAGATTGTGACTATGTACCTCTTAGCAGGACACCCCACACCCCCGACCCTCAGGAAAACTGTTGGACGGGGAGTTTTGTGAGGTGAGACTCGCAAACTCCCACCAGCGGCATTGTGTGTATGGAGTTGGTGGAGGTGGTAGATTCCTTCATCGATGCCTTTTGTTTTTGTTGAAATTGTGGAGGCGATGCTTTTCTGAGCTTCCACTGCACTCCATATTTCCTCAAGAAACAGCCTTGCTACACTGTATCAGTTGGTCAGATGGGATTCACCCAGCAGCATGTCATGCCACAGCTTCCAATTACTTATATTTCACCGACCCAACTTTCCACTGAAGCTTTGTTTTACCAGCACCATTCCCAGAGACATATCTGAGCTACTCCACACCTGTCAGTGGAAGAGCTTTTAGGAGCCCACTTTGCTCTTTGTCTTCCTCTCATGTAACTTTTCTCCTCCTCTGCCTCATTCCCAGAATCCTCACTCCTACCTGCACTGCCTGTGCATCATCCTTCTTTTCTAATGAGAGGCAGGGCTCAGCGAGGCACACTCTGGGAGTTTGACAGAGATACCTGTTGTGCCTCCATATTTCTTCCTCCTCGCTCTGCTCTCCTCACCCTCTTTCTGTCTCTCTTTTCTCTCCCTAAACACCAAAGCTGTCGACTCCTGGCTTTTTGATTCTAAACTGTTCCCCCATGTCCGCAGTAGCTGCTATGACAGAGAATAAAACGAGTGAAATGTAAAGATTCTCATGAACATTGTGAGGATTGGCTTCCTCTCGCACAGTCTGCGGAAGTCTGGAGTTTTTGTGGGGATTTTTCAGCTCTTGTATTTTGTGGATTTCTGCTAATTATATAGCTCAATTTTTAGTGGAAAAACAGGAGAAATCAAAATGATTTCCAACTTCGATATCTTCTGCTGTTACAAAAAGGAGTCCTATGAACTTTTAATCCTTGAATATGCAGCAGTAAAAGGGTAGAAACTACAAGCAGACATGTGCAAAATGCTTCTGGATTGCGACATGAAGCATTTTGTCATGGCTGCCATGGTTGCCAGAAGTTCTGCAGTTTAATAGTAACGAGGGTGCCAACAATTGGATCTGGGGTACATTTTGAGGATGTTCTTGTTATGTTCTCATTTCACTGCATGAAAAGTAAAAAAAAAAATTTTGTTGAGGCAGTTTTTGTCAACTTTTGTAACTTTCGGTGTTTCATTCGAATATTGCAATAATACAGAGTGATTATCTGCTTTTATATCTGAAGATATTGGAAGTTCCACACTTAACAGTAATGCCAATCAGACTGCTCACTCGCTTGATTTTCCTTCTTATCAGTAAATTAATAAGCTTTACACCTATCTGATGTATTTCAGCCATGTTTTGTCCCACAAAAGTTGAGGACTGAAAGTATGTGGACACGGCTTGTACTGACAAAAGTTGAAAAATGTGCCTTCCAATGCGCTTTTGTTTCTTTCGGTGTTTTTATAGTTATGTTAGTTTCTCAGTTTAGATGTTAAGGATAGACTTGTCATATTGTGTAGTTAGTGTAGTAGTGTGTCCGATTACTGCCCAGATACACAAACCAAAGTAGACAGTCATCCTTTCTTTTTAAGTCGTAGTTTTTCCAGGACATATTCTATTTATTATTGTGTCTGTCAGACTGTTGTTCTCCAAACTGCTGTCCTCTGATGTTGATCATTATGCTAATGTTCTGGTTTCTAAAACCACATTTCAATGATAGATTATTGCGTTAACATTAGCAGGGGCCTATTTTGCTTATCTCTAATTATTGGTTTGTAACCTCTTGTGTAAGAAAAATACAGAGCTGTGTTTAGATGCCACATCTATCACAACAAACCAAAACACTTTTAAATTTCTCTCTAACATTTCTCCTTGTTTCTGGAAAAAGAGAAGCCTAGTCAAATAGTAAATGGACACAAAGTCACATTGTTTGTTCTTTCTACCCTGCTTGCACCACATTTATTTCTTGGTAATAAAGAGATGCCATTTTGTGGTTCCTCTGTAAACTCCTTTGAGGCTGTATTGTGGTTTGCGAAGGGTTTGTTTCATGAGAACATCTCTCACTTTGATCGGAACCACCTTGCAGTTTCCATCTGTCACCGGTTTCCATGCTAAAACTCAAATTCCATATTTGATTTGCACATATTAGGCTGATAACAGTTTTCCTCAGTCTTCAAGATTCTCACTGAAGATGAATGCCGAGTTGGACTGCTTGCACAGCAGTTCTTGCTTGTTTGTTACTTCTGTGACAGACCGCCTGCTGCAGTAAAGATAAGGTTTGATGAGCTCAGGCAGGCCTGACTTTATTTATCATATCTATCACTGTTATTTTTACACAGAGCATGACTTCTATGTGTTTCTTTCATACTGAAACCCTGTTTAAATGTTCAAAAAGTGTTGGTTCAAACAAGAGACCGACTCAAGTCCTGCAAGTAATTCACATCTGAGTCACATCTGAGACCAAAAAGTTGGTTCTGTGGCTATATTCTCCCAGTTTCACAAACTATCAGACACTAATGGAATTCATCTAACAGATTTTCACAGTAAGAATAATAAGACTGGATCCTGGATCATGCATTTAAGCCTTTTCTTGAAAAACAGTCTCCAACTGTGGCATCGGTTGCCTCATTTTGGTCTTGATGCCAGTTGAGGTGAAATGCTTCTAAATCAGCCACATCACTGTGACAGAAATACTTCAGGATGCTGGGAAGACCCAGTTATCACTCAACAAAAATAAATCAAATCACTCTGCAAGATATCACCAGTCCTTTCATTACTATAAGAATAAATCCAAGTTTGTAATTAGCTGCAGACAAAAACAAAGTTTTTTCTGTGTGTGTGTTTTCTTGTTAGTTCTGGTCTGTGTGACAAGCATAAATGTCAAGAAAACTTTTTTACTTGCACTTCAAGCTAGAAACCTGATTTAATGGGGCTGTTACCTTTACCAGCTGTTGCCAAGGCAGCCATACAATGAGTGACAGCAAGGGCTTCAGAGCGGTGGGCAGCACAGTGCATTATTTCCAACTGGATGTGTTCAGGATTAATGCAGGTTTATATGAGGTCAAGTCAGATTAACTTCTGACACTGTATCAGCCAAACTTTCTAATCTTTACTGTACAGCAACAGCAACATCAGCATTGTATTATACTCTTCTTTAGGAGAATTTGGAGGAAGATGGTAGCGGTGGCATAACTAATTGGTTTCCAGCAGTGCCCCAGATGTATGCAACTTTGTTTTCTTTTTCGTTGTATTCAGTAAAATAATCTAATTTGATTCTTTAATGAACAAAATGAAAGACTGCTAGTTACAGCCAAAATAAAATGCCACTTTGTTCTTTATCGTCGTCAGTTAATTCATTTCTCCTGGGCTTTTAGTACTGGTTGGTACACAATGTAGCAAAACACGCTTTGTAGAAAGAGAGAGAACATTTGAAGAGAGTGAGAAAGAAAAAGGCAGACATTGACTTTTCAAGCTCTCGCTATTTAGCTCACGACTGTCAAGTAGGTCAATGCGACAAGCTTGACTGATTTCTCCTCCTGTACTGTTTTTGTTCAGGCTCTCGCTGAGCAGGTGCCATGGTGGATTCACCTGTTTGACAAGGCTTACACAAATGCAGAGTGAACTGCGTCTTTCAACTTGTGTGGATGGAACTCTGTGGACGCCCTTTGATCAAAGCTATAGATTATTTGTTTACTTAAGCTCGCAAAATTATCACCCCCCCACCAAAAAAAAACTTTAAAAACAGTAATGAAGTTCATCTGCAGTTCATCAAATGCCAGTGGACATGTGATGGTCTTTAAGCTTGGGTGCTTTTTACAGGGACAGATAATCTCTATGGGTACCAGCTGAACCATTCTTATTGAAGTCATTTTCCCTCACAATTGTACATTTTGCAAAATGTAGAGCATAATGACTTGCACCCTCCACTTCACAGGCCCTCTTCCTGCACACTCAGCTGCTTTAAAAAGACCACATCTGACTCATAATAGACCTCATTAGACTCGTATTGAATAAGCTCTGAGCCGGCGTAACCTAGACTCACTGTTAGCTGCTTTTTGCTTCTGTGTGTATTCTCCATTAGAGAATTAAAGATTAATTGTCGAATTTCTCCACTTTAAAGCATTGATTAATTACAGCGCGAATCGCTGGTGGATCCAGAAGATTAATGTCATGAGATTCGCCCCCTTTAGATAGCTATTGATTTTGATTTGCTCAAAAATGCCCGTCTTCTCCTCCCAAGAGGGCAGAGGCTGCATGATGCACAAGCAAAGTGCCAGGCTGCTCTAAATTACATTTGGTGAGGCATGGCTTAAAATATGAACATTAGGTATTAAAATTCACTTAATTGGGCTGCAAGTGGTTGTACTAAAGAGGTTACCAATGGCAACAAAGAATAAGCTGCTGTATTACAGAAAAATGGCTCTGTTTAAATCAGGTATTAGCCAGGCAGGGAAGGATTAAATGTAACCTTAATTCCCTTTTTGATACCAAGGGAGTCTTCCTGTTTCTTGAATCAAGATGCTTTCTAGTTTGTTCAAAGTATCTGTGTCAAAACTCCGAGCTTCAGGGTATGTTTGTCTCTTGCTGCACATGAGCAACGCACTGGCAAAGATGAGGACAACTGCTTTTTTTTTTTCCAGTTGCCACATTTTTACTGTTCAATCTCAGTCTCAGTCACAACAAATAAGAGCAACTGAATCATTTCGTCTCTTGGAGACACAGGCCTTTTTATTACGAGGGTGCCACAGGGAGGTAGTCTTCCAAACACAGGATTATGCCCATTGTGATCTGCCTAAGCACACCATATTAGCTATATTCTCATGGAATCACATGAAAGCCACTTTGAAACATAGAATGCCTCTGATATGCCAGCGTCAGGGGATCTCTCAGCATATCAGGGAGCGCGTGATTTCCAATTCAATCATGGCTCCAGTTTAAATGAGATATCTTTACTGTAAAAGATTGTAGGGCTTTGCGTAATTCAAGACACCTATGTGTGTTCTGTAAAAAAAAAACTGTTTTATCAAATGGATTTGCGGTGCTAGCCTCCATAGAGTAATAATCCGTCTTTCAAGGTGTACTGCATGAGACATTGCATGAGAATGGTTAGATATGAGAGTAGACATGAGACAATGTTGAAGGGAAATTGCAAGTGTTAAAATAGAGGAAAATATTGAATTTAAAAGTTTTGCCACCACCTCACGTGACTGAAGATGGTTGAGAATCTCACGGAAACCATTTTCTACGATCTTTTACTTTTTATTAATTTAGTACTAGAATACAATTCTGCAATGACGACACTGCCACGAAAAATGATTTTGCTTCATTCCTCACAGGAAACCTGTGGCTTACCTGTGGATGTCTTCAAGGCCCACCATCCCAAACCTGTTGAACTCAATCATTGGAGCTAAGATGGACCATTGGTTGCAAGTCACGTAGGCTATGTTGGGGGAATGTTTGTCTCTGTGATTGAACCGTCCCCTGGGCCGACGTTAATTGAGCTGCCTGTAATCACTCACAGGCACATATGATCAGCGTCTGCAGCTCTGGAAAACGTGGTTGAGATTATCCTCTTGTAGGGTTGTTCCATTTTGAGACTATAATCTAAATGGATTTTTGCCTTCTGCTACCACATCCTGACTGACACCTAAACATGTGTAGCATAATTTGATAAAATATAAGGATTTGTAAGAAGTTCTCACTATTTAAATAAACCTTATTTAACCTTGTATATGGGTTCCACCTTCAAAGAAGGAAATAGACAGAATCTTACGATTCTGGTATGTTAAAATGACTGTTTCAGTCTCATAGCGCTACTTTGTGAATTGTCGTTTGGTTTGACCGACGTTACGTAAAGAAAACAAACAACACAACCTGTCAATTATATATATATATATATATATATATATATATATATATATATAAATATATATATATATATATATATGAATTATTTATTTTAAACGATATGACCAAAGACATGAACCTTAAAACAAACAGGAGAAATGCGTTGAATATAGGTGATTATATAGGAAACACTTAGTGAATTGAAAAAGAACTATGGGAAATGGAGAGATACCGGATTAACTCAAATAGTCTAGATTTGTTTACTATTTACAGTTAAAGGCTAACATCTTGGAGCCATCTATCATTTTAACAGTGAATTCTCTCGATACCCTCCATATACCGTTTGAGAGGTAAGAAGAGTGCAGACCTTACTCGGGTTGACACTTTAGCCCTGTTCGTCAGCTCTGAACACACCAGGTGATAGCCAGCGGAGTCCAAGTGGGTTTCTCTCGATGCCGCGTCTCAAGGCCTTCCTTAGTTGTGGGTGACTTTCATGGACTTTCAAGTTGCCTGGACAGGTCGCTCACCAGGACACCCTAGGCCGCAGCTCGATGATCGACTTTGTAGTCGTATCATCGGACTTGCGGCCGTATGTCCTGGACACTCGGGTGAAGAGAGGGGCGGAGCTGTCAACTGATCACCACCTGGTGGTGAGTTGGCTCCGCTGGTGGGGGAGGAAGCCGGTCAGACCTGGCAGGCCCAAACGTATTGTGAGGGTCTGCTGGGAACGGCTGGCGGAATCCCCTGTAAGGAGGAGTTTCAACTCCCACCTCCGGCAGAGCTTCAACCATGTCCTGGGGGAGGTGGGGGACATTGAGCCCGAATGGGCCATGTTCCGTGCCTCCATTGTTGAGGCGGCCGACCGGAGCTGTGGCTGCAAGGTGGTCGGTGCCTGTCGTGGCGGCAATCCCCGAACCCACTGGTGGACCCCAGTGGTGAGTGAGGCCGTCAAGCTGAAGAAGGAGTCCTATCGGGCCTTTTTGGCCACTGGGACTCTGGAAGCAGCTGATGGGTACCGACAGGCCAAGCGGAACGCAGCCTCGGCGGTTGCTGAGGCAAAAACTCGGGCTTGGGAGGAGTTCGGGGAGGCCATGGAGAACGATTTCCGGACGGCCTCGAGGAGATTCTGGTCCACCATCCGGCGGCTCAGGGGGGGGAAGCGGTGCACCGTCAACACCGTGTATGGTGAGGGCGGGGCTCTGCTGACTTCAACTAGGGACGTTGTGAGTCGGTGGGGGGAATACTTCGAGGGCCTCCTCAATCCTACCGACACGCCTTCCGATGAGGAAGCAGAGTTGGGGAGCTCGGACGTGGGACCTCCCATTTCTGGGGCTGAGGTTGCCGAGGTGGTCAAAAAACTCCTCGGTGGCAAGGCCCCGGGGGTGGATGAGGTCCGTCCTGAGTTCCTCAAGGCTCTGGATGTTGTGGGGCTGTCTTGGTTGACACGCCTCTGCAGCATCGCGTGGACATCGGGGGCAGTGCCTCTGGACTGGCAGATCGGGGTGGTGGTCCCCCTCTTTAAAAAGGGGGACCGGAGGGTGTGTTCCAACTATAGGGGGATCACACTCCTCAGCCTCCCTGGTAAGGTCTTTTCGGGGGTACTGGAGAGGAGGATCCGCCGGATAGTCGAATCTCGGATTCAGGAGGTGCGGTGTGGTTTTCGTCCTGGCCGTGGAACAGTGGACCAGCTCTATACCCTCCGCAGGATCCTGGAGGGAGCATGGGAGTTCGCCCAACATGTGTTTTGTGGACTTGGAGAAGGCGTTCGACCGTGTCCCTCGGGGACTCTTGTGGGGGGTGCTCCGGGAGTATGGAGTGCCGGACTCCTTGATATGGGCTGTTCGGTCCCTGTATGACCGGTGTCAAAGTTTGGTCCGCATTGCCGGCAGTAAGTCGGACATATTTCCTGTGAGGGTTGGACTCCGTCAGGGCTGCCCTTTGTCACCGATTCTGTTCATAATTTTTATGGACAGAATTTCTAGGCGCAGCCAGGGCGTTGAGGGGGTCCGGTTTGGCGACCTCAGAATCGGGTCTCTGCTTTTTGCGGACGATTTGGTTCTGTTGGCGTCGTCAGGCCGTGACCTTCAGCTCTCACTGGAGCGGTTCGCAGCCGAGTGTGAAGCGGCTGGGATGACCATCAGCACCTCCAAATCTGAGACCATGGTCTTCGGCCGGAAAAGGGTGGAATGCTCTCTTCGGGTCGGGAATGAGATCCTTCCCCAAGTGGAGGAGTTCAAGTATCTCGGGGTCTTGTTCACGAGTGAGGGACGAATGGAACAGGAGATTGACAGACGGATTGGTGCGGCGTCTGCAGTGATGCGGGCTCTGCACCGGCCCGTCGTGGTGAAGAAGGAGCTGAGCCAGAAGGCGAAGCTCTCGATTTACCGGTCAATCTATGTTCCTACCCTCACCTATGGTCACGAGCTGTGGGTAGTGACCGAAAGAACGAGATCGCGAATACAAGCGGCCGAAAAGAGTTTCCTCTGCAGGGTGTCTGGGCTCTCCCTTAGAGATAGGGTGAGAAGCTCGGTCATCCGGGAGGGACTCGGAGTAGAACCGCTGCTCCTCCGCATCGAGAGGAGTCAGATGAGGTGGCTCGGGCATCTGGTGAGAATGCCTCCTGGACGCCTCCCCGGTGAGGTGTTCCGGGCCCGTCCCACTGGGAGGGGGCCCCGGGGAAGACCCAGGACACGTTGGAGAGACTATGTTTCTCGGCTGGCCTGGGAACGCCTCGGGGTCCCCCCAGAAGAGCTGGAGGAAGTGGCTGGGGACAGGGACGTCTGGGTCTCTTTGCTCAAGCTGCTGCCCCCGCGACCCGATCCCCGGACGAGCGGAAGATAATGGATGGGTGGATGGATGGTCGCTCTTCTACACCGGAGGGGGCTTCTAGTTGCCAAGGAGACGGAACTGGCTGTTATCGAGGGTTTCAGAGAATAACAAAAATGTCTAAGTGTCGGAGTTGGTTTGGTTGCTGACCAACTCTGATGAGGTGAACTTAAATTCACAAAATATTAACAAAAAGTTGACAAGCTTAACTCTGGCTTTCTTGGTAAGAAAAACGAAGTATGTGATAACGTGTGCAGCAGCGGAGGTTAAGAACGTGTAACGTAAAAAGACTTGGAGACGAGATGACATTGAGGAATGAAAATCACAAAAACGTATATCTTTCTACTACTTCATCCTGTTTCTTTCTTTGCTCTGATCTTTTTCTTCCTTCTCCTCTTTCTATCCTGTCATCTTTCTGTCTGTCTTAGTCTTTCCATCTTCTTTCTTCATTCTTTCATTTCCTTCGTCCTTCTAACTTTGGATCGCGGGTTCCAGGGTTTGACTCGCGGAGGCGGAGCATGACGTAGGCTTACACTACACTTTCAGCCAATGGTATGCCTGAAACTGTTGTGACGTCTGCCTGGGTGTGTTTGTAAGGCGATCTGATGCTAACGTTAAGTTTGGTAAACAAAGAAACTCGATTTCTCCATTCCTCCGTCTCATAAAACATTTGCCTAGAAAATTCTGAAAGCATCACTTGTTAAGATATGAAGGTTAAAGATAAAACATAGACTTATGATGTAAACACATCAAAATGACAACACAACATAACATGGGTAACGACTATGAGTCTCAAAATTCAGATGGATATCTGTAAAGTTATGACATATGAATAACGAACCTAACAATGTTATTTTCCTGTGTAAACCATGGAATAAAAAAAAAAAACAGAAGGAAACATCGGTTAAAAGTTGCATTACTTCATATAGATGTCCATTTAATGACTCCATTTGGATTTAACTATTAAATACTACAGGCCCATAGGGGGCAATGTGGCTCCATAGGCAGGTTAGTAATTTCCCAAAACAATGATTTCTTCGTTATTCTTACAAGTACGATCGTGAAAAGGGTCTTAAAATGCAGGTCGTGATTTCACTGAGAACCTAAAATAACCTGTACAAAGATATAAGGCACATTTGTTACTTCAAGACTGGACTACTGTAATTCTTTATTATCGGGCTGTCCCACATATTCTCTGGAAAGCCTTCAGTTGATCCAAAATGCTGCAGCCAGAGTTCTGATGAGACCCATCAGGAGAGATCATATTTCTCCACTTTTAGCTTCTCTTCATTGGCTCCCTGTTAAATTCAGAATAGAATTTAAGATTCTTCTTCTCACATATAAAGCTCTTAATGACCGAGCTCCATCATATCTTAAAGATCTCATTATAAGATATTTTCCTAACAGAGCACTTCGTTCCCAAACTGCAGGTTTACCTGAGGTTCCCAGAGTTTCTAAAAGTAGAATGGGAGGCAGAGCCTTCAGTTATCAGGCCCCTCTCTTGTGGAATAAGCTGCCAGTAAATGTCCGGGAAGCAGACACCCTTTCCACTTTTAAGACTAGGCTTAAAACTTTCCTTTTTGATAAAGCTTATAGTTAGGGATCATTCAGGTGATCCTGAAACATCCCATAGTTAAGCTGCTATAGGCCTAGACTGCCGGGGGACCTCATCTGTCACACCTTTCCTCACTTTACTCTCTTTTTCCCCTGTTTAATTTCTCAAATGATATTATGTACATGTGACATTATTGTGATTAATAACTCGTGTTTCCCTGTTCCAACAGATATCCTTTAAATGGCGTTACAGTGGTCCCCCCCCCCCCCTTTTCTGTCTTCTCAAACCCCAGCTGGTCGAGGCGGATGGCCACCCTTCCTGAGTCTGGTTGTGCCAGAGGTTTCTTCCTGTTCAAAGGGAGTCGTTCCTTTCCACAGTCGCCTCAGGCACGCTCAGGACGGGAGATTGGACTGAAGACAAGTTTGGTTTCCTTAGCTAGGAAATTGTTTTTGAATTGGCTCTATATGAATGAATTGGATTATTTTATAAATAATTATGATTACAATGAATTGAATTCCAATTGGCTTGAATTGGACTTTATTATTTAAGTGCCTTGAGATGACATTTGTTGTATTTGGTGCTATATAAATAAAAATGAATTGAATTGAATTTAATACAGTTTCAAGATTCAACTGAAAGTGAATCTGAGTAAAGTAATTTTGAGAGTTCCATGAGACGTCTGTCTCGTCTGGCTGGGTCAGAGCAAATGTCACCTTTGGTTTACTGGGAGGTTAGGTGGAAGAAAAAGGAACTTGTTTGGGAACTTGGAGCTAATCATTACAGCAACATTAGTATTTTCTTTTTTTGGTCTTTTTTAATGAAGTTCATAATTTTTTTGTTGTTGTTGTTTCTGCCTACCTGCAGTTTACAGCGGTAGGAGTGCTTTGAGTTTGGAGAATCACAAATTTTCTTGATGGGCAAACCAAGCAAAAAACTGCCCACAAGGGATCCACTGGAAAAGCACATTTCCCCATCTGAATCAACTCAAATCTCGACAAAGTCAAAGCAATTAAAAAAGAAATGCTGACTTTCCTGATAGTTGAGAACTCATCTGTATGTGCCATCTTTTAAAATTTTGGGAAATGAATGCCCACATACCACAAGTCTAACTGAACTCCTCACAGACTCAGCCGCAGCAGCTGGATACAACACAGCTGCAGTTCAGGCAATGATATGGAGTAACATAGCCTGAGGCATCATGCAAAAGTTAAGAGTTGTAGAACAGTTTGTTTATACCCATTTGATCGAACTGCTATAACTTTTTGGAGGATAGAGTACTGAAACTTGAGTCTTTTTTAAAGATAATATTGTTCTTGGATGTATTTTTGTGATACCAAGATGGGTCTCATAGAGACAGTTAGGGATGCACTGGTTGTTAAACTCTGGGTCGATACGACTGTTGAAGACAACAGGTTTTTTGCCTCCCCAAATGTTATCTATTTTCCCTTCAATGCCAGGGGGACTATGAAATGTGTGTCATACAAAAGTAGCTAAGCTGTTTCAAAGTATTACAGCCTTGCATCACACTATCTTTGTGTGTTTAGATTGAATGTTCCGACTGCACAGAAAGTAGCTCGGAGGCTAAGATTGGTATTTATCTTCTTTTTTTTTTATTATTGTTTTTTTGTTGTCGTCTCCCCTCCTTTATTCTGTGTAACTCCTGTGGACCCCGTAATTTCTTCTTTTCTTAAATAAATGAGCAAATCTTCTTCCTCCTTTATGAATGTGTTTCCACTCACATAAATACACAAATAATGGATGAAATAATTGCTGGATTGGTTTTCTTCGTAAAGCTGGACTGTCTAATTTGTACAAATATTTCTTTAGGTGGAAGCAATTAACTGTGGTGATGCGCAAAGGTGACACTGCACAGCTGAATCAAACCTTAGATGGTGAATCAAAATGAGATCCAACACATTTCTCTTTAGTTAAATTCATTAGGTCGCAAAAGCTATTATCTCAGCAAACTGCCATGGCTGAATAATTAATCATCCCATCACTTGTTTGTTTGACCTGACTGTATAACATTTATTCCTCACTCTTTACCTCTTGATGAAATCCTCTCTTTAATTTGTGAAAAATGTTGGCTCTTCAAGTCGAGCCCGGCAGAGACGTAGCTGAGTCTTGATTTGACTAATACATAATGAATTGCAATCATGTGCCACTTCTGAGAGAGAAGGTCAGGAACACCTTGAGATGGAGCAAGAGGCCTTTTTGGAATTTCAAAGCGGCATATAAGAAAACTTCTTTAATAAAGACAAATATGTTGTAAGAATCTATATCAAAAGGGATAATTGTATTCATTACAGAAAAATGGGCCTCATCGCAAATTCATTATTCCAGGAGATACGATGTCTCGAGATTAAACCTCGTGACACTGCCCTTTATAGATTGATTGTCAATACAGATTAATCTGCATATGATTTTACTAATAAATCTGCTTAACGTAAACTATCAAAGCATTGTTATCGGTACATTTTTCTTCGAACACGGCAAAGACATCAGTATGAGTGCCAGTTGGTATGGTTTAAGTGTGTGATAAAGGACACTAAGATCACACCGATCCTTACTTTCTGATGTGAAGAAGCACATCTGTAACAACTCTGGATATTTTATGCCCATTTTTCGGTCAACTATAAATGGCGAAGTGCTCTTACCTGTCACTGTTTTTAACCCAGTGTGTTGATATCCTTTTGTTGTTGGTTTTTTTTCTTGTGTGTGTGTATGTGTGGCAGACTCTTCAAAATCAACATTTTGAAATTGAGATTAAACCTTTTGAGAATAAGAAATTGAGAATATTTTACTTTTTTTCTCAGGCACCACTACAGCACAGCTTTTGGGTGAGCTAAATCATCATTATCTTGACAGCTCCACATAATCTAAAAACCGAAGCATGTCACAGTTATCGGGCCTTCAAACTGCCATTTTTAAACATTTTGAGCTGTGGACGAATGTTGCTTCAATGTGTGTCCTTGAGTCAGATTGTGTTACACTGCACTCTCATTGCTTTGTGTACTGTATGTTTGTTTTTTTTTTGTATGCAATCGGTTTTTTAAGTAATTAGGAACTGTCAGAAATGTACTGTAGAATAACAATGGTTAACTAAACTTAGATATGCAAGTTCAGTACAATTACCTTAAAACTCCACTCAAGTAGAGTTGTTGGATGCAGGTAAAGTAGATTATGTAGTTTCTTCCCATGGCTGGTTTCTTTTCAACTATTTTTGACTCGTTTGTTGCTTTTACTGCATATTAGAAACAGAGTTTCTGTTTGTTTGTGATAAGCTGACATTTTGGAGCAGCAGTCCAGGGCTTTCACATGGAAACTGTCAAAACACCACAACAAAAGCAGCTGAAGGTTAAAATAGATTTCGCCCGACGACAACCACAACTAATCATGCATGTGCCTGCAGTATAATATGGTTTTCATGCTTTTAAGCCTTTGTAAAGTCACAGTCAAACACCCTCTGTGCTCTCATGTGTCCTTCATTTCCCTGGATTGATTTTTCTTATTGTAATTGATTGGAGGGTAAAATGATACAAGGACTGGCTGTGCAGTGTGTGGCCGCTAAACACGAGTTTAAAAACACATATTGTAAATTGACCTTTGTTTTGTTCGCCAGGATGGTAGCAGTGAATAAATATTCTTTTGATGGATTTTTATATTCATTAGAGTATTGACAAAGAATTGTTTAATGAGCTTAAAAGGAATCTGAAATAAATTAGCTCATGATTAGCTTTCCACTGGTTAGACTTTGACCCCTTGTGTTTTTTTTGTGTTAAGTGCATTAAGATGCTCTTGATGAAGCAACACAAGCTGGCGGTGTCATTTGAAGCGCAATAATTTGTTGCTGTTTGTAATCTGTTATGAATGCACTGCTTCAGATGGAGACACAGAGAGGGGGCAAATCAGAGTTTATTCTCTCAAAAATCAATGCATTTCTTGTGCAAAGACTTGTGCCAGAGGCTGAAAGAACGCATAATTGGCTCTCAATCACACAAAAGTTCAGACTCTCCCCCTCTTTCTCTGACATTTGGATTTAAAACAAAGGCGAAGATTAAATTGTACTTAAGAAAGTGTGAGGAGTTGCTATTTAATGACGCCCCTTTGGTTGTTTTCTGTGAAATTCCCCGTCTAATCTCCCAGACCCTGTTAAGGCTTGCAAGAGAGCTGCGCCACATAAAACCCCCTTGATTTCTTATTTTATCCGTGGACAACCAAATCGATCCTTGTCTCCCCTGCACCTGCTCTCCCTGCTCACTTTGCACCCCCAAAGAGATAGGCCCACGCTGTCCATCCTGCTGTCCAATCAGACTGTTCAGACCAAGCTATTTCAGAGGGAGAATGAGCCACTGGCTGGTCAAGTGCTTCTCAGTATCTCCAAAAGACAAGCAAGTGCTTAGAAATAAATAAAGAAAAGCAGTGAAATTTCCCAGGATCTTGACACGTCTAATTGAGATTTCGTGCCCTATTTTCCCGGAGATCCGAAACCTCACTGCCTCACAACAAGCAGTATTTCCCAGAGGATCGAGATGAAAGAAATTGTTTTCAGGTTTTATTTGGTTTTGTTGCTTTAAGGGCTTCTTTTTTTCTTTTTCTTTTTTTTTTTCTTTATCATGCTAGAGCAGCTTTTCAATAAAAGTGCCTTTTGTTCATGTAACAAAACAACTGAGGTTGATTTGGTTTGTCTGAAACGTAGGGAAAAAATGAATTCCAGAAAAAGTTCTTCTTCCATCAGAGTAATTCAAGACTGCATGCATAGATTTGCTATTGTCACTACTAAAGAAGGCACAGCTGGTCTCGTTCCCTTTTATTCATCTGACCAACCCAAGAATGCCTTCAGCTGTTGTTGGCTTTCAGTCAAAATGTTTCATAAAGGACCATGAATGTTCCACCCAGGGACATCTTGTTTATTGGACAAAAGTGAACCTCACTCTTCCCTTATATTTTTTTAACACGGAGCCAGGGGAAGTAAATACACAAAATAATTCATGTTCAGTAAAGCTGATATCACACACCCCTCATCCCATCCCTCGTGCCACTGTATCACAATGCTGTTTTTGTCTCTGTGGTCCTCATGCTGCTGCGATGACATCATCGAGTCTTACATTACACAGTCTTAACAGTCACAGTGGGAGCACAAGCTTCCCAGCAGGACCTGTATTGGATGAAGTACAATCAGTGACATCATTTGCAAGCATCAACTTCATATAAAAGGGAGAAATGTACAAGAAGTGAAAGTGATCTCAGACCCCCTGAGGCCTTTAATTTTTGTTTTTTTTCCTGCTGATTTAAAGCTTCACAAGAGCGAAAGCCTTAAAGTGATTCTGCTCTTCGTGGTGTGACATTTGATGTTCTTTTTGCTTGTATTTTTATGATTCATACATACGGTTTTTACTTAAAATGTATTTTTAAAGTCCCAGTCTAGCATTTATTAATCCCCTAGGAACTAATCTGTTTTCAAAAATGTTCATTTTGAAGAGTCTGCCACACATACACACACACAAGAAAAAAAACCCAACAACAAATAGCCTTAAAATGGCTTTGGGTTTGACTCTATACCTTTTTCCTCATTCAGTGAAAGCGGATCTATGAATATGCTAATCTGGCCACGAAAAACTTACTCAAAGTTTTATGATCTGTGCTCGCCAGCTGATGACACTGCCTGCCCTGTCTGCTCTGACTCTGCTATGCTGTGAAATGGCCACCTCTAATATTGGAGTAATTTAGCTTTATCTGTGTGAACCAGTGTGAATCTCAAAAGGATGAAGCCAGCGTACATACGGCTGGATAGATATGATAGTATGAGAATGGTTATGTATAATGATAATAACAATAATAGTAATGGGCACAAAGGTGTTCGTTAGCACTGTCGCCTCACAGCAAGAGGGTTTGCAGTTTGAATCCCAGCTGGGGCCTTTCTGTGTGGAGTTTGCACGTTCTCTCCATGTATGCGTGGGTTCTCTCCGGGTACTCCGGCTTCTCCAGTCCCACCCAGTCCCACCGCAAGCCTGAATTTGTTAAAGCAGTTACAGAAGAGGGATGGATGGATAAGTGGATGGACAGTTATGATAATGATAAAAACATGAGCCTTTGGCTTGCAAACATGATCAGCTTCTAATGTGATGCCATTGTCAGCTAAATCCAAGCCGATTTCAGCATCACATTACACATCTGCTTGACAAGCTGGACACTCCCTACTTCCCTAGCCACAGCCCAGTGTAGCGAGAGACTCACCCACCACTTGAGTGAAGAAATTGTGAACAAGAAGACGGAGAAAAGCACATAAAAACGATAAACCGACTAAGACCAAATCAACACAATAGTGTTAATTCTGAGTGTGCACGAAACCTCTGGCAGAACCAGACTCAGGCCATGTGCCTTGACTGGTTGGGGGTTAACAGGACGAGAAAGAGGGTTCAACAAGCACCATAACACCTGAGCAGGAATATCTGCTGGGAATTAAATAAGACAGGTCAAATATGTACACACAGTGTAAAGAGAGCAGAGTGAGCTAAGCTGCATTATGGAAGGCCTCCCAGCAGTCTAGGCCTATATGAGTATGTCTACTATAAACTTTATCAAAATGGAAAGTTTCAAGCCAAATCTTAAAGGTAGAGGGTGTTTCTGCCCCCTGAAGCCATACTGGCAGCTGGTTCCTGAGGGGATCTGATAACTAAAGGCTCTGCCTCCTATGTTTAAAGACTCATAAGAACCACAAGTAAGCCTGCAGTCAGAGAACAAAGTGCTCTGTTTGGAAAATACTGAACTATGAGATCATTTACATGAGATGGAGCTCGGTCGTTAATAGTCTTGAATGTGAGGAGAAGAATTTCAAATTCAATTGAGGATTCAACAGGAAGCCAGTGAAGAGCAGCTAAAACTGGAGAAATATGATCTGTCTTACTAGTTTTCATCAACACTCTCACTGCAGCATTCTAGATAAGCCGGAAGCTTTTCAATGAATTCATGGTACAGACCAGTGATAAAGAATTACGTATACGTATACCTATAAATGTATATACCTGTTTTTCTGCATCACTCTGAGACAGGATGTTCCTAATTTTGGTAATATTACTTACGTGAAAGAAGGAGGTCCTAGACACATGTTGTATATGTGACTCAAAAGACAGACAAGATGCCAAGATCCAAAGATAACAACTTAAGTTTTGTCTCAATTTAATAGAAATTTAAGAGTCCTCCAGGACTTTATGTCCATTAGACACGCTTGTGTCTAACCCTCATGATTAAGTATAGCTGTGTTTGATCTGACAAGCAATGAAAATGTACGTAGTGTACTGATGTTAAATGATAGTACTTTGGTACAAAGTTAAAAGCACCAATTCCAAGCACAGAAGCCTGTGGAACTTCATGTGTCTCTTTAGTGCGTGAGAAAGGCTCATTGTTTCCATGAACAAACTGGCATCTGTCAGATAAATACGACTCGACCCAGTCTAATTCAGTTCCTTTATTCCCAATGACACGATCAAGCCTTGTAATAAAATGTTCTGATTGATTGCATTAAATGCAGCACAGAGAAGCACCCGAAACATCCAGACCTTCCCACTCCAACACTGTAGGCGGTGCTCTGTAGATTCAAAGCAGATATCTGCATATATTTCTAAATATTTAAAGCTAATGTAGCTAACATTAGAAATGATCTTTTGTCAACAAGGTTACAAGCTTGGTCTTTGTTAAAAGGGGGATTTTAAAAAACAAGTTATTTGAAAGGAACATTTTTTTATCCTAGTCAGATGAAGCAGAGTGAGACTAAATCACAAAATAATTACAACACTAAGTGATTCTACCAAGTTATGGACTTTCATGATTCAATACTGAATTGAGGTGGTTATGGAAGACACCTCTTATTGAAAAAATACTTAGAAGATGTTTTTTTTTTTTTGTCTTTCCAGGCCTTTCTTCTTTTTTCTTTTAAAGCAATATGATAAACCCTCATAAACAAACAGGTCAGGCATTCTAATGATCCCTCCTTCTGCTCCAAATAGTATTGGATCTCTCCCACCTACAACAAATTAGTGAATGGGGTTACTTAAGGCACGTATAAAGTCTTTCCTGGTAATGACTTTTTCTATACATGAGGCATTGGGGTGAATATCCCCTGTAATAGGAACATGATAAAATTCTTATTTAAAGAAAGCCTTCTGTTGCGTTTGGTTGTGGAGGAAAGAATGAGTAGGAGAGTTTAGATTGTACTTTAGCTTTGAGATTTTTTTTTCTGATTTGCTTTCACCAGCAGTCTAAAAAGCATGTTGAATGACCCGTTAAGAGTACGAAGGGGCTCCATTAAGGGATGATGCCTCTGATTTTCCATCTTGTTTGTATCTATGTTTTATATGCATGTGTATATTCTTAAATCATCTCTTTTTTACAGGTCTTGTTTTTAGGTTATTTTGTCAGATATTTGTTGTACTGATGTTTAATTCAGCAGATTTGCAGATTGTTTCGGTGGATGTGCTAATACACCTCTCCATTTACCCGTCAGTTTAAAAGCTTTTTCTTTTTTTCTTCACAAAATGTTTCACGAAGCTGAAAAGCCCCTTTTCAAATGTGCATAATTTTCTCATTTCATTGGGAATGACAATACTGAGTGATCACATCCAAGTTCAGCTTCTACACTAAAAGTGGAGTTTGTCTTTTAATATTGCCAACAGGTCTGGTGCAGAATTTGAACTTTTGATTTCACATCCCGCTCACAAAGTCAAAGAACAAGGTGCTTGACATTGACTGTAATCAACTGCACTGATGTGAGGAGAGGAGTGTGCGAATCCTAAAATGGTTCCCATTGAATTTAGAAGAAATAAAAAGCCTTTAGTGTCCTTAGGGAGACTGCATTCCTGTCATTTTAGATTCTGCCTCTACCAGTTTTTTATATTTTATTTCTAATTTTGTTTTGGTTCAAGAGACAAAAACACAAAGTTAAAGACGTATTTTGCAGTAGCTTTACTTATTACCCTCATTTGCAGCCTTTCAGGTGTCTCATCTTAACATCTTGCTGTCCGTCGACAGCAGGGAGCATTAATAATCACCTCCATGCAACAATGGGACCATCGTCACTCAAAGGGCTCCAACACAGCAACCGTTAATGTCTCAAAGGAACTGTTATTGACATGTCAGTCCTTTGCAGGAATTGCACAGACAGAACATCTGTGTGTGATAAAATGCCCGGCCTCGCATCCTCGCAGGTTGCCAGTTAGTGTGCAGGGAGGGTGTGGAGGTCAAGAGAACTCACCCTTGACATTTAAAAGACGGAGGTGGGACCCAGTGGATCAGTGTGGTAAAATGTGCAAAGTCAAACAGGAGGAAAGCAACACATTAAAGAAATGTAGTAGTGGTATAGTGCAGCACTGCAGAGAAATGTCCATAGTTGTAGATTTCCACCATTACTCCACCTCCTGCACAGCAGATGGGCTGCAGGCCACACGAGGCACATGTCTGGGATATTTATGAGTCACGCAGGCAGAAAAGAGCACCCTCTACTGTAAAGAGTCAGATCCTAATTACTGACCCTCCCAATCCTTACTGTTGAAATGGCTGGGACCTCACTGTTTCACATTACAAAGATGGATTAGGTTAAAGACCCAAGCATTGACCTGCATGTTCTCTAGGGGTGGGTTACATATTACACGCATTTTGATATTTTGTGGCCCTGAAATTTAGATGGCCTCCTGATCCCCTGTCAAGTTTGGATGCAAGCACTTTTTTTCCATTAAAGTTATATTGCTTTACAGTAAGGAGTCCCCTGGTGCACCTGTTTAAAGCCACCTCTTTGCTAAAAGCACTATACTGCTTTACTTAGTCAGGGATCCAAGCCTCTATAATCCCTTGACTTGATATCCTTTACCTTAAAACCTACAATAAGTCTGTGGAAGACTGCTCTGTATTTAAGGCTATTAAATTCTTGTATATTCATACGACTATTTAAATGTATAGTTAAAGGGTGCCTTTTTTCTTGTTTTTCTCACTGTGAAGTAACGTCTCAGTACTTGGAGGGTTTATTTCAGCAGGGCTCCTTTAAGGCCACGCCCTTTGCACATGCAATCAGGAAATGGTGTGCCACACTCACAAGTTTCTTTGTCAGAACATGAAAACAGGAAGTTCAACTCATACGGATAGCAAAAATGGTGTCAAACTTACAAGATAAAAGCTGCTGCTGGTAGGAATGTAAAAAAATTAAAAATTTAATGCAAGCAAAGCATTAATAATGAGCTGAAGGCTGCTGGTTGAATAGTTTATTCTCGGTAGAGAGAAGCAATGTGCTAACTATATTTCAGCAGGAAAAGAAAGAAGTTGTTTGCTGATTCCACACTGAGATGAGTATTTAAGGCCTCTTGGACACACCAAATCACTTTTCATTTGTCTCCCGTGTGCTCTGTTTGTATGATATATTGGGCTTGTACCAGGAGCATGTGATTTGTCAGCTCAAATTACTCTTTCACCCAGCTCCAGCTTGTAAGTAGCAGTCTAATGTCTGGTCTCCTCGGTGGAGTCGAGACGGTTGATTTCTTGCGGCTCCCTGGGTGTGGTTTGGTTGGCCAGGAGCATGCTGTGAGGGCCTGACAAGAAGACAGTGCTGGACCAAAGCTGCAAGAGCCTGGTAAGATTTGCTAATGATTGTTGCCTTGGCTGCCACGCAGGGAATTCTCCTGAGTAGCATAATATTTAATACACCAGTGCTCAGCGTGTATGTGTTCAGTCCCAAGCCAAAACTATAAACTGCTAGACTGATGATGTCTTGGGATATTAAACTTGAAAGAAGACAGGCTTTAAGAGGTAGCCCAGCTGTTCTTGAAGAAGAAGAAGGGGGGGATTAGCTTAGCATCTCCCTTATTAGGTGTTAATTTGCTGATCTCACATTTTTACTGTCCATGTATATAACTTGAAGCAAGACTTACAAAAAAGTTGATCTTTTAAATACAATCTAGCTACTGTAAACCTTCCTGACATTCTTTTGAGACACACTTTCAAAAATCAGCATTAAAAATAGGGGTAACAGGGCCTTGTCCTCTTTCATTTGAACAATTCTTATATTCTATCTAAATTCTAATGATCTAATTGATATTTGTGGGCATGAATAACTTCAAGGAAAGCCCGAAACCAAAGAGGCAAGACTTAAACATGTGCCGTCATCAAGATGTGAAGCTTGAAAATGCCATTTAGAAGATTGATTTTGATTGCTCTTTCTCTTTTCTTTAATGTTTTTACTTGTTGGAGGGAAAGATGAATCATTAAAACCAGTCCTCTAAACATTACTCGGATGCTTTACAACTTGATGAAATGCTGAATCCAAGTAGCCTGAGCCATGAAATTAGACCTACATCAAACTATCCTGAGTGATGTTTAGAGACGTGTGACAATGATAACCCAGGCAGGTGTAGGTATTTTGTTTCCAAAATAATATGTCTATTTAGTAGCACACGTCTGACTATCCATGATTAGTTGTGTACTATTTAGTTAGTACAAACTATATAGTTAATCGACCTCTTGTAATTTCAACTAAGAGGCATTGGTAGAGGTCCCTTATGTTACAACTTCTTATTCCTTTTTCAATGTCTACATATTTCTTCTTTTTTTTTCACCTCAGAGCTGTCAGTAGAGCTGTCACACCACATCCAGACATCTTTAATCTGTTTTCCAGCTGTGAGGAGCTCTTCATGGAGAACTACACCACAGTCTAATTCTCTTTTCAACACTTTTAGATATTTTCTCACCACTCCATTTTTTTTTTCCAAGGGACATCAATTGTTAATTGCAGCATGCTGAAACATGTTTTTAATTTTTCTAACCTGCTTTGTGGATTCCATCTGTGAACGGATTACATATTTAGCAGGCATGCAGCACATCGGGCAGGAATTGCATTGAAACGTGTTGAGAGCTGCAAAGTCACGGCAATACCAAAACTGGGTACAATTAGCTAAGTTAAAGGTCATTGAAAGTTGTGTTAAAATCTGTTGTGGTTCAGTTGTTTCTTTTGCTTTTTTTGTGTCTGTTAAGATAAGTGGCACTAATCTCTCCATTACTAGCACCGAATGTCTCACAGATTAGCATTAATTTGTGGTCACTGTGCTTATCACTGTTTTCCATTAGCTGTAGTTTGGTCAAAGACTGCTAAATTACAAATTTGCATCAGCGTCAATATGAAAAAAAGGAGGAATATATTAATAATGGCGATGTTTTATTCATGATGTGGACATTTTAGTGTAATCATGCTAACCTTAGGGATGCCTGTATTTAGAAACTGATGGGACTACTCTGAGTTGAATGGCATGATTTGATATTCTCTAGTAGTTGCTCATGATTAGATCAGATGAAATGGGGTTTGCCACAGCTGATGACAGATTTTCTATGTAGAACGTTCCCTTAGACCGTTTGTCTAATTGTTGTTTGTTTGAGTTTCGGTGAGTTAGAAGCATCATTGTTTTGCATTTGCAGGGGAAAGTATATAGAGGATTTGGTTAAAGGTTTGCTAAAGCATGGGTCTATACGCCTGTAGGTTATCAGGCTATGTAGAAGATGCTGTTGGCTAGTTGAATGAATTCATTTCTGATACGGTGTTCAATGCTTTTTTTGCCGTAAGTGCTCTGGCTGTGTGCTGCTGCACAACCTGATCTATCTGAAACACACTTTCTTGCATCCTCAGGTTGTAGCTACACCAGCCTATCTGTTGCTCTGAGAGTCACCAAAAGATTTGCATGGAATTTAATTCCGAGGTCTGTGCTTTACAACAGTGCACTGTGGGCCGCATTGGAGTTACTGTAAGTTTGGGGTGCTTTCTAATATAATGTCAGGGGAGCCCAAATTAACACCCACCTTTGTTTCTAACCTCGAGGTTGAGTATTGAGGGCTGACAATTGGCCGGAGGTCTCTGAGACAGACAAGTGGGAAGCGTGTGGGCAGCGTTTCCAGTCAGTGTATTGGAGAGCGGGAGCTGTCCGTGGTGCTGAATGCGAGGGTTCGTTCTCAGTGAACAATGCGAAGGGTTTGCAGCAGACTCGGATGCTGGTGTCTGATATAATATCCTGTTAAATGATGATGCGAGGCGGGACTGAAACGTTGAGGGGACGTGAAAAAATAAAAATAGAGAATTTCTTTAAAAAAAAAAAAAAAACGAGTGCAGCTGATGTAAAAGGAGATTTTTATTGTCTAGCAGTGGAGGATAAAAAATAAAACCCCAACAACCTAAGATTAAGCGATCCCCAACACGTGAAAGCAGCACCTACCAGGGTCGTCTTTTTCCTTTTCTAGGCTGGCTGTGGTGGTGTGATGTGAAATAAGTGTGTGCTGTTTGAAAAAAGAAAAATGCCACTCTGAAGCCGGGCTGTTATTTCAACCCACTGGTCGTGCCTCGGAAAGGCGATATTTGACTTCAAATGCCATATTTAGGAAAAACGCTCGGTCGCTTTGAGTGACTTGTGTGAGGACGAATGACATCTTGTGATGCAGAAAAGACGACTGAGCCCAACGAGGACCGCGTAGGAGCCAATAGTGTTGAAGAGCTTCTCTGTGCATAAACGGTGGATGGAGCCACTCTGGGTATACTTCCGCGTCCAATGCATGTTCATGTGTAGGTTGAATGGATGAAACGAAGAGTGCGGAGAGGTATAGGCATGCTGTGATACGGCCCTATATATTTGCGGTCAGGACTATCTTCTTTTAAAGACAACCTCCGCCTTGCATTGGTTTCCACTCAGTGATGTCGCGTATTTGTGTGGCGCACCTGTAAAGAGCGAGACAGGCAGAAGCCGGTTTTTTTAATTATTTGATTCCTTTTCTTTCTTCTGTTCTTTTTTCCTTTTGTTTCATGCATTTGCTGAAAGGAGATCATTTCTGTGTTTTGATTTAATAAATATTTCATTTCCTCATTTTATCTTGTTTGTGTTGGCTTTTTATGTTTCTAAGTTTGAACTGAGAGAGCGGAATTCATCATTTTACGAGCTACAGTATTGGCCAGGTCTTTCATTCAGAGATTGTTTGCCTAAGGACGTCCCTAACTTTCATTTATAGAAACGGTAAGCTATTTTTTCCACATTTGCTCATTCACCTGAAACATTTTAAATCGGTGTAACATCATGTTTCGGTTCTTTTGACGGCAGTGTGCTGCGCTGATCATGCAACCAATAGTCTCAGATTTTCTTCTTTTTTTTTTTTTTTTTTTTTTTTTGACTGCATGCAGACGCGATGGGAAAGTCACCGTGGTGCATTCATGTTAACACTGACGGCTGATTCTCCAACTCTGAACTGCGGTGACTTTGTGTATGAGAGACTTGAGAGCAGGCTATCGCCCGCACATGGCTCAATTTTTGTTTCCAGACATGGACGGACGCATCATCGCTCTCGTGTGTTGAAATATAGGCCTTGGTAGAGAGCTGAAACGTGGGATCCGTACAATCGCTTGTTTTAATGCATCTATGGTGGGGTGGGGGTTGGGGGGGGGGGGGGGGGGGGGTGTTATGTTGGAAATATTAGACAAATGCTCTCGTTCTACAGTTTGCATGGAATTCCACATTCGTGGTTAAATGTGAGGTTTTAAGAAAAATAACAGTTACAATTTTGTTCTTTTAATCTGGGCTCCATTCAAATCCATTAAGATTCACATTTGAAAATCATGACCGAACACTGATGTGATCTGCAGGCTACTTCGTGGTGGGATGTAAGGATAACTTATCCAATTTAACTACAGCATAGACTCCTTTGTTGAACTCTGACGGGAGCGATGCTATGTAGGTTATAGTAAGTGCAGCCTGCGTGTTGTGCCACTTTGAGTTTCTCGATGAAGTTCTGCTTTCATATGCACATTTCTATGCTATTTTTGAATTTCCACGTAGGTCTCATTGTCTAGTGTACACAAGGCTTCTCTTTCTACTTACAGTCAAGAAATTTATATTTACACTTTGTCTTTGTCGGTTTAAAAAGGCTTTTCTACTGCTATGCGTTCCTGGTTTAATTGGGTTTCACTTTAAAAAATATATATATTTTTTTCAGCCTATAGTTTGATTTCAGGAATGTCTGTAGTGTGTATCCAACAGTTGCAGTGGATCTGGAGAAATTTAAACAGAGGCAGATAGCGTTTATTTTTAAAACCATAGTGGATCAAATTAATTAAATTTGGCTGGGTTTGCCCTGATCACCCTAACAATGGCGTAACGCACAGTGCCGCAGCTTTGGCTGCGAGAGCCTTTTTATTGGTGGGTGTTTTCCTGCGTGGATGTGGCGTTAAGTGAGAGGTACACCTGCAGCAAATCAACTCATTAATGGTGTATTTCCGGGGTAGGCACTGCGTCTGCGCTGATTGGCCAAAGGTCTGATTACTTTATTTAAGGTGGCCAAGTTCCCGCGTCCGCCTCTTTCTGCTGCAGACTGTCACCAAAAGTTTGATGTCTGCAGAAACAACCTCATTAAATACCCGCAACGCCGATTCAACACCTCAAGGTAAGACGTCCCAAAGGCGCAGTGTGAAAACAGTAATTGCCTAAGACGAGCTGTCGGGGAAAACGCACGAAGAAACAGAGTTGTGAGGAGTTTTTTTTTTTTTTTTTTTTAAGCTAGCAAGGCTAAACGGAAGCCAGCGGCAAACGCGCTGTTATTTGAGCGTCACACGTGGTCTTCTTTAACTCAAACGCAAATAAAAAAAAAATGGTTTTTCATCAAAATTCACGTGGGGATGTTAACAGCAACACAGCTGGAAACTACACACCCCACAAAACCCGTCTCCCTCGTGGTTGTTTGTTAAACAACGTCGCCTGCTGGTGTAATCTCAAGAGTATCACCAAGTAGCATTTTTATCTGAGGTCAAATGCTAATCTACAAATTTATTTGGATTATTTAGCCAATGCTAAATGATAGCGACTGTCTGGGGAAAACCCACTCCACTTTAATTTGGATTTTGGCACGAGGAGTTTTCGCCGCAGACGGTCTTGTTGCGCAGTTTGGCTGCAGTGGCGCAGGTGTCACAAATTAAACAATTAGACGCTGTACTTCAACTCTCCAACTCGAGTCGCTTTGAGAATATCTCAACATGAAATTGGTTTATATTTCAGTTCGCTTCATTTGATGGTCATATCTTTGTTCATATCTGTCTGTAGCCTATGTGGTTTGCCTTCAGTGGGACCGTTTCCCTTTTGTTTGCAGCAATCTTGCTGCAAATTATGTATTGGCTGGGGTATTCAAAATGGGCTTGGAGTGGCTATTCTTTTCAGTGCACGTTGAGAGTTGCTAATGCAGTTGATGGAGCCCATTTTCTGTCTCATCTCTGGCATTAATGATGGTAAACTCAATTTCCTCCCTTATCTCATGGCAAGCTATGCCATTACTTGTACAAGTGAGCAGCACAAAGGATGGTTTGGGGATCTGTTGTAGTTTTTCATTTAAAACCTGTGATTCCTTCTTGACTTTAAACTAGCTTCATATACAGATGTTTTATTACTAGTTTGGGCTTTTTGAGCTTTTGGTTGTTGTAGCTGGCCTTGAACACTGATTTTAAAAAACGGTTTAAGCCACTTAGGTTTAGTAATTTTCAGTCGGGAAGTTTAAAAAGATATAAGAAAGGATAGTGCTAAAAAAAAAAAAAGACTTGTTTTAAAGGTGTCCAGTACTGTATTTTGTTAAAAAGAAAAAAATGATGAAATGGATATTAGATGTGTTCTTTAAGAGACAGCACACTAATCTTGAATATTATGTGGTTCCACTTTCATTTTTATTGTTTTAAGAGCAGTTTGTCATGTAGAAATGATCTAATGAGTACTGCTTAGAGAGAAAGTCGCTGCAGATCCAGTCCCTGTTGCTGTATGTTATGGGTATCGGATGCTTTTCAGCATTTTTCTCCTGTTCGTGCAACATCCAGTTTCAGCAGCCTCTGCCTCTGAGGGGAAGTGATGGGAACAGTTGCCTTTATGTATTGAGTCCTTGTGTTCCTATGAAAAGAAGCCAGCTGACAGTGACTAAAAAGCAGAGCACTGAGGCCACACGTCACTGTTTTGTATGGCAGCGTTTGCTGCTGTCAGAATTAGGTTAGTATACAGTAGGGGTGGGCGATATGGAAAAAATGTTGTATCACGATTTTTTTGCATAAAATCACGATTTCGATTTTTTTTTTTATCACGATCTTCCATCCAAAAAAAAAAAAGACCAATTACAGTAGAGTTAAGTCGACATGCTGAACCACAGAAGAGCTAAGGAGTAAAAGAAAGAATTTGGCAATCAACACATTGTAATTCAACTGTAAGCCAATTCAAGATGAAAAATAATGATCTAATTGATGACATCTGACACAGTGAGAGTGAAGCAACCGGAACTAGAAAAATGAACCACTGATGACGACTTGACTCCACCTGTTAGAAAGCCCATGTTGTTTGGTTATTTTCAGTTAAATACATTAAGTACCTCCGCCAAGGAGGTTATGTGATCGCCCGAGTCTGTTGGTTGTCTGTCTGGATGTTCGTCTGTTCGTGCTGCAATCTTGCGACCTGCCACAAGGTGGCGCGACCTGGCGGAGGTCTGCACTCTCTGAGTGCATTTCTAGTTTATATTGTGTTTTACGGTGAGTTTTCATACGTCCAACGTTCGTGAACGCACCATAGACGTTCCGATGTTCCTGAATGTACCGCACCTGTGCGTGAGACGATGTCGCTGTAAAGTTTCGTTTCTCCTCCCGATGCAGCAGTGAACAGCTTGTAATTTTCCCTTTGCTGTTTTCACCTAACATTAGCCTGTACACCCTGGGTTTATTGTGTGTAAATGCCAGAAGAACCACAGCCAAATAAATCCACCACAAACTGGACATCTGTATCCGTGTCTTTTAACGGGGACACACACCATACACCAGCATTAAAAAAAAAAAAAAAAAAAAAAAAAAAAAAAAATCATTGCGCTGATTGGCAAAGGCGATCTATACGGTTTCTCTAATTTGGTAGATCGCCTGCGATTCTCCACTCTTCCTCGCCAGTCACGATTTTATATCGTCAGATCGCGCACCCCTAGTATACAGTGGGTGGCTTGAAAGAAGCAACTTTGCCCCCTTTGTCGTCCTCAAATGGCTCTGGATGTTTTTTTACGAGACGGTCTTCATTCGGCACGAATGGCCCTCCCTCTGCATGTGCGGGTCATTACTGGAGGCCAGTGATGCTTTGCCCTTGAACGGCAGCTTCTACGGATTGCTACGTCTCATAAGATTTTATTTAGCTGTTTTAGTGTGAATCTGTGAAGGTAACTGGAGATTATGTAAACGTGCCTACTGATCTCGAAACATTTAGTCTTTATATTTGTAGATTTAATGTAATTTGAGGCTTTGTTTTTTCTTTTTTTAAACCGACTTGAAAATGGTCTTCTGATATTGGACATCTTGAAACCAACGTGTTTTCATACAGCTGAATTATTTAGCCCCTCTCTTGTTGAGTAAAGGCTTGTCTTCCTTCATCTTGGTTGAGGCTGAATTAGATGGATACTTTATTGATCCCCAAAAAAGAAATTTGGATTAGATGTAGACTTGTTACAGATGTTACACATGTTACAGCCTGCCAGACGGTGGGATTAAGGGTGGGGCGAAAGCACACTGCTGTAAGGAAAGGATGGTGCTCAAGTCATTAATTATACACCAGAGAGCTTGTTTTCGTAACGGGTTAAATTGTTATTGAAATTTTGGAATTTTATTAACAGTTTTAGTTGGATTCAAACTTTCTTAATATGAAAATATATCTCTTGCTGTTATGTCTAATTCTTGGAGCATGAGCACATCTGATGGTAACCCAATTTGTTGGATTATATATATTATTGGTATATTAGGTTTTATCTTTAAGTCCATCTTTGAGGGCATTTAGGTTTTATTGTTAAAATCGATTTGATAAAGGTTAAATGCTGATCTATTCAGCTAAATTAATGCCCTTTTATTAAGTTGTTTCACACTTGCTTTTTTAACTTTATCGTTTGTGAAACTGAATCGGATGTGAAGAGGTTTAGGATCACAAGAAATGACACAATTTGTTTTTTGCTGTAGCATTATTGATGTTGCTACTGATCAGTAAGTATTGATGAAATGTTGCAGTTGATAGAGCAGTAGGTGGTTGCTGTGGTTCCCAGAGCTTTTCTTCCATCAGTGTGGATTCCTTTTTCATCCCCCAGAAATATTTGAAAAACTGTGCACTCCTGCTTTGGAGCCCTGCTGCTAATATAATTCTGGCATCCTCTGGTTCACATTGTTGTTGGCTACATAGCTACCTTCTTTTCAGCCCCACCCATCGTAACAATCGGGAAAAACTTTCAACTTCATCATCTCCACCTACATATGAGTGTTTGCTCATCTATGAATTATAGTGTGGCGTAACAGACGAACTGCTGGTGAGGGCAGTTGTGCGTTTGTTCAACGAGTTGCTGCAAAATTGAGTTTTGGATTATAGAGCAGCACAAATGGGACTTGGAGTGAAAAAAATACAATGAACTTGGCACAAAATGCTCTTAGTAAAACCTTTTCTGTTTGTCTATTTGAGGCACTCCAGATAGGGGATAGAAAAAAAAAAGTCACATTTGAGATGCCCCTGCGTGAGCAGTGCTTACACCTTCCAGAATAACAGTCTGGACCTTCTTGTAAGTTCCATGTTATGTGTGGGTAGATGAGTCGCATCGGTGGTTTCAGCTGGGATATTTTGAACTGTTACTTGTGGACTTTCAGTTTTCAAGGACGGGTTGTGCACGTTTGTGAATGCACTTTGGAGCTCTCTACTTTGCTGCTTGTCACGCATACTTGGTCGATTTAATCCTCTAAGGAGCAAGTGGCAGAGATTCGTGCCGCCTCACTTTGAGTGCTCCGTGTCCCATCAGTACATGGTGATCTCACTGTTGGCTTCAGGTTCGACCTAAAGAAGTTCTAAAGTTAGCCAGATTTAAAAAACAAACAAAAAAAAAAAAAACAGCAGATCTAGTTTAGCTCTTTTCAGGAAGGGAAATTACTTGCAGAGGAAAAAGCGAGTACAGTGCTTTCATGTAGTGTGTGTGTGTATGTATTTGTGTGTGTGTATATATATATATATATATATATGTGTATGTATGTATATATATATATATGTGTATGTATGTATATATATGTATATGTGTATGTATGTATATATATGTATATGTGTATGTATGTATATATATGTATATGTGTATGTATGTATATATATGTATATGTGTATGTATGTATATATATGTATATGTGTATGTATGTATATATATGTATATGTGTATGTATGTATATATATGTATATGTGTATGTATGTATATATATGTATATGTGTATGTATGTATATATATGTATATGTGTATGTATGTATATATATATGTATATGTGTATGTATGTATATATATGTATATGTGTATGTATATATATGTATATGTGTATGTATATATATGTGTATGTATGTATATATATGTATGTATGTATATATATGTATGTATGTATATATGTATATGTGTATGTATGTATATGTATGTATATATGTGTATATATATGTATATGTGTGTATGTATATGTATATATATGTATATGTGTGTATGTATATATATGTATATGTGTGTATATATATATATATATGTATATGTGTGTATATATATGTATTGCATTACTATATATAGTAATGCTGTGTGTGGAGGCTTTTCTCCTGAATCTGAAGGAAAAAAAAGAAAGCAAATTAAAAACGAGCTGTACTTTTTGAGTGTTAAAAGGCAGCCTGTTCAGTAGGATTAAAAATGTAGAGGTGGATAGATTCATGTTTTTTGATGATGGGAAAACAAGAAGAACCTTGTGGTCTATATCTGGGGTTGGTTTTTGATGAAACTGTGAGGTGAGACCGCAAGCGAAGTAAGACTCTATGCACTTAAATGCTTGTTAAGAGGAAGCTTCTGGTTGGCTGCACACAGTGAAAGGCCTGACTGAAATTTTGGGAAGAGGCGTCTTGCCAAGCTTCCTGTTCCAAATGTTTGTCGAATGAAATATATCCGCCTTGTGGCACTATCTAAACTGGGACAAAAGCCAGAGTTTGTACTTGGAACAAAAGGTGAAACATGAAATGAAGATGAAGAAAAGTTATTCAACAATATGTTGTTGTGGCCTGTTTTTTTTTTTGTTTTTTTTCTTCTTCCCCTTTTGACTATGCAGACGGAGAAGGCTTCAGTAGATGCACCAGGTGCTTAGGACTGAAATCCTGGCTAAATATCAGTTTAAATGGTCGTCCCTTGTGTCATCTCACGTTAATAAAATGGAAAAAGTTTTTCCATTCCCAGGTTCCTCCAGTTTTTAGATGAGTAACAGTTGGAAAGAGCAGCATGAGGTTCAAGTTGACCTGTGTGACTCAAATATCCAGGCCTGTGTTGAATGTTGTCAGAATTGGACTGGTGGAAAACATTAATGCTGTTTAAAGGGTGAGCTTTGTCGAATTAAGTCTTCCAGTCAGTTGTAAGGTATTGATTTTGTATGGTTATCTCCTACCATTGTGGCCTAAACTATATTGAGGTTGACATTTAAAAAATGTTGTTTTTCTGGGGTTAAATAAGGGTTAAAAATATGCTAATTTGAAAGTATGGCATCTGAATTTATTCAAGTATGGCCTGCAGGCTACAAGTCATTTTCTGCAATGAGAACAGCATATACAACAGAAAGCCTCTGCAGTACTCTACATAATGTTATTTCACTAAGAATTCTCTTTATGGAGTATTTTAAGTAACTTATTAAATCATAAGGAATGTTGATAAATAACGTGCCACTCCACAATTTCAGACTTGCTGCTTTCTGTAAAAGTGAATAATGGTGAACAGTTTCAACTCGATATAGTCCAGTGTGTATACATGTCTGTCATTAAATTGATATGAATGTGAAAAGAATGCTCTGCAAAATAAACCTGGAATCGTTTTACAATGAAAATAGCTGTAACAAATCAAATGTTGTCACTGTGTATTACATCAGAATGAATAAGATGGAAACGTCTGTTACATTGTTTCACCAAGCCCCTTTCAGAGCTGTACTGTAGTTGGATCTTGGCTGCACGTTGAATATTTAGGCTGCTCAAACTACACCAAGTGCTCATAGCTTGAATCCTTCATTTAACTTTCTTGCTTTGTTCCTGCAATTACTGTTCCCCAACTGAGAATATTTAAAGCCCTTGGGTCCAAAAAAGCCCAAAAAACGAGGTTCCATAAGTAAACAAATTGGGCTAAAAGTTGACAGACTAGCACATCGGAGCAAAGATTGCCATTTCACTGTGCAGCAGACCTGGCAGATGACTTCATTGTTGTGACAAAGCTCACTTTTTAAGCTCTTTGTTTGCAGGTGAAAAGCTGCTCGGTGTTTCCCAATTGATGTGGCCCAGCACCATTTCTGTCTATTCTCATCCTTCTTTTTTTTCCAACGCTTATTGGGAAGCTTTAATTGCACTTACAGTAGTGTAATGAGTTGTTAAATCAAGTAGTAGCTTAACTTTGTCTTCATTTCATCCGTGTCTCATCTGTTAAAATAATAAACCTGCACAGAATGAACAAGAGAAAGTCAATATCTTAAAAGCGAGGGAGCGATGCAAAATTAGCTTAGATTTGTGCATTAAAACTCACATATGGTATAAGTATAAATTAATACTTTCTTCCTTTGGCGTTTTGGGAGCTGGTGGTCCTATCGGACACCCTTCTGATGCAATGGTAAAGGAAAGAAAAGGATGGTAAAAATCAATGTACGGAGTAGTTACTGGTGTTAAGACTTGCTGTTACTGGAATACTGCTGATCATAATGTCTATGGTTTATCTAAAATCACAGAAAATATAGAATCATCTTTAAAACTTGTTGCTGTTACGTTTGTCCTTCATGGTACTCTGCTGGGGTCTTTGAGTGAAATGCATCTGGGGTAATGGGTCATGTAGGTTAAAGTGGATTGCTTTCTGGCTGCATCCTCCACTTTTGCTTTGGTTATGCAGTTTGTGTGTTTTGACCTTGGTTTTAGGGACATTGCAGTGAATCAACTGACTCCTGTATTTGCAGTGTCTGCACTGGAGTTTAGAATACATTCAGAAAGCGGAAAATTACAGTGAGGAAGGGTTGTTTCAAAAGTTAGACGTGACTCTCATTAGGTACTCAAGTGCATTGTCAAACAGGTATCCAGTGTTAAACTGACACTCCTCACTACTGTAGCAAAATGATTTGTTCGCTAGTGCTGCTTATTGTAATCATTCCAGTAATTTTATTCAGAAATGTAAAAGATTAAAACCAGATGCTGATTTGTCACAGTTCAAGCTTTTTCTGAAAGGCTTCCATCTGATTTTACATGTGGCCAAAATTAAGATGTAGTTGTGAATAGGGATGGGCATTCGATGAAAATTTCTTCGATCGTTGGGAGAATTAATGATTAATAATCGATTAATCATTAACATTTTTATATTAAAAAAATAGCATAATTAGGCCCATGTCAACTTACTAGCCAGCTCCTGCGTCCGCTGTTTGTAATGAGTTTCAATCCGCCTCGTCACGGTGCGTCTTGACGGCATGGTGTATTCGGGTTCCAGAAACTGTACTAAGTCCTGAAAACCTTTGCCCTCCACGGCACTGATGGGGAGCATGTCAGTTTCAATCATCTTCGCCATCAGTTCGGTGATCTTCTCTGCTCGATGTGCGCTGCAGCTCCTTCTGCTCTGTGCTAACACCGAGTCAATGCTAGGCTGAGATAAAGATGAACCACCACCGTCTATCACAAGGCTTGGATGCGCATTGTTTAAGTGATACATCATTGTAGTAGTCGATGAATTGTATTTGTAATATGCATTGCGGTGATTGCAGTGCACTGTCATTTTCTAAACGAAAATGTTCCCACGCCACACTTCGCCGCGACCTCTTCATGATTAGAACTAGGCGATGATGTACGGAAGCTCGCATGTAACAATTGAAAAAAAAAGAACATTCGGTTCGTCGAACAAAGTGAATTTCGTCGACCAAATTCTTAATGATCAATCATCGATTAATCGATTAATTATGCCCATCCCTAGTTGTGAAGAAATTATTAATGATTGTACATGAGATGGACAAGTCGGCCTATAAGCAGGCTACAAAACTGCAAGTTTTTAAGGCTGCTGTATCGTATAGTTTCATATGAATGTGGGATAATCTATGCATCACTTCATTTCACACATGAATAGTTATCTGCCAAATATCTGGAAACAATAGGACGGGCGTACAGCTTGACAGGATATTTAAATATGCTATTAAAGTTCCAGCAGACTCAGCCACTCACACAGCTGACTGAGCTACGTTATTCGCTGGACTCCACTGCTATCGAGTTAAAGTGGACTTAACAAACAGTGGTTTTATTAAAGTGACTTTTTTCTGTTTCCCTTCATACAACAGTTGGATCAGTGTTAAAGAACAGATAAAATGACTTGAGGGAAAAGGAACTGCCTGAAACTCACAGTAATGATGCACATTATGTTTACTTTGTTACTGGGGGGGGGGCATGGTTGGTGGCTGTACTTTGCAATTTTACTTTCAGTTATTTAAAATGGAAGCAAAAGACTGAAATTGTCTCAATTTTCCACACTGTGCTGTTTTGCTACTCTTTGTGTGTTCTCCCACTCACTGAAAACGAGTCGCTGACCATGAAATCTATTTCACGGCTCACATCTGTAGTTTGATCACTACAGTGATCAAACTGTACAAGGGAACAATGGGGAACAGGACTTGGTTTGTTCAAAAGGTGGCTAAGTTTATTTATTTATTTTTGGAGGTGTAGCAATCATAAGTTTCAGAAACTAGTTGGAAACCCACCACGCGTTCCTCTCCCATCTGGTTGTGTATTTATAGTGTGTGCACATCAAGATGGAGGGGCTGCTTTAATCTGTGCGAGAGGGCCGGGGGCTAAAATAAAGCGCTATACACGGCTCTGCAGTAATAATTTCACTTTACAGGTTAGCAAAAACCAAAGTCACTGCCTATATTTTGGTGGACTACCTTTAGCTTTGATTACAGGGCACACATGCTGTGACATCTCTTTGATGAGCGGTTACGATGTGGCAAAGGTAATTTAATTCACTGTTGCAGATCTAATATTGACGATGGAATAGTCGGACATGCTTAAAGCATATTCCAAAGATATTCGGTTGGGGTTAAGGTCTTAACTGTGGTGTGACCAGTCTAGGTGTGAAAATATCTCCTCCTTCCTGAACCACTCTTTCAGTTCGGGCTCGATGAATCCTGGTGTTGTAATCATGCCTCGTCTCATAAGCAAAGGAGGAATATTTTGATTGAAAATATTTAGGAAGTCAGCTGACGTAAATGTGTTTGTTGCTAAACTGAGACCTGTGCTACTGAAGCGGCTCCTGGTCATAATGCTGCCCCACAGGTTTGTACAGTAGACACGAGCTGGGGAGACATGATGGTTGCAGTACTTCATATGTCCTTGATGTGATGGTGACTTTTTTAAAAATTTGATCACTGGGTTTATCTCGTCCCAATACATGGGGTTGTCTCCACATTGTGTGTGGAAACTTACTGTTGAACATCGCTGAGTTCTAGTTTTCCTTTCACTTGATTTCATCTCATTTTCAATTAATCTTGGATTAAGATCGTTCAGGACTTTCTACTGACCACATTTCTTCCTTAAAAATGATGCTTCAATGCTATCCTTCTAGTTTTCTGATAGTCGTACCCTTGACACCAGTTTTATTTGCAATCTCATTATTTGTTCTGTTTAATGCTGTCCAATAATTTGACCTTTCTGGTACATGGTAACATCTTTTCCATGACCACAGCATGTCCTCCTAACTGGATGGTTTTAAGGAGTGAGAAGCTGCTCGCTGCATCAGTTATGGTTAAATATGTTATCAGCTGAAACATTAATTACTGCAGTGCTTTTCCATTGGAAGCCGCCCCCCCCCTGCTATCTCGGGCAGGCAGCATCTAAAGATGGTGGATAACCTAATGTGTTTGTGCAGCCCATCCAATTTAAAGTTGTGAGGGGAAACCTTGCAATATCTAAAAGAAGAATTCTGGGATGTGCTTTGTTTTTACAGTCTAATCATCCCCGGTTCAGTACACATTTTTCACACTTTAATAGGCTTAGGTCATAACTATTTTCCCATTTTAGAAAGCAGTTATATATCCGTGTAACAGTGTCTCTATTCTCCTTTGGCTGAGTAGTTAGATCTTTTTATTGTGCAACAGTAGAGAAAAGCCCACACAAAGTTCTAATAAAGAGGTTCGATTTATATTTAGTTGGTGGCAGGTCTTAAATGGCACATGATGAGAACATATATGGGTGAAGTCGTCAAATGGGCCTTAGACTTGTGAATGAAATGAAAATACAACAATATAACATGTATAACGGTACACTGCAGTCAGTGTTTGTTCAAATGATTTAATTTATAATCAGTTGTTCATTAGACCTGGGTCAAGTAGTTTTCTTTCTGAAATACTCAAAAGAAGTTAAAGTGTTTTTAATTCCCACATCCATCTAAAGCCATGCCTGTTGAAATATTAAAGACAAAACAAAAAAGGCACATTGACTTTTTTCCCTTCTTCTTGGGTGTTTTCCACTAAGAACTATTGATCAGCTTTTTATTTTTTTTATTCCTGTTTGCTTGACAAGTGCTATGCTGCTTTCATTGCTTGAGTAGAGAAAATCAATTGGTGTTTGAGTTCTTCCATGCTGACATTTTCATTAGATGCAACCAAAAAGTGAAAGAAATTGACAAATGGAGCACAAACTACAGAACTTTTTTGTCAGACTTTGAAAACTGTTAGCCAAAAACACAATATAGTGAGTACTTCCCATTTCCTTTAGATGGGAATGGGCTGTCACACAAAGAAAAACCTGTTAAACGCATTACAAGATCGAACTGTATTGGTGTACTACAATGAATGACATGGACGCAGTCACTTGAAATACAATCCACGCATTCATAGCGCTGCATGTTGTGAAGGTGTTAAAACCATTCTTAGACCCATATGCATCATGAGGAGCATAGCAAACAAGTTTCCAAATCTGTGTGTTGATCTTGTAATTTTTGAAGATGTAATAGTCTGATCTAAATTGGGGCTGCAACTGAATGGTGCTTAATTACCAGTTTTTTTTTTTTTTGTTTTGTTTTTTTTTTCCCCATGGAAATTGGTTACCAGAAATATTTCAGATGAGAACATGCGAAAATGTCTTGTGGTGTTGGTTATTTGTTGTTCCAGGAAAAAGTCTCTAAAATAATAATAGTTTTTCTGAATGGCCTCACTGACGTGTGTGAGCAGTGTCTTAAATTGTCATCGTTGAGAAGAAGTAAAATAACTTTGTGCGTTGGATTTGCTGCTTGGTGACGGGTACAGCTCAATAGTCTTTTGGACAATTTGTGCGCTTTGTCATGGATATTATTAGAATTTGAATAGATGAGCTGCTGTGGCGTGAGTTTTCTGCAAGGCCTGGTTTTCTTTTTGCTGTATCGCTCGTCTCTAATTTCTGGCTCTACAAGTTGCCTTGAAGAATTAGTGGTTTGTTTTCAGCATTTGGATAAAACTTTCACTGAATGTTTGCACCTTCTTATACTTTGTGTATCTGGACAACAAATGCAAGAATGTGTCTGTTAAATTTAAGCACCGGCTCTGGTCCGCAACGTGAGCAGAGCTGGCAGACCAATTGATTTTTGCTCTCCAGGTTCAATTTGCATCATGTGTAGCACGCCCATCCACCTTTCTAATTGCCTGCCCTTTCTTTCCTAACCGAACACTCTACACTTCTTGGTTCTGCTTCTCTCTCATCTTAGATTAATTGTGACCAAGTGAAACATCTTCTTTTCCTGGTCCCCTGTTTCATCCCATCTGCATGGGCGGCCAGTTCAGACGATCGAGCCTTCTGCCCACTCCCAACAGTGACATGTGATCATCTAACTGTTGCTTTTGTTCTTGTTGAATCTAACATGAAGTACTTTTTGTGTCCACATTTTCAGACGGCAACTCCAAACTAACATGGCAGTCAGACTGTGCGATGTGGCTTCTCTGCTTAGAAGTGGTTCGTGGGCACCTGAGCCTTGGACTGGGGTCTGTGGCACTTCTTTTGTTTCTGAAATAATGTGGCCGGAAGGCCTGCCTTTAGTCACAGTGCTCAGGCCATACCAATGATTTTAGTTCTGTCCTATTTTAGTGTTCAATCAAGTTTTGAATTTGGAATAGAGGCACGTTTTGGGGTTTGTGTATGAAAAGCTCCCAAGTGGTTAATGTTTGAGTGAATTGGTATGGTCTCAACCTGTCTACCCCTCTCTGTGATCTGTTCTTCTCAAAGAATTGCTAAAACTGATCTCATTGCTTGTGTGCTCATACTAGCCGAAATGTGATTTCCCAAAAATGTAGTTGTGCGCCTACACTCTTCTGCACGTGGTGTTAAGGATGACTCTTCATACATTGACTTGTTGGTGGTTGCTGATTACTGAGGGCTTGTTGTCTGATGTCAGTGTAGTTATGGCTGCAGATTTGTTGCTGCTGTATGCTTGGCATATCTAGTTAATTTTGCTGAGTGAAATGTTGCTCTCTGGTTGCCAGATCAAACTTTGAAAGAAAACAAAGTTTAGAGTTTCATCATTTAATGGTTGAGCCATTGACAGATTAATTTACTGTTACTTTGGTGTTATTAGCGAATCAGTTTTCTTTGAAATAAGAATGAGTCATGAACACCAAAGTAAGAACTTGGTCCTGTTTTGTATGTATTTATCAGCTTAGATAAGAGGGCTACTGGTAAAATCTGAATTTTGACATTTGGCCATAAATCTGTTCTTTGAACTAAGTGTTGGCATCGATGGCATTGCAACTGATTTCTCTCTTCCTGTAGTGGGGTTGTGTGAAATGCTTTTAATGTCTGACTTGCCTTAGACAGTAGTCAGGAGGAGTTCTCATAAGCAAGTGGAATTATTCTGGGTTAGCTTTTAGTTTGTCTCCTTTTTCTTGATGGTCTGTGTTTCAACATGAACTGACACAACCTAGCCACAATATAGCATTCAGTTGAACTACCATTAAATTGAAGGCTTGAGTTTTTTTTTTTTTTTTTTTTTTTAGATGGCAAGTTGCTCTTCCGTTCCTGTTCTCAGTAAATACTTCCTGATTCTTCAAACTGAGAGCGGGCTGGCCGCTGTTTACTGCAGGTAGATAAGCATTTTGTACAACCCCACTGAGAATTTAGTTTTCTACTACTAAGCTGTGGTATAAATTGCAAAAAATGCACATTAAGGCTTGTTGATGGAACATGTGTTTTTTGAAACTTCTGTTTCTGTGTTGAGGGAGAAAAATCTGAAGTTCAGCCAAAAACTGTAAATTAGTGTTTCAACAAAACAATGTTTCAATGTGTGAAGAGTCCTTTTATTTTTATTTTTTAACTGGTGGTGCTTGGTTTCTTTTTTCTTTCCTATGCTTTTTTTTTTATTCATTTGTTTTTATTTTATTTTTGTCTCTTTAGCAGGTAATTGCTGCCATGGAAACACAGATGTCCAATGGGCCTACTTGCAACAACACGAGCAACGGTCCCTCAACAATGTCAAACAACTGCTCCTCGCCCGTAGAGTCGGGAAGCATAGAGGACAGTAAAACTAACTTGATAGTCAACTATCTGCCTCAGAACATGACCCAAGAAGAGCTGAAGAGTTTGTTTGGGAGCATTGGAGAAATTGAGTCCTGTAAACTCGTTCGAGACAAAATAACAGGTAACAGAAATGTTTGCATTGCACAGGCTGTTTGATGGCTTGGGCCCAACTGATATATGTTAAAGTTTTGGCTGGATTGAGATTTCTCTTTATGAGCTGTATTTACAGAACATTAACATATATATTGGACCTGAATAATATATCAGTGGGTCCCCTGAAGCATTATTGTCCATGCTTAAAGCTATGGTAGGTAATCCTAGAGAGCTAGCAAGAGAGCTAGCAAGATTCGAAAGTGGCCCCTCCTCTAAGCTCCACCCCCCCCCTCCAAATTCCGTCAGTGCTTCATCCAAAGCCGGTAGAACCGCGTGCGTGCAGGGAGCCGACAGAGGGGGGCGTAGGCAGAAAGCGCAGAGGCATCTGATTGGTTTTTTGTAGGCGCACCAATCCGAGATCAGCGGGCTGATCTCGGATTGGTCAGCTTTTTCTGTCCTGCAGCTGCCACAGAGGTCTGATTATTTTCGTCCCTTTTTCTAAATACATCTTGTATAGATTTCTCTCAGGATAGACGGACCATTTCACCTAGTATTACAAAATGTGTTTCTGAACAGGATTACCAACCATGGCTTTAAAGCTTTTCTGTTGCATGTGCAGTATGGATTGGTTTGTCTTTAAATTTATTTTCCAAGTAGTTGGAACCTTATAAGTTATGTATTTGCTTCAAAGTAGCAATTTTATTGCTTAAAAAAACTGCAACACTATATATATATATATATATATACACATACATACATGGCTCTAAATTAACTTTTTTGATCACCAGCCAATCAGAATTTCCACTAGCCACATATTTTTCCGTGCAAAAAAGACAGATGAGAGCCACTGAATTTATTAACTAAAGCTTTAAATTCATTTTACAGTGAAATTGGGAATGTATATCCAATTAAAAATAATTACAATAATTAAACTTATGTACATACAAAACTTATTCTAACATTTCATTACTCCTCAACCCTCACATAGCCTACTATTCAGGGTCACATTTTTTGTACATAAAAAAATAACTTTAAAACTGATTTATATTCATGTGAACCCTGAATCTACAAAAATGGAAATATTTAACAACTATCTAACCATGTTTTAGTGCAGATAATGCACAAAATTAAACACAAAACTATGTGCAGAGACTAATTATGGATACTGTGAAATGCTTAAACATCGTCCGAGCTCTCTGAACTGTCTTCGGATCCATCTAAATCAGTTCCATTTTTCCCTTTTCTCACAAAGTGTGGCCGGCGTGTGCACAAACTGTCACCATGCCAGATTCAATATATTCAAAATATCATCCTCCCCTCCTCCTTTGGCAGGCATATCTTTTCTCTTCACAGCCGGCTGTCCCAACCATCGCCACATTTTGTTAGTGTTTGCGTCTGTATTTGTACCAATAACACGCTGTCAAATAATGCTCCCCCTTCTCAATGCATTCATTCACAATGATGGAGCAGAGTCACCTAAATAAAGACAGAAGTGTCCCAAATACAAAAATCAAATGGTGAATGACACCCCATTTGTGCATGTTAAGCTAACTGCTTGTTAATACAATAAGTGTTTTATTACTTTGCTTGTCTTCCTAAAGAGAAAATAATCAGACGCAGGGTAGCAAAACATTATGGGCGTGAAAACGAAACTTAGAAAATCGGCTCGGCGCATGCGCAAAGTAGCAATTCTTGACAAGTAGGAGAAATCGACTGAACACCGGCGTCTATCGTATTTCCAAACCAAGAGTGACCCACTCCCCTAGTACGGCAGCCTCGGCAGATGCGTTCCCATAGAAACTGCGCTCGTGCGTCCCGTGCATAGACTGTATATAATAATTTCGCGTCCCGCGAAATGGATGGTAAAGTTCCTCATTTATCATCGGCCAAGCCATTTAGAGATATATATATATATATATATATAAATATAAATAAATAAAACTGAGGCTGCTGTATTCTCCTTGACTTTTCAGTCGAGATTACCTTGGCCTTTGTCTGGCAGCTTCATTGGTCAACACGTGAATCTCTAAAATGCATCTTTCCTTTGGACCTGGAATATTAACGGTTTGAATGAACAGATTTTTCCATTATGAGCCTGGAGGACACGGAGCTCTTACTATGCATTATCTTTGTTCTATGAATTCAGTGTTGCCTTCAAAAATGAGTGCACGATGTGTGCCCAGTCACATTTGGCTTTTTTTAATTTATTTATTTTTTTAATGAATCTTTCACCAAGCTGATATTATTCTTTTGCTTATCAACAATAGGGCTGCAACTAACGACTATTTTAATAGTAGACTAGTCACCGACTATTGAAACGATTAGTCGACTAATCGGATAATTATTAATTTTTTCTTAAATTTAGCATGAAGTTGCTTTAATTATGTGGCAAATGATAATAAACACAAGAAAGATGGGTACTTCAATGAAAAATGCATCTTTTATTCAACTTAACTGCTGCTGATTCATACAAAAAGTAAATAAAAATGTCCTATCTAAAACCAATTAGGCACAGTGCTCAGTCAGTATAGACATAAATCCATAAATAAATAAACCTCTGTCCCTTTTTTTTTTTTTTTTTTTAAAGTGCATTTTGTGAAGTACATTCAGTGGTCAACTGCAGTCTGTTGCAAAATAACTTTACAATTCTCAACGGTCCATGGTGGCTCTCTTCTTCGGACTGCATGCATTTAATTTAAAATACGTGTGTCAGGCATAACGTTAAAGCTCTCTTAAAGCGAAAAAACGCGTATAAAATGTACATCAAAAACAAAACATATTGGCTTGAATGTTACTTGAAACTTACCGAGGCGAGTCAGACTCCGTTTCGTTTAACTGCCCGACGTGCTTTCTCTTTAAATGTTCGTGCATCACCGAGGTGCTGCCGTGATACGCAAGGTCTGCTTTGCAAACCTTGCAAGTTATCTTTTTATTTGCCGTATCCAGGCTAAAATGCTCCCAAACTTTAGAAGTTTTGGCACGCGTAGCTAATGTGTTGGACGCCGCCATTTCTGTGTACGTTACCGCTCGACAGACGCATGTGAGTGCATGTGCGACTCTTGGCAGAGATTGTAATTAAGTGAGATGCCTCACTGTTGGAAAAACACGTCTGGCGACAATAGTCGACAATGGAATTCATTGTCGACTATTTCTATTATCGATTTTTGTCGACAACGTCGACTAATCGTGGCAGCCCTAATCAACAACCTCTTTGTGCATGCCGTCAAGTGTTCAAGGTCCATTTTTATTACCTTCCCTTTTCTACTTTTTTTTTAAGAGAATCGGATCAACTCTGTTGCACATGTGGACAGACAGAAACTTTGTTTCATGTCTAACTGCAGCAAACAGTCAACCACAAGCTAAGGGTTGTGGCTCGCATTTATTGACTGATTACACAATTTTCTAATCAAGTCCACATGCAGAAATTGTAAAGTCAGGCATGAGGAAGGATCCATGCATATAAAGAATGGATTTGATCATTGTGTGAAATGGGTTGACCATAAATGTGGCTTTTTAGGCTCCATATTCAGTTAAAGTGTAAATGTTACCCAGACTAAAGGAGAAAGAAGAAAATTAACAAAATTGTTTGAAATCAGTCTGCCCTTGACTGAAAATCACGAGGCCTTACATATACGGTAAGGATGATGCCACATCCAATAAAAGATGGACAAAGAGCTTCTGTTGATGCAGAAAATAGCCCAAGTTTGGTTTGAATGAGAAAACCATTTGCTTTATGCACTCAGTTTATAGACTGGCACATTGAAACCATGTTTAATGTTGGCTGTTAACAACATTTTTTTTAAAAGTCATTAAAAATTCACGTGGCTCTGTATACAACATAGTTTGTGGAAACAAGGGCAGCTCAATACTAATTTAGTGCTGAGTACTTTCAAAATAGCTGTTGGAAATTTCCTTTAAATGTTTTACTCGCGCAGCTTCCAGTGAGACGACTACTGGCATGTTAAATGTTTTTGGATGTACAAGTCTCTCTCAATAGTTTACTTTAATCCCGTCCTCCTTTCACATGTTGCACAAAATGCAGCATTAGTCCTTTTTGAAAATCTAAACCTGGGTGAAATAAAACGAATACTTTGATTTGTGTATGTTCATGTGTTATATTACATAGATTCATAGATCGGTGTTGGGAAGTTGAAAACCTTTTTTTAAAAACTTGGACGTGTCATGTTGATTTATAGTGTACAAGACGAGAACTGCTGAGTGGGGGGAAAAATGCAAAAAATCCCTTTGTTGTCAAACTCGTGTTGGATTGAATTGTGGATGACAGTTGCACCAACATCTTTACTGAAGCAAGAGTCTGGATGAGGTCTGCTACAGAAAACTCTAAAGTCTGTTCATATCACTAGAAATCTGATTTGAAGAAGGGCATTTTCTTTTTATGGAAATGTGAAATACACAGCCGGTCTTTGGCTCTGCAGCTGGCAGTTGTTTGAAGACGTTCTATTGCAGTAAATGTGAAAGAATATTAACAGCCCTGTCTTAAACGAATTTAATCACAGAAGGGGGTATTGATCCCTGATGATGCACAATGATGGATTTATGGTCAGCTTTGCTAATCAAAGATATCAAACAAGTATGCCATTATATATTTAGCAGATAAAGTACTGTTCTTAATTTCTTCATTCCCTTTTAATTTAAAGGAGAGAATTGGGTTAGGAAAATTGGTTTAATATTCAAAGCCTCAAAGTCATTTCTCAGGCATGGAGCTCTTGATTTCAGCTCTACATAAACCTATCCCCTTCAGACTCTGATGCTTTGTCTCGCACTTGGCCCTGTGGCAATGGATTTAAGCCAGCCTACATCTGTGTACTGGTGCTACATCAGATGCAGAGTAATCACCAGAGAGACGTGTGCTTCCTCTTTGCTTTAAATGTTCGTGCTTTGGATGCTGCAGCAGAAGCAGCTTAGTCTTTGTCATCTTCCTCCCACTGCGGACAGCACTGGTATTTTACTGAAAGCTCGGTGATGCTCTGTTCTGAAAGTGGATCTCAACATATCTCCCGTTATTTGAAGAAGGGTAAAAATGTGCAAGTTGTTCGTTAGAAGGCTTGGTTATGAGGAGATGCTGCAGATGTTGCATTTGAATCAATAGAGTAAAAGCTTAGTGTACTCATGTGCATCATGTAGCATTGTGCCTGCCAGGCTTAAGTGGAAGTGTCATTTTTCCAGATTATTTCAAAGGCTTGGGACGTTTCTCGTAGCTATATCAGTTCCTGCTGTGCAAGGTGAAATCAAGTTCATGAACTTCACTTGATCACAGAGCAGCCCATGAGAGTAGTGACTCATGGTGCTAATATGGAAAGCCAGTATGGATGCATATCGGGTGTTAAGCTGTACAGAAAAACTAATTGCTTCAAGCAATGTTTGACTGTCTCATCTTTTTTTTTGTAATTTATGAAAAACCGTTCTGTATATTCCCTGTTCTACTTCTGATGAACTATTCCTGACATCTGAGTAAAATGACGATTATAGTAAATCTCTATTTATACTTCAGAAATGACTTGATATTAAAAAGTTCAAAGATTAAGTTGGCTGCAAGACTCTTAACTATTAATTTAGTTTCTTCACACAGATGTAGGTAGTATAGGCCGGTCAGAAACTGTGATGTACATATTCTCCTAAAATAGCCCTACAGGCTTGAGCACAATAAGAAGTTAAATGTTGCTTTAATCGAGGATCAAGGTTCCTTTTTTTTTTTTTTTTTTTTTAAATAAAAAAAACACAAACTAAACTCTTTGTCATAATATAACTTCTCTCATGTTGTTCCTTTATATTTCTTAGCTTTCTGCTTCAGTATGGAAGTGTTAGATGCCTCACACAGGCTGGATGAGGGTAAACTGTATATGTTACTCTGTGAAAAGGGTGCAGATTGTGCTTATGTTTTGTCTTTAATGTTTATTACAAATTGTAGTGAGAATTGGCAAAATATGACATTTCTAAATGGCTGTACCATAAACAGTGGCCTTACCAGCATGACATTGCTGCCATCTAATATTACTTTTTTTTTTCTCATCAGCCAGTAGCAGGTAAACTTACTGAACCAAAGAGTTTGTGCCATATGTAATTAAAGGTATAGACCTAGAGTAATAAGCATGCACTCATCTTTAGCATAACTTTAGAGAAACGATTAATAGATCAATGAGTAAAAAAAACATCACATGGTAAGAAGATCTGATTTGATTCATTGTCACAGCAGGTATGAGAGTTGTCTATCCCTGCTAGAATACAGGGAAAAAATGCTTATTGAACTTTGCCTCCCACCTGACTGGTGGGCACCCCAACACACACACACACACCCCACCCCCTTGCTTTATCTGCCAGACCTACATTTGGCAGATAAAGCAAGGGAGACCACATTTGGCCCTTTATCACGAATGAACAACAGCCAAAACATTTAGAAAAGTTTGGCCTGAAGGATTTATTTATTTTTTTCTTGTTTTGGTGGGGGTTGCAAAGAGATGTTTTAAATGCTATGTCCCAATGGTACATAGCTGATGCCTAGAACTTCTATAGTTGGACACACATGAGGGAAAAGTAGAATGGAGGTGGAAGTGTCCATAAAGGAGGACTAAGCTCAAACAAATCTACAATGTGATGATCATAAAATGTAGACGGGTGGACGGGCGCTTTCCTGTGGTTTCAGATACGTTGTGATGATGGAGTCCAAAGCCTTATGTTCAGGTTTATATTAACTTATTCCCATTGTGTTAGATAAGGTTTCAGTTTACATGTGTTATCGATTCTACTGCTCGAGCTGATGAACTTGACCAGCTGTGGAGAAACCCAGGACTGTGGGTGGAAGAAATTGAATTGCCTCCGTGCACAGAGAGTGGGTGTCAATCTATTGTGCATTATAGAGATAAACTGCACAGGGAGGGGAACGCATCAAGTCTCGGCTACCTCGATGCATCATAGATGAGTTGGTGTGACAGCAGAGCAGTTGCTTGTCATTTTTAATTTAAATCATGTTTGTCTAAGTGCTAGTTTAAGAACTTTCATGGGTTGTAATGCAAATGGATATTTGTTGAAAATCTGACCTGTTTGCTCTGGAAATAAATGATCAATCTTTGTCTTTACTACTCACTTCTTGCTGTTAATTAGCAAAATAAAATGGTGTTCATCTTGTTCAAAGATTCGTCAAAGGTCATTATCCATATTAAGTTGTAATGTCAGTTTTTGTAGTTGGCTTTTTTTAAGCTTCTAGTTTTAACATTTTTCTTTGTTTGTCTTATGACTGCAGGCCAGAGCCTAGGCTATGGATTTGTGAATTATGTTGACCCGAAAGATGCAGAGAAGGCCATCAATACCTTAAATGGCCTGAGACTTCAGACCAAAACCATCAAGGTAAGATGTCCTCTTGTTTCCATTTCACGGGTTGCAAAACACCAACATATGCTGTTGATGTCTCGCTCTCTAGGCTGGAGTTGAAGCATAGTGAGGCTGGAGCGAAGTGGGATGGAAAGGGAGCCTATTGTTAATCTGGACACAGGCGGCTTTGCCGGGGCCTCAAGTAGAGCAGAACTGTTTCTATGGTTGCATGCGCTGTGGCTCTGCTGTATGCCTTTACAGGGACACGGCCGCCATTAACATTCATCAGGCAGTGTAGAGCTCAATGTGCTGGTGGAAAACTAATTTGCTTCATATAGTCCTGCAGTATTTGTGGATGGTGAAGCCATCTTTTTAGATGTATCTTATTTTTATTTTGGTTTTACATGATACTCGCCCTCATGTCAGGCAGAGGAGATGAAAGAGATTTTCTGTCCAACACCCCCCCCTTTTATTTTTTTTCCTTTTTTGTTTTTACTGTCAAACTTGTTTGAATCATACCAAATTAATAGGCTCCCCTCTTGATTATTTCTGCGTGCAGCATTGACTTATTGTGCCGATGTTGACGGTGAAATATGTTATGAGTCACTTAATTTCCATGAATTAAGCGAAGCACATCCTTCTCTCCGCATCTCTGCCTCAGTTCCTTCATCTCAGTTTATGCCCCTGAAAGTACATGGTAGCATTTCTTTATGTATCACACATCCAAAGTTCTCCAGCTGCTGTCAGATGTGCAAATAAACCCTAGTGAGGTAGAGGAATACACTTTGCAAATATTAGCATCAAATAAAGTGTGAGGCTGAGGAGAGCGGCAGAGGTGATGGGATGCAAGAGCTGTTTGGATGTGGACGGGAAGCTTTAGCTTTCATTATCACTTTCAGCCTTCCCTTCAGGGCAGGTTTTCAGGTGTGTTCACTGAATGGAGTTCCCCCTCATGTGTGGGCACAGAAAGGATGCCTTTGAGACGGTTGTTGCATAAGACTGCAGAAAGGGGACAATTTAACAAGTCTGACAGTAATTTAATGCAGCTTCTCTGCTGTTTGGGTAACTGGTAGTTGGGTCTTAAAAACCATTAGCCATCAGAAGGGAAAAGGTTGTATCTTTTGACTTTTTCATTCTAATTCTCCTCCACACATCGTATTGGAAACATGTCTGCATAAATAGAGTTGGTTAGCTTGGAAAAAAAAAAAAAATTTTAAGACAACTAAAGGGTGTAATGATGTATTCTCCCTTCAGTTTCATAACTTCTGTGTTTTTACATATGTATTTATGCTGCCCATTTATTGTTCAGATAGGTGATGTAATCCCAACTTTAGAGACAGAAAAAGACTAAATGAGTTTTGAGAGGCAGCCTTACTATTTGTTATCTAGATTTATTTCTAAGAGCTTTTTAGAGGCCTGATGCCTCAACTCATTCAGGATTCTGAGCTAATGGACAGAAAATGTGCCTGTTAAACTCTCTGAGTCATTTCCCCCTGGCAGTGATAAAACCTCAAAGGTCATCTCTTCACCAAAATTACACATTTAGCTTTATCTTCAAATGACAACAATCTCTTTGTGTCATACAATGATATACAAATGTGCAGTGCCTTGGTGTCTCTGCTGCTAACTTGGCTGCACTCGCTAACCCTCAAATACGTGGTACCAAACTGCCAATAACATGCTGTTAATCTTAGATGAACCTCATTTCACCTCCATGTCGGTCTGTTTTATGTGCAGAGAAGCAGGACTGTGGAAATGCTCAGCCACGGGATAAACTGCTCCTTCTGTTCACATTTTAGAAATGAAGTAAACGACAGACAAAGCAAGCACTTGGACATAGTTTTGTCAGCTCTGATTGCGCCGCAACTTCAGAATTGATTCACACACGCTGACGTGTAGCGTTCATACTTAGTTTCCTAAACACGGCATTCTACATCTGACGTCACGTCTTCTGAACGTCAGTCTGATGGCGGTCGCATTTAAATTATAAGAGATTAGATCCCTAGAAAAATCCGAAGACCTGCAGTGTGAACGTAGCCTTAGTTTGCACAGAGAAAAGAGAAATATTCACAATTCATAACATAATTGCTGTGCACCACTCTTTGACTGTAAAAGATTATGCCAACAGTTATAATGAAGAAACCTGGCACAATGAGATGAAAGAGGTTCCCAAACAAAATGCACGGACATATTCCAAAATTACAGCGTCAGGATTCACCAACTCAAAGTGGTTCAGGAGTCACGAGGAATGATTTTCACACATGGATTGACCACCAGGGTTCCGAATCTTGAGGATGTGCTGGAGAAGAAGACTTTACGTAGCTTTCTGATTAACAAACGAAACTCTGGAACTGAATATTGTGACACTGTATCAGCGTATTTTAATAATTGCATGGTAGATGCATGCTGTCAAAGTGAAAGGTGGTCCAACAAAATCTGAATTTTTTTGGGGAGCCAGGGCAGATTGCTTTTGCTCCAAATGTGTGTGCCACAGCACAGATTAGTGCACTTCATCCTGTTTGGTAAACGGGAAGCACGTTGTTCGCTTTGCTTATTTGAGCAAAAGTTACGGCTGTGGAGTCTGTTTGGCAGTCGGTGTTTAGCTGTGTGACTGCAGATATGTTTGACCTAGCAGGTGTAGACTGTAAAGGGCCTCTTCTGGCTACATGACACTGATTTTAATTCTTACCAAGAACTTTATCGGTTATTCTCCACAGCTCCTCTACTTAAAATTGCACACTACAATCCCACAGCTCTGGGTTAAATAAAAACTTTTGCTTCAGCTGAAAGATTTAAAAGTTGGATTTGCCCTAAGATGTGCTCGACAGACTACAACATCTGCAGTTGACATGGATTTTTACTTTCGTGCTATGAAAGCACTTATTTGTGTCAATAATTGCTCCAATCTGCAGAGTTGTCTTTCAAGTCTCAACACATCGGAGTGGAGTCTGTATTTTATGTTGCCTGAAACAATGCTGGAGTTTTAACCTGCCGTTGCTCATGTGAACTGTCTACTTGTAGGTTTCTTATGCCCGCCCAAGCTCCGCCTCCATCAGAGATGCAAATTTGTACGTCAGCGGCTTGCCAAAAACCATGACGCAGAAAGAACTGGAACAGCTCTTCTCTCAGTATGGACGCATCATTACCTCACGTATTCTGGTGGACCAGGTGACTGGTGAGTAGAACATGACAGCTTTCCCCCTCTTTGTTCCTTTTTTTTTTTTTTTTGCCCCCCCTCCATGCTTCCCTTGGGACTGGAGAACAAAATGTCACAGCCAGGGCTGAGAAATGCATCAGAGGTGGTGGTATGAGGCTCCCAAAAATGCAATTTTCCACTCGAGGTGTTCATAAATATGCATCGCTGGAATATGAAAATGGGTGTAAAGTAGCAGGACTCGGTGCTTCATAATTTCTTTCCCTTCAGTCTCCTCTCTGCTGGCACTTGCCGCCTCTTGCTTTTCGCCCCCTTTTCTCTCTCCGTCCCCAAGGTGTGCATGTGATGCCTGTTTTACATCGAGAAATGAAATGCATTTGGAACGGTTACATTTTCTATTCTTCAGCTGTCGAGTGGAAGCCGAACCCAGCGAAACACTAAACGGAATCTCTCAGCAACATTTCCCAATGGTTATGTGCTGCTGAAACGCATAATCATTCTGGCAGGCATTGTGGGAATGTTTTATATTTTTTAAACAAAAAGCACACATTCCTGGAGAATTCTCTTTCCGTTTCACTTCAGTATTAATCCAACAACCTGCAGTCACCAAAAACCCAACCAGGATTATAGCACGAGCCCGATCATCGAATGGCCTTCAAGTCAATTACTGCAAAAGCGCAGTGAGAGTGAGAGAAAAGCATTTAACAGGAAATGAATACTAAAATGGGTAGTGAAGTGTTCACGAAAGACTAAAGGAGTGGACTACTTTTTTGGCATGACACAGACGAAACACTGAGTCTCACTGATGGGCTGCTGGAATAAACAAGACCGACAGACAAATTACATGTGTGTTGGTGCCCCAAGAGGGCCGCAAGAGGTAAATGAGCTCAAGGAATCGGCTTTAAAAATTCATAATGTTGAATTATTTGATGCCTCAGTCATAGAAAGCAGATGCTGTATGAACTGGATTCCTAGATATTTCTTAAAAATGGTAGACGTTTGTTGTAACTTGCTTATATTGGCTTGCAAACTAATTAACCTGCTACTAATAAAGCAGCATACAATGAGTTTATTTTATAGTAATCTTTAAATGTTCTATTGGTGCCGCTTTAAGAAACCTGTGCATGTTGCTGTCTCCTGGAGTCGGTCTGCCGCCTGCACGAGTGACCAATCATATTTTGCTCCAGTGTTTATCCTGTTTCTGCACATCTGTAGTATCGATTTGGAAGGGCTGTTACTAAGGTCTGTGTTTTGGTGTGTTTCTGAATCTCACTCCTTAAAGTCTCGCTCATGTAGGCAATTTTAAACTTTGAAGTGAAATTCTCAGTTCCGTGGCTCATCTGAGAAATGCATAAAAAGCTATTTCTCTATCAGATGTTTATTAAAAAAAGTCAGAAATTGGATCCTGAATTTTGAAAAATTACACAGTATTGCATTATAATGCAGCTTCAGAGCTGTGCATTTCTACTCTTTAGAGTTTTTTTTTGTGCTCAGAAGGTCTGAGCGAAAGAAGTGAAAGAACGAACCATATAACCATATCGCAGAAAAACATTGGCAAGTATTTAGTGCGTCTATGTATAAAAAGCATAGTTTCCTCTTCAAATGTATCGGTTTTTTTTCTTTGCTTAAAGAACCTCGTTGTGAGACAAATGTCAATGTGCTCTCCTCAGGAGTTTCCAGGGGGGTCGGCTTCATTCGTTTTGACCGGAGAGTTGAGGCTGAGGAGGCCATCAAAGGTCTGAACTGTCAGAAGCCGCCCGGTGCCACTGAACCCATTACGGTCAAGTTTGCGAACAACCCGAGCCAGAAGACCAGCCAGGCATTGCTGTCCCAGCTGTACCAGTCACCCAATCGAAGGTACCCAGGACCCCTCGCACAGCAGGCACAACGCTTCAGGTAAAAGGGGCACATCAAAAAAGGAAAAAACAAAAAAACAAACAAAAAAAACCCAATCACAGCCCAGCATAGTTAAAACTGCAAACCAAGCGGATTCTCTGAGGCATTTTAAAATAAAATAAAAAAAATAAAATTAGCATTTAAATAGTCTCTCAGCGGTATACTAAAAGTATTCTGTGTTAGAGCTCATCAATACTCTGGACACAATAATTCATTCCTATATTCACATTCTTATCTTTGCTGTCTTCCTCCTGTTGCAGATGTAGGCCTACGACACCATCGTTTGAATAGACTGAAAAATCCAAATGATATGAGTAACGCCCTGGTAGATGATCTGATCAATGCACTGCCAGAATCTTTTTCAGCTGGAATGAGACGCTGCTAAAGAATCCATAAATGTAGTTTTTGGTGCTCTGTATTGATCAGTGATTTGTGAAGTCTGTAGATGGAAATGTATTTTTCATTGTAACACTGCTACAGTATCAGCTGTTTGTAGATTTTCAGCATGAACTCAAAGCCCCCTGTTGGCTGCGCTGTGTGGGTTGATTATTGGAAAACAAGTCAAAAGGTTAATAAAGGTCACGATAGTCTTGGGATTCACTTTAGTTTAACAGACTTTAATTCTATCATTCATCTGTCATTCATTCACAATGGATCAGCCTCCAAACAGGCTTATTTCTAATGAAACTGATGTGTGCTTTTATTTGTTTTTTGAAGGTTGGACAATCTGCTGAACATGGCTTACGGAGTCAAAAGGTAAGCAGATTTCCTTTTTTTTTTTTTTTTTTTAAATTTCATAATCTGCTTTAATTGATCCTGAGGGAATTTAACACAAGAGAGCTGATGGAGTATTTTCCCATTTCACCATTGCGTAGGTAGTTAAAGCTGCACCGATTCCAAAAAAAAAAGAAACACTTATCAAAGAAAATGCTTCTCTTTGCATGCAATACTATGAAGAGCCTGTGTGGAATTCAGTTGGAGAGAGGGAATCATGTTGTTTTAGTGATGCCGGGAGATGCAGAATGGCTGCAGGAGACCATGGACTGTTGTCTAAAGATGACTTATTTATCAGCTAATTGATGTCAAAGCAATACTCATTTATACTTAATGTACAGCTTTGAGCACAGTTTTGGTTTAAAATAAAAATCATAGCGTTGTTTTTACTCCGCTGGGACTTTAATGTGCTACAGTCAGCTCATCCTAACTATAACATATATGGCAGTGGCACAGTGGGATTCAGAGATTAAAGCACTGCCTGCATCAAAAAGGACAGGATTTTACAAGCTTACTTACTATTGCACAAAATTGCATCCTTGTATTTTGAGCACCTTTTTTTCCTTACCTTGATCTATTATGGACAGGTCTGTCCTATATTAGACTTGGTTGCGTCAGACGTCTCTCAGGATTTGCCAGCGAAGTGATCTCAAGTTCAGTTTTGTCTTCTGTGAGTGTTGAAGTCCAGCTCGCCAGCAGAACAGCAGAATTGTGGCTTCTCTTCTGCCTTGCTTGTTGGCGGATGTCTTTGTCGCCAAATCTCTCCGTGTCCTTGATGCTGGAGCACACCTGTCATGGTGGATGTTCCCTGAGAGGCCAACTGGAGCAGCTAATCGTATGTGACACCTGCTGCAATAATTCATAGGCTTTCCAAGTGCTCTGAGTTTTGTTTCTTAAAACTGCGAAGCCGTATTCACCGGTGGCCAGGGCTTCTCTGTGCCTCTGACTCTGGTCAACACAGAGCATGGTCTGTCTGTATTCATCATGATCCCTTTCCTTAGTTGGAGGAAATGATCATATGCCGTTTTGTTGATCTGCAAACTCCAAACTGTGACAGTTTCTAAGAAGGTTACAAGCTGCTTGTGTTTTCATGTGAACAGGTGAACCTTCTTAGATGTACAGTAAGTAAGTTGGCTTTCTAACCTAACGTAGGAAAAGAATATCTTGATCATATGATGGTTAATGACGTAGTTCCTGAAATGAAAGGATGGCGGCAGCGCTAATTGCTGGCTCAGGATGAAGCATGGCTGCGTCTGATCCCCATGGATACCCGTCAGATTTTATAAAGCTGGTCGGCCTGAGAGAGTCTTATAAAGAGGCCCGGTTTCTGATCGTTTTGGCTTTTGCCTTGAACCATGTTCCTCTTTGTGTCTTACAGCAGGTTCTCTCCCATGGCCATTGACGGGGTGACCAGTTTGGCTGGCATCAACATCCCGGGGCATGCGGGCACTGGCTGGTGTATCTTTGTCTACAACTTGGCTCCAGACGCAGACGAAAGCATCCTTTGGCAGATGTTCGGGCCGTTTGGAGCCGTCACAAATGTCAAGGTTATTCGCGACTTCAACACAAACAAGTGCAAAGGATTTGGTTTTGTCACCATGACTAATTACGACGAGGCAGCTGTGGCCATCGCTAGCCTGAATGGATACCGCCTCGGGGACAGAGTTCTGCAAGTCTCATTCAAAACCAACAAAACACACAAAGCCTAAAACCCACTGCGATTGTTTCTAGAAAACTCACCAGAAAATGGAAAATGGAAGCGAATTGACCGTAACTTTCTACATTAGTAAAAACAGCTTTGTAATCAATATTTAGCGTCCAACAATGTGGTCTTTTTCTTTTCTCTTCTTTCTTTTTCCTCCATCGCTACGCTTTGAATCTTCTCAGTATCGTTTAAAACAGAAAAAATCCCGCAGGTTTGAACGCCTGCCATGTTTAATCTCTTGCTGTTTTTACAGATGGACCACCTGAAACTTTCCTATAGGTTTTGTCATTTTGTTGCACATTGCTTTGAAGCAGTAAGTCTTGTAAGGTTATGTGTTGTGATCTTTCTTTGTACTTCTGTGTCCTGATTTGCCATAGGTGCGTTATGCCTTGAGTGATTAGCGAGTACTTACTTTGAGCTGTTTTTTTGGTTTGTTGATTTTTGCCAGTTTCTTGTAATATGAGTTGGTTCTCGGTTGGCTGCATAATGTTGCTTATTGTAAATTTAACGGATAAAAAGACAAAAAAAATTCTTAAAGCAGTACCTTGCCAAAGAGCTAAGAACCTCTTTGATGTGGGTTTAAAAAGCATCTATTTTTATAAAAAGAAAAATTTGGAGAAACTTTTTACTGGACCTGGAACAAAATATTTTGACTTGGATACTTTGAGAAATATCTTCATATGACACCTTGTGAGCTTTTGAACTTTACAAGAAAGTTTGCAGTGGTTGACATTTCTGGAGAGATTTATGATGTAAAAGATACCTTTTGAGATCTTTGTATTATCTTTAGAATATAGAATCGGTGACATCGCTGGTTTCATTTGTAAATCATCTGTGGGTCCTCAGTCATCCCGGTCGTCTGTTCGAGTAGCAACTCGCTTTCCGATTTAGATTTTGGAAACGGACAAAAATAAAAATTTATTTGCAAAAAAGTGCATGCAAAATTACAATAAGGAGAGATCTTAAAAGGTAAACGAGGGATTAGGAATCAGTTCTGCCTCAAGGAATCCTTTCAGATGGAGCTCGTGGTGGTTTGTGGTGTACCTGCAATGTATCATCAGACTGATTTTGTCTGGATATCAACCATAAGGGGTTTTTACATACTTTGTATGAAAAATTGAGGACGAGCCGATGAAGGCAGCCGCATTTAAAAAAAAAAACAAAGAAAAAAAAAGGTCTGAAGAATCAGATGACTCCCGAGCTTTGAGCTGTGTAAATAAGTCCTTTTTTACGTTGAGTATTTGGCAGACTTCTTTTGGTCATAGTTTGGACTTCATTGGAAAGTGTGATATTATTATTATTTGTTTTAATTTAATCTCTTTTCATGGAGTATGTAAGGTATTTTCTTTTTCTTTTATATTAACCTTTTTTGGTTTATCCTCAGTTGAAATACTTGATTTGTCGTCCTATGGACTTGCATTACCGTGCATCAAATTTGTTGGTGGTTTGGTCTGTAGATAGTCTTGCTTCGTTTAAAAAAACAAAAAAAAAACAAACAAAAAACAAAGGTATTAAACTATAGACATTTGTTTTTGTTTTGTTTTGTTTTTTTTATATATAAACATTATAGATAAATATATTTATGTGGTAAAGAATGGATATAAACCACAGTTTTGAACTACTTTACTTTTTTCATACTCATATATATACGTAATGCATATAACCTGTCTTTAAAATCGTAAAAAAAGGTGTATATTGCTTTATTCTCTTTGGGGAAGGACGGTGAAGCAGTTGCATTTAAACGATGGTAAAATTGGTTGCAAAAGTTTGTCAGAATTTCAATCTTGACCGAACAAATTGAGGCTGGTTGAGCCTTAGATGCACTAAAAACTGCACCTGCATCCTGCTTTGGCACTTCAGCCAATTACTAGTCATGCTTCCCCATAAATGAGCAGTGTGCTATGCATTATATAATTCTTTGCAACTGCTTTTTCTTTATCTATTTCTTCTTTGTGTTACTTGTAAAAGTTAAACTTTAAGTCTAGATGAGTTGTGATACTTGCTGCTGTGGGTGGGGTGGGGGGGGTACATTTTTCATGCCTGACCAGTCATCGTCGGAAATCACTTTTTCTTTTCGTAACCTCTTAATGTTGATTTGGTCTTGGGGGGGGGGGGGGAGATGTGCAGAAGGGTCTGGCATGACGACATGTTCCCTCCGACCCCCCCCCCCCCCTTTATCTCAATTCTTAATGAGAATGATTATTTATTTGAAGTTGTATAGTCTGACTTGGTTCACAGCATTTTTGGAATAGAATATCTTTTGTTGACTATTTAAAAGGATGTACATGTTCTTTACTTTGTTTGGATACTTTGTATTATTTCAATGTTCAGTACATCAATAAATAAGTTTGAAGGGCAATGCAGCTCATGGGATCGTTCTTCATTTGCAACTGGCGGAGATGATTTTACTTTAAGCAACAAAGAGCTTTTCCTCAGGTTCCAGCTGCTTTTCAGCTTTTTGTACACATCCCTTTAAGCAAATAAAAAAATGTCATGAAGTGGTAGGTTTGGGTAGATGGGGCCATTTCCCAAAATATTCCCAAACTGCTGCACAGCTCGGCCATTTAGGAACCCTGTTCTGGTCAAGGTACTGTTCGTCACCCAATGGCTATGTTATAGCTTTAAATCCATATCTGAAAGTGTGGGAATGCAAAAAAAATAAAAACATGTAACCAACATAATTAGAGCAGAGTTCAGGATTTGAATGTGCCAACACAGAGCAGTACAAGATTTGAAGGAAGACGCCTGATGGAGTATTGGATTTTTTATTTTTTTTTCCGCCTCCTTTTTTTTTTTCCCCTTCATGCTCCACTTGAGGCTGACTGGTTGAAGATGAAATGGCCCACTTTGAAGTGAGCTTCCCCACCGTGCAGCCACCTCACGCTGCCTGTCATTTTAGAGGCTCTGAAGAAACCACAATGCTGTTTTGTGGACAAAAAGCTTTTTGTCACCTTGTGTTCAATTTGAAGGAATGGTGGCCATGTCTTAGCCTGACTACGTCATACTCACGATTCTAGTCAGAATGTGAGTCTGATACCGCTCGATAGAGTTTTGAGTATGGGGCGTGTTTCAACCGAACCAGGAGAAAAAAATGCCTCTTCGCTCAATTGGATAGACCTACAACCAATCAGAGCAATGTAGTATGTGACGTAGATTAAGCAACACACACTTGTTGTAGAAAGGACGGCAAAAACATCTTTTCTATCGACAAAAGCCTTTATCGCGTTCCTCTGTTCGTCTTCCAAAATGAATGCAATGTGGAGATGCTGTAGAACAGACTCGATGGCAGAATCTACACACCCCAGCTCTCCAGCGGCAGCCATGTTTGTTTCAAACAAAGTCAAACCAAGCACTCTTTAGTGACGTAGTCGATAATGTCCCTGTTGATCATCTGTCCATCATATAAAGCCCGCCCTGGCAATCTGATTGGGTCAACTGTTTTGATGTCGAGCATAGAGATTTCCCAACTGAGCAGAGCCAGACCGAACTTCCAAACCAAAAATTTTATGGGCGGGGCTAAGTTCGGCTGGCACCCAGGCTAGCCATGTCTGGCCTTTTGTGTAGTTTTGATGTCGAACACTACCACATTCAATCTTGTAGTCCTCATAAACTACATATTAAATACTGTTCAGTTAGCCTGCATGTTGGAAAAGAAATAAGCTTCTCTGAAAGCAGTTCTTTTTCCTGCCCTTTTAAAGTATCCGCATGTCAACATGATTGTCCACCATTTTGTTCGATTTAATGATGTGAGCAGCAGAGTGACGCCATATTTGGCTCTTATCTGACATGTTTGAAACGCTCTAACCTGGCTGAAACTGGATTCTCATTGGTAGACATTAGTTGGTCATTTTGAGCTTAATGCTGCGATTACATCCTGCTTAAAAAAAACCTCACTGGTGTGAGCTGATGTCACATCCTTTATAGTCATGGAAATGACCCATGTAAGCTTGCTTCTTTTAGCAGTGCTAAATTCACTTGTATCTTGAAATGATGTACACGGAATGAAAAATCTGCTTTTTAACCAACATTCTAGTGGGTGACATCTTGGTGCTGCACAAAAACTGAATTGTTTAAATCGGGCTGAGAAAATAACAGCGCAGTGTAAAGCTACTCCCTCGGGTAAATCATCCGTGCATTAAAGGATAGTTTGAGGTTTTGAAGTGGGGTTGTGTGATGGACTTATTAGTTAACACCTTACTTGCAGTATTTGGCAGTCAAAGCACTGTCGGGAGCAATTCTCATAGAGAAGCTAAGCTAATGGCCCCAAACTGGACAAAAATAAAAATACAAATTGCAGTTTTGGGAAAGCACAAAAGTTGAAGCAAGTGCTAATAATTTGATATTGTCTGTAGATAATTTTATAAAAATGCATCCGATTTAAATTCTGTGGTACATTTTCAATGAAATATCTTATACCAGTGTTTGTCAAATGTGCTCCTCATGGGCCACTACCCTGCATGTTTGAGATGTGTCCCTGCTCCGACACGCCTGATTCAAATGATCTGGCTTTCCTTAACAGCTTGTCTTCAAGTTCTGCACAAGGCTCTTAATGGTCCATTAATTTGAGTCTGTCGTGTCGAAGCACAGGCAGGGCAGTGGCCCCTGGGGACAGAGGTTGAGGAACACCACTTTATACTGTAGCCCCTCCATTAGTATCACATCGGTTGAAACCCGCATAATTCCCTCGGCACACTCTAGTCCCCACGACGTAGACCTGACCACATGTCCCATCAACCCCTCATCGAAACTTCTGCGGGTGTAAAGAGCATTTCAGTTCAAGTATGAAGCAAGGGAATACTGCAGTACACATACCTTAAAATCGTTCTCGTGCAGAGGACGGTCATGTGATTAGGTTCATCCTTTGGAAATTGTCTTTTTTTTATTTTTTTTATTTTTTGACATTCGGACAAGTCTTTGAAACACCAGGGGGAATTATTTTTTTCCTCCTTGCCTCGTCTTGTCCTCATGCTCATATCCCTCCTTCTGGTAGAAATGCCTTCTTGTGATTCCATATCCTCACTACAATGTTTAAATTTGGATTTAGGCATGGCGTTTAACTTGGCAACTCTTCTTTGTGACCCATTGATTTGTTAGTGACTTGATGATCACTGACGCTGGTGAGAGGTCGACTTCTAGTCCTGCCTCAAATAATCTTCAAGCACTCTGACATGATTCTGGAGTCGTATTTAAATCGGTGACGAGTTGCCAAGCCCCCAAAGGCAGCGAAGCAACCCCAAAACCATAACACTTCCACTGCCGTGCTTCTGAATCTTTGACTGATTTAATGGTGTCATAATTGGCGGGTTGTTTTGAGTCTTAATTCCATAAAACTGAGAATAAAAGTATCAGTTTTATTTTATTAAAAAAAAGAAGAAAAAAAAAGGCCAGCGACTCTGATGTGCAAATTAACTGTTTCTTTCAGCTCTTCCCATTTCTAAGCTTTAGAACCACAGTCCCATTGAGTAGCAGGTGCTACTGGCAAAACCTCTGCCAGCGGTTGACTTTATCAGACTTTTTAAAATAATAATAATCATAATTTTTATCCTAATCCCACTGTGTTCAGTCAAAAAAAATTATATTTTCTTCATTTTTATTTTTCAAATGAGATCAGCCACCCTTTCTCGCTGCAGTGCTGAGGCCAACAGACCCCTCACTGGGAATAATTAGTCTAAGGGAATGTGCTTGAAGCTGTCTGTGCTATTTTGATAAAGCTTTTTGCCCTTTAGGTCGCATTTACTGGGCTATAAAAACCGCTCTTTATCCTGTTTGTCCTTGAAGTGAAGCCGTAATGTGATGTAGCTTTGACCTGCAGCTCCCACATGGCCAATACAGGAAGATTTGAGCTTAGACCGCGAGTCCTCTATACATTTTTCTGGGTTCATTTTAATGAAGAGCAGGCTCACACAGATGGTCTCTCTATTGTCTCTCTAGTGACACCATTTGCCACTCGCTCCCTGTAACCCTCCCCCTTGCACTTGTGAAACCTAACATACTGTAACATGATGACACTGGAAATAAATAAAAGATGCTTGTACATTTTGTTCAGAGCTGCTGATTTCAGCAAGTCGCCCGTAAACACATTTGCATGTCGACTGTCTGTTGATGTGATTTATGGCCCACCAGGTTTTCTGTAATGCTCATTTATAATTTCCACCTCCCCTTTTGTGCAGATTCTCCAGCATCATAAAGAACTTTATCATTCCCATGGCTTTCTCTTTTGTGTATGTTGAGAGCTTGCATTGGTAAATGGGATAATAGTTGTACCTCTATAGTCCTTGCAAGGCAAAAAGCCTTTTAAAAACCATGCCTCTGTTAAGTTTATGTACAGTGTTTATTACAAAGCTTTTTTTTTTTTTAGTTATTTGTACCCATTGATTCCGTATCCATGTTTCCACTGTAAACGATGCTACCACAGGGGCTATTTTCTCACAATTACAAAATAATTATGACGGGGGCAAAGGAGGAAGTGGCGTTACAAAGTGAAAACAGTGGGGTTAAGGGAACTGAGATCTTTCCCAACGAGTCTCCCTGCCTCATCCATTGACTGGGCAGTCGAAATGGGAAGCCAACTGCAATGCGAAGGCCAGCTTAAGGAAAGGTTGGGCAAGAAAACAATGGTCACGGATCTTTACCCCAACCAAACAAAGGAAACAAATCTGTGTGAAGTCGGTCTTTCAGTGGTCATATTCACTCGGGTAAATCGAACTCAGATTAAGTAGTTAACATACCTAATTTACATAGATAGATCCTTTCTTAACATCGGAAAAACAATCAAAGTGAGACTAAATATTAGATTCTAAAGATTTATTTAAACAGAAAAAGGATCCAGCATTACACATTCTATTTGTGCCACAATTATGCTGTTGATCAAGAACTTCAGACATTCCAACACCAAATAAAAACAAAAAAATGTGCATTTTCCCTTAAAAAAAAAAAAATAAATAAATAAATTGCCCACTTCAGGTACCTCTGTCACTTTTCTACGAAATCAAAGTCAGGACTTTGACTCAAAAGCCGACCAAAACCACAAACTTAACCGTTCTTTAATTTGTGTGTTGCCGTATGATTCACTTTCTGTTCAGATTCAGTTCTCTGACCAACGTCCTGATTTTTTTTCCTTTATAGTTCAATGGTGTGACTCAAAATGTATTTATCCATCAGCGATATTAAGCCAGATGAGGCAAAACAGTCCCATACCACAATTGTACCACCACCAAGTTTCACATTGCTTTTTACCTGAAAAAAGTTCCATATTGCCCACAAAACCTTGTTTCCTCTGGCAGCAGTGCTCTGTTTAGAGGTTTCCTCCAGCGTTCTCTTAGTGCTCTCCTGATGGTCAACTTGTGAATATCAACATTTAGTTGATGTGAGAGGCCTCTACTTGCTTCATAGTGATCTTTGATGGTCAATCACTCCTGGAGAGGTTAACCGTGGTCTCGGATTTCCTCCATTTACGCACTAACTGAGGATCAGTGGAGTCCGGACTCTTCTGACTGCCTGAACCTTCAGGCTGAAATGGCCCTGTCTCATTCCTCTCTCCTCTTCTGATTTACAGTGCTCTCTTTCTCTATCAACCCCAGATGAAACGCTCTTGAACATGTTAAATGAAAAGGCCTTTAAGCTGATTAAGGTGGAGTGGTGAACAGTGGCGCTTTATGTGGCTTGTATATGATCCCTTTAATAGCCCGGTGCCACAGATAATTGCACCTTCTCTACATGTGAAGCTCTTCCATTAGGCACCACCTGAATTATTCTTTTTTTTGACAAGCTGTTGGGAAGGTTGAGGGCATGTTGCACCTGTCTGTAAGTGGAGATCAGTGGTCCTTGCTGTTGGTCACAGTTTTGGGGTGAGTTTTGGGTCGAAGGAAGTAAGACTTCCATGTTTAACTTTGGCCTACATAGTATAATGTACGATGCTGGATTCTTCTGTTGCATCATATTTCCATTTGTTAGACATCAAAGACTTGTTCTGCTGTTTTTTCCCATTTCTCGGAGTCTACGGTCAAACATGTTCAGTGATTGGATTGAAGTCCTTACATCACAAATGGTCGGAGCTTGGCTTCCTCCAGCCCTGTCAGCTAAGCACTGCCTTCCATCAGCTCGGCATCATCCCTCTTCTCCAACCACTCTTAACGTGTTATTCTCCCTATGAGGCCCTGGCACCTCAGCTCCATAATGAGGCGGCAAAGAAAAGGGGCGCAGATTAGAATAACAGCCTTAACTAATCCATAACAGCTCGATGAGGCGCCACGTTTGGGGAAACCGTGTCATTTCTCATTTTGCAGTGCCATGGCAAAATCTCGCCTCTCTCTCAACCCCCACGCAAAACAAGCCCTGAGAATAGCGGTGGTGGCAAGCCGCCGGCACGAGGACAGCAATCAACAAACCATTCCTCCTGTCTCTTTTCTTTCTCAGCTCTTGCCAACAGTCTGAGGAGAACAGAGAGGAAATCCAGGCCTCCAATTGTTGACTCTCAGCTCAAAGAAAGCCTCCAAGGACCCCTGCCCTCATCTCAGCGACAGGGTTGCTTCTGCCACTGATTGTTATTGACGAGAATCGTTCTTCAGTGCTGAACAAACAAGGTTTTCTTGAATCAGTGGGTCTCTGAAACTCAGAGTCCTGCCACATACAGAAGTATTCTGATGATACGGCTGTTGTGTGCATGGTGGACAGGAGGAGGCGTACAGGGACCTTGTGGAGGCCTTTACTGGCTGGACCAAAAGCAACTGTTTGCTCCTGAACACCACCAACACCAGATTAAGTGGTGGACTTCAGGAGATCTAAAACCCCATACCAGTCCGTCTGCATTGATGGAGGAGAGATAGAGACTGTTCAGACCTGCAAATACCTGGGGGTGGTGCTGGATAATAAACTGGAGTGGTCTGCCAACATAGACGCAGTGTACAGGAGGGGCCAGAGCCGTCTCTTCTTCCTGAGACGGCTCAGGTCCTTCAATGTCTGCAGTGACATGATGTGCATGTTTTATCACACTATCATTGAGAGTGCACTGTTCTATGCTGTTGTCTGCTGGGGGAGTTGCACTACAGACAATGCGCCTGGACAAACTGGTGAAAGAGGCTGGTTCTGTTGTAGGCAGAAAGTCGGACCCTCTGTGCTGTGGTGGAGAAACGGATGAGGAGGAAATTATATTCTGTTTTGGAGAACCATTAACATCCTCTCCACAGAGGCTCATCTGTCTGCGCTGCAGGACTGAGAGGTTCAGAAGGTCCTTTGTTCCCACAGCCATAAGGCTTTTTAACAGTGACTGCTGAGTTCTACTCAAATTGATTTTATTTATTTATTTATTTATTTTTTTAATTTTGTCATTTATTATTATTATTATTATAAGTACCGGTAGTAGTAGTATTTTTATTATAATAGGTATCGTTATTGTTGTTGCTAATATACATTCATTGTAAATATTTATAATTTTTTTGAGCTACTTTACTAATTTGAATTTCCCCCATTGGGGATGAATAAAGTATTTTTCTATTCTATTCTTCACTTTTTGGGAATTTGCCAGTGTTGTAACTTCCGATTTAAGGGCTCACTCGGGGCCCCTGTTGGTCCAAAGAAGTTAGAGCAGACAGGTTTATTACAGTTGAGGAGACGATCAAATGCAATATTTGATTTAATTAAGCTCTGTAAACCTTATTGTAAATTTTATGCCAGCAACGCATTTCAGTAAAATCAGGAAAGTGTTGATCTCTGACCTGCTGCTGCAGGGGCGGAACAAGGGGCGGGGCCAGAGGGGCAATGGCCACTCCAGGAATATGATTGGTCCCCAAAATGCTCTTCTCTAGTCACTGGTGGCTTGACTCTTCCTGCATTCATGGCTCGTCATTAACACCAATTCATCACTCATAATAAAAGAGATACAAGGTATTGGCACGAATTCTGCTAATGTGTGGATTACGTGGGAAATAAGAGAATAAAGGCGGAAAAAAACAAATAAATGCAGCGTGATTGGGAGCATGTCCGAATTTCCAAATTCCCAGTTAGACTTTTTTTAGTGTACGATGAATTTGAACAATGGCATTTGCAAACAGATTATAAGCAATGATGGATGAGGAAATGTACATTGAATTTAGACACACTTTAGAGCTGCTTCACATGTGGCCCCTACCTGCCTCTCTGCTGTTGTAACATCTGCAGAATGTAGTTGTTTACAACGCATTACTAATATCCACAGAAAAATAGCAAACATTTTATCAGCAGGAAAAAAAAAAAAAAAACTCAAACTGCTGCACTGTTGGGATTATCTTCTGTAATTAGCTCCAGAAACTCGTCACTGTTCTGCACTCGAGCAAAACCCCCAGCAAACTCGGCCAGGTAAGCAGAATCCCTCTGCTGCTGCTGAGCAGCTGCAGCTCAGTTCAACACGAGTGTCGGTTTTCTCTCATCGCAGTAAGGGCAGCGATGGGCAACGCAGAACACTTCCGGTCGCGGGAGAACTGTCAGGGGTTACCTCTGCTGTTGCATTTCCACATTTTCGGCACCGTTCGATTGATATGCTAACCCCAGCCTCGTAGATCTTCAGCCTGAGCTGAGGAGGGTGCTGAAAGCAGACGGATTGAAACCCCCCACTGCGAGTGTTGATGAGGCATTGATGAAGGCTCAGCATGAGTGAGTCTGTTTTGTGCTGAGGCCTGTTTGTGTGTTGCACATGTGGACGTTCATGACGTGCGGATGCCTTTATGCAATGTGAGTTTTGCCGTATTTTATGTACATGTCCGCTGGCCCATAAAGGGTGCGGTGGCTTCGCCGGCGCCCCCTGTGCTGTGACGTTGACCCCGCACACGCGCAGGAGCACCTCGTCCCTCGTTGCCATTGCAGCCGGTGGAGATGAGATCTCCTCACAGTATTTACCCAGGAAATAATGATGTTTGATTTGACTCACTCCAGGGCGTGTCTGTGCTAGGGTTATTTTCACCACTGACTGAGAAAACAGGCAGAAGCCATGTCCACAGAAAAAGAGCCCCTCGGATCATTGTTTATGGATGAAGCGAGGCTGCTGCATGTCTGTGCTCGGCCTTTAGAATGAGGAGCAGCTGTGTGCACTGCTGGTAGCATGACTCACACTCTGCTTCTTGGCTTCGTTCGCTTCACTTAGATGCTCCTCGACAACTCGGTGTGAGGATGATGCATCTAAGATCCTCAACAGTGAAGAGTTCCCACCGCCACAGAAAGCCCACCCCCCCACCCACCCACATACTGCACTGAGAACGAAGCCACTTGTTTGTTGTCACGGTGTGCTAATTTTTGCTCGTTTGTTTGCATATCTTTTTGTATGTTAAAAAAAAAAAAAAAAAAAAAGACAACAATGTGTCTGTTTTGCTTGACTTCTGGGTTGGTTCTCTCATCTCTTCTCTGGTCGTTTGTGCCTGCGCTACTTTGGCATCTATGTCATCATTTTCTGCTACTTTTTGTGTACATCTCGGACCCAAGCACCAAAGGGTGCAGGCAGGATACTGTTGCATCTAAAGGAATGCCTTTTTGATGGATTTCGCATCCTTGAAATGTTTTGGTTACACTGATATTCAGTCAGGCATTCTGAGCCCAAATTTCAATATTTTCCAATTGTTGCCTTTTGTAGGCATTGGATTTGAAATCAAGTCTCCTACAGATTTGATGAGATCTTTGGGATATTTGGCAAATCAAAACTAGACAGGGTGGCGGTGTTACATTGCGTAGCATGTGCCTGGAGACCCTTGATGAACTTCTTTGCCCTGAAAAAGAAAGTTATTATAACACCTAAATAATACTATGTAGCCTTCACAGCTATGTTTGGGAACGGGTAACAGGAAGTGGCCTTTTTTCTTACACACTTATGTGCTTTTCTCTGCCTGTTCTCCTTATATAACTCAACCAGAAGATGCTAATAGTATTGATGATGCCTCTCACCTTTGCAGTTCATGTGCAATTCTGCCGACATTCCAGCTATAGTAACACACTGTAGTATTTACCAAGCTGCAGTCCGCTCTCTCTCTGAGGAGCATGGCTGCTTGTCAAGCCACGTTAATATTGACAAAGATTTACACCCATTTTAATCACGCCACATAAAAGGTACACAAAGTTGTTTATGACTGCTCCACCGCTGAGCACGAGGCACATTCCGTACCGCCTTACACATTAAAAAAGATTGCACTTTGTTCCAAGCAGCAATTGTAAATCGCAGATGTCAGAGAGGTAGAAGAAAAATGGATGATTGCAATGGCGGTTTGAATCTAACGAAAATGCATTTACATATTAAGCCACGCAGCAGTGTGCGGAGCAAGGCTCTCTCTGAACCGAGGCGCGCCTTGGCTCAGCGGAAGAAGCAGGGGCCTCGCCGCTGTGACTGCAGTACCGTAAATTTGAAGTTGTTTACGGATGCTGCCATCTTGGTGCGCTCCGGGAGGGAAACTTGGAGCGGGGCCTATTACCGGCAGCTTGATGAGAGTGCAGTGAGGCGAGTTAATGAATACAACATCCCTGGGCCCACAGGCTAAGCTGCAAAGCTAACCCAGGAGGGAGGAAGAGACGGAGAGGGGAAGACGGGGAAAAGAGAAAGAAAAAGGACAAATCACGAGAAGGGTTTTTATTGCTGTCTATACAGAGCGAGTAAACTGAGGGGAGAGGCTTCAGCATCTGCTGACGAAACGCAAAGAGATCACACGGCCAAGCACCACTGATATGTCTGAATTGGCAGTCTTGGCATTTCAATCAGACCATAGGGATTTTATCATCATAGATGCGGTGAGATAAAGCGATCAGGGCAAAAAGGCAAGCTGGACACCACCAATCATCTTTATGAAGCGCCGAGGTGATCAGTCAGGGATCAAACTCACCATCCCACCTGTCCGCCCCGACAAGAAAACTCCCTCATGTGTGATTATGTTTTTATGAATCAGAGCGAGCCTGGAAAAGTTGGAAAACATGTGGGTTTGTGGGTGTATATCATACATACAGTGTGTGCAGCGAGGGCAACCTCCATGGGTTATTAACTGTGGTACAATGCTGCAGCTTTTTGTCCTGGACGTTGAGAAGTTGAAGATCTTATGAGCAGAAACAACACAGGAGGCAGAGGGAGAGAGGCCCCACGCTCCGGTAAGAACATCAATACTGTTATATCTCCAATGCAAGCAGCCACTGCTGTATTAAGGTTTAAAATGTAGCACACTGAAACTTTAAAGCTGATTTTTTTTTTTTTTTTGTACCCAACATCTGCAATAGTGAGATGGTTCAAACAAAATCACAGCACCACATTATAAATTCTCCCTACAACGAGTGCTGCATTTGGTTGATAGATCTAACAAACCTTTTTCAGTTAAGTTCATTAAAAAAAATTGGTTAATTTGCCAATAAAAAAGATAATTCCCATTTATCTGTCTGCCTGTGTTGGGCCTGTACGATTATAGCTACAAGTCCTAATCATGATTACTGACTAGCTGACTTTTAAAACAACAATATACTGATAAATATCAGTTTGCTGTTGAAATTTGTCTTTTAAACCCAGATTTTCTTGAACTTTAAATAAAATCAAATACAACTGTAAAGCACCAACAAAAACAGATGTTTAAACATTTCTAAAAATAAGGCTGGGGTGCAGCAGTGGTCAGAAACCCAGTTGTTGGTCAGGTGTTCAGTTCTGTCTTACAACAGAATAAAGCTACTACTCTCTGTGCCTTGATACCAGCCACTAATCAGACTGAACATGCTGTAACAAATGCTGCTGTCTTTTCATTTTAAGCTGGGAAAGGATGTTTTCCTTTTAGATGTTGGTGCCCAGCACTTGTTCTACTGCCATTTGGTTTTGCAAAGAGTGCAATTCCGTCTCGACACCAACTCCTCCCACGCGTTGGAGGATTCCTTTTGGGATAGTTTGACACAATCGATGACGACGCCTCGTTCCGGCCTGAATTAAGATCTATAGGTATGCTACGAAAACAGCATCTGCTAGCTGCACTGCAGAGGAATGCGTGTGAAATCTCAGATGGTCACCCAGGCAACTTGGAAAAGTGAGCTCTAATGTGATCGCTGTTTTAAAAGGCTGAGGTTCACCCCTAACATCAGCTCGTTCCAAATGTTGTTCTAATTATCTTCTTTCCAAAACTTAGCCTAGCAGCTTTAACCGAACTTTGAGTTAAAGTGATACTCAAAGGTTAAATAAACACTACTTTAGAACCTTAATACAGATGAAAAAACTTCCATCATGTTGAAGTGAGTAAGGTAGATTGTACCAGAGTAGTGTTATCGACTATCATGCCAGTGGTTGTAATTCAACAGAGAAATAGTCTTATTTCAAGGAGAAAAACAGCAACAACAAATACTGCAGTGGACATCCACAAGAGTTAAAATGATAGCCCATCTTTAAGAATAACTTTAATATCTGGGGTATTATATCTAGGAAAACGCTATTCAGTCACATGATTATATGGTTTCCATCTAAGAGTGCAAACAGCCAGCGAATCGTGTATTCTTAATCTTCGCTGAGTGATTCACAATGTTGTCTCCATTCCCCTTAATGCGCATCGTGTGTTCACAACAGGCAAACACCACCTCAAGCAAGCGTATACAGCTTATTTATTCAGTGGAAGTTTTTTTTTCAATATTTGCAGTGTCCATTCATATTTTCTTTTTTACATCTTTGAAAAATTGTGGATCAAAGCCAGCAATGGAAACCCAAGAAAAGGGAGCGATAGGATCAGAGTCTACCCTTCTCAGGTTTTCCTAAAAGCTCTGAGTTTTGCTTTAAGCACTTTAAGCCTGGTGTGTTTTAAACTGAGATTCTGCTGCTTTGGTGGTTTTCTACGGTCGTATATGAGACCTTTAAATCTTAAAATTTTGAAAGAATGAAATAAAACAAAAAGTTCTCCCTCTGTTCCTCTACTTTTTCATCTCTGTGGCTCTTTTTTTTTTTCAAAGTGGAAAAATTGCTTCATCACATCATCTAAAAGAAAAAAAACTCATTTAGTTTCATACCTAAGAAGGTTCAACACTGACTTGAGTTCAGAAGGTGATGCAAGGCAGCCCAAGCATTTATTCATCAAACCTGAAGGGAAACGATTTTTTTTTTTTTATAAGGTTTCTGCCCACATTAAATATGCATCTGCTAGAATCCACTGTTCTCCTTCTGGAATAAATTGACACCAAAACCGGAGGTTTTGACAGCTGAGGTGCACTCCAGCGAGAGCAGACTTTAGAATGTAGAATCTAGACTCCAGCACAAACTTGAAACAAATGGATCAATTGTCCTCTTTCACCTCTTAAACAAATCCAAACGCAGAAACTTTGGTTTCCTTTCCCCGCAACCGATTTTTGCTCAACAGCAGGCTAAGGGCACGGCGGTGTTTGCGTTCCCCTAACTTTTGCTCGCTAAGAAGATGTTGTCTGACGAGCTCCTTCAAACAGGAGAAAAACTTGCCTGGAGAAAGAAAAGTCTTTAGGGAGGTCCTCCCCTCCCCTTCTGATTCTTTCTCTCCTCCTGAATCCATTTATTTTAGCAGGAAAAAAAAAATCAACTTTGGAACCGGAGTTTGTTTGCTCGCCAGCTGAGGAAAAAGTCCAAAAAGCAAAAAAAACAACCTGCAAGCTCGGCTTTCCAAGGATACTCCATATTGTAATGCACAACAAGACCATGCAGGGAATTCATGCCAGAATAGCTCAGACTGGCCGGCCTCCTCAAAGGCTGAATAATGCTGTCGTTTCTAATGACGAAGCTCCCTCGTTCATTGTGTGAGTTTATCACATTTGCAAATCAGCCCAATGACGGCAGCGAGATACTGTAAATAGCACGGCTGCCAGTGGACACAAAAGAGACAGGGGCTGGCTATAAATACCCTGAATAAACCCTCCTAATCAGGAAGTGAGAGAAGCACGGGTTGTGTTGATATTGGAGACCGGTGGCTGAATCCCATTTTAAATGCTCTCGCCAGCTTTTCCTTTTGGTTGGTGTTTAGAATTCACTCGATAATTACCATATTAAAATGCATGTAGGAGTCGGTGCAGTTGTGGTGGGAAAAGATAAGGCTGCGAGAGTCGGGATGGGAACGAAGGAAGAGAAGAAAAAAAAGTCAACCGGAGGCCTATCAGTCTGCTCTGAATTGCTTTATAATTACTGAGATGCACAGACATAATTTCCTTCTAAAAATAATGCAAAGTTTCATTTCCCGCTCCTCCGTTAATACTGTTGTGTGTGTGTGTGTGTGTGGGGGGGGGACTCTCACCCGAATGCATTAACTCAACCTCTTCCTGTATTAGTCGATGTGGTGCCATGTTAAGCACGGTGTAGCCTAGTTTCTGCACAGCGTGTGCGTTGCTGCTTCCCTGTTTTGGGATTGCAGAAGAATACGGATTTTGACACATTGGGGTTGTATTCATGAATTTGACATGGGGTCAAGCTTAAGTTCTTTTAAGTCGTCGGGAGTTTATTTGCATAGATCTCTCATAAGTTGTAATCTTTGGTACGCACAGACACGAAAGTAAATGATGAGTATGTTTAAACACTCGGATCTGACGAGTGGCCTTAATTAGACTGACCCTGGAGACTGCTGGCAGTGTAGTGGCCTTTATAACTGAGGGTTTGTTTGCTTTTTAGTTTTTAGGCCAGTTGATGGGTTTCCATTAAAGGTGGGTTTTCCCTGTTGTGGTTATTGTTTTGTCAGAGTTTAGAAGTTATGAAACTAAAGGGTAGATTTATCATCTATAAATGGTCGCTCCACCTATATTACACAAAAAAACTGCAATATACATTGTGAGACTAACCCTTACAATGTCATACTGATGGGCTTGGTTTAGCCTTTAAGACTTGTGAGATGCAAACTGGGGGTGTGAACAGCTCCAATTGTGACTTTCAACCAGGCTTGAATCTAATTTTAGATACTGTGACTTAAACCAGGGTCTAAAAGAAAAGATACCACAACCTTTGCCACTTCTATGATGTCAGTTTCTTTTCCAATTATGTGGATGTCACGGCTTTAAAAATAGAAAAAGTCCAACCCACAGCTAAGATGCTGTGGTGATATTCCTGAAAAATTAACATTCATTCGGGAGGGGTCGCAGTGGGCTTAAAAACTACTTTGGGAAAGAGAAGGCTGCAGTTTGGCTTTATGCACACGCGGGACATTATTTACCTTGCTCTTCGACACGTGTCTTAGAGTTTGATGCCAAGTGATCTCATCACCATCTCTATTTGTGCATATTCTACGCTTTTGTGGGGATGTTTTGCTCAATGGGTGATTTGCTCAAAATCCAACGGGGACATTACAAGAGTTTAAAAAATGCAAAGATAAGTCGTGGAAAACAAACTAAACTGAGGTGTTGGACCAGATTGAAAGCAAATGAACGACACATAACCAGCAAACCAGTTTTTATCATAATACATCATCAAGTCTCAAGATATGGAAAAACTACTAACTTTTCCATCCACAGGAGCTTTATTTTGTGTCTAGTGCTATTTGAAAATGATCTCCAGTGGAGCCTTGCAATGATCAGAGTCCTATGGTCCCCATTTCAATAAGAACTTTTTCAGTTGATTTGGTCAAAGCAAGTGGTTTAGAAGTCTAAAACTGGACTACACGTTGAGTGAAATTAAGGTCATGAGCGACCTGAGGATAACTCCATCACCACACCATCCAACCTCCAACTGGACTTTTTAAACCACTCATTTCCTGACAGTTTCACTAAATCTTGTCACACTGCAATCCTTTTTATTTCTGGTCATTTGGTAACCATGTCCAAGGACACGAGTCAGTAAGCATGTTTCACAAACTGAGATTGAGTTGCCACGGCATGCAGAGTGAATGAAGCGGTGGACCGACACGTTGTTTTAAGAGTTGCCGGATTTCCGTTTCAGTTTTGTTGGTTGACATCAGTCTGAGATTAGAACTGGAGCCATTGCCAGTTACCTGTTCGGTAATAATGGTGGTGCACACCTCGGTGTGGGGAAAGTGAGGTGTTTCGAGGCAAGTGTAACCCAGGAAAGAGGAGAGCAAAGGACAGAAAAGAAGAGAATTGGGAAGGGATTGTTGCAGGAGGGAGGGTGGGTGTGTGACAACCAGCAGGTTCTCCTATGATGAAATATTGATGGCGCTGACTTTGATTTTGCAATCGGTACTTTTGATCCAGATCTGCCGTGGCAGAAGAGACACTCTCCCTCCTTTTCCTTCCTCAGGTGTATCGCTGGTCTTCTCGCTTTCGAAAAATGCCATCCACCCTCCAACAGCTTTGATCAAATGTGTAGACTTTGAGGAAGACCTTATAGAGATCAATGGTGTGTATATACAGGCAGGCAGATACCGTGGGCCTATAACTCAATAAGTTTTAGCGGGTGCTGGATGAGCGCCAGTGCCGGAGCTTTGCAGTTAGTCAGTTGTTGACTTTTATTTATCACGACTGCTGCTGCTGTAATTGATGACTGAATCAACACAGTCTGGAACAGTAACCGCTGACTTCTTTGCTTTTTCAGCTGAGCAGCAGTTGTGTCTGTTTTCCCCTCGCAGCGCTCATCTGAAATTCAAATCCAATACTTCCAAAAGAGGGAGAGGAGGGGGAAAAAAAAAGAAAAGAAGCAAGCTTTCTTATTTAAAGAGACCACTTTCATTAACAAAAACTCTGGGCATTGTTAAAGCTATAAATCCTGAGGCTGCAGCGTCAGTGGGTTCACATCTCTTTGTAGATTTGTAGTGCATCTCTACATGCTTCTCTGCCTCTTTTATTCTCTTAAAAGACTAAAGTACTTTTTTTTTTTTTTTTTTTTTTTTTTTTTGGCCAGTGTGTGTGAAGTGGAAAGTATCCAGTGCAGCTTTGTGTCCTTGAGTAATGGAGCAGGGAGCCATCTGTCTGTCTGGCCAGCCATCCGTCCGCATCCCCAGATCCTATCAGTGTGTCTCACCTGCTAATGAGAAGCTAGCAGGTACTCTGCCGCAGCCCTTAAAATGGATGACTTCCCTGCTCAGCGGAGGCTGCCGCGGATACTTGGCTCCCCCCCGACTCTTCTTCTCTGAACCCCTTTCTTGTGCAACCCTAGCCCCAGCATGGCAACTCTCAATTCAAACCATTTTTCCATTTTGTTTTTGAAAGATGAGGCGATAACCACACGGGCATCATCTGCAGCAGATGTTGGCGGGGCTATAATCCCGAGTCGCCTCTGCCCTCTTAAATAAAATGTAGTATTTGGTTTGAAGCTTAAATTGGCTTCTCATTGTTTACCCTACAGCTGAGTGGGATGTAGTACTTGCAACCCCCCCCCCGGATAACTTGAGTTATGCAACACAAAAATAATGGCCCACCCGAGACACGCTATACGTCCGAAAACAAAGCAGGGATGCATAGAAACCGCTTTGTTAATAATTGCCATAATTGAGTAAGTATGTGGAATCTGCTGCACAAAACGAAGCAATGACTATTATCGGGTTGATAACCAATAATTACTTTAGAAAACTATGTGCTCATTAAAAGCAGCTCCTGCAGAGAAGCTGAGCTCAATATAGCCCTCCAGAATCCCCTCCCTTCACCCACCAGGAACCCACCGCTCTTCATCTCCCTCTTGTTATATCCCCCCTTTTTTCTCCTCATTCATGGTTTTAATCACTTCCCATCCCCTAACTCAGGCCGTCCCCTGTCTCTCGGCCTCCCATCCTCCATCTTTGAGTGGTGATGGCCGTAATTTTTCATCCATCCACACACTTCCCTACGACGCCCTGTTTATTTATGTACAGGGCACGCCGGTCTCCGCCTCCCTCCTCTCTCTAGTCTCTCTCTCCGTGGAAGATTAACCATCCCCTCTGCATCTCTTCTCATCTATCATCCTAATGGGGGCTACAAGAGGGAAAAAACAACAATTTGCAGAGGGAGAAGCAGCCACAGAAGGGCAAGGAAAAGCGTCTGGAATGCCACAGTCGATCAAGTTCCAGTCTGTCCTCGGTTTAATTTACGTGGCGCTGATGTCTCCGGACCAGATCTCATCCTAACTGTCATAAGCAAAAATGATCTTTCACTGTGTATGTACAAAAGAGATGAAGCGAGGACCTAAATGGCATTTGTGTCCATTTGGAGATGTAAACACAGGTGCATGTTCTCGAAACAGAGCGTGGACCAATGCATTTATCAAAATGAAATTCTCATCACAGTTTTGTTCTCCCTTTCAGCTCACTGGCATACTTTCTGCCAAGCTTTTTTTTTTAATTTTTGGCATCTCACAATTCCACCTTATTGCCAGAGTAAACTGGAGCAGGAGCACAACAACCTGTATACCGAGGAGATATTGTTCTGTAACAACCGAATATTAAAAAAAAAAAGCTAACACCAGAGCAGCCAAAGCCAGATGGATAGTTCAGTTTCTGCTCTCTGAACAAACTAAATCCCCACTGCAAACCCTGCAAACAGGTACAACATTATTAGGTTTTATGCAAAGTAGCAGCAGCTCCAAAAACTGTTGATCTCCATCATATCCCTGGTGGGTAATTTGAATTTGTTACCAGTGTTTGTTCCTTTTTGTCGACGCCGTTTGTCCTTGTTTGATAAATTAGATCATCCCCCTTCAGGTTTTTTAAGCAATGCATCTTTACTTTGGAGCTTTATTACAGAGTTGCTGGAGCTGGAGATTTCGCACATTACCTCGTACAAACTGGCATTAAAGCTACCACGCCTCATCCTTTTGGCAGTAAATGTGCCTCCATTGAAAAATACCCTCTATGTTATGTTTATTCTATGCAGATTTGTGGGAAAGATCCCCATGTATTCCCTGCCTTTCATGGCCCTGATCGTCCTCTCAACCAGCATCCCCCACTGTTAGGAGCCAACTGCGGGAGGCTCCTGGTAACCACATGCTATCACAGCTCGGCCTTCCAGCCTCCAACCGCGACACGCTTACACTCATCCACTCCACAGGGGAAGTGTTGAGCCTCGCTCGCTGACGTGACAGCACAAACACAGAAACATTCACCCTCCAGTAGAATGCCAGCGCTGCTTCTAAACCCTCCCTCCACTCCCAGTTTGACATTTCTCTCTTCCCCTGCTCCTCCCACTACGCTTTTCTACTCACTCAGTTTTCCCTCAAGCACGTCATCCTGCTCTGTCTTCTTTGCTGTTGTTTGTGTGTCTGACTGTCTTTCTCTTTCTCTTTCATCCTCCTGTTGAGATTAGTGTGGGTTCATCTGCATCTCTGATTCTCTCACACCTGTGCTGTGCCACTGAGTAAATCCAGGTGTGACACTGATCATGCCACAGTAAACACACCAGCTCATTCCTCACACTTGCATTAGATCATCCCAGTGCCCCCCCAAAAAAAGAGCTCTGAGCATCCAGGGTGTGGATACAGAATAATTTGAAGTGGGATGCTCGGTAGATTGACGTTGGCAATTGATCCTTGTGCGGTTTTTGTGGGATCCACTGCTGTACTGCTGGGGGAAGCTGCTCCTGTAGGCGGGGGTGTGATCTGTCTGGATGTAGGGGGTAAGTGTCAAAGTCACTCATTTACCTGTCAGTCCCACGAAATGTATTCAGAGATCTGTATGGGAACGTGTTACATGTGTTGGACAGTAGTTTAGAGGGCAGAGAGCTGTGTTTTACTGAGATGTGGCTTTGGGCTGTTCAATGCTTTTTCATTGATTTTCTGCTCAGGATCTCAGGGCGGGTATTCAATCACAAATCCATGACGCTGTGGGTTCATGGACGCGAGTTCTACCTTCATCACGGAAATGTATCTTGTTGGATGATGATATTTGCAGAACTTAAACAGTTAATAAGAAAAAATAATTAGTTTTGTGAGGAGTGAAGCTGAGATTACTGTATGTGCACGCGCTGGATTCATTCTGTGACGAGCAAGCTGGACAAGGCTGGACTCCCACTCAGAACACCGAAGTTTTAACTACGCTCAGCGGACGCTCAGCAGATTGGATCTTATGCGGAGATAAATACGATGAAGTCCTGAATGGTCACCAACACCCACTACATTTTTCACCTGGTAGTTTTACAAAGCTGGGAACAACAGATAAACCACTGCAACTGGCAAACCAACTTTCCCCTTCACCCCTGGAGCGCCCGCGCTGTGCCAGCAGCAGGACCAACACACCACGGGAATTTAAGCTGCACACTTAACCAATGTTGATGACTTGACCAAAATGTCTAATATCTGAAGTGTGACTTTCTATCAGAGCTGTTTTCCTCAATAAAATGAACTCTGCTTGACCAGTTAGTGTGTCTTATTTGAGCTGATCTGAGATCTGTCGTGCACACACGTCCCCACAGTCTCAGAGCTCGCCTCTTTTTCAGGATTTTGAAACCTAATTTTGATTTACTTGGCCATTGTTTTAATTGTTCGCGTCGCCCGAGTGGTTAACAACACTTTTGCCTGTGATGTGACAAACTCGGGTCGTTGCTCAGACTTTAACGCTGAGGCTGTTGGGTGGAGGTGTCCTCAATCTGCGAGAGTTACAGATCATCATATCTAGGGCAGTTTGTTAACATTTGTTAGCATTTTACATGAGTCATTTCTACAGAGATTTAGAACACGCATTTTCTTTTTTCTGTATCTTACTTTCCACAGCTTTAATCTCTCTGGGGTCACTTCTTTTCCAGCAGCAGGAGGCAACTCTTCCCCACAAAACTGAGCTGAGTCACTAACTTTCCTTACAAACTGAAAGCTCTGCCTTCAGAGTTCACCATATTGTTTTAGACATGACAATCTCAGTTTATCTTCCCAAACTCGTGTGCTTTTTATGTATCTATTTATCTATTTTTACGTTGTCCAATTTTAATGATCTTGGTGTTTGACGAGAGTGCAAAACTTCTATCTGTCCAAAGAAACTTTTGAATCTCTTCAGAAAACTGGAGCAAAGCTTTGAGTCTGTGCAGCTAATTAATTAGTGCAGGCTTGACATTTTTACATATTATATTATATTCTTAACCAGCCAAGCGCCTTTAAATGAAGTTGGGAGCAAATATGTCGTCAACACTCCGACTGTGGAGCGTCACCGTCATGTCTGAGCAGATTGGATGTGAGGACATGAGGGAGCTGGATGAGACCGTCGCGGCCGACTCAACGCCGGGTTCTTTGTTCCCCTCTCAGCCCCGAGGACACGACTGGCCTCCCTTCAAAGGAGGAGGCTTAAAAACAATCTCCAAAAGAGTGAAACCGGCACCGGGTTGTGGTGGGCGTCAGTCGACCAGTCAGTCAGGCGAAGGCCCCGCTGTCTTCCACTCTGGAGAACAGGTACCTTGAACTAGTTTCTCCAAAGCTGAGTCGGAGATTTAATGCAATATAACGCCTCTGGGCCCTTTTAGCAATTTGGAGTCAACACACAAATACGCCTACGCTCAACTGGAAAGACTTTCCATCCGTGCCCCTTCATGTGCAAATGTGCTGAATGAAGGTGTGCAAGAATCTGCTCGTGTGTGTGTGTGTGTGTGTGTGCGCTCAGTTTCCCTGCTGAATCCTTCCCACTACTCCCTCCTTCCCTTTTCTGATCTGGAGCAACACATCACTGGCCAGACAGTTAAAAAAATATACAGCACAGAAACACTGTGTGTGTGTGTGTGTGTGTGTGTGTGTTTTTAATATCTTGTCCATTTAAAATGAAATCTTCCAACGTGGTTTCCACCCACGCTGCGTGGGGTGAAGCACGCAAGTAATTTAACACATGATGATCATTCAGTAAAGAGAGGAGCTGTTAATACCCTGCAGACTGTCAAATCTGTTCCTTTGTGGGAGCATGTTTTATCAAGTAAAAGTTCTTTATGAGAAGCAATCACACGGTCACCATATGGCAGTGTAGCAGCATCAAGTTTTTCTCCAGATGCCAGAGATGTAATGTTGATTTCTGCACTAACAGACAGAGTGTTGCTCTCCACACTGTCTGGGTGATTGGCAGTATATCCAGCTGTTGGCAGAGTTAGGATCCTGCGAAGGCTCAGTGTTTGTACGCTAACATCAGCTCTGGCATCTGTTGCTTAGCTGAATGCCGGTTTGGGGAGAGATCAAAAACATACAGACAGTTATGTTGTTTTCTTGAGACTGTTGGGAACCAAAAAGATTATATCCATACATTTTTTTGGCCATTTTAGCTGACTGATTGGGAAGTTTAGCATAATAATCAGGAATTTTTCTGGAAGTGCAGTCGGACGACTTGATCCCGATGCATTCTTCGTACTGTATTGCGTCAGTTTTGAAGAGCTGCTGCAGGAACGCTGGACGCCCAACTTGGTCTGCACCCTAAACAAAGCTGACCGTTATTCAGAAAATTGAAGGTGAAGGCAAACGGTTAGATTCCACCATCAAATCGAGTATGTGGATGGGAGCTGAAGCCAGATAAATAAAAAAGCAGCAGTCCCTGAGCTGCAGAGCCTGAGGCTATTGCATTGCTAGGAGGCAAACAGCCACCCAGCTGCCCCGGCAGGGCAGGAATATATCAGGCAGCCTATTGGATACCTGACAGCTGATTTAGCTCCCCCTTAATGAGAAGAGGGCTCTGCTGCAGAAACCCCACAATCTGTTACATAACCAGATCACAAACAGCATGCACAGTAAGAAGCAGACTGCTGAGGCTGTTAGAATCTCAGGGAATCAATAGCTGTTATATACAGTGGGTAAAATAAACCCAAAGTCTGTACATTCTGTCAGAGACTTGGGAGATTATGTTAATATGGCGGTTCAGTGCAAATTAGGAACATGAGGACATCAACTGTTGGTCTTAAAGGAAATTATGGTTTCAAAGTGGCTAAAGACAGAATTAAGTTTAGTTTAAAGAACAACTGTAATGAAGCAACACATGAACTGAGTACAGCAGTTATGTTTTATTTATTAGACGATTTCCACAAATATTAATCCATTTCAAGTGTAAACGTACTGGAAATGACTACATAACTTAAAGGATCGGAGTGTATTTTTAGTATTCCTCCTGCTGAGAAGACCAAAGCCAATAATGTGTTGCTTCTCTGCCTGCTTTTGGTGGCACTCAGCCTCAAGGTCCTTTGCTTTCACTAAAGACATAAATGCGTGACTGCGAGTCCAAGGTTTCGTAGTTTAATGTTTCAAAGATGTTAAATGTTTTTTTAAACATCTGTGCGCTTTGAGCAAATGTTACTCTTAACGAGGAAAACACAGTTGCAAGGTTGTCTTTTTTTTTTCTTTCCGTCTCCAGGGCAACAATTAAAAAAAGGCAGAGGAGTGCCACAAACGGCCACTTAGGGCTGGCTCGCACATTCAGAACGCGTTTACAGAAGGTGATCGATATTAATAACACCTGAAGCGAGCATCTCATTCTTGGCTTTGGGTAAATCAAACTCTGCCCCTTTTAGGGTCTTTTCTGCTGAAAAATGTTCCGTTGTGTTTTGAATGACTGTTTGACGGCGCACCAATGAAGGAGCCAAACTAAACTACTGTATTCACGATCGTCATAATTAGGGAACGTGTCGGCCAGCGCAACAGCGTAGCTCAGTGAAGCGCTTCTGGGTTTGACCAAATTCTTGGAAGAAGACCATGTCATTGTTGGTTCTGGTCTTTTGTGGGGATTTTCTGACAATAAGAACATACATCATATCACCTGACTTATCTTTTATTATTTAGATGAGGTTATTGTGAGATGGCCACTACAATCTAGTGGAAGTAAGTTAGCTGGTGTGTGTGAAAAAGCAGCTGTTTAAAATAGCAATAACATCAGTAGCTACTGTTAGATCCTACAACTGATCTACTTTTTCTGTAGGTATTCGTTTATTTACAGAACATAGTACTATTGCTGCCCTATGAGGAATCTTTATAAGAATATATTTGTGCTTTATAATCACTAAATGCTCTATGTGAATATTACCGCACAATAGACAAAGCAACACTGTAACATTCAATGGAAACTAAAGTGGTCATGGAACAGAGCTACTCAAAAACACATTCTGACCTCAGCCGAACTTGCTTGGAAGTATATACGTTCTGACAACACAGATGTCAGAGGGGACCCTCAGGACCCCAGCCTGTCACCGCGGCCGAGCCAAGAGGGGCAGGGGTCCAAATTATTCCAGGCAAAGCCAGTAAGGGAAGGGGGTCACAGTTCACTGTGTACACCTCTCTGCTTTAGCACTGGCTGACAGGCCACAGGAGTCTGAAAGTCCATGATGTACTGGCATTTGCTGGGCTCCTTCACTGATTGCAAGGCTGTCTCCGTTCCGCATGTCAGAGTGACCTAGAAAAGCACAAAGAAGAGAAAGTTAAGGTAGTGTGAGGAGAACAGTCATCGTTAACCAGGAGGCAGTTTTATTACACAAAGGGAGATGACTGTGGAGGTCCTGCCCCTTGTTCTATGGGACACCCCCCCCCCCCCCCCCCAGCTTCTGTGAGGTGGCAACAAAAGAGTGAAGTTTGCTCAACAAATGAAGACTGAAATCTATTTAGGGAACTCCTCACGCAGTGCACACAGAGGCTTCCATGTCTGCAGCCAGAATGCACATGAGGCAAAGTGTCGCTGTGCTTATGGAACGTTGTGGAATAATGGGACGTCACTGCCGTCATCCCAAAAGCGAACAGGACCAGGGAGGATGTGATTACCACTGTCATGACTTTAATAGGTGACACTGGCGCCTGCTACGAGAGACTAGAAGGAAAAAAAAAAAAAAACGAATCCTACTTCTAGGTGGTTTCCATAGCAACCCTTCACATCAGACTGCACCCTGAACAGACAATCCCTCTGGTGAACAAAAGTACCTGGAGAGGCGCTGAGACGGCAACTTGACAGGTATTGTTGTGCTGAAGTTTCAGGCTGCTGATTTGGTTTGTCCCGTACTCGGATTAAAATAGACTCTGTTGTTATGTCACCTTGTGTGTAAGTACCACAGAGATATTAAGTGTGCTGCTTTCTGAGACCGTTTTTTGTTTTTTTCTCATGCACATAATTATTAGAAGTTTTGACTTGCAGGTGCCAAAGCCGCTTTCCGTCCCCTCATCACAAACCGAAAACGTGGCACACCAGTCGCACGCATTCAGAGTAGTTTACATGTCTCAGGAAGCTTGTGTACTTGTGTACTGTGTACTGGAATTTGAAATAAAAAAAACAAATAAATAAATACAGGGAGCAAACAACAGAACCAAAACTCTACATATATTGGCTTGCAGGCTGAATGTGCAAAAACGGATAACTTTCTTGGGAGTTTTGGGAAATCCAAGTTGAAGCGAATCCATCTTCCAATGCTCAAAGCTGCCAGAAGTCAACAATGGCAGTTCAAACTCTGCCTTAAGCCAAGTATTTGTCAAGTATTAAGTGGCTGCCCTTTCCTGAAACGGTTTCTACAAATACTTCCCGGATGGTTCTGTGGAATAAATCTTCTAGTGTATCAGGTAACTTCAGAGTACCCAGCTTTTCGTCAGCGCAACACATGAAAGCATTACTCACATTTACATTTACAGGTTACATTAAATCCCTGGATTACCCCTTTAAAGCCGGGTATACACAGGGGACAAGTCTACCCAAACAATGCTATTAAAATGTCCCAGCAGATCTTCTCATTGTATCTGTAAAGGTTTAGGTTTTTCCTTTCATTTCTTACAGTTTATGTAAACAAAGTGACACATATTAACTTAAGCTATAACCAATCTATCACCAAAACGAACAAATTTCACCGGAACGTGGGCGTTTATGTCAAATACCAATTTCATTTACGTAAACCAACAGGTACATCTTAACTGGCTGGTTAAACAAAGGGAAATTAAGGGATAAATCCTGTTTATTACAATTTCTTCTTTGTTTTGTAGCCCGTTTGATCATTCCTGCTGCTTATTACCTTTGATTCTCTCAGGCTAAGATTATGGAGCATGGCAGGGGAGACAGACACAATCACACTGCCAGTAAAGAAGTCTGCAATATAGCAACTTGATTTGGAGATGAAACTAAAAGTGAGTGTTTCACCATAACCCGTTCAATCTACCCGACATCACGAAAAGATGGCTGCATCCACGAAGAGCAAGGCTAACTCACCAAACAATGAGAGCAGCTGGATTAGATTCTGCAGTGCAGTCACCGCTCACATGTAACAGCCACAGTCACAGAATTTAATTAATAAATTAAACAGTCGACTTCACCCCTTCCCCACGGACTCATAAGATTAACGGCACACTTTTTGAATCTGGATTACCACCAGAAAAACAATACATCACTGGTCTCTACTCAAGTATAAAGAGAGGCGTGTGTTTCAGCGCAGTGAGAGAGAGAGAGAGAGAGAGAGAGTGAGAGAGAGCGCTACCCAAAGCTGAGTTTCAGCATTTCAAATATAATGAGCGTCGACTTCTGACGAGACTTCATTTATGCTCCCTGCACATGGTTAGGGGGTTGTATCAAAGGAATTTAATTTAGTCTTTTCAAAGGGGGGCCCCTGGATGGCATGAGTACATACATTTACAGATGACATTTATTGGACTCTGATTTGAAGGGGAGGCCAGGCAAAGAAAATGAGATGATTAAATGTGCTACATTTTTAATTGAGCAAATTCTCACACAAAATGTAAATGGGACTCATGAAAGTGACTTAAAAAGTAAGGGGGCGAGGATACAGAGAGAACGTAGGAGAGTAGAGGAGGGGAAATCAGCACGAGAATCCAAAAGGAGCGACATGAGCCATGGAAAAAGAATCTATGTGGCCTGACAAAGAGGGGAAGGCAGGTCGGTTTGCTGAGGACAAAAAATGTTTATTTTCTGCCGGGCAGTTGACCGAGCAATGGGAACTGAATTTTTTTAACTGATTGACCGAGGGCTTTTTGTTGAAATCCACATGTGCAGAATGAGGCGTGTAGACAGCAGAAAAGACCCTAAATTGTCTCCTCTGATTAACAAGGAGAGAAGGAGCTTTATTTGGCTGTTTTCTTCCTTTGTTACAGTTATCTCCAGTGCATTCATTTCTTAACTGGATTTGCTGCATTATTAAATTCATTAGCCCTCTTTTTGTTAATTAATCTATTTTTTTTCTCTCACTGGCAGAATCAGTTCTTGAAGAGATGTTTTCTATTAAGGCAAATTTAAAACCCAACGTAAGGATGTTCTATGATTGTGCGGGTGTTCGCTTAAAGGGGTTAGTTCATACTTGCATAGTAAGCCCTACGTACATTCTTTTCTTTTAAAAACACACTACAATGATGGCATCGAGGACAAAGTGGGGGTACATTATCTTGGACGTGTGGTGTGGGGAGGCCAAGGATCAAACAGCTGATGTTCTGACTGACGGACGACAGCAAAATGCTCCAATTACTACGATATATATATATATATATATATATACACACACACACACACGTTCGTTTCTTTCCAGTGTTCGTATGTACTTACTGTAGTCGTGCGCGAACCTCCCTGCCAGCAGGGCTCTCCATTCTCATACACCATCTGAGTGTAGTGGTTCTTTGGTGGTCCTGACCACATGCCCCACTTTCTGAAACAGAAGAATAAGATAAAATGAGATAATATTTCTCTTTTTTATATATATATACCTTCAGAAATGTATGTGGAAACAAACTTCCCATCTGTTGCCTAAAGTGTTTTTGTTTTTTTTCTTAAAGGAAACAAATCAGTCACAAAAACATCCTTTTTGTTTCATATCTAAATCGAAATCGAAATATTTTAGACAACACTCTGTTGGCTGACTGAAAAACACTTTTCTCACAGCAAAAATAAAAAGCTGGCAAGACGGCCAGTCTGGCACTGCCCTCCTTTGGCTCTCTGGCATCCTCCTCTTGTGCTTAACAATGGAGGGGAAATATTAATTACCATTTTGTCAGAGTTAATACTGTGTGCAACAACACACAGGGGAAGGAGAAGAGAAAGACAGGGATGCCAGTCTCTGATGAGTGTGCCTGTGCCTGCCCAGTGCCAGCTAATTACATTCTCACCAAACATTTCAAGGAGAGTTAAGAAAAACTGAAGCAACCGGGGGGGGGGGGGGGGGGGGTGGAGCGGTGGACGCTGTCCAACAGGGCATCGACAGATGCCATTTCATTATGCTTTCTAACTTCCTCTGATCTTTCGCTGAGCTTGAACAGCTTCTTTTAGATGGCGTCAACTGCAGTCATTCTGCAGCAAAGTATTGATTTTTGTAAAACATTGTAATCCTGTTGGGATGGGGGGGTGGTCGGGTGTTCGTTTCTGCATGGGATACATGGTTGAGTGCGGATTTCACAGAAATGTGCCTTTCTCTGATGTCTTCCCCTCTAACTGCAACACTGAGAACTGGGCATAAATTATGAAATCAATCTTTGTCACACTTTCTGCAGACTCTTTTTTTGTCAGTGGTTTCCATTAATCATTCTGTATAAAGAGCTATAAAAAGGCTATAAATTCAAAGTATTGTTCTGTTAATTTGCTTAAGTGCCTTACACAACACTGCCAATCCTGTCAGAAGTACACAAGACTTGATCAATGTGCCGACACTGACGTTTCTGCAGGGGATTAAGGTTGCAGGATCTGCTCCTTCTTTGAGTGCTTTTAGCATTATTAAGGTTAATCTGCTATATTTCCTGACCTATTATTTTATTCTTCCTTTAACTGGTCTTAATAGGTGATGTGATGGCCTGATAATGACTCAAAGTTATTCACATTTTCCATGTTACTCAAACCAGCTCTCTTGTATTAATGAGCATTAATCCAGCGTTACTTCCTCATTTCCCTTTAGTGTTGTGTTCAACAAGCCAAAAATTTCCCTCCGTATTTCTTTAAACAGCATTTTCTTCTTCTTTGACCTCAATAAGGGCCAACATGGAGTCCTCTTTGATTTCAAAAAGCACTCCTCTGCTTTTACAGACACATGGCTGTCTTTAGGTCCCAGAGTGTGACTTCTGTGATGTTCATGATGTGCATGGCTTACTTAAGATGCCTGAACGGGTCAGTCAGAGGTGAATTGCTCACACAAGTGGAAGCCGGCTGGGCCCGAGCGTCTCGCCTTTTTTCCTTTGAGCCTGTTTGATTGGGTTTTAGCACTCTGTTAGCACCAGGAGGCCCTCAAATGGACTGCTGTCAGGGCAAGCGGATATGGCAAGTGGAAAAAGTGACAGGGCTCCGGCTCTTGCTGCTGGTTGACCAGCGATCCCTGGTGAATCCCCTCCGTGGCTCCTCATCCATCCCAACCCCCCCGTCCCCTGACACGCACGCACGCCATTCCCTCGCCTCACCTTTGTTCGCTTCCTTCCCTCATCTCCATTCTTGCTCTGTCGGCCCTCCTGTGCCCCAGGAGGCAACACAGCCGCTGTCAATTAAGCTTGAGTTATAGCTGAGATGTGGCAAACACACTCCAGACGTTTGGACTCGAGAGATGGGAGTCTTATTGACAGATCATTCCCCGTAATAATACGTATTTGGACTTGGTATCGGCAGGGCCATTTCCTGTGGTCACTCTACAGTTCCAATCAGGCTGCACAGATAGTTATTTACACCGGTAAAACAAAACAACAAAAAGAACACATGAGACTTTCCTGCTTAATTTCGTGGCACACGGGTGTGTAAACATTACTATATGTTCTCATGAGCTGGTGACAAACAATATAACCCAACTCTGCAAAACGCACCCCCTGGATTCAGTGACAACTTAATTTTTCACTAAATTAGTCACAGTTTGGCTTTAGTTTGCAGCCATGACACATACCACGCTGCCCTGTGTCACACCCTTGGACTCACGTTTGTAGTTTCATGTTAGATTATGCTTTTGTTTACAGCCCATGCTTAGTTTTTGTCATGCTTTAGTTTCCCTGCACTCTGTCCATTAGTTCACTCACGTCACCTGTGTTTTTTCCTCAGCTGCACTCACTCCCCAATCACTCCCAGCCCTCTATTTAGTTTCCTGCCTCCCCTGTCGTTTTGTCGGATTGTGTTTGTTACCTGCCTTGACCTGATTCCCGTAGTTCTCCATGTTCCACGTCGTTTTTTTGCAAGTTAAGTATTTATTTATTTCTCCATTCATGCCATGTTTAGTTTCATATTTTGTCTCAGTCTGTTTTTTTTAATCCGGCTTAGCCGCGCCTTTTGTTGTCACTTTGGTTTTTTTGGAAAATAAATCACCCTTTGCCTTTGAAGTCCGCATCCGTGTCCTCCCTCCCGAACAAACCTGACACCCTGCAGTTGTAGCAGCGGGATCGGTTTCTTTAAATGATCAGGCTTTGCAATTTGCATCTTCCCACTAAAACCTTTTTTTCTTCAACAAACCCTGTTCGCCTGGTCAGCTGAACAGCTCGCGTCAAGCATTACTATTCAAATCACTCGCAAGGACACATTTCTGTTTTCAGAAAATAGAATAATTGAACACCATTTCGGGAGGTAAACAGATCAACGTTGCCAGAGGAGAATGAATCTTAGATCTGTAGAAATCCATCTCCTGCCTCACGGATGAAAGGGAGGGGCCACAATCGCAGACTTCCTTTTAATGATTAATGACAGAAAATATTGAAGTCGTGCTCCTTTTCAGGCTTAAAACGCAGAGAATCTTATTTACAGAAATCTGGGTGAGGATTCATTCTGTTGTCTGGCCTTCTGTAATGACATAAAGTGCACCCTCCATCAAAGATAAACATGTAATCGCAGCATATCTAGTCAGCTAAACCTATTATCCATACATTGTGGGTGAGGTAGTGGGGCTCGGAGAACCCAGACATGCCTCTAACTGCACACATTAGGGAGCCAATCTCATTTCATTTTCCCTCTAAATTACTAAGGTGTGATTTCTATTGACATGCACTATAGGAGATGGAGTTGTGATTTAATTAATCCAGTCCCCACAAAAAATACCATTAAAAGTGGAGTTTTATCTGGTTTCTGCAAAATTAACTGCCCAAAAATAAAAAAAAACATATAACATCAGTTGCTGAATAGATATAACTGCCAACAATATTTTTGTGTTACTGTCAAAGCACTGATGTTGTTTAACTCGTTTTTCATGATCTAATCCTTGAGAAGAGTAATTACTATTAAAAAAAGCTGATTAGCTCCCCTTTCTTCTTCTGATAATGGCTTGAGCTGATATAAGCTCATCTTACTTCTTTAAAACGATGCGGTCAACGGTGATTCGGTTTTAAACTTCATCGCAGAGCTAATCCGTGCGCCTCGAGTGATAAATCCTGAAGATCCACTGCTAATCTCGCTCAACACCGAGAGCAGAGTTGCCCCCTTCTGATATAGCCAGAAATCAACCTTTCAGAAGCAATTATCGTTTGGACAACTCTAGTCTGGTGTTTAAAGACCCTGCAGACACTGAGAGGGGGGAAGAAAATCTGGGACAAAAGTGGATTTTTCTTTTTTCCCTGCCTTGATGTGTAGTTGTGTGTGTTTGTTGTGAGACTCCAGGCCTTCCCTGGAAAGAGAAGTTGATGAACAGAACCGGAAGGAGAAAAGAACGTCGTGGTAGCTGCATTTGGTACACGAGTCGCCTCGCCAAGTCAACTGAACATGAATTTGCAGACTTGCCTTCAGTAGCTTCCTTGTGTTTGTAGAGCTGATGTAAACAGGACTGATGCTTCATCTTCAGCTGTGATTACAACTCCTGACCCATTAAAAGTGGTTGCCCACATGTACGAAACTTGTTTGCATGCATTTCAACCGTACGAAGGAAGGGAATTATATTTCTACTATAACGTCGTGCTTTCGCTGAAAAAAAAAAAAAAAAAAAAAGACAGCTTTTGTCTGCACTGAGGAACCTGGGGCTGGGTACAAAACATTAATACTTTATGATTGTTTACCAAGCTGTTGCAGGCTGTGAAATATGGGGTGTAGGGAGGGGGGAGGGGGGGGGCATAAATGAAAAATTGACAAGCGAAAGAATCAATTCCCATCTTTGAAAAACTGATCTTTAAACGTGTTTTGTCCATTTGGCAAAGCTGAATTTATGCTCGCCCCTTCTTTACTAGATTACATATTGACGTTGTCCAGGCAGACGCATGTGACTTTTAATTAATATGGAGCAGCAGGAGCTACAGCCAGTTCCCTGCTCAGATAAAGCGAGCAGTTGGGTTTGGATTTTACACTGTTCGTGGGTAGTGACTTAATTAAGATGCAGAAACATCTGGGCTCACATCTTCCATTACTGCACAGAGTTAAAGGAGAACTGCGGTATTTTCAACATTAAGCCTCTTTTCTGAGTCGTCTGCAATGTTTTAGAACCCTCCTCACCGCTTTTTTGATGTTTACGGCTGTCTCCGGTATTTGCCTAATTTTGATTCTTCTCAACCTGCTTCAGAATGGCAAGTCATGTGCATGTCCTAAAAGGTCCGTAAAAGCACCATAAACGTCCGTTTTCAAAATAATCAACTCACCGGAGTGGTTACTGGTGTGCACTGGTAATCCATATCAAATTTCGTTGCGAAAAGTTGCTTCTGTCGTGTTTTATTTGGCAGCTCGTTCATGCTCGCACTATTTTCTTAGCGGTGGCGGAGTAATATCAACGAACATCCAGTACAAAATGTCAAATAAAACACGACAGAAGCAACTTTTCGTCACGAAATTTGATATGGATTACCAGTGCACACCAGTAACCACTCCGGTGAGTTGATTATTTTGAAAACGGACGTTTATGGTGCTTTTACGGACCTTTTAGGACATGCACCGTACTTGCCATTCTGAAGCAGGTTGAGAAGAATCAAAATTAGGCAAATACCGGAGACAGCCGTAAACATCAAAAAAGCGGTGAGGGGGGTTCTAAAACATTGCAGAGGACTCAGAAAAGAGGCTTAATGTTGAAAATACCGCAGTTCTCCTTTAACAAAATTATATATATATATATATTTTTTTTTTTTTTAAAGTCCAGCTGCTGACCAGCACACAATGTGCCAAAGCTCATCTCTGGCATGTTAGAGCCATATGAACCAACTGGGACTCTGGGAACCTCAGGGAGGGGTCTCCTGCAGGTGAGGCTGTGTTTCAGTTTGATGCTCCAAACATCTGGAACAGTCTTCCAGAAGATGTGAGACAGGCCTCAACTCTGACAATGTTTAAATCCAGGCTGAAAACAGTTCCATTTAGCTGTGCATATGACAACTGAAAGTATTTTATCTGCACTCTTTGCTTTTAATGTAATTAATGATTATTTTGATGTTTTATGGAATGACTTTATTTGCCTTCTTGTGATTTGATGTAGCTGTAAAGCACTTTGAATTGCCTTGTGTCCGAATCGAGCTCTACAAATAAACTTCCCTCGCTTTGCCTACAACCTTATAAACTCCTAACAGATTCTGAGCCGGAGGAAATTCAAATCCATTATCTCCAAGACCATCGTCACAAAAGATAAAACTTAACGATCCAGAAGTATATGCATTTCAATCAGATGTAAAACCCTAATGAATCTATGTTCGCTTTAATCTGTTTTCTTGAACAAGATTGCAGTTTGGTCTATCAAAAGTGATCTGAAGCAGAGTCAGAATTGTCAATCCCAGTTTTCCCAAATACCAAAAAGTAGACAAAACTCATTGGCAAGACAGTTCAGGTTCAGCAATGGCCTCTTTTTCTCAGTGTATTGGGCATATAAGCACATTTGTAATGCGGAAATGAAGCGAGTGGTGCAAAACGTTAACTGATTCACAGCGTCACAGGCAATGTCCATTCATTTCTGTTATTGAGAGCTCAACAACAGGCCACGTCTTCTGAATCCATCCATTTGCACTTTCAGTTTGAAGAGACAGTAACTGTCAGGTCAGATTTGCCAACCAGACATCAGACTAGTTCTCCAACAACCAGCTCCTCACGCTGAATCCTAACCTCTTGAAAAACTAATGAGTTAAGAATACCTGTGTTAAGACGGTATAAAGTCTAGGCTTATTACTGTCACCTTCCCACTGTAGCATCCACTCATTAGCTGCTATTGCAATAAATAATGCCTCACAGCGATAATTTTCACTGCTTTAACGAGGGGTCTGGAGCAGGAAGTTGGTCCCCTCGCCGTGCTGCTAAAGCGCTAATCATTTACGGCATGAGAAGCAGCAATGCTACGGAAGGTTAAGAGAGGAATTTGGGAGCGGCTGGGTGATTTGGATTCAATGAAGTACCTCTACCCAAAAAACAAAGTGGCTGATCTCATAGCTAAGCAGCTCAAAGTGTGGCTAACCTCTGCCAGTCCTGCCAGGCCACCAATCAGAGTGGTGATCTGAGATGAGCCCAGGTACCGTCATTACTGTGCCAGTCACCGATGCGCCTCTTGCCTTCGACCACCCATTGTGCCCGGCACCTTCATAAATAATTCATATGCACAGGAACATGTGAAGGGCACATGCTCAGCCACAGCTTCGCTTATCCTCCATCTCATGCCTGAGACACAAAGGGCATATCTATGCCTCCTTTTTCTTTACCACAAGGCATTTCTGAACCAAGGAGAACAGAGCATTGGGGTATGAATAATTTAATCCTCAGTAAGTCCACTCTTTAAATTTCAGATGGGAAGCTTAACGTTTTTTATTTTGCAGGACTATTCTCTCACTCATTTTACAATGTACAGTCAGCGCTCTGACCCACATAATTGCTCTGAAATTGCGAGTTATATCAGTGGCACGTTTTGTCTCGCATTCAAGACCAAGGCAATTTGATGTGTTGTTACTAAGCAAACTCACGGTGCATATTTCATCAACACCTCCTGACAGATATGAATCAGGGCTGCTGTCAAACCCAAAATCAGTATTCTGTTAACAGTTCACTTGTGCCTCATTAACGACTAGGCTAGATGTTGCCATGACGACCCAGCAGAAAGGGCATTGGGGGTTCACAGTGTCAGCTCCCTCTGCTCTCCACTCCCTGCCACTTTAACCCGCTTCTCAGACACATGAGAGTCATTACCCCTTTGTCTTGATTACCAGATAACAAGTGGGCTGTGAGGTGAAGGGACCATATATCATAAACACATCAGGGACAGGAATATGTAGGCCCTACATTTGCTGTAAGAGTGAACGGGAGTTTTTCTGTGTCTGCCTGGCTGTTGGTGGCTGCTCATCCTGAGCACTGGGCATTAGGCAGCTGCCATGTTTCCAGGTAAAAGAGGGCCGTTCTCTTTGCTAATGGCACTCAAGCGAATGACCTTGACAGCTTGAAAACGAGCACATTAAGAAGAGCACTTAAATATATAATTAGGCACTCGTTCTCGTGGAAGTGTCCCTGCTCTGTAGGTTAAGATGGGACCAAAAAAAAAAAAAGTTAAATCCTTATTTTCAAATACCTATCGAAACAATTATGGACTGGCTTCAACGAGAAAAACATGAAAGGCAACATCACAGCACTCATTAGGAGAGCACAGCAGAGAAGAGCTACCCAGCAAACAAGCATTTCACTAAGATAAATACACATGGAGATATGATGTGCTTCTTTTCAACAAGACACTCTGATTAAAAATGAAATCACGACTGCCAGACAACGTATATGCAGTTGCACTATGGTTAGAGAGAATGTTAATCATGTATACGTCCATAATTTTGTGTGAAGCACACAAATCAAGTTGTTGACTGTCTGTTATGTTACACTTGACTTATATAAACAGACAAGAACAAACTTAAAGACACGGAGGTCTCTAACCAGACAAGCAAAACCAATTATTTGGCCATATACATTCAAAATAAGCTGAGATATTTAGGAATTGTTAAAGATGTTTTATCCATGACTCTTCGTTAGAAGCTATGAAGGGAAAGGCAGGCGTTAAATATTCTGTGTTTTGCAGGAAAAAAAAAAAGGGGGGGGGGGGGGTAATCATAAAAATTATTAAAAATGAGCATCAACTTAACTGGAAAAAAAAGAAGAGGAAAAGAAAACAATGGAAACATGAAGATGTGTGTATACTCACTCCTGAATTCCCTGGTTGATATGACTCAACTTACAGGGACTTGATAGCAGTAACTGTTGAAATGAACTCAGAATCACTCATGATGCTGTGCTTTAAATGTCTGCGACGTGTTGCCTACACACAACTTTAAACTTAACAAATAAAGAAGACAAACAATGAACTGCATGTCTTTCATGTCTGCGTTTGGTATGTGTAGAGAGGGGATTCTTACTGACACACGATTGTCTGATTAAAGATCTGAAATACCTTCCACCCGTTCCGTAAACATCTGAGCTAATCATCTTTACAACGCTACGCTTCATTAAAATAACCGTTAATCACCATCAAGCATCACTGCATCTGCTGCCATGAGTTTCGTTGCTCCAACAGCACCCTCACACAGAATTAGCAAAAGCATCAATATTCTGTCAAATTTCTTAAATGCACCTCAAACAAAAACATACATAGATGATACTTTTGTCCATAAGTGCCACTCCAAGAGAAGTTCAACTGTGTTATCCACCGACTTAGTCCCAGGTCGATGTTGAAGCTCATTTGTAACACGCTTGTATTCGAGCAGTCTTACAGTGATAATCTTACAGCTCCCTTGCAATTGCTGGGCAATAAAATGGTCTGTCCTATTGAGGTAATTAGCCACAGTGCTTATCCTTTGTTTATAACGTTAATGCGCATCCACTGCAGAAAAAGGCAAGCGCACAGGAAATTATCTGAAAAATGAGAACGTGATGTATTTTCAATCAGCGCTTCATTCCTTCTGGATATTATCATGGTCACAGAGTGAAGTCTCCCCTTTCTCAGGTCTGGGCCAATAAATTTGCTCAGCTGGATCATTCAAACTAAAACCCTTCGAGGGACTTCGAAGGCTTGGAGGCATTCACATCGATGTGTCTATTTCTCCCCGAATTCGAGAGTTTGAAAGTGTTCTTTGATACCATCTTCCATTTGAAGCGCTACAATATACAGTTGGGTCACTCGTCCTGGTTTTAAAGTGAGGCGGATAGTAGGTGTATGTAGCTCAAAATAGGGAGATCTGTAAATGGCAGATGTATGTCAGCAGCATACCACTACCCTATTTGTATTTTTCTCTTTGGCCAGCACATCCCACTCTCTCTGGGGCTGCTCTGCGCTGTCATTTCAGCTGCCTGGCTCCTTCGCAGTGGGCATACACAGTCATTCACTGTGGTTTCAATGTTGCTAGGCTACGTCACTTCTCCACTGTTTTCAGTTTGAAAATCTACTGTTCAATAAAACAGCTTGAGGAAAACCTCTGGGTCTGAATACTGAACAATGTAACTCACAACACTTAGAGCCTTTTTTTTCCACAGGACTTCATTTCTCTTTATTTCATTATACAGTAGTAATATATACTGTCCATGCGCTTCCTTCACCCTTACGTTCAAATAAACTTCATAACCTTGCCTGGTTATATTTACCTGTTTTGAAAGACTCCAATCTGAGTCATTGGTTGGTAAAAATCATCACTTTGTAAACATCAAATGTTCTTCCAGTAGTGTCTGGGAATTATTATTACTCCTGATATGCCTACTCTGTTTTCAGCAAAGGATGTCAGGCTTATTCCAAGCTTGGACTGTCAAACACAGAGTGTTTCCAAGGGCTAAGGGTGAACAAGCAAGCTGCTCACCAGACCTCGCACAATCTCAACACTGCTTTTTTTCCCCCTTTTTTCTCCTCTCTCCTTGTGTGCTCTCAATGATTACGAGTGTAAAGCAGTTTGACCCCTGCACAATAGAAGCCCCGGCTCTTTGAACTTTGCTGGGCAACGCACGCTGACCCCCCTGACCTCAATAGCGTTGCCACCTGATTTCCCTGGAGTCCCAAAACAAAAACTCATTGGATGACCCCTCAGCTGGTCTTCTTCTCCTCCACAGCTAAATTTAAATCATCCCTCTCGTCTCTGAATCTCAGTAAAAACATGCATTACTCTTATCATGCAAATATATATAAATATATAATCTTATAATTCCATTTTTCTTTGGTCTGAACACAGCCATCTCTAAGTGGTTTAATTTACATTGCTTTATCTGATCAAATTATTTCCTGCATGTTGCATATTTGCTGACCAATCCAAACCCCATGACAAACATTTCAGTTCCACATTTGGTTCAAACGGCTCAACTCTATCACAATGCAGTGGAAGCTGTTTCGATGTGTTTATCCTGGGCTAGGTTGGAAAGGGTTTCCATTCATTTTTCAAATGCACCTTCACTTGTTGTGAAAGGCAATCAGACACTATTGGCACACTTACAATCCCACTTGTTCATCTGCTTCCAATTGTAAGGTTTTATGTATCAGGACGTAATCCAAAAACAAGTCATAAAATGATACAAATACCACCTCAGATGAACACGTGACTTATTATACCATGTAAATATTTATTGAATTAAACTAAGCCAAAATGCCAGAGCAACATACCTTTAATGTTTTTATAGGATTTAAGAGGGTGAGGACCACCCAAATATCCTTTGGACAGACAAGACTAAAGTGATGATTTTTGGTCATAATGCACTGCACCGTGTTTGGTGAAAACCAAAGCATATCAGGACCAAAAGCATATAACTACTCAAATAAAGTATCAAGCACGGTGGTGGAGGGCTGATGATCTGGGCTTGTTCTGCAGCCACAGGACCTGGGCACCTTGCAGTCATTGAGTCCACCATGAACTCCTCTGGATACCAAAGTATTCTAGAGTCAAACGTGAGGCCATCTGTCCGACAGCTAAAGCTTGGCTGAAACTGGCTCATCAGCAGGAAAATGATCCCAAACACAGCAGCAGATCTACAACAGAATGTCTGAAAAAGAAAAGAATCAAGGTGTTGCAATGGTCCAGACCTCAAAAAGAGTTGTGCATCAAACGTTGTAAAGAAGAGCGGACTAAAATTCCTTCTCAACGACGTGAGAGACTGTTAATATCATACAGAAAACACCTGCTTCAAGTTATTGCTGCTAAAGGTGATTCGACAATGTTTATGTTTATGTTTATGTATTTAGCAGACGCTTTTATCCAAAGCGAGCTAATGGATCACACACTATTCCTGCATTTCTGCTTGGTTTTTGAAAATTAATTAATGCCATGGGGTAATATGTCAAGATGTTGTTAATTTAAGATTCCATTTAACAACTATTAAAACCTAAGAGAAACAGGAGTATTTTTTGTCCCGATATATATAACCTTAGGACTGAAAGAGGGCATGATTTACTTTTTGCACAACTGTGTGTGTTTTTTGTAGTTGCAGGGATTGTTATTTAGAAATGTTTCCAACAATTACTTGATTTTGACAAAGTACTTCCTGGGGACTTATAAAACTTAAATTGATAGGGAGATAGGAGGCTGTGGCGCTACTTGTATTTATTCAATTTACTGGGAAAAAAAGACCAAATTAGGTTATATCCATGCTCACTGCTAACTGGAAAGAGCAGCTGCTGCTGTCTTGGGTTATTGTGTCACTTGAGTATTAACCTGTTTCTCTTTTGTGGCTGGCTGCATACTCTGCATTTCTGCCTCAGACAATACATTTTGTATTGTGCAGCATTCTACCATAATAAAGGAGAAAGGTCACTAAATTCTATGATACTTTTGTGTTTTACTGATTGTGTGTTCCTGAATCCCTTTCTGCCTTTAAAAAGAGGCCATAAGTCATTTTTTAAATCTGATTATTTCACGCATTAGCTTTTTAATGAACAAAAACAGCCAATCGGCTGTAGGTTGCACATTTTAATACCATGTATATCAATTATTAGTGTACACAATATATTAATATACACAGGAGTCCTTTCTAGCAGGAAATTAAGGCAGCAAAGGCTAAAAAGCTAACTTGAAATGTAAGTTACATAGATCGTAAGTGTGTCAGTGACTGTTTTTGAATAAAAAATGTAACATTCAGTGAAATCATGTAGACAGATGAGAAGATTAATACTACCTCCGAACTGTAGTGCAAAGGTAGCAAGAGCAAATCCGTGTTTAGCTTAGCTTATTATTGAGGGGAAAAGAAAGCGTATGTTATAGTATTCTCAGTAATGTAAGGATTAACCAGTTATTAGGAAGTACCGGCAGACATTTGTGTCAAGCTACGCATTTTCCCCACCTCTGGGTTTAGAGGATTAAAGACCTGTTATCTATATATTAGTGTTCAAGTATGGATTAAAAATGTGCGCCGCAAGAGACAAGCTAACTATTTCCCGTAATATTGTCAGATTTTATTCCAGGTTACTGTTACAACCGGACAAAATATTTTTCCTGTTCACAGTAAATGAAAACAGAACTTTACATTGTAAGTTGGAGAGAAAAAAACACGAAACCATAGTTTAAATGTCATTAAGAATTAACTTTGGATCCAATCAATGAAACACTTATGGAAGCCTTGACTTGCAGTAAGAGATCCCACAGACACAGTGTTCATGTGAATGTGAATTGGTACACTTTGGCTACTGTCCATAGAAGACGTCTCCTCCACACCAAAAACGATACCTACCACAACTAAAAAAAATGATAGTTCTAAATATTTTTCCAATTCAAATTGATGGCAATGTGCATTACAACTACAATGATGACGATGGTGACAAAAGCTCTCGCTGGAATGGTGCTCAGAGTGATTTGATGAAAAATAAAAAATCTTACAGTCAATCAAAATACAGCCAGGATGTTGCTAAAAGATGGAGCGATCCGAGGCTGCGCTTCACACTGTTTTCTTACTGTCACTCATATACTTAACAGTAAAAGCAGAAGAAAGCTAAATCACAAATATGCCGTGTCTGCTCTTCCACTTTAATGTGAGCATAATTACAGTGTACTGCCAACTTTTCCTTCACTCTTCAATCTTTACCATAAACTACACCGTTGTTGGACACTGAATCAACATGAAAAAAATCCAATTATAGAACAAATGTGTCAAATTACCCGCAACACATCGATAAGCAGTGTTTGGCACAAATGTGGTCTCTGAAGGTTGTTCTTCGGGTCCTCTTTGATAATTACCAAGATTGCCAAGATAATTTGATCATTTTGATAATTACCTCTTCTTCTTTTTTTTTTTCTTTCTCCATGCAAAGTACTGCAGCAGCGGGTCACCTAAATCCTGTTTATGGCTGAAGCATGCAATACATGATTGGCATCACTTGGAGCATTGTAGACGCTCATAATGTTATTATTCAAGCTATTGTTCTGAGCGGGGACGGCGCTTCGCAGCACAAGGATTACAGGAGGTATACATCATACTATGCTTATGATGTGCACGGTTGCAGGGAGCATGATATATGTGATGGGACGGTACATCTTTTCATTCAACAAAGGGAAAATATAGTCTGATGTTAATCAGTCTGGGAGTTGGTTAGTTGAAAGAATGATGTCGAGGCGAAAGCTGAGAGGAAGAGTGATGTAACAGGAAAATGCCCAAAAACAATTGCTTCAAACCTGAAGCAGCTCTCCAACGGGGAATGGTACAGTACACCGAAGGATCTCAATAAACTTGTATGTGAAAGCCTGGTGACAACAGGTGATCAATTTTCTGTTTGCCAACACAAGAGAACTTCACATTGTTTGCCCCCCCCCATCAAACAAAGCATAAAGTCTATGCTTCTGTGTTATGTAAGACGGTGCAGCTTTGTGTTTGTTTGTCTCTCCGAGAAGACTTTTCTTTTCTATCCTGCCATTTTACCTAGCATGTGTGAGGTTGGAGGGAGAGGGTGGGGGAGGGTGGAGGGGACATTATGAAGATGGACGACGCTGTCACACTGGGATGGTGTTTGTCGCAATGCAAGCATTTTCCTCTACTCTATTATCATTATCATGGCTGATGTTATTGTTACAATGGCCATTTCAGGAAGTGGTTGAGCTGCTGAGACCGAAAGGCAGAGACGCAGAATGGAAAACAGATATATTGGAATTCAAGACGTGGAATATGTGTTGTATAATATCTGCATTTACAGATAATTGGGTGCATATAGTACGGCTGCTGTGCCTTCTGAATTTTTTTTTTTACAGCTGTGTGTGGTCACAGTACAAGAGCAACCACAAAATAAAAAGTGTTCCCAGGTTGACTTATTGTTCCTAGAGAACATTTGTATAGTTAATGGTCTGACGCTACTATGCTGCAAAACTAAGCATGAAGGAAGGTTAGAGAACAATTTTCACTTTTATGAGCCTTGAGACACTTCTAAAACGACAACCTCTATGAGTTGTAATCAAATTCCAGCCACAACACCATCCATTTAATACTGCAAAAACATATTGAATTGAATCCAAATGAGTCAAAATGGTACCAGCAAGTTGGAGTAATGCAATCACTGCAGTAGTCCCAGTTGCAGCTTCACACTTTCACTGACAGGCCACACATGTAAATGCTGTTTCTGCATCTCTGCCCCCCCTCCTCTCTGTCTCACATGGCTGTCCTTTAGGACGCTGGAGCAGGTGTGATAAATGCTGCCGTTTAAATCAAAGCACTCCTCACCCCCTCTGGGGAGAAAGAGGATGTCTCCATGCAGATTGATATCAGGAGGCGAAGCCATATCCTGCAAGGCCTGACTGATGGTCTGTCTGGATAAAAAATGAACTTTATACCCACCATGCTAGCGATGATTCATGTGTCTTCCGTCCCCCCTCCCTCGTTGAAACCAGTCCACATAGACCCTCACTACGTGCTCTCTGGAAACACTATAGTTTAACACATAGTTCTGCACTGCCTGCTCAAATCCAGAAAATACTGATGAGGCATTGGTATGTGGGTAAACAATTCAAATCAATCTATGATTGATTTTCATTCTGTTTAGCCCTAATGATCAGTATCATCAGGGCTAAACAATTCCAACTAGAAAAAAAGATAAGTATACATTTGAAATCCATCCCTTTGCGTGATTATTGGCAGAGATTTTGTTCCAAACACAGTCAAAAATGTGTTTGACCAGCGTTTCTGTTTGGTCCCTCCGCACTTCCATACCATCGTGATTGACAGGCAGTCAGAGCGCTGGGGTCACATTACTCACAGTTAGCATTCTGTTCCTCTACTTTCCTGCGCTAACAACATGGTGAAGCATTGCACTTACCGCTCCAAATGTGAGTAGGTAGTGTGGGAGGTGGTGGTGCAAAAAAGAACACAGCCCTGCTTTGGACTCCAATTAATTTGCCATCTGAGAGCTAAACTATATTTGCTGAGGAGGATAATTGCGAAAAAATTATCTGGAGCGTCTCACTTCAACCGACGAGAGAAGACAAGTCACGCCTTATGGCATCACAACTCAAAGGAGACAAAATGTTTTGACATCATGTCACAAATTTTCCATTGCTGTTTAGACCTACCTGTCTGTTCGCAAAACAAGTCGTTAAGTTGTGTGTCGGCAATCACCAAAACAGCGCTGCCACCGACCGAGTTGTGGAATTTGGGGAGGAGCTGTAACGAATCATAAAAGCTTTTTCCACGGAGGTGTCAACTCCACGTAATAGCGTTTCTGTAATTGCACCCTATAGCGGTGTCAGATGACTGACGGTTAAGGCTAATGAGAGAGTGTAAGAGGACACTGAGGCAACATCCCATAATTATCACTTCAAATCTGTAAAAAAAAAAAATAATAAAAATTTTTAAAAATCAAAATATGAGTGTTTTTTTTCCAACCGTATGACAGAAACATTAGACAGATAAGAAAGGTCGTGCGATGAGATTGTAGGAGAGAAACTCAGCCACCCAGTGACAGCCGTCATGCCAGAAATAGACATCAAGGGGAAAAAAAACATGGTTACATTAAATATTTGACTATGAATGTTGCGGTAACATGTTGCTTTTGCTCATAATTTGGAGCCAGAGAGTTATACTCCTTTTGTACAAAGAACTGAACATGAAACACTGTATCTTAGTGAGGACTGCGTGGCGTCTACATTTCAATCCACACCGACAGTTAACACAGCCAGTCCCAAGTTTATAGTTAATCACCACCATGTAAACCTTCTGATGAAACTGAAACCCTCGGAGGCAGAGGAACCACAAGCCCAGCAGTATATGAAACCTGCTCCATTTGTCATTGATCAAAAGGTATTAAAACTATAATGAAGATCTGTTAGTGACTGATTAAAGGTCACAAGGAGCTAACAGAGATTGAATAACAATAAAAAAAAAATCAATAGCGCAAATATGGGTCTTGGGGTAGCTTCATATGAGCACTGTTAAAATGATGAAAGAGCTTTCACGGGAGTGCGGTGGGGGGTTTGTTTCAAGTCCAATCATCAAATGAACTGAACTGATGTGCTTCTAATAAACAAGAAAAGAAAATACCCATTTTTGCTTTTGGTGCATGATGAAAGACCAAGGGAAACCGAATGTAAATGTATTGTACTAAAGCTGCATGTTAAAAAAACAAACCAAAAAAGGTCAGTTTTGTGTCTTTATATTACAAGAGTGAAAATGCTCAGTTGTAGGTTCTAAATGTCACTGCACAAAGTACACTCAAAGTCTTTGAAAAAGTGCGTTAGCATCTAGTTCTATGCATTTACCGTGTGTCCACTGTCCCTGACATATTCTGCCTGACTGATTGATTGGGCTGATTTTCATTGTGGGAACAATATAGACAGTGAATGAGGTACTTACCCTAATGAGACCTCTGTTCCTGTAGAGCTCTTCTGTGTGACTTGACTGAACGGACACAGGGTGTAAGTATACCTGCAGAGGAAACAGAAAGCATAATACATCCACCAAGTCAGATTTTACATGTGCTTTCATCTGTGATGGTTTTACTTTTACCTCAGACGCTGCTGTCTTCTTGTGTGCGTGAGTTGGAGTTCATCGCAGATGTTCAAATTTAAGTTCAAATGTCAGTTAATAAGCAACATGTTTTAAGTCCACATTTTTCCTCAACAGAACTTAACAACTAACTATTTTCTAGGACTCTGCAGCACATCAACTTGTTCAAAAAATGCTTTGTATATAAATGATAGATTTTCATTTATCAAGAGCTGATTTATGGATTAAATGCGAATGAAGCTGCTGGTAGTGACAAACCCACAGTGGATTATCACCAAACTGCAGTTCCCCTCAGCTCTACAGAGCTGTTAAGCCTCTTTTGACTCATTGTTTTGGCTTTCCAACCCACAACTTAACTGTTTTTGTTTACTCTCAATGCTCTTATCAGCTTCAATTCAAGGTGCAGCAGGAAGCATGTCTCTGCAAAAAAAGATTTGATAAACCGACATCTGCTACTGGGGATGCATCCAAACAGCAGACTGGAGGACACTGTGGGGAGATCAACAGCTATAGTAAAGAGCCAACCATTTATTTCAGACAGCAGCCAGCAAAGACTAAATCACAGCTAAATGGACTAAATTTGTACAAAAACTACACAAGTTTTTTTTCTTGTTCCTCATTATTTGAATGTAGATAAACCTGATAATACAAGGTGTCCTTTCGCATGGCTAACACCGTGTTTATCCTCAGTAAACTGAAGGCAGCACACACAGTCATAGAAATCGAGTTAGGTGCAGTAACTACTGTTTCTTCCCACGTTAGTTACTGGTTGTTACTGAAGGCAAAGAAATTATAATTAGGACAGAAAAAGTCAAATAAAAGTCAGCATAAACAAGAATACTTGTGGGCTCACTGGCTACCTACTGAGACAGAAGAGTGGCAAGGAGCTGTCAGTTACTCTACCACCCACAGCTCCTCCACTTGGGCAAAAACAAGTCTCGAGGAGTTAGCAATTAGCAAAGGCCATCACTAATGTACTTGCCGGGGACAGTTCTGAGGAGCAGAGTCACGATCAGTAGCCCCAGAAACAAAATGATCAAAGACCTGGATTTTGAAGCTGACAGGGAGAACGGCAGCAAGGCTTTTTTCATTGACATTTGAACCATTACACTGACTGCCATGAAAGAGCAGAGGATGCCCGGGCTGCTCAATGAGGGGAAAAGAAAGAGACGGAATGAGTGAGAAAGGGCGGAGGGGGGAAAAATGGCTGCAGCGTAAGTAGACATGGGCTGGGGAGTGCAAAGAGGATCAAAAGCCACATGAGAGAAAAGAGATGAAAGAAAAATAGATGAACTTCAGAGATACTATGAGAGCATAGATGTAACTGATTGGCTGTTTCTCTTGTCTGTGGATTGTATTAAATGTTTCTCATCTACGGAACTTTTATGCCTATTGTATATTTCTGCAGAGTCCCTTTCCCCCCATTCACAGATTTAGCATCTTCTATTCTTTATCTGGAATATGACCAACTACTCATTTAGCAGCATCACCAGACCAAATGTATCCAATAATTTGCTTTACAACTACCACCTCCACCCTCCCAACCAAATTCAAACAAAAAGAAGTGCCAGCCTCAACTAAATTGAAAGTATGACAAATGTTATCGTTTAAGCGTTGGTGTTAAATTCAAGATCTTAATCTAATTAGTGCTGTTCTGGATTGTTTTAACCACCCACTGCAGAGTCCTCTTGTTCTGGGCCGTGTACTTTCCATTCCAGTCTGTGATATTGCCAATTAGGATTAGCATTCTCTCGCTCCTCTATAAAAGTCTACAAGAAGTTGGCACAGGATTTTTAGCTTTCTTAAGTTTCCTCAAGAATACAATCAGGTGAGCTCCTCAATCAAGGTTGTGATCCGTGACAACCACGAGAGGTGATGCTGATTCCCAGGAGCCTATAAGGGTCCAAAAGCCCATCCTCAGCTCCTCTTATGGAGCCTTGTCTGCGTATCTTTGCCTCTTCGTTGACGCTGAACAGCAGGTTGTTTACTTTTTCTCCCAGCATGAGTTCTCATCAGTATGTCTGTAAACTCCCCCAGATACAAGAGCTGACAATTGGTTAACTTTTGTTTTTTTGATGTCATCAAGTATACTCAGCACAAATGGAAGCAAAGTGACTGCTCATTAGAAATGTAATATCAATCATTTTTCAACCAGAACTTTTGGAAGCAACTGAGTCACATATAAGAAGAAGCGGTGTGTGCCAAATAGCCTCTCATGCTAACTAAATGAATAACAGAAAGTTCAATTCTCTCTTGACACTGGCTTTATGATTCCTTATGCACGCCAAAAGATTCATGAAGTTTGCAGAGCAGGCATTTCAGCAACAACAAACAGCCTCAATCTGAGCCCAGAAACAGATGGCACCTGATAGACGGAAGCACAGTGAGCAGAGGAAGAAAGGAGGAATAAGGGGTACCGCAATGACAAAGCTATCAAAAACGAGTCCCAAAAGGAAGCACCCCTCGATGTCTGCACCTCTCTTCCCCCTCTCTTTCACGCCTCCTCCTACCCTCAAGGCAAAGCCATCCATCCCTGCCCACTTTTGCTGACGTACAACCACCGCGCAAATAAAAGAAATTAAAAAAAGATAGTCTATTTGTGTGTGGGGGCACTGCAATCTGACCTTGGATGCTCGCCTCCATGTGGCAGCTTGCGAGAAAAACAAAAGCAGGCAAAGAAACTGAGAAAATGTGTCGCTGGGTAATTAAAAAAAAAAAAAAAAAGTTAGGACAGATTAGAACTGCCGAGCCCAACACGCAGACCGAGGTGCACGTTGATTAGCTGTCTGTTGGCTAGACAGACGCTTTGCATTCGGCCATCTGTGTTACATAAATGGGACGTAGCAGAAAGGTCAAACAGGCGCATTTACACAAACTGTCCCCAGCTATCCTTAGCAATGAGCACAGTGTGACTGAAGGGGGAAATATCAGCTGAGACGGACGGGTGGTGACAAAAGCTTTGAGGAGAAGAGACTGACAGCAGTGGAAATATAAGACTAAGAAACAGCAATGAGAACAAAGACAAAGACGGAGGGAAGGGCAAGACTGAAGGATAAAAAGAAAGAAAAGTGCGCAAAAAAGAGTGGGAGGGAATCAGAGAGTGCTGCTGGTGATGCTGTGCATATGAATCACCGACTGCACAGGCTGCAAATATGACAGATGATTATGTGCAACAAGAGGGACACTGGGTGGAGGACCAAAAAAAAAAGATGATAAAGACAGAAAGATGAGAGTATGAAACACTATGGGTCATTTATTAAACCTTTGATGATAATTGGAAGCTTTGGATTTTAAAGAAATGCCAAAAGAGATCCTTCCATTCGAGTGCAGAACTCCACACTGCGTCTCTTTCCGGGTCCCACGTTCGATCTGTCACTGTCTGACAATGCAGCTCTGACACTTGCCATGATAGGTTGGTACAGCCGTGTCAAACTTTGGCAGGTGAGCCGGTGCCTGAAGGTACACAGTAAGAGAATAAATATCTTAGATGCAACCTCTCAGCCCCTCCGGCAGTATTTCATGCTTCACCGGATCGGACAGAAGGATAACGTCCCCCATAGATCTACTGATTTCTAAAGCAAAACTAGTTTTGTCTAATTCTTTCCAAAATTACCTGAACATGATTCAAGTTTGAATCAACATGAAAATACAAAAGCTTAACCAAGAGTTTGTATTTCCTTGGACAGAATTTTCTACAAACCAAGTAAGACCCGATAAGACAACAAACTTGTTGAAACCTGTTGGTCAGCCTTGTGCTTTGAGAACCAAATGCATGGTCCACTCAAGGTTCAGACTGTAGTAATGAGCATGAATGTCTATCTGTCTCTTTGTTAACACAGTGGATGGCAATGTGTCCAAGGTCTACCCTGCCTCTGGTCAGCTGGGAGACACTCCAAACCCCTGTCATCTTTTTCGTGTTGACGCAGGTATAGATAATGAACAGATAAGATGGATATGATATAATTGAGTCTCTGCTCTGTTTCTTATTACAGATGCTTTACAGAAGGCATTTCATTTTCAGCCATGACTTTTGGCAAGTGCAAGCAACCTCTATAAAAACAGAAGTGTTGGCTGTTTTACTGGTCTAGAGAATTCAGTTGTGTTAGCACAATGCTAACGAAGAAAGACATCAGAAATTATCTTTGATATATTATTGCCGTCATCAACCTGGATGGGTTATAAGGCCATTTCCTAACAAGGCTGCGTCCATCATTTTACAGTGAGACAGATTGTTCGCAAGTGTAAAACAATCAAGAAAGCTGCTATACTTCTCAGAATACAGCGATAGCTTATTTGGGAGGGTTGCCAGGAGAAAGCCTTTTCTCTTTAAAAAGAACGAGGTAGCTCGGCTTTGTTCGCTAAGTTTCACTTAAACAAGTCAGAAGACTTCTGGAACGATGTCCATTGAGCAGATGAGATCAAAGTGGAGATGTTTGGTCAAAGCGGCACGTCTGGAGAAAACCAAACGGCATAGCAGCACAAACACATCATAGCAACTGTCAAGCATGATGGTGGAGGGCTGATGATCTGGGCTTGTTTTTCAGCTTGTTTTTCACCTTGGAGTCATTCAGTTACCAACAATGTGTTTTTGTTGTTGTTGTTGTCTTTCATTTGTTTATTTTTCTTCTTTTAAGATGTAGTGTCATAGCGGCATAAATCATAAACTGCAACCAACTGAATACCCCTTTCCTCCACCTCCAGGAGCATGGGAAAAACTATGTGGACCTCAAAATGTGTCAAAGGCCTACTCTACTGTCACCGTTTCATTTCTTTCTTCTGTCCTACTGCAGTGAAATGGCAATGCAATATGGCAGACAGGTGAGAATGGTGACTCACGTTAATTACTCACCAAGTTACCAAATCAAAATTATTATCATCTTCAAGTTATTCTATTCAGAAATGGATAAATAAGTACACTTATTAAATTGCTTTTCTGCCCCTAGATCATTCTAAACGTTCCACATTGGAAATTTGAAACCTTACTACAAATGAGCTTACACATTCCTCAGTCTATTGAGATCCAGTCAAAAGGAAAGAAGGAGAAAAATAGCAATTAAGCCCTTCTGCCACTACACTGTGATGTGACGGCGTGGGCGGAGGTCACCGGGGGCGACACTGCAAACCGCAGCAGCATCAACAGTGGCAGCAGGTAACACTGTGTACACTCAGTTGGCGCGCCACAGGTCAAAGTTGATGTAGCCGAATAAGGCACCGTCGTTAATTGTTTATCTGCCAACATTGAGGAAACCAACACTTCATCTTGATAGCCTACAACAAACTTCATGCCAGAAATGTAGTAAAAAGAAACAGTGTTTGCATAACTAAAGAGAATATACTCCAGCTTTGTTTGCGGAATCATCTTCATGTCGCTGATATTTTAAGATTGAATCTATTTTTATCTCCCTTAAATAAAAAAGGAAAACACTATGTTGCATATTTTACCTCTTGCATGTTATACTGACAATGTTTTTTGGGTGTAAAAAAACTGTAGGACAAGCCAGTCAAATTTCACAAAAAGAAGGAGCTGCGACACACGTCTATTCAATCTATTCAGCTTTAATTCGAAGATTTGTTAATCGTTACTTTGTTTATCGGCACTTCAGTTGGTAAGAAAGGAAGCAAACTGCTTGAAATGTTCAGATACAGATGGACAGCATGTAGTCATCATCACTGTGGATAAACCATCAATTTACATGTTTGCTGTTTAGCCAACAGTTTGTTGAGCAGATCCGCAAACCTATGTCGTTACCTTAGGAGAAATTTGCTTTCTCCAAGATCAAATCATGACAGGATTGTGTGTTCTATGTCTTGTAGATGAAAAAGTTTTGCTGCGTTTGGGTTTCTTTCCTTCAGTAATAGTTTTAAAGTGCAGCCATGATCAGAGTTTTATTTTTGGTGCTTCAAAACATTTTGAATGGCCATCCTTTCAGGTCTCAAGCACAAATGCAGAATCAAGTTCCAGGAGTGTTGCGAATGTAAAAGGAAACTATGTAAAAGTCCTTTAGGGCTCGTTGAGTATTCATTTCAGAAGAAGCATCATGATCATTCTTTGAGCATGTAATGTTGGCAGCCCACAGACTTGTTTTACTGAAGCCACTTAGAGAAAGAACGTAGTTTTTGTTATATCATGCCACTTTTTTTCTTGAAGTAATTAAAGGTTGAGACAAGTGCAACACATGATGATGACAACGATAATAACGATAAGAGAATCTTAAAATATACATTATGGAGCTTTGCTTCAAGCAACATCCAAGGTACATGTATGTATATATGTATGTGTGTGCATACATACCAGCCCTAATATATATAAATATATATGTACCTCACTAGTATATACAGCTGGGACATCAGGATGTTATTTGGATTAGATAAATGTTGCTGGTAGATATAATAAGAGAGGTAAGACCTTCATAACTGAAGGGGTTGGACTATCAGAGGGCACCATATCAGATGTTCATGACAGTAACAAATACCTTGGGATTTCACAGGCAAGTGGATACCATGAGGACACTGCAAGGACGTCAGCCACAAGCATGTGCTTACAAAGAATAAGATAGGTCCTGAAGTCAGCTGAATGGGAAGAACAAAGTCCGAACCATCAACACACATGCCCTGCCTGCCATCAGATACCCCTCTGGCATAATAAGCTGGCCAAAGGAGGAGATAGAAGTCACTGATATCAAGACAAGAAACCTCCTCACAATGTACTGAAAGTTTCACACCAAGTCCAGCACCCTGAGATGGTACACTAAGAGGAAAGAGGGAGGTCGGGGCTAGGGAGCTTCAGCGTCACTATCCAGGATGAAACAACTATCCAGGAATACATCAGGAAGATGGCCCCCAGTGATGAATGCAAAGAGAATGTCTCAGGCAGCTGAAGCCTAGAGTAGGGAAAGGAGGAGTAAACATCAAGGAATTATAAGCCTCTCCATGGAAGCACTAATCATGGCAACACAAGAATACGCCGTGAACTAAAGAACAACAGAGGTTGGGGAATAGAGCCGCCTCCAAGACAGTCCAGAACATAATAGCTGAGCGAAAGTGCGCAAGAGGCAGGCGGGTATGGAATTAATGAAACGCCATAACCAAGTGGTGGGAAACAGAAACATCTGTGCCGACGATGGGTTGGAAGTGCCATAGTTAAAGTGGGAAATACCTCCAAAGGTAGTGAAGAATAACAGAGCTCAGATCCTGTGGGACATCTAGATCCAGACTGATAAAAGGTGATGGCTAACCAACCGGACATTGTGGCGGTCGACAAACTGCAGAAGAAGGCAGTGATAGATGTAGCGATTCCAAGCGACAGCAACATCAAGAAGAAGCTAGAAAAATACCAAGGGCTGAAGGAGCACGTTAAGAAGATATGGCAACTGAAGGCAACAATGATGCCAGTCACACTGGGAGAGTGGTTCCAACCTGGAAACATCATCAGAGATCTTTGTCCAGAGGAGCAGAGTCACAGGAACAGCTGAAGTGCCGGCGCCCAGGCCTCTGGTAGAGGACCCAAGATGGAAGGGGGGCGACCGCCCACCACAGGGGTGAGTGTGGAGGTTATATTGGAGCTAATTGGTTGGAGCTTATATTGATCATATAACAATAAACTATGTAAATATGTTCCTGTGCACAGTTAAAATGAATAAAATTGAGTCATTGTTCAAATATTTCTGGGCCTGAACATAGCTTTTGTTGGATGAATAAAATGCGGTGCGATTACACTGTAAATTTATTCGGCATTCTCATACTGCATGTAGGAGCAAAGAAGCAAAAATAGTTCATTTTCTTTAGATTGTTCTGCTTTTACATACCGCCAGTGAATCCTACATTAGATGAGAGTTTCGTAGGAAGGTGTGGAGAAGGTTGGCTCAAAATAATCCCTTTACTTTTCCTCCTCAAAGGTGTCAAAACGATTCTTAACACTAAAGGGTGTGGAGAAATCTACTTCAACATAACTTGAGGTGATAATTAGAATTCCCACATTAAAAGTGAAAATCGAGTCAACAATCGGAGGCTTTCAGAGCAACTGTGAAACATCTGTTCTTACAACACCCTGGATCACTTCAACTTAAGTCCAACTTCAGTACAATAAGGTCTGTGTTTAAGCGACCCCTAACTAACAACCAGGTGTAGCTCTCGCCACCTATTGTTCATTAATACAACACTTAAACATAAACAATACAACAGAGAATATAATAGAACAAAATAACAGATTGAATGCATAATAATGGGGATGACCCAATTTAAATCTTTCTAAAGTCTCAAAGTCCAGCTTTAAGCCTTATCCAAATACCAGCATTTTATTTACCATTTGCTTTGCAGAACTTGGATCCTTTCTTACCTATACAACAAGACGTTGACATTTATGTCTGCAAACTTATTTGGTGGGCTCGTATTAGTTTGAGCTCCTCTAGTTCCTATTAAGATCAAGCTTAATGCTGCACTAGAGAATTTAATTTTGGAGTGAGTTCTGTGAAATTTGTGGAAACAAAGAAGATGTATTAACTTCTCAAATGAAAGCAAAGACTTAGAAATGACTGGCTCCTACATAAGAACTTTTTTCTTTCTTTCTGGGGCTCTGATGGTATTTGATAACCGACTCTCAAAAGCTGCCTTACGGACACTGTGGAGTATTTCTCCATTATTTTTTCATCAATCAAGCCGGTGAAAATTCTGGAGTCGAATCCAATGGAGACACGTGCGTTTGAAAGGTGTGGAGTTGTCCATAAAGGCACAAGCTTCACAAAGCCCTGAGCTCAATCCATTCAATACTTTAACACCTGCTTTTAGGCAGTTCTTACTGCTAACTCCAACTTATTATGCCCAAGTTGTTTAAGCAAATGCCAAAAAGCCAAGTATTTCCAGGGAAATATTCCTATTTTTAACATGACTTTCTGTGGCATGAGATTCCCGAGCATACATTATTCACTGATGTTAATGACTTCGTGGTCACTCCTCACCTGTGTTGTGTCTACATGGACAAAGTGAGGAACAATAACAGGTGAATTTGTTGTGAATTCTAGAATTTATGTTCAGAAAAGGAAAACGCATAAGTAGCCTTTTCTGACTGTAGAGAGCAGATCACCAGAGAAAACCTGATAGCAAACCGATTCCAAAATCATTTGGAATGAATTGTGTACATAATGGAGCTGCATTCCTACACATGACCATTCTTTGAAAGTGAAACATAAATAAATTGACATATCAACACGAGGTAGATGTGATTCAAGATTGTGATTTTGCTCCTCAGCTGAGAGAAAGCAGGGGTTAAAGGGGTTGGTCAAATATATGTATTAAAACCACTACTGTTCGTATTCTTGGGTAAAAACGACTTTTTCCAACTTCATTTCCCCATCTGACATTTAAAAGAGAGCAGTTTAGTTTTCGGTTCCTCTGTTGTGAACATTTCACCAACACTAAAGCACGTCTCTCTCGGGGTGAGAGCGTCAGATGTGCTTTCATTCAGTTAAATGCCACTTTCAATTATAGGTGTTTTTCTGTCGTGAATCGACAGAGGAGATCCATTTCAATAATTTGCTCCGATTCGCTCCGGACCACTGTCCCTCCTCAAAATACACGTTAAACGGGTCAAACACACAAAAGTTTTGACCCCATTTCCACGCAGAAAACCACTCTCATGGTAACGAGGCTTGTAGATCAGAACCATTACAGCTAATGAGCTCTTTAGAAAATGCAGACCTATTGTCTAAAAATGTGCACAGAGGAAAAGCTGTTTTTTTTTATATATTCCGGCGAGAAGTGCTTCATCCTTTCACATTTGCCTTAAAACAACTGTCTGACGTCTTTCTATGGCAGAATCATAGTTCAGCATACGACTTGAAGCTTGTCGATGAACCCTAATTTCTTTATTCACAGCCGTGAAGAAACTGGTGCTTGTGCAATTCACAGTACACTGTAGGTGGATAAAAAACAACTCAACAAACAGGGACCCCCTCGCCGTGGGTAAATTTGTACAGAAAAACAACCACTTGTGTTTTCCCCAAAAGAAAAGATTACAGTAAACAAAAACATTCATACGAGTACCTGACTACTCAGAAACGATTAAACATCTTTAACGTCTTTAGAGCTGCATCCGACTCTTGATTTTTTTCAAGCGAGCAGCTCCAAAGAAGCAGAGTCAAAACATGATATTTGCTTTCATTATCTGAGAGAAAAATTTCCTACAAGACAACAACAATTACACTTTCTTTGGAGTTGTCACAGTTTCTGAATTAGATCATATTAGGTTTGATTAAATCAGATCAACTCAGCTGCTTCTCTGGGAGGTCTAGGTTGCCTCAGCGGGAACTGTGAATTAGAAACAGCATGAAGATGAATATCAGATTAACACTGTTTAACAAAGGGATGGTAATTTTCATTCACTCAGATGCTTTGCTGTCTCTTTTTAAGATCTTATTGACTTTAGTCTCTTGTTTATTTGTCTCCAGGGTTTCTGTCCTTACTTAAAAAAAGGAAACCTTTCGAAAAATTATGTAAACTGGGTGTAGACTCAAGCCCGTTCATTAAAGTTTCATTTAATCGTGTGTCAGCACAAGTTAGTCTTTGCTTTGCTGTAGTGAGACACAGATAGTGGCTGTAATCGCAGACAGCCAACACTGTCTGCCTTATTAACCAGTAAAGTCTACATGAGGAGGTAGAAGTTGTGTTAATGAGCACAGCTGGCTTTTATACTTTAGTTTTCTTCTCACTCAACAACAGACCAGGTTAAGGAATCACATTTTTTCAATGGGATTAGGGAAAATCCCTGGTTTGGGTTGAAATGCATTCCTATACAGGCTATATTAAGACAAAATACATTTTCAACAAAGTAATCCATTAAGTGAACAGACACATGAGTTTTATAGTGCTGCCAAAGATACCTGCACTTACTGGCAGTTCAGCGTTCTGCTGGATGAACAATGAATGTTGGCTACTTCAGATTCGGTCGTTTCCAGGAAGAGACCAGTACTCTGACAGACAAAGGTTGTGCCGAGTCACAATTGTGACAAGGAGGCAGTGATTCAGCAGGAAAATATGCTGGCAGGCTTTCTGGAAACATTAAGACTTCATAGTTTGGTAAACCTGATTCAACTATCCTTTTAGCTTTGTTTTGGTCTCCAAATAACTGAGTTTTTCTAACGTGGAAAAAGTGGTGTATTCTTATATTCTTACAGCTTTGAATCTAAACATGATGTCTGGCTTGAAAGTTATGTAACTACACAAAATAATGGATCCACGGAGTGAAAAGTCAAAACAATCATCTCTGACGTGTATTTCTTTAAGTAATTCGATGCATTTCTTTAGCTCGCTCTGTTATTGATGATTGACCAAACATAACCTTTTATAAGCCCATTCTTATTAAGAGCAATGGTAAATATGATGCCTTTATTCCACAAGCGTAGTCGTGCTATATCTAAAATATACATCATTTAAAAGCAAGGGTTGAGACAAAGTCACGCTCTGAGACGTGAACCTGCATTAGCAGCTGCCGACCAACCACTTATTCTAACAACACAATTACTGTATGTTCAAGCAGACTTTTGGCCTTTTGACCACCTGATAAATGAGAGGAAAAAAACTGCTTTCATTTGTGTAAATGCGTGCATTTGTCTGTAGCGGAGTGTTTGTCTGCCTTCGGCGTTACCTTCCATCTCTTTCTATGGGTCGAAACATTTTTTAATGTCTCATGTTGTATGCCAACTTGAATATGTACCATCCCATCAACATGCCCCAGCCCGTTGATTCGTGCAGCTTGCAAAAGTGTGGTTATATAACCACCGCTGCCAACTTGGCGACTTCATTCGTGGATTAAAGTTTCTTAGCGGCAAATCGAACAACTTTTAGGACAAACAGTCCCTTGCAAGCACTGCCCCGTGAGATCGCAGTCTGTCTCTTCCACAGCAGGAACAACTCTCTCTGCTTTCAGTCTGTTCGCTCAGCAGTGGAGGGAAGCAGCAGCAGCAGCACCTGCTAGACTGCAATTTCTGAGTCGAAGAAAATAATTGAATCCAGTCGTTTCCTACTTTCTCTCTGGGTGATCATTGCACATGTAAATATAGCCAAAATCACAGCACAGGTGCTGTCCTCAGCATATGTGGAAAGTTATTTCCTCAGAAGAACCTGCAGCTAAGGAAAACATCTGAATTTTATCTGAACAGAGCCACAGCCTGGAAAAATGCCTTGGAACTTGCTGCTTGTTCATGTCTTGTCATAATGGGTCATTTTTATTCACGATTTAAGGCTCATCCATCCAAATGACAACAGAAGCAGAAAATCATGTGAATGAGAACATATTTAATAGGAACTCAGCTTTAATGCAGTATATGAACATGCAGATTGACCCTAATTTACCCTGAAACCTTTTTTATCTTTTGTTCACACATTATTTCCTCCATTGAATGATTAAATTATCGCTTTCAGCCATTTCCGACTGGTTGCCTCCTCGCTCATAACAAGTTGTGACTGTAGCATGCTTTACATTGCAGATAAACATAGAGGAAGCCATTCGTATGACTAGGGAGACATTCACGACTCTAAAAATGAAGCACATAATTTCTTTTTGTTTATTTTAAACAGATACTAGATGTCAACAGACTGTCTAAAAAGCTAAATGAACTCCATTTTCAACTAGACACCACTTGCCACAGTTGTTACTGCACATGGCTCCTTATTTCCATGTTGCTCCCAGAAGACACATTTAGCTCTCCATGTCCATGCCATGGTTTTGACCCTATTTGACCAACCTCTGTTGGCCGTCTTAATGGTGTCCCTTTCTACCTCAGAAGAACCCAGTGCGCTCTGGAAGGCCATGTGATGTTCTGCAGACAGTTGGAAGTGTCACTTGTGCTGCGTTATCCTTCTCTCTTCTCTGTCAAAGCTGAACCACAGTGGCAGGCATGACTCACCGAGGAGCTGTACTTTCTAACGACATGAGAGCGGAGGCTGAGTCAATCTGACCTGACAGTCTTGCATAAATCACGGCCCTTCGATTTAAGTTGCTTTGAGGAGTGTCAACAAATCCACAGGAGGAATATTAGGCTCTGCTGTAGGTAGGGACTCCGCCTCTGAGAACTCATTATGGGGTGTCTCCCTTCATGCTGTGCCAGGCTGTGCTGACTGACTTGCAGAGCTTATTTCTGATTCACTGGCAGAAGCCTGCGTTTTCAAGTCCCGACTTGTGATAAGGGTACGCCAGCGTTCCAAAGACTGTTCCAGGAGAAATACGAAGATTTTAAATAGCTGACTTTTGGGGGAGAGCAAATTCAATACTTTGAATGTGATGCAACATAAAAAAGAGCTAAGAGCCTTGAGAAAGGTGCTCGGAAGTAGAACAGTAAATGCTATTAAATGGTAATGCACCTAGAACAAGCTCTCTCTGTAAGCTTTTATTCATTTTGTTTATGGTCTATAGAGAAAAATGATGAGAAGGCAGTTTGGGAAATTACTGCTACACAGCATTTAGCTTCTGATCTTGCCGTTAATCATTCCACTTGAAAGTGTTAAAAACAACAAAAGGGCTGTTTTCTCTCCCACTTTAAAAACAAACTAATGCATTTTTTTTTTCATCTATGAATTAAAGAAAGAAATTGTTTAGAAGTTATTTAAACCATCATGAGACAAGGCAGAAGCACTGCTGAGGAATTAAGTTTAAAGCGGAACTATGCAACTTTTTCATGGTCATAAAATTGCTTGGCAATCATCAGATTGCTTGGCTGACCCGTTCTGATGAAAACGGTGACATTTCCATCTCCATCTGGTGGCCCTAGACCGAAACAGCGCTTGCAACTTTGCCTGTGGCGCCGCGTGCTTTGTTTACCTCTGGAAGTCTCGCGACACACGAGAGCCGAGAACTACTGCTTCACGGCAGGTCGTTAAGGGCTCTGAGCCGAGCCAGGTAGCCTGATAAGACACACCCTCTCTCCATTAGCTGTCGACGGCTCTCCAACCACAGCCCTTTTACAGACAGCCGTTCCACTTCCTATTCGCCCCATTATAAAAAATTTGGCTGCAGTTCAGTTGATTTTGTCTGGGGGCGCTGGCGAGCGAGTGCAGAATGACCATTTTCCATAGGGCTGGCGCTAATAACTCAAAAAATGTCCCCGCTAGCGGCTGAAACCTGAAAATAATACTGTGATTTCTGACAGAGGGATGTGGATTTATATCGAAAGTACAATAACCTGGGAGTTATGGCTTTCTGTTTTCTTACAGGTCTGGCATTTGCGAGTCAGTATCCGCTAGCATCTAGCTAACGGAATCTGAAGAACGCACGGCTGATTACGACCGGCTGCTTTACGGCACTCGTCCACTGTGCCAGAGTGCTAACCTGGTGCCGCTAACAACAACCAAAGCTAAACCAGAGGCTAGTCAGAGAGTATGTAAAAGGGCTGTGCTGAAATCTGTAACTATTTGAGCTAACACCTCTCTGCTAGCTCAGCGCTAGGACTGACCATGCCGTAAAGTGATGCCACATGCGTGACGTCACTCGGGATGAAATACTGACAATAAATGTGTATTTTAAACAAATCTAGTGAGTCTAAAAAATCAAACCAAGTGCCGTTTGAAAGGATAATTTATCCTGCCTTTAGGAAAATTAAAATGAAAAAATATAAAAAATTCTATCAAAAGCAATGGCTGCATCTAAGGTGGATTTCATAGTACCACCATAGAGTTCGGCGTGCTCTGCACTGCTTCGTTGGCGCCCCTAGAGTGCAGTACCACCCGGAAATAGCCGCCAGTTTTCCCTCTCCTCATAATAGAGACTCTCTGCTCCAACTCTCTGCCAGTGTCTTGGAAAATAAACCGTAAATTGCCTCTGGTGGGTTTACGACAGTCTGGCTAGACTGTCGCCTTATTTTCTACGGAGCTCCCCCTACAGCTTTGGGGTGTGTATTGCATGGTAAACAAACCCCGTATTACTGAAAGTTGCATGGCGCCGCTTTAAATAACAAAATGTACATTGAAAGATGAATATCCTCCCTCACAAAGACAACAAATATCAGCTGACACCCTCAGATAGAAATGCAACACACAGCTGCGCAAATCAGGTACTGAACGTAGCACGAATGTCGTAAACATGACCAAATCCTGACGCACACATCACCCAAATAACACCAGCGCCCTTTGGATTCCACTCATTACAGAAATGCTCAACTATAGACAGTTTCAGAAAAGTAGACTTTTATAGCTTTGGGACAATTCTCTGTGATATCTATGTGTTATTTAATCAAATGTTATAGAGCTAAACACCAGTGAGGACTGACATGAGATCCTTTCAATTGATGATCGAGACATCAAGAAATGTCATGAAATGTGGTGCTCTGTTACTTTGCTACTCTGTGGCATGGGAGGGAGGGCTATAGAAGCCCTCGGTTTACGTGTCTGTCAATGTCATGTCTTTTCAGGATCACTGTTCAAGGCAAACAGCAAGGATAAAGGACGACAGGGAGGAGAACTGGTACATTGCTGCGAGGGGGCTGGTAGGTCAAAGCACCTTCTTCTCAGTTGACGCTAGTGGATACTGTGCTCCTCAACGTTTTGAAGGATGAAAAAATAACATGAAATGTATGATGCCAATAGGCCAGGGGAAAGAAAAAAAAAGCAACACAGCACAAACTGGGTGTTTGTGCAAAATGCTGAGGGTGGGAGAGAGAGAAAGTCCATTTCTCTCATCTGACAACCAACAGGTTCTTATTCAAACAGCAGTCGCATTATACTTAACGCCAGCTTCCACAAAACTCTGCCATGAGCTGCCATGATTTTAGATTTTTTTTGTGAGATTTAAAGGATTTTCAAGGAAAACACAAACATGATAAACGGCTATTACCACTCCAAAAAACAGAGTGAGCCGACTTGATTAAACCTGCAAGCTTTTCCAGATCAATAAACTAAATAGGTGATTAACATTACCCACATTTCAATACTTTGCACTGATACAATGCCTGCTGCTTACAGAGGAAGGTTTAGAAACATTAAGCTTGTGCTAGAATAAACTCGGCATTTTCAGACTGTCGGTGCGGTTAATTCATACTTTTTGTGAAGAGACAAGAGACTTGTGTAGGTTTTCAGGCAGCGACGTCAGCATTTATTTACAACACTTTTGAGATACTAACACCATCACATTACTGGGGGCAACTAAGTGCTTTTATAGCTGCCTGCTGTAGCTCAGCAACTGGAACAGCCTAATGAGGCGATGCTGGACAAACCAGAGAATCACAAAATATTTACATACAACCAACACCCTAAATGATAGAAAATAGAAAATAAATATTTGCTAATGCACATTCCTGTAAATAATTCAGTTACACATACTTTGCAATATTATTCCAATCAAATAGTACATTCTTCTGTATTAGTAGTACAGCAGATAATGTTTTGCAACTAATATAGCTAATATTTGCCCCATGAATTGAATGGAATGCAAAGTTTTTCTAATTTTTTTTTATGTAAATCCTAATCACCATATGACTGCAGAAGATGTATAATTTCTTCTTTTGTAGCGTGGAACGTCTTGGTCCAAATATTGAATTTTAAAGGTCACTTTTTACTAGCTGAGATATCAGTCTGCATCACTCCGACTCCTGCAGACAGACTTTTTTTTCAAGGCATATGGACAGACGTGCAGTCCTCCAAAAGCCTAACAGCATGTAGGCTCTGGAGAGGACGCTACATGTTGATCCAATGCCAGTTGGTTGAAGGTTTGCTCGATTCAGGAGCGGTTGGCAACAACACATTTCATAACAAAGAGCACGAGTGCCAAAAATGATGAATGGCAAAGAAGCACAGGTGAAAAGCACAGCTAACAAGCAGACTGGACGGACGCTTTATTATGTAACACAAAGCAGGTCTTTGTGACCTTTAGCAGAGCTCTTTTGCAAAGTAGAGCAAAGTTAAATTACCAACAAAAGCACCAACACCACCAAGAGCAAAAAGGCTTCTACTTTTTTGGGTTTTTTTGGAAAATAATAAGTAAAGGAAAAAGAAAAACTTACAAACATCACTTGGATGTGGACAAATGTTATTTGAATTGATATTTATCCATTAATGCTCATCTGGCACAAACTTGCATACCTCTCATTCACTTGCATCTCTTGGTCGCTTCAATTCTTTGCATTATCAAATGTAAAAACAAACAATTATACAGGAGCCAGCTTCTTAAACCCAAGTGCAACACTGTTATCAGACACTGTCGACAGTAAATACCGATTTAATCAATTTCTTTTCTTCATTCGTTTCTTTTTTCTGGCTTATGAACAAGAGAACTGGATCGTTGCTTTTCAGAATCTCCCCTCTAAATGGCAAACTAAGTAAACAAATCACACTGGCATATAAGGGCATGGGAAAACTACCAATTCCAAAAATGTCTGAAAAATGTATTTGCAGTGCAGATCGCATAGTGCAGATCTCAGATAATTTTCTTTCAAAACTGCAACCACCCACAGGCTTATAAAGCTCCAGCTGGCAAGCGATCCTGAGGAGAACAGATTCTACCCCAGCAGGGGCCACAGGGATGCAGCAGGAGAGAGTAAAAGAAGCTCATTCTGTTGATTAAATTTAGTTGATTTAGCTTCTTGGCTTCTCCAGGGTGACTTGGAGCTCGCAGATTATCAACCCCTTAAATGGTCGATCTTTTGTGAGATGCTTTCCTTCTGCAAGAGATGCATTTTTCTTCCGTACAGCTGCAAAAAAAAAAATAAAAGAAAGGTGCCTTCCAGCTTCTGGCTGACATGTTGATTTTGTGATGGCCCTTTCAAACTGCTTCACATCTCTACCCAGCAAGTTTAATGTGCAGTTGCAGAGAACAGGTAGTCCAGGTCAGATTCATTGACATTCCTAAATATCAAATTTTCATCAGATTACTGCCCAAGAGCCAATTTTTGTAGAATCGGTGTGTCTTGATAAAACTTTCAAATGTACCTAACAAAGGAAAAAAGTGACTAGCATATTCAACAACATTTGTCTGTTGGAACCTCTGGAAACAATGACGGCCTCTTCGTGTTTCTTGATGCAGTCTATAAGCTGTAGTTTCAGCCACTTTTAAATTCAAATTGCCTTCGAGCTCTTTTAAGGTGCCAGGAGTCCTTTTTTTTCCAAATGCATATTGCAGCTTATCCACACATTTTCAATAATATTGAGGTCAGGACTCACTCCTGGCCAGATTAAATCTGTCCATCTTTTCTATCTTTTCGAGAAAAGTCTCCACCATGCTTTACTCAGGGCAGGGTTTTTTCTTTTTCCTTATGGGCTTTATGTCGTCACCTGCACACAAACCGATGAACTGCATTCCCAAACAGCTGAAGCTCTGCTTTTTTTTGTTGTTGTTTACCTCCACACAAGTAAGAAGCATCTTGACTGTGAAACTATCTGTTATAATTACAAACTTTTGAAACATGGACATCAAGATTTTTGACAACTATCTTGTGGGTTTTGGAGTTGTTACACCTTGTGATAAAAGCATTTGTGATGCTCTTCGATTGATAGTTCTCCAGTCATCACAAGTGTGACTAATAAATTGGAAGTAGATGCCCAGTGAAACCATCGGTCATTGGCTAATTTGGATCTTGTGAAACTACAGATGATGTTTTTAATCTGTTTAGTGAACTCATTTAAATTCTTAAAATGTGTCTAGCATATAATATGTATGTATGCATTCTGATTTCTTTTTGTCACTGTCTGATAATGCAAAACCGGTTAAGTTGAATTTATTTCTTAAGATCGTCTGAGGTTACAATTTAAGAGTGCCAAAGACTTGGACCAGGCTTGTAATTGCTTTCCATCATTTCCACTTTTGAGAGTACACATTTGTTAAAAGATGTAGCTTTTCAAGGGAAGAATTTCACAGGTATGAATATGTGTTTTCTCTATTTTGGGAGACATGATTAACCAGAAAGCATACTTTTATGAGCAAAAACACATTTTGAACTAGTTTACATATTCATGTTGGATGAAAAAGCCTTTCAAAGAGAAGTAAGTAATAAAGATTCAGTCGGTACTTACTGATATACTTTCAGCTTGTAACACTGGCTTTTCAAAAAGAGAAACTCCCAATCTGTTCCATAGTCTATGGCCAGCTTCTTCTGCAGATCGCTGAGGAAACAAAGGTACAGAAGATCAGTGCTGCACTTTAAACTAGATCATTTAATCATGTTAATATTAGCAAATAGATGTAATTATGACAAGGGAGCGGTTTTAAAATAAGCCTAAACTTTAACAGTTTCAAGGTTTTGTATAAAATGCACAGCCCAACATAACAAGAAGACCAAACAGTCTTTTAATGAATAAGAAAGCCGCTTTATAACATCTGGGTGACTCAGAACTGTGCTGACAGTGAAGCTTTATTATTTTTATTTTTTTTCCTTTTTGGTGATAGTGTGTTGATGAGGTGGCCCCTTAAAGCCCATTTCTATGCAGTGTCTCCAATTATTTCAGCCAGTGAGGGCTGCACTTCTTCACAAATGGCAGATAAGGCAAGTGAGTCCTATCTCTAACAGTTCACAAGACCTCATTTCCATATCCATATCCCAGGATTGCTAATGGGGTTAACAAATGTTTAGGGAGGGTGATTGTTCCGCATGAGGTTGATCAGGTAAAACGGTGTAGGGGGATGAATCGCGAGAGCTGCACAGTGGTGTGGAGGGTTCCTGGTTCCATTACCAGCTGGAGCCTTTCTGTGTGGAGTTTGCCTGTTTTCCCACCATCCAAAAACATAGGAGTGAGTGTGAGCGTGCGTGGTTGTGTGTCTCGTTTGTCTGTGATGGACTGGCGACCTGTACAGGGTGTAGCCTGCTTCTCGCCCAATGACAGCTGGGACAGGCTCCAGCCCCCCTGCAACACTAAGCGGGTACAGAAAAACGGATGGATGGATGAATCAGGGTCAGAAAAGGGATGCAGGTTGGAACCATGTGTGTCATTGTTTTGTATATAAATCGCTCTTTCCAGCATAAACTCTGTAAGAGGGAAAAGACTTTCATTTTACACTATTACTAAAAGGTATGAAAACACAAATGTCCCATCACAGTAACATCTACATAATAACAAATGGCATGCCCTAAGGAGAAGACAAACTAAAAAACCTTTATATGGTGCTCCAACACAAATAGCAGTGTTAAATTTGACCAAGAGGAATGAGAGCAAGGATCTAGATCACATGAAAATATCCCAACTAATTTTCCCTATTTTAGCCTGGTGAAAGGATTTGTTTACGGGGTAAAAATCTTGACCTTTGTGCTTAACGCTCCTGTCTACTCAGTGTAATGAACCGTTTGCAAGCCCAAAGGGCCACCAAAGCTTCTTGTCAGCTATTACTGTCTGGCTCAGAGCTCGGTGGAAACATCTGAGTGGGAGCGCGCAACAGGAATTCGCACTCAAACGTGTTCATGTTTTTATTTTTTCTTTCCTGTCTTCTCAGCTGTTGTAAAGCATGTTAGACTGTGACAGTCTATGGTGATGTTCAGGAATCGCAAGGAGTTGAGCAGGATGCCACACGGCTTCTTGAGGATGAATTATAACACCGTAAATAAAATATGCAGCTATTTTGTTGACATCAGTAGATCATTTTGCTATGTCATCCCAGAAACAACAAGAAGTTTCAACAAAATGCCACAAAGAATTTTGGATAACTCATATCCAGGCTGACGCTCTTATGCGCAAAGTAGGTAGGACAGAGGCCTGCACAGCACAGCAGAGCACAGCAGGCAACCAATAGAGTTTGTTTTTCTTCATTAAAATTAGCCTTAGGTATCACACAGTGCAAATTCATTACTGTGCAGCTTTCCAGACTACTTTAGCAGAGAAGAATGGAGTCTATTTTAAGTCCTGGTCAGGTTATCATGACTCCCTGCTTACAGTAGCAATGTGAGAAGCAAATGCGTCATCCACAAAAAGTGCAAATTGTTGAGGATTTGACTGCCAACGTGTGACAACAGAAGCTAACCTCCTCCCGTAATTCTTTATTTTCCCCTCACCTTATTTCCATGTTGACTGTCTCATAGGCTTCTTCTACCTTCTTCAGATTGGTAGCCTCCCACTCTGCAGCTAGACAAAACAAAAGGTCAGAAAAATTAACAATGCAGAGTTGTTGCATCTCAGCAGCTGTGTGTTGCCAAACAGTGGGTTCTTAATATAGGCTGATAAGTAGGACTGTGAGAGGAACGAGGCAGCACAAAAGCAGGGGAAAAAAAAAATACTTTCAGGTGTGTTAAGAGAAGAGACGCAGGCTTATTAATCTCTTCACAGTTAAAATTGTGCAAACTCAGACTGAAAAAGAAAACAAGTCAGAGGGAATGTAAGGGCAGCAGATACATCTATGTTACATGTATCTTTGTCACACACGTATCTTTAATGTATGACAGTAACACAAGTAGAAAGCCGGAGCTAATTGAAATCCACTCATCACTGTAACAGCAACAGATATTCTACTAATGCAAGTCATGAAGTGCAATATAAACCCTGATAAAAGTTATTTATTTGGTCTGAAGTTGATCAATCAAAATCTCATTACCTATAAAGTTACTGTTGTCAACATTTAATGCGTCTGTTTGCACGGCCTAGCAGGCACTGAGCAACATTTGCATGCATTTTGGTTCAGGTTTTTGATAAAAGTCGGATCAATATACACTCCTCCGTTCACTCTATTTGTCTTTATGTCAGAGGTTTTGAACTGAAAACGTCACAACCCGAAGAATGCTATGTTGAAAGAAGTATGTGACAGATATTGAAATAAAACTCAGACAAAAGGTTACATACTGTGTGCTCTTCACCTGTAATCTGTCATCTTTTTAAACACTGTGTATAAAGTATCAAGTACAGTTGCAAATATCATTTGTTTGATGTTGTTGTGGACTGAAACTCTTTAATATGAGCTCTAAATTTTGTATTAATTTATTTATTAAACGTATTAATTAATTCCCCCCACTGGGGGATGAATAAAGTGTTTTTCTATTCTATTCTTTCTTCTAAAATCTGCAATCTGAAGTCTCCACTAAAAATGTACGCGTGGACTGTTCAGCATTAAACTTGAACTGATATTGATATTTAACAGAGTGGGAGAAAACAAAAAAGTCTATTTAACCTGCAACAGCATTCACAGTTTTTACTCTAGCTGAGTCATTCCTTCTTGAAAACATAGTAAAATCTGTCTTCTCCCACACAGTGGAACTCTCCATGGCAAACAGTCCTGCATTTTTTAAGATGCCTCCAAAATAACAGGAACACCACCAACAGCCCCAAGACAAAATGTGAGCAAACCAGGAGGGACTCCGTTTTTAATTCACCGGCATGTCCACATATTTCACTACAAATGTCACAACCGGGGTGCTCAGAGCGGCACAACTGTGTCTTTTTTTTTCTGGTTTCAGTCGATTTGATTAAGTTTTCAGTCAGAGTGGGAACGAATGTTGTACTTAATATCACCATAGCAACATCACCTGCCAATCAGATCTCATAGTTGACATTTGATAATCAGCAGCTTCTCCACACACTTTTAGATTCAGCTTCAACCTAGCAGTTAGCAAGAGACAAGGAATGGGTACTTTTGGCAATCCCAAAGACTTTCTCCAGAAAATGCATTGTCCCTGTTCCGGCACCAAAAATAAACCTTTTCCACTTGCCCTCAGTGACTAAAGACCTGTTGCCCTAACATCCCGCACCATGAAAATCCTGGAGCCAGATACATAAATAATGCATACATTTAAAAATGTTATAGGCCTTTTCCTCCACAGAAACCGGTATTCATGACCTCACGCACTCTTCAGACCAGGTGTGCACACATTTTATCGTAATATAACCCTGAGATGAGGTCATCAGACAAAGCTGATAGCTTCTCACTTTTTTTTTAGTTTAACCGGCTGTAGAAATCAAGTTCGTGTATGTGCAAATACAGTATTTTTTTATTTTTGAGATTTATAAAATAGAACCCTATATACACATACCTTTATAAATCTGGTAAAAAATACAAACATACACACATCTCTGCCTTTGTGCGTACATACAGACATACATCCGGCCTCTGGAGAGTCGCAAATGAACCCCTTTCAGGACCCACTGCAGTTGGCCTATCGTTAATGGTTAAAGATGCCATCATGGAGCTGCTTCAGCGAGCCCACTCTCATTTGGACAAAGCAGGCAGCACAGTGAGGATCGTGATCTTTGATTTCTCCAGTGTTTTTAATACAATTCAGCCTGAACTGTTGGATGCCTCCACAACCACCTCAATTATTGACTACTTGCCAAAACAGACCACAGTTTGTGAAATTGTAGGGTTTTTTTTTTATTCTGAGAAGGTGGTCAGCAGCACAGGTGGACCACAGGGAACTGTACTCTTCTCTTTACTCTTTACACCTCAGACTTCAGGTAAAACTGGAATCCTGTCAACTCCAGAAAAGCTCAGATACCTCTGCAGTTGTTGAGTGTATCAGTGATTCACAAGGAAATTGGTCAATAACCACCTCATCTTAAACACGAACAAAACAAAGAGATGATTGTGGATTTAAGGAGGACCAGGAATAAGGCAAACTCCACTCCCATACTGGGAGATGAGGCCCAGGTGGTGGAGGACAACATATTCATCTATGAAAAAATCATTGTCCATCGCTGGAACATAATGGACAATGCTACCCACCCTCTAACCAACACAGTGATGAAACAATAATGTATTCAGCCAGAGGCTTCTAAGAGGCAACAAAGAGGCATACAGAAGGTCATTCCTGCTCATGACGAATAATTAGTTAACTACTTATGAAAACAAAAAGAAAATAAGTAAAGCAATACTATAATTTCCGTTTGTGAAAAGCAAAGTATCTTTTCGTTTAATTTTCATTCAAATGAAATCAAATATAATTTAATTTAATTTAGTTTCTGGAGTATTACGGTGATAAAATGCATTCTAGTAACACCAGCACATTGACTCAAAGCTTCAAATGTAATAAAAATGGACAATGTTTAAGTCTGCATTGAATTGCTGTCTATGCCTTCAAAATTGGTGACTAACCAGTCTGCTTGGTTGACAGGACATATGAAAACAGTGTGATAAACTTGTCCACACAATTCAACAATTCAGGTGGTAAGCAATCTGAAATTATAAAAAAAATACATTAATCATTAATAGAATAGAATAGAATAGAATAGAAAAATACTTTATTCATCCCCCAATGGGGGAAATTCAAATTAGTCAAGTAGTTCAAAAAAATGATTAATATTTACAATGATTGTATATTAAATAGTGACGTTTGATTCGATCATCTGTTGTGGAGCTGATGCTCATTCAAGAATGCATTTCAGTGAAGAGGCTGAAAAGGCCATTTACCTGTTTATTGCTGATGGACATGCGGATTCACTGACGTTTCTGAAAGTGGACAGGTTTATCGCTGACGTCAGAGTGAATCTCACTGGGGCCTGGCGCCGTGGCAACGGGAAGGAATGTGCATGTGGTAAGGACCAAGTGGGAAGCTGTGACAGCACTGGCCCGAATACCAATTAGCATGTTCCTTGCATGTGGTCTCAGCTGGTTTCCTTTAAAGAGCGCCCCTCTCACCTCCAAACACCCGCACATACACACGCATGCACACATTTCCCCCCACACCTATTTCTTGCTGAACCTAATACAGACGGAGTTTGTCCAACAGGCAAGCTGGGATTTTTTATTTTTTTTTCATGCTGTAATGGCTATTTTTATAGCACCAGCAAGACCAAATATTTCCCGAACCCACCCCCAAACCACCTCAAAATCACAATCTAACACACAAACATGTTCTCTCCAGCCCTGCCTTGCCCTGTTTCACTCACACACACACTCACACTAATCATTGAGCTCAGCAATGACAAAGAGGAGACACAGAATCCCATGTGGGTGACATCTGACCCGTTGCTGCATTCCAGTTGTATATGGAGGGCGTGGTGAAGGGGGGGGCTGAAGAGACGGAAGGGTAACCAGGCGAATAGAAGTACTCAGAGCAGAGAACACAGGTTAGCTAAAGCCTCCTCAATGGTCTCTGCATCAGTCAGGCCTTACAGAACCCAAAGCCAGTGTACAGTGTACCAGTGACTGCAAGATTACATTATTAGTCTAATGGTCAGTTGGTGTTATAGCATCATAGTTAGCATCATATAGCATCATTAGCTGTCATATATATCATTGTGAAAAAATAAATTCTCTACAGTTTAGATAATAATAATACATTTTATTTAAAAAGCGCTTTTTCTAAATACTCAACACCACACTATACTTTACATAAAAACAACAAAAAAACAACATAAAAACAACAAAAATACAGCATAAAATCAGCTATAAAAAAAAATAGATGTATTCACAAGGAAAATGTGGGACGAATGATTTCATATTGAAACTAATCTGACCGGTGTAAGACATTCTCCTCTTCAGGTAGTCTACAGTACTTCACTTGAGGCTGTCAAGAGGGTTGTTAAATCACAGAGGCTGTGTACAAAAATAGAAAAGGAGGAATACGTGGTATAGTATATGCCATCTCCTACTGCTGGAAGTCTCCAGTGAATACATACCTTGAGCCAGACACCGAAGATACTCTGTTTACATGCGTGTAGATCAATAGATGAGACAATTCCTCTGCAGCTCCAAGAAAAGAAGCCCGAGTCGGTGGTGTGTGCGCAGTGACTATGCTTAACAAAACAAAGGCAATGCAGCAAGGCCACCCTCAAACCAAATACTCACAGCAATACACACCTTTTAGCAAGATTATGTCAACCAACAGGCGCGTGTAGGAGGCTGGTTGGTGTCTGTTTTCAAAGGTCTTCTCTTTAAAATAAAGACTGGCAGCATGCTACACCCTCCACGTTGATTCCCGTGTGTCCTAAATGCTTTAACTCTCCACCATCTTTTTTTTTTCCTCCTCTTATTTCGACTTTAACATTCTCCTTGGCTTCAATATTTTCAGCATGAGCTCCTCCGAGTCTCCCTGTCACCCTCACCTTCCTCTGCGCAGGCTCTATTTTTTTCCAGTGTTTCTCCTCAACTGACAAACCTGCTCTGAAGGCAGAGGACGACTAAAATATAGGTTAAGGATTTTGTGTAATGAAATGTTTATGGCAGAATGTTCAAGGGGCCTTCATAATATTATCAACTGAGCTACTGATAGCATCAATAGCCACCTGCTGGCATCAAACACAACTACCCCGGGGTGAAAAGAAGTCATTTTTACTAAAGAGTTGCAATTTTTGCATTTTAGTCTCACGCAGATACCAATTACAGACATTAACCAACATGAATTGTAGATTAGTCCTAAATGGAACGTGTTCAGACACCAAGTGTACCTATAACACAAACATTGAAAACACAACCAGAGCTACGCTTTGATTTTTTTGAATGTTCCTCTCTTAATCAGTCCAAATCACACAAATGATTGTGAAACTGTAGCACAGGCTGCTGGGAGTTGAGAAGAGGTCAATCTCGCCCCCTGCATAATCGTTGTGCTGGAGTGTCTGATTGTATTAGGGTTGAGTGAATAACAGTAGCTGGCAGAAATAGCATCATGTTTTGAACCATCAGTGCAATTCATAGCCTTGTGACTGACTCAGATTGTATTCATTCTCCCACGCTCTCCTGCAACTCTCTTTTTCTCCAAAGTGGATGAAGGACAAGCGCAGCATCGCGGCGAGTTTGTATTGAAATTAAGAATGAACGCATTCACTGCCCAAATGTCATTACATCAACTAATAAAGGCCAACACAGCAGATGGTGGGCTTTAGTGACCACACATAATGTGGTCTGATGGTGAGAATACAGGCAGATGTTTCAACTGTAACGTTTATCTTTTTCTGAGGAAAAGCAAGCTGTGACGCGTTTTGTGCACCAGCACGACAAGCAAATAATAAAAATGACTAACATCAATGATTGAAACAGACAATATTTTTCTCACACAGTAGCGATTTTGGGACTGATGGCACAGAGCAAAAACAAGCAACTCAAGGTTTTCATCTTTTAATTCTTGGGAACTGGAGGGGAAATAAAATAAATGATGTCCATATATCATGTACAGTAAGTGTGGTTACACGGGAAATGGAAATAACTTTTCTGAATAAGTTCTGACACACTGATAATTGCACTCACATGACCGATCACGTGAATGATCATCTGTTTCTGCCTCTAGAGGAGAAACATGGTACAATAATCACATCGTGCCCAACTGAACAAATCTCTCGTCCAACACATATATGTCCAAGGCGACTGTTTTTGAGCCATTCGTAACCTTGCACATGCTAACATAACATTGCCTGGTTTATTTGATGTTTCCATGGCTTTCAAACACAGCCAGCACCCAGCTTTGAATAAAGGCTGTAATTAAAGTGAATGAGCAGCAAATCTGCCACAAATAGTTTTTACAAGAGCTGAGCCGAATACATTAACCCATGCAAAACCTGCAGAATCTGTAAAAGAAGCTGTATTAATCTGCATTCTGTCTGAAATCAGCAGGACTCAACTTCTTTAGTTTGCGAAAACAAGTCAGATTAAATCGAAGTCTTTACGGAAATTACCCGTATGCAGGTTTATGTTCTGAGCAGCTGGTTCGAATTCAGCGTCAGTACAGCATGATGTGTGTTTTGCACACGATGTTCCATTTATAGTGCAACATATGGAAAAAGTAGGGTATATTCTAAGGCAACTGCCCACATCCTACCCCCACACCTCTCGAAGATGGAAGCCAAAGATCACTTCACTGCACAGTTTGTCAAAATTAGACTTAGTCATGAAAAATGTGAAAGGTTATGAAAAGTGTGTGAGGAGGAAGTGCATCGAACGCTGCTGTGACATGCTGCGTGTTGTGTGGACAGCGCTTGTGTGGTTTATGAAAATGCAAGGGAAAAAAAATCATTCTCGAAAGAACGCATCTATTCTTGTTCAGTTACGATGACACATCTCATGGACACGTTCACTCTCTACAGTGAGACCAGCTAACGCATGCAGGGTCCTGGTTCCAACAACAGGCAGCACAGACTGCATGCACAAACTGGAACAGTTGGAAAAAATGTCACACAGGAAGCTGCAAAACATAAAACAAAGAAACCCTTTCATTACTCAACACTCGTACTTTGGGATGGAGGCAAGTCTCATCGTACTCGCATGTACTTGAGTTTTGGAACTATATATTTCCAGCCACCGGATGAAGAATGCTGTGAAGATAAAGTCACTCTTGCATGCGTGTTAAAAAGGACAGGGTCAACCAGACAGTTTCAGGTCATTCTCCCAATCAGCTATACATACCTGCCTGAAACATCAGCACCTGTAACAATAAAAACTATTTATTTACTTACTTGTTTATTTCAAATAAAAGAAAAAATGAGGTGCAAATAAAGTTTTGGAGACTATTCTGTGCATATGTTCATCTCTTTTACACAGACTTACACAGAAATCTCATTCCCTTTGGAAAGAGATGAGCTAGCAGTTTCCTTTGTTTTCAGTCTTTATGCTAAGCTAAGCTAAGTCTGGCCAGCTGCAGCGGGTCAAACATGCTTCATCTCATCCTACTAAAACAAATACATCGTTTCCATAAATAATTTCTTTATACATATTTTAGACGTTTTAAAACCAATCGAATGGAAGTTGAGATGAATGTGAGATAATAATACACAATTCATGTGAGAGCGGTCACATTCAATGCAGCGGTCGGGGTCCACAGCTCATACCGTCATCGTGATATGTAATCACATTTAAATGGAGAGAGGGCCCAATGAACGGAATAAATGGTCTGTCTGGAGTGAGTTCACTCTGCAACAACTGTGTGCTGTTTATGAATATGGATGATGTAACAAACGCCTAGGAGCTGACCTACTTCTGTGTCTCCTCTGCTCATGACTTGGTCCCCTTCCAGGGTAACTCTGTCATCTTGCAACATACTGTAATAGCAGGAAGCATGTCACTCTCGTGTACAAATCAACATGCTCCCATTTGACGGTTTTGCAAGTGATAAGCGCTGTCTGCTGGGGGAAAGTGCTCGATAGCTGGTGATGCAGCTGTAGGAATACTCGGGACTTGGTTGTGACAGGTTATTCAGTCATTGGAAGCTTACCGTTGTGACGAGTTCATCGTTTTTGCGTACCTAAATGTAAATGTTAAGGTCAAAGACATTCATTTTCTGCAGCTCAAAGGGAATACTGTTGACAAAAATAAACGACTGGTTTCTGAATGTTTACTCAAGCAGTCATGTGATGTGAATACAAGGGGATGCAGGAAGTGGAGTACATGTGTGATGGACAAGTGTGTTCAGACAAAAAGAGAGAGATCTCGACATAACTGGGGCTGCACACTGGAGACTAGTCGTCTGAACCATCTCATAAAATATCTTTATTTGGGATCATCTTGGTATGTTGCCAAACACTGTTAGCTTCAGGAGCTGGGAAAGAAAAAAAAATCTATTTGAAACAACATAAGAGACAGAGAGCTGGCAGCCTCTCAAATCAGGCTTCCAACATTTGATAAGTGAAAATGGGCTAACTCGGTGTAACCCTCGAATGGTTGCAATCCAATGCATTCCTCCTGTGGCTATCTAAACACCCAAGCAAGGGTGAGCGGCATATCTTTTCAGAGGGGAAATGCATGGGTAAAAAGAAGCTTGGTAGACTTTGTCATCCGGCTCCTCCTTGTAGCACTTCAAGTAAGCACAATTATATCTCAAGGACGGGGTGCCCTGAACCGGGGTCAGAGGTGTCGCTGAGCACCACATTAATGGCAAACCCCTCCTGTTTAACATATCACATCTAATTTGAAAAGTGCTGAGCAGAGCCTTTAATTAACATCAGGCCTTGCATAGGTTTGTAACCTGCCAGAACACCGATACCATGTTCTCTTACACACCATGTGCTGGCTCACATGCCAATTTATTTGCCGAGTGCTGAGATGCACTGGCACAGAACAGCTCCCTGGTCACCCAAATGAGGGACATGTAGAAGCGTCTGCATGTGGGAGACAGATGTGAAGGAGTGTCATTTATGTAGGGAGCTATTATGCCCACACTCCCAGGATGATATGCCTGTTAAATAAGCAACTTCAAAATGATCAGTTAACCGTTGCAGTTTTGCTGATTTTCTTAGATAGGTGGTCTAATCATCCTCATATATAGCCCTAAATTCCTGTCTGGAATGATACCTCTCTTATACAAGTTGACTATTTTTAGGTATGCCCTCATATCTTTAGAAGCAACCTCACTGAATTAGATCAAAGTGAACCCTCCTTCACAGTGCCCATATGTTCAAAGCTAATTTATTCAAAGAACTTACAGAAGCACCGTCTAAACAAGTACAATGACAAAAATAACACTTGGACTGAACAGCTTGAACAATATTAGGCTTATGAATGTTATTCTTGACTTGTCATTTTTCAAATTCATCTCTGAGTTTTGACTCTAAGTTGGGCCACTAATAGGTGGACCACTAGTGGAACACGGCACACGCATTTATTGGGGATTGGCTGTCATCAGCTGACTGAAATGAACAAAATGATGAGAAATGATTGAGAGAAGAACCAAATTAGCTAAGTGATTGTGAGCAGGTCTACAGAAGCTGATGGATTACATTACAAATGACAATAGTACAAACCAGGTATTAATCATAACAAAAAAATGTATTACTTTGATGTTTCACTAAGCTTAACATGGAAAATGAGGGTGGACATCGGAGAAGTTTAAATAGAGAAGAAGCAAAAAAACTGAGATGAATTGTCTGCCCCAGGCTTGATTAGACCACACGGGAAGAGACAGTGAAAAATTCATTCAAGCGAAACTGCTGTGCACTGCTAGACCCCCAGTGACATTCACCCTGCTGCAGCAGACAACGAGTCAAAATACTGAACAGAGACAATCCTCACTGCACCTCAGGAAAATACCCCTGTGTCTGCACAGAGATGGAGCCCCTTAGCAAAAGCAATGACAAATCTGCCTCCTGATGCCCATTTAAATGGCAGGATATGAGATGGGCGTTCAAAAATGGATCCAGAGTGGCAGTTAGCAGCTTATAATCTGTGGCAGGCACTGACTCTGCTTGGGTAGCTCATACTGCATCACGGCCCGAACCAGCAGCATTAGCACTGCGGATGACATGAGCTCTGCTAGAAACAGATGAGGTAGCACAAAGGGAAGAGCAGACAAAAGCGAACAGTCAGTTGCGGCTCAGCAAGCACCAACTGAAATAGGACCAGTGATGATCCTACCATGGACAGCGCCAGTTTGCTCCATCTAAGTCAGCACCATGGAGAGCGCTTGCTGCGCAGGCAGCATAGCCAACAAAAAAAAAACAACAAAAAAAACAGATCAGGCTGGACAAGTTGCTCACTGAGCAGCAACGACCCTTACAATCTAATGACACTGTAGACAGATTCCAGCAAAATGTCGTGTCTTTTGTGAGTAATGAAACCTCACCAAGGAGCCTGAAGAATAGAACTAGAATGAGTTCCTTTTAACCTGCAGCTCAGTTCATAATAGGAGTTTGTAGAACAGGAATTTGGTTAGTCCTCTCAGGGGAAACTACATACAGTCCAAACTGAGTCCTGTCTGTTTCTGTGCAGGATGTAATTTCTACAGACACAACTGCACTCAGAGCTGGGCTTTGGTCATGTCTCTCCGAGCAGGGCCTTTTCAGGACGTGTCAGACAAATCAGCAAAATAGAGGGCAAAGACAAACAAGCATGAGTGCACGCACACAGACATGCTGACACAACTGTGCTCTGAGATAACAACAAAGAAAGCCGTGAGTGCGACAGAGGCAGCCTATAGAATAACATTGAGTGAGGGGGAAGTGTGGTGGGGGGGGGGGGGGGGGGGGATGAATGTGTGTGTGTGTGTGTGTGTGTATAGTATGGGGTGCGGGGTGTTATTAAAAAGCCCGGGAGATGTTTTTTTCTGGAAAAAACTATTTCTGGAAACAACTATTACTGAACTGCAACCTCTGGTAAACGTTATGGAATCACCACACTTGTAGGATGTACGTTCAGTTTTCTGCTTATTTTATTAAAAAATAAAACAAATATGACTAAAAATTAGTTTTTTTAACAGCTGAACAGCCTAAAAAAATTATGGATTTCACAAGGGGAAAATCAACATTCTTCATGAATCAGGTTTCAACTCTTTTGTTGACAGATCAGCTCTGCAGGGTGGAGTCTTTTTCCACCATAAATATTCAATCGGGTTAAGATCTGGACTGTTTGTTGGCCGTGTCTTTGAGTTGATATGTCTTTCCCAAAGAAAAAAAGGCTGAACACATTTTGATCGGTGGCAAGACGCATGATCATCCTGAAAAATGACCTCAGCATCACCAAACTTCTCTTTGATTGATTAAATGAGGAAATTGTCCAAATTTTCAGTGTCCACCAGTATATTTACTGTAGAGGTAATAACTGCCATCTCCCCATGTCCTTTATTTGACATCAACCCGATATCATCAATTTGAGCAAATTAGCTTCTTTACATGTTTCATTGGACCTCCACTGATGTAAATCCCATCTCCTTCAGTTGGTTTCTTACAGTCTGGTCAACACTGACTCCTGTTTCTGCCCATTTTTTCATTTCTTTTGTTGTACAGTTTCCATTCAAAGCATATTGCTTAGAGTTTTCTTTCCCGACACTCTGACGTCTTCCTTGGTCATGCTGTATGTATCCCTTTTTCAGCCTTCCCATTTACTTTGTCCCTTCTCCCTTTTTTTGACACGGCTGCCTGGAAGCGTCCAACATCTTTTGCCAAATTCCGAGTTGAATTACATTCTTTAAAAAGTTTAATAACCCCTTCCATTGTTTCCACTGACAGCTCTCGTGTTCGGGCCATGTTTCCTCCCAATCAGCCAGGTGAAACAGCTTGTTAACCCTGCAAGCAATCTCTTAACTGCAGACTCATGGACATAATTAGACCCGTGCAGGTATTTATTGCAGATTGCATATAATTCAGATTTTTTTTTTCACTTACCTCATCTGAAAAAATAATAATAATTTCGGGGCATGTTTTACAAAGCTAGATAATTACACTCAGCTATTAAATGAAACAGTTTTGTGTCATGTCTGCTTTATTTCATTTTTCACAGATGTAAAACCTGAATGAACATCTTCCAAGAGTGATGATTCCATAATTTTGTTGTAAACTGAGCATCACAAACCATCCAATCAGAGGAAAGCTACAGAGAAGTCTCTGATGGAGGGGGTTGGCTGAGACAAGCCTGTGGTCTTCCCACAGGCAAGAACTCCTTGTGATTATGCTGTCCGCAAGTATATGTGCATGTGTGATCCTGACACATCTCTCCACAGTGCAGCCTAATCGGGGGGGAAAGAGGAAGAAGGAAGAACGACAAGTGTGAGTCAAGTCGTCACGCAACGGCTGGCGATACACTCCAGGATAGCTCTCACGGGCCCTGGAGCGCAGCTCTTTATAGCAGAAAACTCAGTTCTGACACATTCTCACAAAAGCATGACAGCACTTCACCGACATTTTGACCTACAGACAAACAGTAGAAGCAGAAATGGATGCTACGCATAATACACATGCTGCTGTCTATGACATTAGAAAATTTCTCCCCACACTCTATTGGGGACTGTCAGGATTGCAGCCGGGCCAGTCTGCTACCCATACACTCTTTGTCCACAACGAAGCCTGTATGATGCCATCAGAACAGTGAAAATGAATGAATGACACAACCCTGTGCTATCACGAAACCTGACTTTGGGACTTGTTCCAAATAACAGTCTGGATGATTCTTTTTCTCATCCATTTCTTCAATAAAAATATACGGAATACCGATACTGACACCATCAAAGATGCCTCCTAACCTGTATCGATACCACTCCTGAACAAGGTTAGCATGAGGCTTCTTCTCCTAATCTGAAGCTTGAGTTTCAAAACTTAATCACATTTTAACTACTGATTTTATCTGATTCTATCTATTGTTCTTATTTCTTTCTTTTTTGTTTAAAATTTAAATCATGCTTTTTATTTCTACTGTTTTAATGTATCTGTAAAGCACTTTGAATCGCCTTGTAGTTGAATTGTGCTGTACAAATAAACTTGCCTCGCCTTCTTTTATTTTTTTATTCAGTGTAGTAAAGTATTTTGTAAAGTTTGATAAAGGTCCACTGTCCAACTTTTGGAATGTGTTTCAGAGCTAGAAGGCAAAAATGAATGTATCTTACAAAATGAAGTAAAGCCAATGAGACAAAACATGATATATCTTTGATTAATACTGTCTGCAGTGAAATAAAAGCTTATCAAAGGTCACAACTTTTCCTGATTAAGGTAATTATCACGTTTCAAGCAGTTTTTACAGTGTATGTAAACATTTACAATTCATTTAGTTAAAATAGCACGTGGTTTTGTACAGTCATGAAGAATTGTAAAATGATCATTCTTTCAGTTGTTTAAGCCCGTTGTCTGTTTTAAATTTGCAAAAGTGCTCTAACTCAACCATACCACTTTAATTCCTCAAAAGCGCCTTTTCATTTTATTTCCAAGGGAGCCCCATCTGCTTCATTTTCTTTTACAACCATCCCCAAATCCCCCTGGGATGAGTGTGTTACCTCCTTCTCCCTCCATCTCTCCTGGCAGCGCCACAGCTATGATCAAAAGACGCCTGTATGTGCGTGCAAATGAGTGTTTGTGTGTGTCAGGGACAAGTGTGGACAAAGCAAATGGTGAACCCAACACCAAACCCTCTTGTGTCAGTTCATTATTTTCAGTGCACCAGATGCTGTCGTGGACCGAACACGCAGCTCAAGACTTTGCTGAGGGCTCTGCTTTGTGAAGGCGCGCCAGCCCTTTAAATAATACTACTACTAAAGGCGAGGGATGGGGCAACACTGATACAGCAGCCACAGCCTGATGGCAATTATTTAGACGTCCACTTGCTAATTATAATAAAGGATGACAGGTGCCTAAAACAATTTGTATGCAAACTGCCTGTGAGCTTCCGCATGTGGTTGTCCGCTTATGGTTGCAGATAAAGATAGTCGAGCCCATGTCTCGTCAAACAATCGTCTCTTGCTTTCAGCTGAGGTGTGCCACGCAGCCCCTGATGAGCATACTGTTAGTGAGAAGGTGCCTGCTGGTGGTTTCACCATTTACCTGAAGCTAACTGTAACAGACCCAGGAGGTATGAAAAACACAAGGATGGTGATCCAGGTATCTGCAATTTAAAGAGGTTTTAATTGAATGTCTGCATGGCTTTTGATTGAAATACTATGTATCGTGGGTTCTTTTCTACATCAGCTGGTTTCTTTGTGTTCGCAGATTTCTGAAAACAGATCCGAAGGTGACATCGTCCTTGATTGGTGCCTAGTTCTCCGAAAACATGACGAAAGAAAGAGAAAAGAAGAAAATCGTCTTTTTCATGAAGCATGTCTCAACAAGTTCTTGGTATGTTTGCCTGCCGAGTAATTAAAATAACCTTGTAAATTACTTTGTCTTTATGTCAACCACAGATCTACATTCCATAAAAAATGTTTTAAAAAAGGACAAATGATCAAGTGATGAATACAAAACTGGCCGTTATTTTACACAACAGTCAAATGACCTTGAACGCACCTCCTTCGCCCTTCATGATGTCATCACTACCGACAAATGTGGCCAAAAGATGGCAAAAAGTTTGCTTTCTTCCCAGTCTACTGCATCCAATCACATGTCCTCTATTTTTTCCTAAAAGACTTATAACTGCCAGAAAACCTATCACTGTACTGTTTAATATGCATGAAGACACACGGACACATAAACACAATAAACTAAACAGCTCTAAGAGCCAAATGGGGACACTGAGCTTTCCCATGGGACAGAGGGAAGTGGGAGTAGGAGTCAGTAGGTGGTAGAGGGTACATCCAATCACTGAAATCAAGGCAGTTGACTGATGAATAATTAATATGAATTGAACGCTCTCTACTTACGTTGCCGTACAAGGCTGCCATGAGTGGGAGATTGAGCTGATGCCCCTGACATGATGGGGTGACTGTGTGGTGTGTTTATACACACACTTAAGTTACGACTGTGTTACTGTCTGTCATTTTGTCTGCTTCTTCCTATTATGACTTTACTGTGTGTGTGTGTGTGTGTGTGTGTGTGTGTGTGTGTGTGTGTGTGTGTGTGTGTGTGTGTGTGTGTGTGTGTGTGTGTGTGTGAGCGCGCTTCTGTGTCTGTTAGCGAGTCATATTGACATCCTCTGCTGTGACCCTCTGACTCCTGACAACTCCAATCAGCAGGATGAGTGGGAGGCGAAGGGAGGTGGTGTGAGTCCATGAAAAACTGTTATGATGAGGGTGTGTGTCTCTAAAAGTGGTCTGATGTTTCTGAGGGAGCAGAGACGGAAAGTTTAGCATGCTAATTGGTGCTATCCAGGGACAAAAGTTCACAAAAAAGGCAAGAACGCTTGCTCTTCATCTACGCAGTGCAGTGTAAATAAACATTTTATGCCGTTGCAGATATAATAATACAAGTAGTGACAGGTCTAGTTTCATTATTTAAATGGCAGTTATACGACACATTTTTGGATTTCATCAACTTGGCAGATTGTGTTAAACTAAAAGAAGTTCATCTTCAATTCAAGACAAGAAATTCAAGAAATTTGTCCATGCAACCCACCTGAAAAGGAAAAAAGGACTGTTCAGGAAAAGATTTGTATAACAATTGCAATTTGGAAACCAAGTGACTGGCTCTTTGTGCAACATGATTCAACATGTCACCTCTGATTATACTGGCAATTATCTATTAGCACCACCGCCTGCACTGGGGTTTGCGAGAGTCACATGCTGAACAGTGTGACCGTGCCATTTTCTATCAACAAGGTCCAGATTTAGACTCCACATTAGTCCCCGCATGATGCCAGGCGTCGGTGTGAATGAGAGACAGGAAAAACCGTTGCACTTTGCTTAACACAAACACAATCCCAGATGGTTTTCTTCTGCTCTCAAGAGGAGAGCGAACCCGACGCCATTCGCGCACACGTATGTGTGATTTTTAACACACACCCCAAAAGGGAAGAAGAAGAAGAAAAAACATACACTGCTATTCTCCTTCAGCCAGTTAAGCCACTAGGAGAATTCCGGCTCCCATTCCTGTGATCCCTGCTCAGACTTGAGTAAATGCAGAAATGGCTACAAGGCTATATAGACATTTCTTTCCTTTTACCCCGTTTGGCGGGAACTTGCAGGGTTTGATCTCGAGAGACAGCTCTGACAGTGCAACATAACCATTCACAGAGCAGTATCTGTACTGTCCGGAATCTCCAGATATAACGCCGCGAGGGGCTACAACCCCCCAAACAGCTCTGAGGCGCTAGTAAGCTAACGTTTATCCATGAGTAGACTTCATCAGGGGGAGGAGAGGACATCAAAATGGCTGTAGTCACTATCATGGCAGCTAATCCAGTGAATGTGTTAATTATGGCCATCTAAAAACTGTTGCCTGATGCAGCAATTATAACCTGAAGCAGTACTTTTGCTCGAGATGAAAAACGATGATGGTGTGTTAATCAAAGCAATGTAAAAAGCATGAAGTTAATGCAGAAGAGAGCTTACTGAATGTGATTCAGAAAAGTTAAGACACTACAGCTGTACGGTACAGTCATTTTAACCAGTGTTGTGCATGAAAGGGTTCATAGTTTCTGAATGTTGGACTGAACAATGTTGTCCTCAATTGACGAGTGTGACGTGAGCGCCGCTCTTTTTTTACAACACTTAACTGTGTTCTTTTCAAGCTGCCAGGTATATCAAGACCAGCTAATGGTAATATAAACTCAACAATGTTTTCCAATTTATCTATATAATTAGTTGAAAGTAGTGACCGTGAATACCGCTCTATGCAACACATGGGGCGGCATTCACTAACGGGACTGCTAACATTAAAACATAAAGCTTTAAGATAATGAGAGGAACATTAAGCAAAGAGTTGGTTGCTGCTGTAGAACCAGTTTTTTGGGGCTGGAACCGGTGTTTTGGCAGTTGAAACACAAAGAACTGGTTGTAATTTAGTCTCAGTCTCTAAGCCGGCACTGGAATTACATTTGTGGAAAAAAAACAACACCTGGGTTGGTTGTAGTAGGGTCCCCATTCTGCTGCTCATGTCTGAAAAAAAATGTAGAGTCCCGGAGAACTGGGATTGCAAGCTCTATGTTTAGCGTTGGTGAGTAAAGTACCCGTGAGGAAAATGCTCCATCTCTGAGCCAACTGACTTAAAGCTATTCCCAGCTCCGACAAGCTAGCTACATGTTGCTAGTTTTTCCAGCAATGCTACATTACAGCCTGCAAGCCAAGATCTGCAACCACCCCGTGGGAACGGGCTCCAGTGGAAGCCGCCAGACAAGATTTCTGCAACAGAGCACAGCTTTGAGTGTGATAAATGTTTAAATTTGTAGTTTATGAGCATTTGGAGCCATTGATATTTAATCTAACCCGGCAGAAGCAGAATTTCTGTCCTCAGAATAGTAATATGAATGTGAATTCTGAGCGTAAAGTTATTGCACTTAAGACTGTAAAATATGTCGACCAAACTCCACCAAATAAAAGCAGGCCATAAGCTAAAAGATGATTTCAGTTACTACATTTCTACAATCCTTTAATAATACAAATATACATGTGATGAGGACGCATCTGCTCAGATGGCTGTGGTGCCCATTTTTTCAGCACTCCACAGCACCATGTGCCATATAACAAGGATAATTTAGAGCTCATACGAATTTTAATATGTTCCTTGTCCAATACACAGAATGTAGAATAAAAATAGACACCTAGCTGATTTTTGGGGCACCCTCTTTTTATAAGTCTGAAAGACATGGTACAAAAGAAAAAACAAAGCCACAAATCTCAAAATTGACTTTTTTTTTTGCCTGGAGTGTCTCACTTCAAAGTGCAATCAGAAACTTTTATGTTCTCATATTTCTCATACAAGGCAAAGCAAAAAAAAAGAAAAATCGCATGGTTGCTGAGCACACAAAAGCCAGGTAGCCAATCTAGGTAAAGATTGAAAGGGCAAAAGAAAGGTGAAAGTGATTGATGCCTAATCTGGCGCTCAGTTTCATAAGGCAGTAACTGCACTTTCATCTCAGAGAGTAGTTTGTTAGCCCCAGAGAGCCCTGTAAAAACCATGTGATGATATAGTGGATGTATGCTGTGCTCTTGGTCCACCCCCGTCTGCGGGTAAACCTGCTCCATATTTCGATATGGGTGAAATGAAAGTGTGTTCCATTCCAGAGGTCTTTCACAAGAGGTTGAATATACTGTATGTTTCAGCGGCGTGACATATCTGCCAATAATAGCTGTTGTTTACAACCAAAAGGCAATTTCTCTCCTTTTGTTTTTTTTGTTTTTTCCTGCCAGCAGTCTCAGGCTCCCAGGCACCCTTTCAAAGGAACGTAAAAAGCATCACATTATAAATTCCCTGGCCTATTATTACCTTTGCTGTAATGACACATCCCACACAGCCAGTGCCAAAGAGCTCTGCTTGGGAACAGGCTTGAGGCACTAACTTATGCCAGTTACACCTTAGTAACTACATCGTTTGGGATTGAAATCTGAAAACCACGTTCGAGACCTAATTTTTCTTTTGCTCTCTATGCCACACTCATGTCTTTTTTGTTTTTGCTCATTCACAAGGTTGCACTCTCTATTCTTGGTTCTTTCATGCTCAGACGCTCTGGGGACACTCTGGGGTTATCAGTGGTTTCAACAACATGCTACAAATGATAAATAACAAAGAATTTGGTTCAAAAGCACACAATTACCACGAGAAAAAAAGATGTGAAAAGCTGTACTTTGTCCTTGAATAATGTACATCTATGAAAGGAAAGGAAGCAGAAAAATAACCCATAAATTTTGCTAGAATATTTTGCATTAAGTATTACTAGATTAGCACATTTTCTAAAACGCTTCCAAAACACACTGCATTCAGTTTTTTTTTTTCACTTATCTATCTGTATAGTCATATTTTAGTGTCCGCATACCCAAACAAAAACAGCCACAGCATATTTTGAAGTAATCAAGCAGCTCTGTGTATGGGAGAATATTTAGCCCCTCCGCACACAGCACTTTGAAAAACAACAGTAGAAACTACACAGATATGATTGGCTTGCCTAATCCAATTACATTAAGAAACCGTTGTTCATTTAAGATGTACATTAAGCTTCAATTTGAAGAATATTTTCTGATTAGCAGACAGCAACAAACACACTAATTGTTGCGTATAGTGATTTGTGCTACATAACATTACGTATGCGCCGTCAATCAAGCTCGACTCCTGGATGGAGGGGTGCACCGACGCCGTCAATCGACAACTCAGACATGCAAATCAGATGGAAGCGCGTCTTTCATGTACGGCGTGCTCAGGGTGTCCATATCAGTGTATGGAGCTTGCTTATGTTTGTTTATCCATAGTTGTATTTAACAGCCTTGACATTTAGCAAAATTGATTTTTTTTTTTCACAGCCTTGCATTTGTTTGAACATACAACGACGATGACTCAGTAATCCCATTTTAATTAGAAAGATGTAGCAAGCATGCTAAGCTCACGCGCTCTATTCCCTGCAGCGATGCCACACTGGCAGGGAATCAATCACCAGGGCCCTGGTTGCCAGGGCAACGAACAGGGGGCTTCTTCACTACTGTCTAAGTGGTAAATGATTGCCAGTATAACTCATTGGCGGATGTGAGGGCTTTTTATCTCTCTGTCTTCCCCCCTCTCATTGTCGCACATCCTGAGAGTTAATTAAAAGCAGCCGACATGAAATACATTTAAATGGGAGTAGAAATGAAACATACAGCACAAATTGAATTCCCAAGTCAAGGGGTTTGAGGTTGGGCTGATAGGTGGGGAGCAGCAGACAGGCAATAGTAGTGAAAAATGAACATGCTGTGTGAGAGAGGTGTGAAATGAAGACAAACATACATAGAGACTGGTGAACGGAGGGAGGGGAGGAGAGACTCCACAAGGTTTCAGGTTACACATTTCATATTTCAACTTGAATTCTAACTAGCAAAACTCTTTATCCCAGTCACAGCAAACCCTTTCACCTTCACAGCCCTTGAGTTTCCTGTAGGTTCCAGGGCTCTCGTGAGGGTGGAGTTGAGTCATTTAACAGCTGACAAATGAATTTCAATTTCAAACAACTCTAGGTAAATGAAATATTAACATATTTTATATTATATGAATTAAGTTTGCTGGTACTTTGCATTTTCTAGTTTTTTGTGCGTGTGTGCGTGTGTGTGTGTGTGTGTGTGTGTGTGTGTGTGTGTGTGTGTGTGTGTATACCCCTAAGCACCTGAGCACTTTAACTTTTATGAAACAACACTCAAAATGTGTTTAAAGCTGCCGCGGGTGATTGTGAATCTAATGGGCAAATTAGTGCAACATCAGTGTCGCAACAGCACTGTGCACGTGAGAGTGACCTACGGTATGATATATCTAATATATCGAACACTTAAAAAGACTGGCAAATCACTCCAAGATAAGCTGAAACAATTTAATACAGTGGCCTAGTGCAGAATTAGCCTTACACACGTTGTATTCTGATTCGTAATCAGTGTATTCTGTATAAGCTACTGGATCCTTAAATTTCCCTCGGGATTAATAAAGTATCCATCCATCCAACTTATGAACTAAATTAGTTTAGTTTTATTATCAGGCTAAACATATAGGCTAACCTATATAAATGTTTCTTTACTCACCAAAATGATTTAATTTTCCTCTCATCGTTAGCTGAATAGCTTATGTTTAAAGGTGATACTGTCCATTAATTAATCAAAGCAAAGTCAAAAACTAAATCAAGTTTAGTCCAAAATAACTCTGAAATCACTCTGCAAACACTAAATAGTTTAAAGGCTTTTTTTTTTTAACTAAATGGGCTTAAAGGACTTATAATTAGGATTGGATTTGACCTAATTGTCACTATTGAGATCAACAATTGCAATCAGTTGGCAATCAACTATCTTTACAGAGAATCACTATAACCATCATAATCTCATAGACGGAGATAACTGAAAAGACTTGATGAAAACCAAAGAAATGTCTGGTGTCACACCTTCCAAGCCTAAATCTAAACATTGCCCCAGCCTAACTCCGTTTGTCTGAAAATCGCAGCATTTTAGAGTATTTGTGACGCCTCCAGCCAAACCGCAACTCTCCATCAACCTCTTTGTAAACCAGAACAGACATCATATTGGCAAACGAATGAAATGGGGAGCAAACCAGCAAGCTCAGGTTGTCCATCTGGCGGCAGGCACCGTCTGTCTATCCTCTGGGATCATTCCTTCCTACTCCTCTGTCTCCCACCACTGTCTTTCCAATTAAAAGTTACACATCAGCCGCAAGTCTGAGCCAGACTTCCAGATGGCTGGAATGGTAGAGCAAGCTTTTCTCCCCTTGCATTGTCAGTGGAGAAATCAGTTACCTGTGTGTCTCTTTTTTCCAAAAGTGCTGTGCAGTTGGGCGGTTGGCGAATGCTTTGGGAATTGAGTTGAGTTATTGTGCTTAGTTAAATCTCCAAACTCTGCAATGTACAATTTAAACACAGACGTGTGGAGATTTAAAAACGTTAGTGCTGAGCCACACATTGTTCTTCTTTGAAATGGTTTGTCTGTCCTTTTGCTTTTACTCTACAGAATGAGTTTAGGGCAATGAAATATGGCCAAAATGTCAAGCCCAGCTCAGCATCGTGCAATGACATGATAGGTTGAAATTAAGATTAGTTCTGAAAGGCTTGAGAGGTTTTAAAACACGGGCATCCATCCATCCATCTATATTTCTTAATGCTTTTGTTTTTTACTTACCTTCAAGGCACAGGGATACATGAAGCCATCAGTGGCTGGATATAACAGGAAAGACGTGTGTGCCTTTACTTTACCATCACAGCATCTCGTGTTATATCCCACATGCTTAAGTACAGCTGACAGGTGAATCCCATGGCTGAGTGTTTCTGCTGCTCTAACGCCTCCTTGTAAAAATCACTCTGTGTAAGAATGGCTATCACATCTCTCGAGACCAAAAGACCGTGACCTTCATATACGAAATGCTCAGAAAACAACAGGTAACGTAATCTCGGTAAGAATAGATTGAGTAAAAGCAGGACAAAGAAGAAGAGGCTATTGTTTTGGTCGGGGCTGCATCACCTCAGTGTATTCATAGATAACGCACTAGTTAACACGGTTTTTGTGCTTCATCAAAACACTGGCAACCAACTGATGTGTTACACTTGGGCTCTTTAAGTCTATATCAAGCACTTTGGACTACAAGAAAGCAAAAAGATGCTCATGTTAACATCTTAATTATTAAGTAAAGGCAAGATGAGCCTATTTAAATCCATTCCAGTGAATGAACTCATTGGCTGCCAGCCATTTTCAGTGCAGAGAGACCCATACTGCCAAGTGTTTTACAGTATTTTGACTGATTTTCCAAGACCCACAGAAAAGTGTGTCTTATGACTATGTACACATCGAAATTACCAAAAGAAAGAGTAGACTCTCTTCTTTGATCAGGAAAAAAAAGTTTGTTTCTACCATTTTCAGTCCTTTAGTAATAGACAGTAGAACATAGGTTGGTTTCACCAAAAACAGCTGTTTGACCAAAAAAAAAATGGAGAAAACAAGCTTTTTTTTTGTGCAAAGTGGCACTGCTGCCACCTTGCGGGTAATTTTCCCAGTATATTCTCTGTTTAGTGTTTACAAGCCTAAGATTTAGTGACGAACTCCGCTAGATTGTCCCCCAGCCCGCTCCGTTAAAAAACGCAATTGACGTCTATAGACGTCTTTGGCACCGAAAGAGTTAACAAGGAGAAATTAAAACTAGTATTTCCAGTTTTAGTTGCTTTGAAGTCATTCAAGTGAGTGAACCCATTATATGAACTGACGTGTAACTAGCTGATTACTGAATAAAAAAAAGTTTTTTTAAAAGGCCACATAAGTCAATCACATCATTTGGTGTGTTTGGTAAGTTGTCCAGTCGACTTCTTTTATTTCTCTTTCAAAATTTCCACAAATAAACTAAACCGACTTGAGTTGAGGTTTACTACTTTTGCCATCCCAGCCGCACATCAACAGGTGTAGCAGCTACAATGTTTTACCTCATTAAAGACTAAGTGGTGTTATAATAAATACTTACACTTTAATGTGAATGTTCAGCAGTGGCAAATGCCCCAAAAGTTGTATCCAAGCCCACATCACGATCTGTTCCTAAACCTAACCTAAGCTCTGATTGAAAACGAAGTCTAAGAATATCACAAAAATAGATTAAAAAACAAATGTAGTAACCCAGAGACTTAAAAGAAAAGTGTCCAAACATTGTTGCCAAATATTCAAAATAAACCTGCCTATTGAGCGCAAATTTCAAGATTAATTTCACCACAACATCTTCAACCTGTTTTTTGGCTTGTGTAGATATTATATATTTTCTAATGAGAGTGGGTGGGTAATTGAATATTTTCTAAGTGCCTATAAAGAGCCTTTTAAAATTTGTTTGGCTTTTTTTGTTCGGCCTCAAAAAAGACAGGGGCCGAACAGTTAGCTGATAGCTATTACTATCTTAGAACATAAAACCACTTTCCAAAAGCTTTTTTTAAAGCTAAAATATTCTGATTGGAATATGTCAGTGTTCAGCATAAAAATGGTATCAGGGATGTCTGCTCCTTTCAGCTTGATGCTCTTTAAAATCCCAGGTGGAGGTAAAGAAAGCAAAGTGATTGATACAGCTCCTGCTTGAGGGACGTGTTACTTTGAAGCCCATATGAAACCAAAAAATGAAGCAGCGGCGTTTCATCCCATCATATCTGCATCAGATTTACTGAGTAAAAGCATGTGGCCAGCACCATACAGCATGCAACACTTAAAGAAAGCAGATGGAGGCTGAAAATACACAATCCGCGCAAAACCCCTGGTCCCGGCCGACGACTCACCACCTTGACTAAGCAATTTCCTGCGGGAAACACTGAACGGTCACCAAATGCCTCAGGTCTAAAGGCCGGCGCACACCTTTACGATTCGTGTACGATTTTGTCGGCCCGATGACTTCGCATGTGAATTGTAAAGGTGTGCGGTAGCAGCCGACAAACGATTTTGTCGTTTCATCGGATCAAATCAAACCTGTTTGATATTTCCACACGGATTTTCCTTGTGCCGAATACAATCGTATGTGTGTGCGGTCTCTGTTCCGATGTCATCGCGCAGGATTATTTAAACAGCCAATGGGAATAGCGCACTTAGTCATGTTTGACGACTACGACACAAACATCGCCATTTTCAGTTTGAAAGTCACGTAATTTGTGGCTTCCTATTTCGGTCATGTGATAACTTTCGGTCAAAAAAATCGTAAGTTCGCAAGTGTGTGCGGTGGACGAGCGAAAAATAATCTTAAATAATGGGGTTGCAGTTCTCAAAACTGATGTAATTGACACATACAAAACTGACAATATGGCATTTCACTTTTTGAGAACAGTTGCTCAAGGCAAAATATAATGAACCTGCTACGCGTCTGTTGAAGGTCAGTCAGAAATAAAGTGAACAATGAACAAAGAATGGCACAAACAGGAGGTTCAACACAGGTCCACAGGTCAATTTTACCCTCAGGCATCTCTTGATGTTAGTCTGGCCATGGCAATCATTGCAAATACCACATCATCAGTGACTGGAACAGATTCTGCGGCACAAAAGACAAAAAAAAAAAAAGTCTAGACCAGCTTTTGCAAATCACCTCCTAAAATGGTCAATAGTTTATTTCAGTTTTTAATCAATGCTGACATCTTTTAACGATGGAGTTCATTCCAGCTCCACATTACAATATGTGTTGTATACAACATCCAATAACCTGACCTGATGGCATTCAAAAATTACTCTGGTGAGAGAAGCAAAGATGTTGTGATTGCATCTAAATTTGGCATTTTGATTGCTCTGTTGTACTGTACTCTGTTGTTGTAAAAATGCAGCCCCGAGTTTGTCGTTCAAAATATGCATGAATCTTACCTCTTGTAATTATATATGGTGATAATAGTTCACCAAAATATTCAACATGTACATATGTTTTGTGCAAATCATTATAAGGAGAGGAAATATTGTACATGAAAACCAAAGCCATAAAATTCCTTCTCATACAGCTACAAAGGGAAACAACAACTGAACATGCCGACCAAAAGTTCTGACAGCTCCAAGGAGGAGAATCCTAATACCAGTATTAGTTGAAAGAGTAGACATCTTGGATGTAGAGTGGGAACGAATTGGAGAGAAAGGTGAAAGAGGGTAAAACCATTTGTTCCCTTGATCGTTGTGGGATCATTGGGGAATTGAATAGACATTTTTTTCATTGAGACATGGGTGCGGGAGCAGCTCTAGCCTCTCTCTGCTCAGCTTTGGAACTGTGTGGGTGGGCAAAGACTTCAGACGGAGAGATATTGAACTGTTGGCTATAAGTTTCTGCCAATGTTGTCAGAGAGAGCTCACCTGTGTTACCTACCAGTGCTGCGTCTTGCATCATATCCTATGTTGTGGCGAAGCTACAAAAACACCCCAACCCATTGATGGTGACCTCTTAATATCTCTGCCACACCTTCCTCTGCTGCAGTTCAACTTTCTACAATTTTGTTATCCGTCTATGGCAGTAGCATATCTATGATAATGATGCAACAATATAATTTAGTCTTGAAACAGGACAGAAATGCAGTGTTGGTCAGTATGACCATCCATCCATCCATCTATTTTCTATACCCCCTTAATCCGTTGGTCGGGTCGCGGGGGGACAGGAGCCTATTCCAGCAGTGACCATCGGTCATTATAACCAAATCAAGTAATTTCATCCTACAAAAGGATAATGCACCACTGTTTCCAGATTCCAGATAAATTTACAGTGCTTTTCACCTAAAATAGCAAAATGTCTTTGTTGTGCCAGCGAGCAGGGGAGGTCAGAGCAAAGTCATTTATCTTTGCTGAGTTGGAAATTAACTTCTGCCTCCAAGCAATTGAGCTTGGTAAGAACCTCGCTCTGCTGCTGACCTCTCAGGCAACATGTGTGTCGCAAAAATAGCACGGTGGAGGGTATAGCTCCAGCAGATTAACATCAAAGTGATATTACATACTGTACACGACTAGAAACAAGGAGAAACTCTTCTGTCCATTTCAGTTGCAGTATGAAACCAGGAGAGGGCAGGAACTTAGAATATATGTGTACAATTCAGTGAATGTGAATCCTTTATTTCATAATTAGTACAAAGAAATGTGTTGCTGGATATAAATAAATAGATTTGATCGACTCAGAGCTTCTTCTTTTAAAGAAGAAATTACAGTCATTAGCTATTGTGTAATTTGATTGTTGTATTGTATACTGGACTTGTATAAGCACCTAAAACAAGAAATTACTAATGCTTATGCTTATTTACTAATGCTTCTTATTAGCAAAAAAAACAAATAGGGGGAAAAAAAAACAGAAAAGCCTTATAATAGATCCATGGATAGAAGCCAACAAGCTCTCATGGAGACAACTGTTCTACACTTTGAGATCTGATGGGTAATGATTAAAGAGCATCTTTAGCCCAACAGCACGCTTACATCCAAGTCTACATATATATGGTTCTGTTCTATAAATTTCAATCATCACGCAACTATGTATTGCCAAATGCATCAAACCTGATTTCCATGCAGTCACCCCCCTTAATAAGTCATTGCATATAAAAACATTGTTAGCAGTAAAACTAAATAGACACGGCAATGAAAGCAACAGCAAAGGAAAAAAGCAGTTTTATGGGGCCGTTGCATAAAAATTCTGCATAATTTAACTTTAAGACATCACAGAAGCAGCGAAGATTTTCTCTGTTCAAGTACTCCCAACCCTGGAGAATTCAATTTTCTGAGCTTTGATCTCTTTTGTGGCCTCACAGAATCTGCTAGAGGGGATAATTGTCGACTTTATAGACGTGACCTAGCCGTAGGGATTCACCTGGAAAAGTACATGCAATTCAGTGCAGAGAGATCAATATAGTCCCGCTAATTGGGATCTCAGCAGGGCTTCAGGAAATGATTGCAACTCACGCCCCAATTTGATAACCCAAAAGATGACAAAGAGCAAAAACAGACGGCAAAAAGCTGTTCTAATTGCAACACATTTACTTTTAAGCGTTTGTCAACTCAGCTTGAGACTGAATCAAAGTTCAATCCCAGGTCAAAAATGTTATCCGCGTACTTAAAACTGTATTCCATCCTGTTGTGTTGTATAAAAAAGCTTGAAAAACATATCAGAAACTTGGATACTTTTACAGTACCATTGATTTTTTTTTTAATCAAACATATGTAAATCATCAAACAAATGAATCCCCTATTGGAAGAAAAATTAAGATAAACATTTTCAGAAGTGGGAACCAACAGAAATGGCAGCACAAGGTTCAAATGTGAGGTGTTGAATATTAAGGTGCTAATTAAAAATTCTGTTAAAAAAGAAAAAGCGAAATGCGGCTCAATTACTGACTGACATGCAGCCAGCCACTAAAAGGACTTTATTTATAGACACGTGGAATGGGTGAAGGTGTTATTTAAGGTCATTATGCTTCTCTACATGATATCCTCAAATAAAAGCTAGTAGTCAATTAAAAGCTGCTGCTGGGGGTTAGGGTTAAATAAAGGCTGAGGAAGACACACAAATCAATAAACTCTTGGTTTATTGGTAAACTCTAAACTTGTTATGCATAATGTACATATCTGACACTTCTAAAACACAGTATTCATCCATTTGAACCATTTTGTCACCTAGTTGTCTCCCCGAGTTGGATGTTGTTGCACATGGCATCCCAGAACAAAAGCCTTGTTAAGCCATAAAAGTTTCCATTTGAAAAACATTTGTAGGAAGTATGAGGGTGAATCAGCTGTACTAAACAAAAATTTCATATGGAAAATGACCATTTATACTCAAACAACTGCTGCTCTCTGTAGCCGAGGCAAATAATGACAATAATCGATATTTAAGTTTACGTAAATTTCATGTAAAAGATTTAAGTCTTTAAAAGGTATGGCAACAAATGGGCTCCGTAGACACATTAAACTTTAACCCCTTACTCTGATTCTGTCAATGTGCTGAAATCTATTTCGTTATTGATTATTCAAAGCTCGGGTTGGGTGTAGTTTGGATTTCTTATTTCGTAGACTTCATTTAAAGTGTAACACAAACGGCTATATTATCAATAAGAAATGGTATCAAAATGTTTCAATTTCAATGGAGCTATCAAATCAAAGTAACAAAAATGTATAATTTCAACCAGAAATTTTTATGCCAACTAAAAGGGCAAATTAAGAATAATTAATTAGTGATACCACTGTGTGTAAACCTTGTTAGTTTATTTAAAGCTTTGCATTTTATGTACAACCGGTACAAAATGATAGACTGTACATAACCCTTATTTTTCTGTCAACAATCCAGCTTCCACAGACTAATTGTGAAGGTTTTAGCAGCTATTAAAACAGGCAAGAAATTTGCCCGACACCCCTCATTTCCTCATTCTAAAGAAAACCAGTAAAATGAGTTGCTGTTGGCTGCCTTTGTGTCTACACTGTATGTTTGGCTTCTATTCCTGCCTCTTTTTCCTCTTCCAGACTGAATCAGCAGGTCCCTTTGGTAAACAAGGCAGAGTGATTGTTGGATTTGCATATTCCTGAATAAATTATATTGCATTTCAGCGATAAGCACCGCACTACTTGTTTAGTAGCTGTTCCTCCTTCTTTGCTGCCTCCATTTGTCTCTCTACACCATTCACGCATGCTGCCACGAATTAACCCTGATCATCAGGGACCAAGGCAAGTGAGACGATACTGCTCAAAATTCATGCTTTCTGCTGTAGGAAAAACCATGCCATTGGCCCCTGGTGGGGGCCAGACTGCCAACTACGTGGCTGGTTAATCAGGCCTGATAATGATGCATGCATGTCCGCCACCAAGGACAGGGATTGCAGCCACGCTCGATGCTGTGAGACGGGGGTAGATAGCCTTAGAGGAGAGGAGGTGGAAATAATAGAGACTGGAGCTTCGGGGAATCAAGTTAAAGATGGAGGTAAAGAAAAGGAATGGGAAAATAAGAGGTAAGTAGTATAGAAGAGTTTCAGAGAGGAGTATATGAAGGAATACAAAAGAAGTCTGATCCACAGAGACGGTATAACGTGGGTGCAAATTGCCATTTTGTGTGGGTTTGTGTGCAGCCAGACAAGCATATGAAGATGTGTGCAATATTCACTTTACTGTGTCTAATGGGGCTGAGGGATGAGGTTGTTAATATGAACACATCTACAGACTGTAACCCCTGTTTAATTACAGCCCTGGCATACTAAAGAAGCAACCATAAAAATAAAATAAAAAAAATCTCTATTAAAACCGCATGTTTGGCCTCAGCCCCCCCCCATCAGTTCAGCTGATGACTGCTTTTTCCTTCTCCCCTGATTCCACTCTCTTCCTTGGGAGAATTGGGCTGGTGGTATTTTGGCTGTGAAAAGGAAACCATCGGACGGCAGGGGCATGAATATTCCAAATGACTAATGTTGCACATGCTTATTTTTGACATATCTGGCTTCCTCGGGGAAATAAAACACTTCTAATGCAGGGGGACCATCTGTTATCTGTTGCTGGTGTTTCAGAGCAGGCAGATTCAGCACACACACACACACACACAAACACGCACAGGCCCACAGACACACACGTAGGAATGCAGGCAGACAGATCGACACATTTTCACTCAGCGGGACACATACGTAGACAGTGAGACTCGTGCGCACGCACATGTACTAACAGCAGAATTTGTTGGGAGCCTGCACAACAGACACGCTCTAAACTCCTATACAAATTGTACACTCCTCTTTTTTTTTTTTTTAGTTCAGTGTTTGTCAAATGTGCTGTAAATCTTGGGCAGCATGTGACAGGGAATGCACTCACTTTTTATGCTCACCGTAAAATACCTGGGCCTGTCTCCTGGCAGCAGATGGAGCGGGATAATATGCTGGTGGTGTGAAGGGGGAATAAACTAGCTGCATAAACACGCAACATAGGAAACAGCCCTCTGCAACAGCCACACATTAAGAGCAGTCTCCCTTAGATGTGTTCGAAGTGACGGCTACAGGAACAGGTTCGGGAGGTATGGTAAACAAAGCTCTCGTGCATTGATAATGTGTTTGTTATATTCAGACAACAACCAAGCTTCTGGGAATGCAATGATGCTTCTATTCAAACATTAAAATGTTTGGATAGCTGAATTTCTTTCAGTGTCTGAGCTATAACATTTTCATCATAATATCATGTATCATATAACTAGTTAACAGCCTACTTAAGGGTACCCTGTGAATCTAGCGGGATACATTTGTATGAATTCAAACTTACTATAATCAAATTGGGAAACTTTTATAAATAAAACAGTTAAATGTGCTGTGTTAAGAATATCAACACTGGCATTTGCATGCAGAACAAATTAAGTATAAATGTAACACCATGGCAGGCAAGCAATGCAAATATTGGTTGAAGAAGTATTCAGAGTCTTTGCTTAATTACGGAAAAGTAACCAATACAGCAACGTAAAAAAAATACTCAATTACAGGTAAAACAGCAAAATGCGGTCAATGGGAGTGGAGATAGTTAGAAATGAGTAAAATACTTCGGATCTAAAGGGTAATGATAAAAGTAAGAGAAGAGGAGAAAAAAAAAGATCAAAAGCGTATATTTTTTGTTCCCACATGTTGGATCAATGTTAAAACAAAAGAAATCAAAAAGGTTTGCTATCTCTTGTTTAATCCTTCACAGTGTGGTGCACTTTTAAAAGATGAAGATGTCATCTTTTGTGTAAAATGCAGTTGGTTAAAGCAACTGGTAAAAAAAAAAAAGTACCTGTGAAATCCAGAGGGACGAGGATGAAGAAGCATAAAGTAAAATCCAAAAGTAAAGTACAAAAACCTCAAAATTACAGTGAAGTACAAAGTAGGGCTTAAAATACTAATAAGTGTGTGCTACCTACTGTCAAACAGCAGTCAAACCCCCCTGCCATCTCTACCATCTGCTCTAATATACTGTATTTAAAAACTACTTGATCCATAACAGAGGTTTTACTGAATATTCTTCAGTTATAAGTCTGAAATAATGACTGAAATAACACCCATCATTTTACAAATGTGACATCTGTGTTTTTTTTCGGTTGTACATTCAGAAAATAGTCGCCAAGTTGGCAGCAATGAGGGGAAGTTGGAAGAACACATCTTGTTGCTGACAAATACAGAGGAAAAGGCAGAGGTGGGGCTGTGCAGTGCATGAGGAGAAATACGTGGACTGGTAAGGCTTAACTGGGAAACAAGGCTTAAATGGTACAAAAAGTCAATTGTCATCCAGTCCGAGTACAGGATTTGAATAAATGAGCTCAGTTACTTTCCACCAACAAATATGAACCATCAAATGCACTAATGCACTTCCACCCCCTGAAATAAATGTACGAAAGAAGTGCCCTTTTTTTTTTTTTAGACAAATAAAGCACTTTGTCAGACCAGCATTTCATTTATCACAATGACCAATCACTTAATCAAATGTAAAACTCACATATATCTGAATCCTTTCCATAGGCTAATCAGAGAACGATATTGTACATTGTCAAAGAAGTCATGTCTGTTCTGTTGTGAGAATAAGGACTGTTGCAGGAATCAGAACTAAAGACTTTATCCTCGTATAAATGTGAGACTGTTCAGGTCCACGTTTTTTCGAAAATAGCCGCGGTCAGCCACTGAACTCAGACAAGGCCCGCTTTAACTAAGTCCTCCATGTCTTCTTGTCCAAAACTGCCCGATTAACTGCCCGTATTACTTTGTGTAATTGTTCTGTGAAATATGTTGTGGCGTGTTGCTTTGCTCAGGCTTGTAACACCACCAGATACAAGCTAACCCGGCCTTATCATTAAAGGCTGTTAGCGATGTAATCCCCGAGGGTTTCATTTTCACTTTATCTGAAAGCAATTCTATTGTCCTAAATCATGAGTAAATAGTTTTGGCAATATATGTTCATGCTATCTGACATTCCTTCAGATGAGCTCCATTAATATCAAGGTAACAGTGCTAACTCTTTAACCACAAGACAGTGGCACACACTGTAGTTGACCCATTGTGAATACCTTAATAAAAACGCCTTGACTGGCAGCAGCAGAATTACACAAAAAAAAAAAAAAGCACCCAAGCCTCTAAGCCTTAGTGTTGGGGGGGATATACAAATTTGTACACATACAGACAAATGTGTGCACATAGTCCTGTAATGTAACTGGATCTTTATTGCTATTGTGAGAATAGAAAGGACAGATTTTAAATGCGGGGTCAAAAAAAGCAGTGGGTGTCAAGAGGATAGAGGTAATAACTTACCTTTTTCAGCTGCCTTTACATGAGGATCTTCACTCCCAAGACTGCCTGGGGCGCCATGTGTGTCTTTGATCTACAAGCACACGACGGAAGCAGAGAGGGTGAGAAAACAAGGTCAAAGATCTGCGCACTCAGAAGACCTTGGGTATCACCTGCAATATTGCATAAAGTGACAACAAAGCTGTGTGGATGCGAGAGCTTGTGAGAGACAGAGAAAGTGATTTTAAGAGATAATTTCAGCTCAAGTCCGTGACTCTAATATGCGCCTCCCAGCAGACACCGACAACACTTGATGCTTCAAAAATACAAGGCATTTCTTGCTGTGCTCCAGGAGGCTCCCAGGAGCCTTCGCGAGACACTTTAATGATGAAAGACAACACGCCTGGATGCTTATGTTGTTTTAGGTCGCAGGGGGAAATACGGCAAAGCCAAAACAACGTCAGGTCTTTAATTTTCCTTTAAAGGTGCCACATTCATTTAGAAAGGTTTAAGTCACACACTGGATCCGCACCTTGTGGACGCTGTGGAAGATAATCACCTCTCAAGAATAAATATTGACTGCTAAGCTGGAGCGGCAAAATACCTATATACTTAATAACAAAGTATTGATGTTTATCCGTAGCCTGGAACCTACCTGAAGTTAGAACTGCTGATGATTGTAGACGTTATGTATTAAAGACAGCAATAAAACAAAGCACAGCATTCTATCATAACATTCATGAAACTGAGGAGACTAAGCATGACACTAGTGCTACATATGGGATAGAAGAAATATGGGATCTGATTTGATGAGTTGTCACTTGCTGCATGCTGTCATTTTCTCCTTCATTGGAAACCAGACTGTAAACTCAACTGTGAAAGTGAAAGGTGTTGCCAAATGCAATGTGACTCACCACCTCTGAGGAGAACAAAAACCTGCTTAAGATCACTGTGATTTTTCCGTGCTGTATTTGCAGTTCAGAACATTTTTGACAGGCCGGACTCAACACAAATGAGGAAGCCGTCAAGCAAGAAACTGCAAAGAACCAAAAAATAAACACAACAAAGAAAAACATGTCGCTGAGTTACTCTGACAAGCATTCTAAAGCAATAACATGCAACTGTTCTACCATAAATAACAGCTTCAGAGTCATTTCGATGCCACACTGGCGTGTCATAGCACGTCTGTGCGGCGACTCTGCCGGTGGTGGCGGTGTGCAATGAGTCGCCAAAAACACAGAGTGGACCGTGGCAGATTACAACTGCTGGGAACACAAGGCCCTGCAGCAGCAGTGGACTGACATAACCTGCCCAGGCTGCTCAGATTGAGGAGAAAGACTCATGCAAGGAAGCAGAAAAGATGCAAGCCAACTAAGCAAAAGGCTAGCACAAACGGGACTGGCTTAGTTCTGACCAACTTTCATGAGTTAGAAAGTGAATGCAGAAGAGTAGATGGAAAAACTTGGCTCTCTTCACATGTGCTAGGCTTTGGACACAAATTAAACACCATATATCAAGGAGAAAGAGAAACAGAGCTTGCAGCTAACTAAATAACTCACTTTATAAGCACTATCACTTCATTACAGAAGAGGAACTGCCCTGTTTGTGGATATAAATGACTCATTCTGAAGTAATGAAAATATACCAGTTCTGATTTTCAAGTTCCAAAAAACCTTTGTGAGCTAATTTGTGACCTACCTGAGGAAATGAATCAACTAAATCTATGATGAATCTATGATTTGCTATTGATTTTTCACCTCGTCTGAACTTATTTTGTCTCTATGGTAAAAAATGACTAGATCATCTATCAATGAACGAACCTACTATTAAACATATAAACAAAGTGAGGAGAATAGAATGATCCAAATTTACACGTGTCTTGTATCGTTGAAGCCTGATAAGCCAGAGGGTTTGCTTCATTGAACCATTTGGGCAGTTCTCTGTGGAAACAGTTTGGAAAAAGATTAACTAAGTGAAAAGAAGCCACCTCCTGTGATAATTTTCACACCAAAAAAAAAAAAAAAACAAGATGTTAATTGGTCTGAACTGACTCGATGGATTTTCTCTTGATCATGAATCTCATGAGAATCCAACTGCTTGATACAGTAATTTGATCTGTGGCTGTAACAAAGTTCATTTAGGTTCAACAAGTTTTAATCAATGCTCAAGTCAGCCAATTTCTAGCTGCCAGCTAGATATTGTGTCAGAAAAAGAGCATCTGCAGCGACAGGGTTCCTGGTTCGACTCCCAGCTGGGGCCTTTCTCTGTGGAGGTTGCATGTTCTCCCCTTGGGCCCTTTCTGGGTTTTCTGGCTTCCTCTCACTGAACAAAAACATGCATGTTAGGTTAATTGGAGATTCTAAATTCACCCTAGGAGTGAGTGTGAGTGAAAGTGATGCTTGTTTGTTTGTCAGGGTGTATCCTGCCTCTACCCTGGCAGCTTGCACAGGCTTCAACACCCTCTGGCTCTGAATTTGATGAAGTGGGTATAGAAAATGGATAGATGGACGTGTTCAAGTAAACTGGACTGGTCAGAATTACAAATGAACATAGGAAAAGAAGGAGGAATAATATCATCTAAATTCTCTTGCTTGGACGTGTAATATTATGTAACCTTAAAAAAACAAACATTAAGTATGGTTTTGTAAAATAATATCCAGATCGAGAAGAGGACCAGCAGCATAGAAGCTATTGTGGTCATAGTAATAGTTGTGGTAGCCAAACTGAAGTGACAATAGTTAAGGCTCATCTAACAACAACAGCCTCAATGAGACAAGTTCCCGGCTCATATTGTCACACTCGAGAGGCAGAAATAATGGAGGCGTCACTTCAAGTGCATGTCTTTAGTCTACCCATCTTTTCATGTTCATACCATTCCCCGGTTCTTGTTTGTGTCTGTGAACGAGACACTGGCAGAGTAAAGCCTTGAAGCAGCCGTACAGGCCGCTTTCAGAAATCAGCCGGCACAAGAAAACAGAAGCTTGCTCTTGAAAAATGTCTGCCTTTGAAGGATCTTTATTTGCCATTCCCCAGCTGCCGGGGACATGTGTAACTGCTTAGACATACAATGGGTGCACCATGGGTATTTGTCCATCGAGAACCGGGCCCAGTAAATGAAAGGAGGGACACACATGCCCAGGAAGCGGCTAATTAATTGACAAGTAGATATTTCTGAATTTATAATCATCAAACAGACTTCATTTTGTTCCCCCACCACCATCCTTGCCAACCCCTCTTCCCAGGCGACTTACTTAGGAGACTTATCTTATAAATACAGCCCTAATCAAAATAAATGACTAAGACCTCTAAGGGAGTTGAAGGCTATACACATTTACATCAGAGGAACTGACGCAATTTAAACAGCCGCCTGTGCACCACTAACTTAAGGTTCAAATCACAGAGAGCACCAACTTATGTAATACTTCCAGCCCTTTTTTGTTGTGGTTGTTGCTCAGTTTGGCAGACCTACATTCATGACAGCCAAGTAGGAGAGACATAGCCTCCTTCTATGAGAGTATTATGCTGAATTCCCACGTCTCAGTTGGTGTGCCACATTTTGCAGAATTTTCTGAACATCACAAGTGTCACATGCTACTTGTTTTAGTGCACGTTGCATGTGTGTGTCCTCTGCATTTGTGCACATCCGTGCTGTGAAGCTCATGTTTAATACTTAGTATTCATCCTCCAGTTTTGTACAGGGTACACATGTCTTATAAAAATGAAACAGTGACTGATTTTAACAGCTTCTGCAGGCTCTGTGAGCCACCGACTGTTTTATAGCTGGTCGGTGATGTCTGGCTGCAGAGAGGAGTGGTGATATATGGATCATAAAGTTTCACTTTGATGGATATGTTCCTTCCACAAAGCACTATACAACAGATTGCAAAGACTATGTAGCCACAACTCTCGGGGCCCAACGGCTCTCTGTTCATTTAAAGTTATGCTGTAACAGATATTTAATGCACTGGCTTCAGCTGTACCAAAGACAAATTTAGATTTTATGTTTAGACTGCACTCTCTGTGGTTCAGCGTGTATTTCGGCAGAGGAACAGAGATTAAAAGTAAATGTGGAGACAGCACAATGTTTGCAGAGCTCAGAGAATCTCCTCTGCCTCATGACACTGTTGCTAATGCAAACTGAACCTGACTGAGACATTTTTGGAAGCCTCTGCTGAGTTTAACGTTTGGACGGGAGAGCAGAGTGGAAGCATGATGTGGACCCTGCGTAGACTCTCTGCTGAGTTCAACATTCAGAAAACCTCAGTCCTCCTACATCGCCTATAAATTCAGATGCTGTGATGCCTGCCAGAGGAAGCCCTTAACAAGACGTTTAAGAAAGACGAGAGTATTTTCTGTTTGCAGAAAAAGCACCATCGGGATTTTAAAAAAAATATCCAAATTGGCTGGTTGTAAAAGGTGGGCATATTGAACACTGGACACCTTTGCATGTCAGAACACTCAACACACTCTCCTCTCCAAGGACAAGGATACACACCTAAAGTCATTTAGCATCCTTGCAAAATATGTGGCTGTACAAACTTGGAGATGTATTGATTATTTTGCAGGTAATACAGTACAGCTAAATATCCCAGCTGACTATTTCTGATTACCTCCAAGATGAGCAACACAGAGACCATTTTCCTTTAGGGTGTCAAATTTAAAGATGACCATGAAATCAGAGCGTATCATTTTTCTGGTGATACACACACGGATTTCCATGTAAAATACAAATACCCTTCCTAAACATTGCTGTACACCTGGCACACCTGGCAAATTGGCAAAATTAGCAATGGTGCCTCTTGCCATCATCCAAAAAAAAAAAAAACACGAAAAGCTGCTCAAGGATCTCTACAAAGAGCCTACAGCACAGATTTAGCCATCATAATCCCCAAATCTACAGATTTCAAATCCATCAGACACCCGCAGGATGGACTGGAAAAAACCCAAACCACTAAGGACCCATCCTGCGACGCACACAACCCAAACCTTGCAAATGCCCTGGAGCGAGACACCCCCCAACAACAACAAAAATCTGTCTGTTTCTCCATCCATTTTGTTTAACTTTGCCATGTTTCAGAATCGAATGCTGGCAGCATTTAAGAGTAGATCAAGGCAGCACAGACAGTGTGTGGTAGTCTAAGTGTGCATATGTGCGCCTGAGAGACGGCGTGTGTCCTCTGTGAGAGGTAAAATAATGACAGGCGAGAATGGATGGCTGGTGATGCTGTTTGGAGGAAAGCGCCACATTTTTTTGGGCCTCAGGCTGGGCAGCTGCAAGAAAGTTCTTCTTTCTTATCCCCCTTTCCCTTGGTTCCCTCCGCCGCTCCTTCCTCCCCCCCCCACCTCCTCATCATCTGCGATGCTGTTCAAACAGAGGACAAAGATACCCCGAGTAGTTTTCTTTTTCCGATTCCATACATGGCTGCTGGCACTTTCCCCTTCTGTATCTCTAACTCGCAGGCACAGTGGTGTCAGATTGAGTCATTGTGGTTTTAAGAAGTTAGTCTTATGAATCATTTCAATGTTTTTATTCGAACAAAATTATTACGCGTGCAAGTGGCACATTCACAGACAAAAACGCACAAACTGAAAAACCTATCTATACATAAACGGCCCCCTTCTGTGGCTTCCATACTTCGGATGAGAGTAAGAGCCCATTAAAGTTGTTTAATATTAAAAGGTTACCGCATTTCTCTACATTTATGCATGCAAAGCGGACGGCGACCGGCAGCGAGAAAAATGGCAGCTTGCGTGACAGTGTCACACTTTCGGGTCATGCCAGTTGGCTTCTCCCATGTGCGACAGCGGTGAGATCCAGACAGAGCAGCGGCGAGAAAGTGCAAGAGCAGACACGGAGAACACTGAAGATTGCAGCCAAGGACTAACACTTTAACATCAAACGAACCTTGTCACAACTGAGCAAAGGAGCCACCCCTTTTAACTGTGACACCAGTCAGCTGCACGTCACATGGAGCGAAGAAAGTCAGGCAAGCACAGTGTTTATTAAATAAAAGAGCAAGGAGGGAGCTGTGATACAGCAGCGGCAGCAAAGAGCAGTGTTGTCAAACGTTCATAAACAGCACAGGAAGACAGCATTTCCCATCCCTCCATGAAATTGAATGTTGGGGGTGTGGGGGGGGGGTAGTGTATCTTCCAATGTAAGTAAAGACAATCACTGAAGCTTCAACATGAGAAATTAGATATTGAGAGGCTGACATCGAGTGGCAATAAAGTAAACAGCAAAAGTGATTATTCAGAGGTTTGGTTTTATGATTTATAGCGTTAAAGCACATTTCTGCAATTTCAAGGGGGGGTGGTATGATTCGGTGGTATCAAGAGAACAGCAAGTGCCTTAATGATTAAATAATAAACATGTTACAGGGAGGACACTTTCCCGCCGATCGTGTAAACATCAAAACTGGCAAAAGAGGCGCAGTTAAGTTTAATTCCGATTGTGCCATTCTGTGCTGTAAATGTGGCAGTCTGTTAAGAAACTGATTTGTATCCATATGTCGGCATTTTAACCAACACCATCAGATGGATCAGCAGAAGTTCTGTAGTCATACTAAAATCTAAAGAAGCAGATCAATGAACAGCAGCCAGACTCTCGGCAAGGAGTCTGTGACAGAAGGGAAACAGGTTGGTAAAAAGGAGTAGGATTGTCAGGAAGACAGACCAAAAAGAAAGGCTGTCTCCTCGCAGGCGCTGGCGACTGGTTCTGTCAGTCGTCATCGCGTGCCACTCTACCTCCTCGACACAGTGAAACTGAGGCAATGTACTCCATGAAATATTCACCAAAGTTGTTTTTGCTTAAAAAGGAATGGTCTGAGGGGGAGGGGATCAAAATGTGCTGCGATAGATATATGGAGAGTCCCCCAAAAGCTCTGGATGTCAGGTTTGCTTAAGGCCTCTGTACAAGGGTGTGACAGGAAGAACAGCAGGTGGTCCATTAAATCTTCACAGAAATGCAGCCTGAGCATCCCATCAATCTCCACAGCCGAAGCACCCTGTCCCAAAAATACCCAATTCTTTCACTTCTTCTTTTAGTCAGTGCTGTTGCGTATAAGTTACACACCTAGTTCACTAGTTTAACCGGGGAACACACCTAAACTTAATAAACTCTATATTCACTGCCAAACTAACTGCTTATATTACCACCACCGTCCAACACATAGTGAGCTGATCTCACAGGATATACTGATGAGAAAATGGGGACATTAACAACAGGGACTTGTAGAATGGAAAGATTCAAATCAAAGAGCTTTTTTTCCCATTGTAACAATATTTAAAGTCGATTTATTTGAACTAAGGCCAGCCACGGCCTAGCAACCCTGAGGATACGACAGGTTATACTCATATCAACATCAGAGTAAAGACAAATATATAGCTCCAAGAGAAAGACTTTTGACAAATCCATTAATTTGCCTCTCGCACAGACAGCTCTGGCACGGCCATTGTATTTGTGACGGCCTCCGTTGCCAGGATGTGTATTATGTAGTAAGCGAGGTGCGGAGTGCGGCATGAAAACACGCCATTAGCCACAGTAGCTACTGTGTAAGGCTTCAGTCTTAACACAATAACACCCAGTCCCTTTGTATCTGTGAGAAAAGGTCACATCTGTCGCCAGTCTTAATGTAGCACATTCTGTAACACATTCTTCTCCTGATCAGCAGTTTTGATTACACCATCTCAGGAAAATGAAAGACTGGTCCTACTTATAACTGAATGGTGACATGGCTGGAGGACAGCTGCGGCAGAGACGCTTGATTACACACTGAACGTGAGAATCCAAGACGTATAGAAACTAAAAAGCCTCAGGGGGGCTTCACAACCTCTTGTCATACAAGTGTCTCTCTGATGTTTAAGTGCCGGCAGCGTCCAATGGAAAAGCAGCTCAATAAAAACGGTTATCACTTCACGGGCTTATTTTTAACTGTTTTGCATATAACAATGACTACATCAACTTCATCGCACAAGCTGAAATGAAAAGCATTTTCTCACATCACCGATCTGTTAAACTGTTAAAATAGCATCAGCAGCACTGATTTTTATCAACCCTCTTACAAACCTCTCTTTATCAAACCTCCTACCCTGCAACATTTAAAAAAAACTTTAAATCTTAAGAATTTCTTTCTGCATTAAAAAAAAAATGCATTTACTGTACTATACCTTAAGTGGGTATAGAGGATGGATATATGAATGGACTCCGCCATTGGTGGAGAGGCAGGGTACATCACAGACGGCTCGCCAGTCCATCACAGAGACAAACAACCATGCACACTCGCTCCTCGGTGCAATTTATAGTCACCAATCCATCGGGGAGAACAGGCAAACTCCACAAAGGAAGGCACCAACCAAGATTGGAACCAGGAACTTCCACACCAACCATCCTGACTTAACAAAGAACGAACACTCTCAATGCTTCAATGAAATAGTTCAATGTAACCTTTGAATACAAATGAAACTCCAAAACTATTTGTTACGAAGGCATGACATTTATTTCCTCTATGTTTGGCTTGTTTTGCCAAATTTAAATTTTTCTTGTTATATCGATATTGCAGAATTTGAACTTAAGGTTTGTTTTTGTTCACAGCCCAAGAGGCCCTCAAATTAGTCGGTGCAAGCTGAGGGAGACAAATGAAAAATGAAGAATAAATCCTAAAAGCTGCAATTTCAGCAAATGTCTTCAAGGTGCAGTCCACACTGCACAGGTAGGCAAGCTCAGGAAAGGCAGACTTCTGTTTCTACAAATGAGACAGTCGCCAACCTGTGTAAGGTCAACCTTAAACGGTGTCTATGTCGGGGACTCATAGCTCCTTTCTGACAAAAATCAAGTTTTTGTCCTTGTTAACATCTCCTTAAGATGTTTGCTATGTGATAAATCAAGAGCAAGATCAGTCATTAACGCTAACAGCTACTGTCTCAGAGGTGAGCCCTGACTACTGGCCGAGTGGAGCTTTAGAATGAATTTGCATATGCTGTCAAAAAGCAATAAAAGTGAGAAGTTACAAAGCCATGAAAAAGAGGCTAATTGGTGTGTTTTGCTCTTGCTGTGAGGATGGCAGACCTGGTTGTGATGCCACAAAGTCAGATTCCACCAAAGATACAAGAGAGAAAACAGGTCTGCAGTTTAGGTCTGCAACTACAATTCTGAATATATTTGGTCTTGACACTATGATTTTATTTGCAAAAAATAAATGGAAATAAAGTGAAATACATAAATAAGTGAAAAATACATATATCAATAAGAAAATATGAATAAAAATGATCACCAAGCTTGAGGTCTGGAGCACAGTGCTGCGGAGAAAAGGTACGTAGCACTTACAACATAGCATGCCGCAAAGTTGTGGATTATAGTCATTTCATAAGAATTTACAATTTACATTTGTAAGAGAAATTGAAATGTGATTAATCATACAGCATAATTTCTGGGCAACCGCTTTGCAAAATTGACCTAAAACAGTTTGTTTTTGCGGCTGAATTATTAATAAAGTCTGACGCTGTTCCAGCCATTTATTCAGGAGACACATGTCCCTTAATGGGTAAATTATGTTTTTGTTTTTTTTGTTATTTTTTCATATTTTCTCTCTTTCCTACTCTTATTCACAACAGCCAGCAAAGGGCTCCCTGACCTTGCTTTTCCCCTTCTTAACAGCTGGCAAAAAGCCCTCGGTCAGCCACAACCAGCCTAATATGGTTATGTTTCTAAGACTGGTGAAAGTGACAGAAGGCGCATAAATTCCCAGTCCCATACTTTCACTTGCATGTGACCTTATATAATTAGTTTCTTCCTCTTGAGAATAGGTCTCTGGTTCATATACTTGTGGCAGAATTAACCCCACTGTTAGATTTGACAATTTCATAGGGTAGAAGAGACGGGGCAGGCAGTTCATCTGCTGGCGGGCGGAGATATAGGTGGGTCCACATAAGGATATTCATAGCTTTCTATTTATTGTGTGAAGGAATCGGTGCAGGGACTTTAAATACAGGCTGAAATCTGTCCATAGCTATGTCGCCATCACCAAACACCAAACAAAGAAAGACGTCTGCCTTGTCCAAGCCTTCAAATTTCTTATTTGTTGTTGGATATTTTCCAAGTTATTCTATTGATGCATTAAGCCAGCTGGTATATTTGAATATGAAAGAAAAATGCTTTTGTTCTCACCCAAAATAGGAATAAAAAAAGAAAACTATCCTGAAAATGTAGTTTTTTGTGCAGCAGAAGAAAAGATTTAATTTATCCACATTGTAAAAACAAACATTGTAGAAACAAAATCATTCCGTTTTTGCTCCATATGTATTTCAATAGTGTTTTTATTAAAAGACGGGGTACAGGAGTTCGCCTCACGAGTCACATTCTGTGATGGAACAACACTAAGATAAGCCAGGCGCACGGTGAAATCTAATCTGAAGCCCTGTGATATGTTTTTTCTTTTTTTGTCCATGGAAATGACTGGCTTTTTATTGGCAGAGTGGGTTATTTGTGCAGATCTCGCTGTGGCTTAGTGAAGGGACTCAATCACTGCTGCCCAGCGATAGGCCTCACTTTCGTCCTCCCCCTCCTCTCATCTTTTTATCTGGAGGAGCGGAAATGAAAGGATGGTATCGGGTGCTCTCCCAGTCTTCGGTTCAGGAGATGGAGAAACACGAAGGTTTTCTTTCAGGCCTTGGTTGTCAGATGAAAAACATATGAACCCGTGCTCTGACACAAATGTGCTAGGTGAGCGCAAACTCAACAAAAGAGAGAATCATGAAGTAATTTGTGTTGTGACAGCCACGTTTACAACCCAGGAGTGATCAAGCCTTTGCACATTAAGTTAAAGGAAAACAAAGTCTCCTCACTCTGTGCTTATTGTTTTCTAACTGCTCTCAGAGGTTAGTGCACACAGCCAGAGAAGACACCAACGATTCGGCTTCAAATGTTCACGTATGTAGCCATTTTTAGCAAGTTGTTTTTTAAACTGCCGGTGGGAATAAGCAATAGGTATAGGTCAAAGCGAAATGACAGATTTTTGAAGATGTCTGTATTCTAAAAGGTTTGTCACATTATTTATTCAGTTTGTGAATTTCAGTGCTTCATTCATTAGATCACTGCAAGAGAAACTTTTCCTGCACACAACTTCGGTTAACTCCGGCGTGAAAATTCACACCGTTCTTCACACTGTCTTCATTAACCTTTAAAGGAATGGCAATGGCGAAGAACAAATGTATTAACTGTGTCCAGGTGAAATCATGCTTCTGCAAAAATTGACAGAAATATGACTAACTGATGGTTGCAGAAACCAAGATGAACCAAGCTTCCAAATAGTACCAACCTGTCATACAACTCAGCTTATCAACTGAAATTACTCAGCTTAGATAATAGCATCTGTATTTGAGCATGAAGCCATAATGTTCCAGGTTTACCGCCTTAGTTAAAAGTATGAGCAAACTAACATTTGCTAATAAGCACTAAACATTAAGAATGTGGGTAGGCGTGTCATTCATTTTACATGGATTTGGTCACAAACTGAGCAAATAAATCTATTCAATAATAACGGCTCTAGATGAAAAGAGACACTAGCATAAAAGCACAGTTCCTTATTGTATTTCACACAAGAACTAACCAAAGCAGCAGGAAAAAAAAAACATTAACAGAAAGAGACATGAACAATTAATACTCTGAACTCTGGATCTTACCTTGACACGGTCTCCTCTTGTCAGAACGTCAAAGAGTGTGTGCCGAAACCTGGTGAGATCCATTTGATGGTCTCCTCCCAACAAAGCCTGGGGATGAAACCGCCGTCATTTGCCAAAACTTTTGCAAACCGAACCTTAAAAAAACTTTAATTTCATTCCATTCATCTGATGTAGCATACACATTCCGTAAGCAAAAGCAGTAAATAAATAATCAGTCCGAGCATGACGACTAGTTGAACAAGAACTCAACATGAGGGTTTTTTTTCCTTCTATTCTAAATTTTTAATTCATCCAGATACATTAAGTGCATATCCCTTCGAAAACATGTACACAATCTGACACACATCCAGGGCCTGCTGGTCCCACAGGAATGGGTTTATAAAATGTTCATTACATAACTAATAATAAACAGCACATCATCCATCTCCCATTCACCTCGCCTCCCAATAATCCCCACGGCCATATCTGCTCATCTGTTCAAGTCACCCTCTCATTAAATGAGCTTTTACAGCCATACAGAAGAAGTTTAAGCATATAAAAGTCAAATGCCATTCATCAAGAAGAACGTTTAGGTTATCCAGATACACACGGCATGCTTTAATTCACCGGAAGACAAACGCATCATTCCTTCTATTTCAATAAACACAAGCTCCAGCAGGGAGAAATAAATTGACAAGCAAATTAATCTGCCGCCTTTTGCCAGCTGAAATGGAAGTCAGTGAGGCGGCGAATACCAGTGAATGCCCATCAGTCACAGGACCTTCTGCAATGCATGAAAAAACAAAAAGCCTTGATGCTGCAATACATCAGTAGGTAAAGGATGGTGACGGAGGTGTAGAAGTTGATACAGCTTTCAATATTTTTTCATCAGAAACGGTGTCACCTGGAAGCCATTTTGGCAGGGATGTGTCGCAGCGGGCGCTGGCCTTTACATACCACGCAACAATCGAGCTAAGCTAACAGACATGACAGATTCGGAGAACTGGACTGAAAGCCAGATGTGTTGATGAGTTGTGCTTGAGGCCAAAGTTCATCACTGCTTTTAGGGGATTATGTTTTCACTTTTTGTTATTGCTTATGCGCCTTTACTCATTAAGAAGGTGAGGCTAACAGACTGATGACTATAAATTGATTCATTGTCTGAGCTATCTAACAAACTTAAATATCAGTGTTGGACAGACGTCACAAGATACTTCAAGATCTTACTTTGGATACATATATATATATATAAACATATATATAAAATTCACCTGTAAATTAATGAGAAATACATCTGGAGAGATGGGGTTTTTTTAAGGTAAAATATTTTAAATGTTTTCATCATGCTTTTCTAAATCAGAACTTTAACACCAGTGATTACATTTCAGTGACTCATGTTGCTGAAATTAAGCAGCGGTACAATACGCATTTAAGTTGTATCCCAACTTCAATTTTTAAGAGATTGAACTCCCGACATGAAAACTCCACATCAGCTCAGAGAAATAAGCCCTAAACTTCATGCAGGTAAGCTAACACTAGGGCTGATAAAACAGTATGCAAAGATATTGCCTTACAAGAGAGAAAAGATCAAATAACATGGTTACATACTGAGCTATGTTATTTGATAGATCCAGCTAGTCCCAGAAGCACAGTTCAACAAATACTACTTATATCTACCTGGCATAAAAATATTGGGTTTCAAGTTAGAGTTATGAAATGTATCGCCTCGCAAATATGTGGAAGGAGCACAAACAAGAGGATGAAACATCTATTACCATGAACCCACACAAGTGAAAATATTATCACTCCCACACAGTATTAAAGTAGTCGCTGAGCTATTGTGTTGGACTGCATTACAATTACATTTGTACCCTGGAAAGCAATCACTCCGTGCATGTGGTGTGTGATAAACTTTTCAGTTTTGGGGCTCCATACATATGCAGGTGTGCAGTTTGATTTATGTGTCAAGAGAGGACATTTGTACTGCTTGAGAGGGATTATCCTCTTCCACTTTGTTTGGCTTGCAATCCTAATGTGACCTTTTGGAGAATTCTCCACAAGCCAAAGGGAGGCACAGAGTGTGTGTTAGACAAAGGCCACTCTGAAGGATATGTAGCACCTGAGGTGGAACAGAGGTGTGGCAAAAACTTCACAGAACATCCTTTAAACAACTGGATTGCTGCTATTAATTCTTCTAGACAACATTCTTAACTTTTGTGCCCCATTTTAGGACTGAGTGTTACAAAGCAAGACGATCACGACTGAAGAGGCTGAACAACTAGAGGGAAACACGGCAGATGTTCAAGATGGCTACAAATACTTTGGGGTCTCCAGGGCAAACGCCAACCATGAAGGGCACGGTCATAAGGAGGTCAGCCACAAACAAGTACCTACAAAGAGTAAAGCAGGTCCCGAAGGGTCAGCTTCAACGGGAAGAACAACGTCCAAGCCATCAACACGTATGTCCCACCAGTTATCAGATGCCCTGTTGGTATAATTACTCAGACAAAGGAGGTGATAGAAGCCACTGATATCAAGACAAGAAAGCTTGTCACAATGCAAGGACAGTTTCACCTGAAGTCCAGAACCCTAAGATAAAGGACAGGAGGCTGAGGATAAGTGAGTCACAGCTACTATCCAGGACAAACAACAAAGATCCTGGAGTACACCAAGAAGATGAACAGCTGAGTGAATCAGTGGGGTTACATGGCACTGAAATGATCAGATAATTGGCTAAATTACAATAAGATTGAGTTATTAAGTGCATGTAGACACCTTAATCTGCCAAGAAATTGGTTCGAATCGAGTTAGTCGCGATCGGATTAAGACCCCGAGATAACTCGGTTGAAAGTCAAAATAAACGTGCTGGTAGACGGGTGAAGCACATGGTGATTTAGACTGTGCGTTCTGCGCACGCTCGAGATTTTTTTCCCGAGGTCGGGAACCGGAAGTCGGAAGAGACGATATTACTGTTGTATTCTCGGTCGGAAAGAAAAACACCGCGATTGAGAATGGCTTTGTGAATCTTGTTTGTGCAATAAGCAGCTCATCACAAACGAAATGTAGAGGGACGTACCTTCATCTTGCTCTTCATTCACCATTTTCTCGAATGCCTGAGTTTGGTGTTGAAGCGGTCAAACGGAAGTTGCTCTATTAGCAATAGTTGAAATGGGTACAGCGCCACCTATCGTATCGGAGCATGACATGCTTTGTGCCTCTGATCCGATTCATTCACCGCCATATATCCAAGGATAATTACCCTTGCTCAACTCATTCTTATTGTAATTTAGCAAATTATCCGATCCTTTCAGTGCCATGTAACCCCACTGACTGACTCAGGCTGCTGAAACCATGTAAAAAAAAGAGAAGGAAGAAGAGGGACGATCAAGGGAGGATAAACTCCTGCAAGGTATGGACACCTGACAGGTTGAAGAACTGGCTGATATTGAGAAGTCCTATCAGTGGCAAGAAAAGGTCAGGGTAAACCACGCTGGACAGGAGCCCAGGTGCAGGCTGTGCAAAGCTAACCCCAAGACAGTTCTGCACATAATAGCGGGGTGTAAGAAGCAGACAGGGATGACATACATGGATCGCTTTAACCAAGTGGCTACAGTAGTGTACGAGAACATCTGTGCCAAGTATGGTTCGGAAGTCCAAAAGTAAAAATGGAAGGCACTGTCTATCTAAAGTTGAGAGAGAATAAAAGGTTTCAGGCTGATAAGCTAATGACGCTGAGCAACCGGACATTGTGATGGTTGACCAACTGCAGAAGAAGCAGCAATAAAAGATGTAACAATCCTACGTGACGACAAAATCCAGAAGAAAGAACACGAGAAGCTCACAAAGACGAGTCAGATCTTATAGATCAAGGTTATAGCTCTTTTACTTTGTTTGCAATAGAAAATAATAAAGTTTTGCAGTATGTGTGTCTGCAAGGAACGAGATCTTTCTAATTGCTCTGAAAAAGAAAGAAAAAAGCTGATGTGTGTTTAGAGTCTTTGTTCACATCAGTAGATTGATGCAGAGTACGCTGGTGTTTTGGGAAAATGATCAGCCTTTATTGTCATCTTCCTCATTAGTCAATGAGTCCCATACTTTCTGCAAACAGTCATCAGTATACACTCCACATCTTAAGACATGCCAGTTGTTTGGCTCTACATAGTTGCTCCACTTTGGTCTGGACAGATACATTTATTGGGTTCACTGCCATGAAATTTGGAGGAAATAGTCACGGATCCCAGATGTTGAACTTTCAAGACTTTAAGTGCTTTCGAACAGAACAGTTCTATGGACTCTCTAAAGGTTATGAAGACTGAAGGACAATAATCAACAATCGATTCCACTATGTTTGAAGTTCTTAGAGGTCACAGTGTATTCAGTGTATTTAAAAGGGTCAAAACCAGCTTTGTCAGAAAGATTGTAGAAGATATCCAACACACGCTTTGTTTTTTTTAGCATGAATGGAATCACAAGTGTGTTAGTCAGTCATGTTCAGTGAGACCGAGTCTCCACTGGTCTGCGCATTCTTACGTGGAAAAAAATTACTTGGCCTCAACAAGCTAAAGTAATGAGGAGGACAGGAAACCTGCTCGGGCTAACATGGCACTGCACCAAACTCACAGTGAAATTAAAACCTTATTATAATAATAATAATCATACTTTCACGGGGAGTACAGGTCATAGAAACATTTTATCTCAATATACCATCTGTTTCCAGCAACCATGAGCTGAATACGGCAGGTATAGATAACGGATGGACGGATGGATATACCATATGTTAGCTCTACTATCTCAGAATTAAAATTGATAAAAAAGTATTCGCACTGTACAGGCAGTAGTCATGTCATGCGAGTGTGCATGTACTTGGTTTTGCAAGTTCAGGTTAAATCTCCGTTTGTAGTTGAATAACTTTAATCAAAGCCTATTGTCAGATGCACAATAGCAGGCACAGACATTCACACAAACACATCCTCATACCTGCTCATTAAGTTTAATTTCAAATGGAACCACTTGACCTACAGTAACGCAATGTGAAGCAGAGGCATGTACATGCGCCTGTGTTCACTTCTATGGGGCACTCGCCAAGGGCAGTGACTGAGTTAGGTATGAGAAAGCATCACAAAGAAGCGGAGTCGAAACTCAGAGGGTCAATAAACTGCTTTGGGACTCAGAGATCATATGTTCAAGTCCTGTGAGTGCTGCTTAAAGAGTTTAAATGTCTCCAGGTTTAAGAGGTCAAAGTAAAGAGTGAAAAGCTTTAAGTTGGAAAGTTTCATTCTCTGATTTAATGGCTCAAACTGTGACTGAGCAGCTTTAAGTTTGTCAAGATGAGGGATCAAAGCTCTTCAAGAAATAAACTCTGCAGTTCAGCATCCGAACAGAAGAATGGAACCAGCTCAGAAAGGAGGCTGAAGCTGTGGTTTGGTGGTTCAGGCAGATACAGAGCAGCTTCTGGAAGCAGAGGGAGGGGGTTCAACTCCTGTGGATGCTGATGGCTTTTAGAAAAGGAAGGGCAGGTTGTTCAGCTCAGAGCAGGCTGGGATTTTTTTAAGCCAAAATGAAAAGAGAAAGTTTAGGATTCGATCTTTCAGTGTGTAGTTGAACAGCTCAGGCTGTTGGGTGAAAGCATTGAGCCTCCAAGAACGTGGAGACTATGATCACAGGACTTTTAAAGTTCAACAAAGTTGCTCAGAAAGAGTAGCTCAGGATGATGGGAAGCTGCCTGGGGTTGTCCAGGTTTTGCTCTTTAAGGAATCTAATCATCATTTCTTTCGGATAGAGACCAACTATCGAAGTAAAGTTTGTGTGAAAGTGTGAAAGGGCAGATAGCTTAGACTGATAAAACAGTGAGGTGGTGTTTGGGAGGGTTTGATTTAGTTATCAAAGTTTCATTTTCTTAACAATAAAGATGCCATGTTTATCCATTCTAGTTCTCTTGTAACTGCATGCTATTATAAAGTAACTTCAAATCAAATCCATAAGTGTGCCTGCCTACCCCGCCCCCCCCTCTCAGAAAATAGTTCCGACGTCCATAGGAGGAAGTGGCAGCCTAGGACTTTATAAGCCAAATCAATTGATTTTTATGGGACCAGAGAGATAGATGAAGGGCTGTGTGTACAGAATGTAGATACTGATGAATTGCACAGCCAAGTGGATTTTCACAACATCAGACAAGATCACAACTCAAGATTCACCACTTCCAATGCCCTGCAGGAGAAGGAAATTGGTGAGGCTGGGGAAGATTTCAATGGTCAAAATGAAGAGATAAATCAGAGGGTGAAACACTTCTAATAATGGGAGCTGGTTAATACATAAGCACAGACTGGGTGAAAAAAGCAGACACTCTTACCCTTTGGGTCTGAAAAGTGAAAACAAAATGGAAACACCCGAATGTGCATTCTTTTTAATGCCCATTGGGGGTAACTACTAAATCAAATTTAATCTCACTGTAAAGTTAACCATTTACTCCACTTGGTACTTCATTCATTCATAATCTCAATAAAAATTAAACATGAAAAAACAAAAATCTCACTGTAAAATTTACGTGACTGAAGCATGAAAGTTGACAGGTACCACGAGCCATAATTGAAAGGGAGTATCTAGTAGATCTGGTGCGTAATAGAGTTTTTCCTTTTACATTTGCATATTTATGATAGCTAACTCAAGTATCCCAAGTATGTTTGGAGCGTAAGTTGTGCACGTTCTCAGAATTTAATGCTACACATCTGCAAGTTACAAAATGGTTGCGATTTAAGAGACTGTGTTGGGGCAAATGTACCTGGATATCCAATGGCCTTGATTTAGGGGCCTTAAATATAACCTCATCTATCATCTCTATGTACATTTTTTACATCCTGCAAAAGCGCAAGGACTATACGGTCTGAGTTCCCCTACGAGTGGACAAGAGCCTGTTGCCTTTGTGAGCAAAAGGTTAAGAAGCAAGTATATCCTCAGTTTTAGATAAAAGTAGGGTAGGAATGCAAATCCAGCCATGCCTGGTCTTGCCAGCACATTCATTCATGTGATATCCATTGGCCATTAGCCCCTTGTGAATAATTAATAGACTCCCGCTCCATCCTGCACTGCAAAGTTGTATCCTCATGCGCAGTTCGCAGTTAGAAGTTGTCTTTGTAGTGTGCTCACAAGCAATTACTTTCCTTGATGCTGCCAACATACGGGGGCACAGCAGGGGGGTCTGCTTTAACTGCTTGTACTTGATGTTAGTTTGGTGTATAAGGGCCCTAAATGGCAAATATGTGCTCAAGGATGTGTACATGCATGAGTGGACAATGAACTGCTTTGTAAAGCTGGTATTACTTTCATCAGTTTGCCTCATCTTTGCCACTTAACCCTGGGCTTTTATCCTTAGTAAACTAAATAAATAAATGCACTATTGATCCTCTTTCTAACCCTTTGACAGAAAAAACCTCAACCGAAATAATAGAAATCAGAGGTGGATTTCCCAAGGTACACCCAAGAACACTGTTCAACTTCACTGACACTGACGGGTAAGGATACATTCACTCCCCTGAGTCGTGTGGTCAAATTTGAAGTCCAGCTGGATTTGACTGAAACATTCTCTGGTAATTTCAGTTTTGCCCCTATGGAAAAAGTGAGACTGGAATCTCTACTTTAATTCAGTGATCAGAGATTATTCAGGCTCATTGAGTGATTACATCGCATTGCTCTGTGAGATTGCACCATTACAGTGGAAACCGCTTATAGTGGTCACTGATATAGTAATCAACCGCTCATATAGATCAAAAGGCTTGGGACAGAATCATTTCTATACAAATGCTGTTTAAATAATTTGTTTATAGTAATCAAGAAATCCGCTTATAATGTTCATTTTTGGCCATTTTATGAATGTAAACATGTGCAAAAATAATTTTAAAACTACGTGTAGCTATTTTATTTTTTACTCCCTTGATTCCTTTCTGGACGTCTGCTTCTGCCCTATGCTTCTGCCTCGCTAGCTAACGTAACGAGTTGACACCGGGCAGCAAGCGCGCGAATCATGGCTGGAAAAAGGAAGTCATTTTCTCTGAATGAAAAACGTAGTCTCCTCGAGGCGTATGACAAATTACCAAAAACGAGCCAATGAGATGCTGCGGCGAAGCTTGGCATTCCTCAGGCTACCTTGTGTAGTCTAACTAAGCAACGAGAGACAGTCATGAATGCTAACGACGGCGGACTGCGCAGTACTGTAATTAAACTTGCATGATAATAAAATTCAGTAAATGCTGAAGCTATCCGTTTCATTTAATTTTTCTCATTGAAAAACGATACAAATGGCATTTAGATGATATTCTGCATAAAAAAAATTAAGTGAAATACCTGTACTGTAATACAAATTCGGTTTTAGTAATCAACCGCTTATAGTGTTCAAATTGGCTCTGGACCAACGTGATCACTATAAGCGGTTTCCACTGTATTCTACCACAGTTGAGGAAACAACCATATTGTGCCAGACAAACTAAGATTGCCCAAAAAAAAACCAGGAATGATTTATCAATATTACACTGAGTAAAAAAAGTCACTTCTGGATTTTTACTCTTCAATCGAAGAAAATTAAATGAGAATTGAAGGGGAATGACACCAGACAACAGATAAAAGTGATTGCACGCTCTAAGCTGACAACTGAATGAAATGTAACTAATACAGTGGAGATTTTTGTAAGCTAAATGCTTATTTAGAGTAATTGTGACTAAAGCATCAATTGATGAAGCTGAAGCTGATAAGCCATATAATCATTTTGCAATGTACCAGGCAAATTAGGCCACCTGAGGCAAAGTAATTATGTAAGGGCTAATCAAACTTAATACTCTGAAAGCCTTTTGGCTAATTTCACTTAGATCTGCTGCTGAGGCATAATCTTTTAGAGAAATACTTACATAGATGAGCCAACAGTTTGCTCCTGACACTTTCATTTGTTTATTAAAATTCCATTTTAATGTAGAGTATATAACTTTAAGTCACAATTTGATTGGATGTTACAAGACTCTGAAAGGTATTGAGTTTCCATTGATTCAGCTCAAAGTGAAAGTCAAAGCCAAATTTATTTGTATAGCGCATTTCATGTACAAAACAATTCAAAGTGCTTCACATTAAATAAAAGCATTGCTGCATGGAGTGTAAGAAGCATTAAAAATACATAAAAGAATATAAAGAGAAACGTATAAAATAATTCAAATGAATTTAAAAACAAGCAACAGTCCAGATAAGTTAAAAGATATTTCATGCATAGACACATGAGAAAAGAAATGTCTTTAACCTGGATTTAAAAATGTCTACATTTGGTGAAAGTTTAATCTCCACTGGCAGTTTGTTGCACTTGTTTGCAGCATAACAGCTAAATGCTGCTTCTCCATGTTTAGTCTGGACTCTGGACTGGACCAGCTGACCTGAGTCCTTGGATCTAAGAGCTCTGCTGGGTTTATATTCTCTGAACATATCACAGATGTATTTTGGGCCTAAACCATTCTGGGATTTGTAAACCATCAGCAGGCTTTTAAAATCTACTCTGTGAAGCCAGTGTAAAGATTTTAAAACTGGTGTGATGAGTTCAGATCTCTTAGTCCGGGTTAAAACTCTAGCAGCAGCGTTCTGGATGAGCTGCAGATGTTTAATGCTCTTTTTGGGAAGTCCAGTTAAAAGAGCATTACAGTAATCGAGTCTACTGGAGATGAATGCATGGATGAGTTTCTCCTGGTCTTTTTGGGAGAGGAAACCTTTAATTCTGTTGATTTTCTGAGATGGTAAAAAGCTGCCTTGATGACAGCTTTGATGTGGCTGCTGAAAGTCAGATCTGAGTCTATCAACACTCTGAGGTTACGAACTTGGTCAGTGATTGTAAGGTCCCCGAGTCTCAAGATATTTACCAACGCTGACCCTCTTCTCTTTGCTACCAAACAGAATGATCTCAGTTTTGTCTTCATTCAACTGTAGAAAATTCTCTCTCATCCAGCTGTGTATTTCCTCCAGACACTGACACAGTACGTCTGCTGGGCTGCAGTCGTCCGGTGACAGAGACACATAAAGTTGTGTATCGTCTGCATAACTGTGATAATTGATGTTAAAGTTCTGCAATATCTGACCCAAAGGGAGCATATACAAGTTAAACAGAAGAGGTCCAAGAATTGACCCCTGGGGGACTCCACAAGTCATGGCCACTTGCTCAGATTCATAGCTGCCAATTGTAACAAAATAACTCAGACCTTCTGGACCTGAACCAGTTAAGGAAAGTCCAACCCAGTTTTCCAGCCTGTGCAACAGGATTCTGTGATCTACAGTATCAATCGCAGCGCTGAGGTCCAACAGAACCAGGACTGAAACATTACCAGAATCAGTATTCAACCTAATGTCATTTAACACTTTGACCAGAGCTGTTTCAGTGCTGTGATGACGTCTGAAGCCTGATTGAAAGTTATCAAGACTTCCACTTTCATCCAGAAAGTCGTTGAGCTGGTTAAATACAACTTTCTTAATAATCTTGGATATAAAAGAGAGATTAGAGACAGGTCTGTAGTTGTTCATTATAGAGAGGTCTAGAGTTCTCTTCTTTAGGAGTGGCTTAATGGCAACTTTCTTTAGTGACTTGGGAAAAATGCCTGACGCCAGTGAGCTGTTAACTATTTGTAGGAGATCACTTTCTACTGAGGTAAAAACAGTTTTTAAAAAGTCGGATGGTATTATGTCCAGAGTACAAGTTGTTGATTTCAGATGCCGAACTGTTTCCTCTAGGATTTTTAAATAAACAATATTAAATTGTGACATAACGTCAGATTTATTTCAAGGTTTTAAACACAGATTAGTTTTCTTGTTTGTCTGTGTTGCGTGAATGTTTTGTCTAATTTTTATGATTATTTTTGGCAAAACAAGTTCTCGGTGGAGAGGAGGTCTGGGTTTGACTGTTTAGGAGGATTTGTGAGTTTTTCAACCATAGCAAACAGAGTTCGAGAATTGTTGACATTCTTATTAATCATTTCAGATAAATGCAGCTGTCTGGCCTTGTTGTTATAACTACGCAGGCTTTGTTTGTACAGCTCAACGTGAATCTGAAGCTTTGTTTTCCACCACTTACTTAACAAGGAATGTGGTCCTTGAAAGGTCATGTTGATCTGTCCATGAAACTCAACTCGACTGAGCACGTAACTATACTGTCGGTAGATGCAGCTCATGTTGTTGCTATAACTTTTCTCAAAATAGCAATATGCTTGCATTAGAAAATTAAGCTAATTGTATCATGTAAACTGTAAACATGTAAAGTTAGCTAGTTTATCAGACTTTTACGCATTATTTTGGGCTTATGAGAAATAAGAATGTCCCCCAAGGCTTACCGTAGTGTCAGCAGACTTTTGCCTGAGTTTATGAGTGTTATATTTTTTAAAAGACTCCGCCCCCTTGTGGTGACTATTTCTGAGGACAAAAGCCACAAAATCCTTGTGGAGGGGGGCGTGGTGCATCAGGTGCAGAGGAGAGGTGGGAAGAGCTCAGAGGACAGGGGGAGGGGAGATGATGGGCACATCTGCACATCATCAGCTAATCATTCTCCCCTTTATCAGTAGCGTGCTGGTCCGGGCGGGGGCAGATGGAGCCGGGAGATGACCTGGCGGAGCCAAGGACAGGAGCAGGAGACAGAGCGTGGAGGAGCTACATCCTTGTTCGTCCAAGTTAAAAATAAAAGGTTAACTTGAATCCAGTGGTCTGTCTATCTGTTGGGAACCCACGGTGGCACAAACCTGCCACAATCCTCCTTTAAAGCTACTGAACATTACGTGCCATAAATCATCGTCACCCTTGTGTGCGTGTCAGCAGTTATTCAACAGCACTAACTTGTCATCATCAGTCCGACTGTGTCCAGAAATAAAACAGGAGTTTCCAGCAAATTTTACTTTAATGATGTAAAAACTAGGTGTTTCTGTAAAATTCTTTAAATCACATTAATGAACACTGCCTCTTACGATTAAAAGCAAGAAAACAGACAGATGGATCAATATACAGCATGGCATCAGTCTATATTTTCCCCAGTATCTGAGCCCGGGGAACATTTCATAAAGGCCATAGGGTCGGCTTATCATGGAGTTAAATGCCAATGTAATTATTAGTGTCTGGAGATAGTGGAATGGGAAGCACATCCTGCGGCAGTACACCATATTTAATTAATAAATGTCACTCTGTAGAGGGAGTGAGGGGAGTGCGTGAGAGAAGAGAAGGAAGCAGCGAGAGAAGGAGCAAAGTGACAACAATACTGATCCTGACTTAAGTGCACATGCACACAAGCACATCCGGTACGCGTAGAGATGCACTACAGAACAAAACACAGGAGACCAAGATTACACAAGCATTCAAACATGAGTCAGACCAGGTCCTTAAATTAACCCTTTGTTATAAAATGTGCAACAACAAGGACGCAGGGCATAAAAAGTGTAGTAAGAACCATTCTGTACATACCCAGTCTTGTAAATATTCCTTAAGTGTCCAAGTAATCTGTCAGGATATTGCAGTCTGACCAAACCAGTAACATATTCTTCTGCGCATGCTGTGATATTTGCATGCATGAGGCAGAGAACGACTTCTAGTCTAGAGCCTGTTTTTATATGACAATGGACAAAGGACCTGCTAACACCTGCTAACATCCGACTTATGAGTGCAATGGGAAAGTGTTTAATCGACACTCGGTCCCATTCAGTGTAAAGCCACCTCTTCATGTTGTCGTGGTTACAGGCTGTCCCCAGGGAGTCAGTTTCTGGACCAGTTCTGAAAACACTGTAGCTTGCAGAGCACTGAGGCTGAACATGCTAATACTGGCAATGGGAAAGTATGAACTGACTTGTTTTAGTGGGTGTAACCCCTTAAAACACACTGCTTTTGGTGTAAAAACGGCATAGTGGTATAATCAAGTGTGTCTTTGCATGAAAGGCTTGCATGCAGTTTTACTCAGTCTACAAAGATCTGAGTGGTGACTTTAACTGTTCTTGGTCCAGGGTTTCCCACAAATACAAAATACTTAGGTGGGCCACTTACTGCTTCCTAAATATATTTGAGAACCCGTCACATATCTACCAAAAGCCCATCAACCAAACAAGTTGATGCTTTTTCAAGGTAAATGTAACCTTATTTTTAAGGTTATAAGATATAACAGCTCTTATTTTTTTATCATCATACAAAAGATATGTTGTTTTCTAACAAAGGCAGATTGAAGGTTTTCCATAGAGTAGCAAAATTAATGACAATGGAGCATCTAAAGCATTAGTCATGGTCTTTTCATACTATGTTCAGGCAAAAAATAATGTTTGGTCAAGGTTTGGAAAAGATCGTTTTGGTTTAATACAGAGAACGCCAAGAGGGAGACAAAACAATTTCACGATTTTAACTAATGTGCCGGAGGATCCAAACTCCTTTTAGGTGTCAAGTTCTCTACTCTGACAGCCACCGTCCACCAAGACCTCCCCCAATTAATCTGCATGAAGACGCTCTGTAATGCAGCACTTCCTGCTGTGAAAGAAGAAGTGCTTTTAGGAGAAACAAAATAAATTAAAAAAACTGGAATCGTCAGTATTTCCAGGAGTCAGGAATGAAATAGATATTATCAAAATCCCATTCTCGGGAGGAAAGCTCTCTAATTAGGGAATTCTGCTTCTCTCTTGCTTCCACATGTATGGTGTGATTGACAGCTTCATTAATTAGCCAGCTAAGACTTTAAAGAATGGTGGAAGAATGGCTATGAGCTCTGTGTGGAATATTACAGGAGCAGGTAGCAATTTAGCTAAATTTTTTATCATAAAAAGAAACTGAAGGAATGTTTGAACATTTGAATCTGGCAAACAGGGGCAGAGACAAGCCATCATTAGCCTATCTAACCACAGACAGGACCCCAATCATGCACCATGCAACCTTAGACTCGTAAAATTCTAATATTTTGTACATTGGGGTTTCTATTATTATCTTTACCATCTGTTGCATTGGGACTTTGGTCAAAATGTATGAATCTGAATCAACATGATCATTCTTTGCTAACACCTGCCCCTCCCTAACATTTTTAGATGTAATCTGGAGTCTCGTTACAGTTGGTCTTCGTATAAACTCGCTGCTAGCTGGTCAAAGGTGGCGGGTTAAAAACCCAACAGAAACTACAGCTTGTTCTTCACCTGAATATTAAAAAAAAAAAAAAAAATCTTCAAAAACAAAAAGCAGGAGAAGATAACTTAAAACCTAACTCAACTCAAAGGCATTTTACAATAAAAAATAAATCCTTTTTATTTTAAAGATATTTTCTGCTCAAGTTTCACTGAATTCAGATGCTTTTGTTATCAAATGTTTTGATTTGAATCTTGCAAAGCCCCTTTGTTCTAAAAAGTTCTGACACTTTAACTGATGTGTCACAGTTGGACCAAACTTTGAGGCAGGAGAGGTGCACAGTCATGCACGGTTACTGCTGTTCAGTAACAGAAATCTGAGTCCGGTCTCACTATGGTGGAGGTCAGAGGTTTCGGATGTCGTGTCTCTTTGCTTTTCCTGCTGTCAGGGAGTATGAACACAGCGAGCAGCTTGTCACACGGGACGCAAGCTCCCATGATGCCCCCGTGCTTCTCTTTCGCTCCTTGCCCCCCTCAATCACAACCACGAATCTTGGAGTGCTACTTGAGTCATGACTACACCTGGGACCCTCTCGCCTCGCTGTCATTGGATCAGCTGCCGACTCTAACGCCACATCTTGCATCTTTTGTTCTCTGCCCACATATCAACTCTGAACTGCCTGCAGAACAGAAAAGAAGTTGAAGCAAGCAGTGACAAAAAAGTGAAAAAAAAACAGATCAAGGTCTGAAAGCTGCAGAAAAAAATGTCTCTAAATGTTTCTTATGCAACGACTTCAATCCCTCTCACAAATTTTTCTGAAGGCGACACTCCTCGGCACACAGAAGTGGGTATTCTTGTTTGGAAACAATAGCAGGCGTGCTTCTGAGGCAACTGTTAAGCTATTCCAAAGCAGATGCTTTTTTTTCCTCTCGCCAATCAATTTAACACCTACACCTCCCCTCTCCTCCTTCATGCTGGCTTTGGCTCATCAGTTTTAAATGGCACAAGGCATTCTTGCATTGTTCTTTTGACTCACTCTGAGAACAAGAAACGTCTCAGCTGAAGTAACAGCCCTATCAAGTCTTAATCACCAGTAGGTTGGGTCAGCACAGACACAGAGTTAAAAACACTGCAACATGGTACAAAAACCATTGCAGTGTGCAAGAACTCAATTATATTTCTGAGAATTGGTGAAAACAGGATGAGGATTTGGAAATACTTTGTGCCCCTTCTGAATCTTGTGCTAGACAGAACTGCAAGGGAAAAAGCCATCTGTGTCTGACTCTTATCCCTGGCTTCTCCAGAGCCTGGATGAGCCTGAGCCAGCAAATGTCAGTCGGATAAAGAGCAAGCCTGACAGACAGACACAGGAGTTTTGTCATTCTGTATGTCATCCCTTTGCTAGCAAGCCCAATCTTTACCAGTCTTAAAAGCCCAGAGATGATGGGGGGGGGGGAAACATTCTCAGGTTGAACGTCAGGTTGTGTAACTCCTCCATGCGTCGTGATAGCTAAAACGCTGAGGACACGCACTATTCTGGTGCCCCTCCGGCCTTTGAGAGCTTCCTCTATTGTCTTATGTGCTGTACGACGGGATCACCATGGAAACACAAAACACATCAACAATTTCCCCACAAACGAGATGAGGCTCCACAACAAGATGTTCCTTAAGGAGCCAGAGGTCTGTCCAGTATCACAGGACATTTGATGTGACTTGATATTCAGAAACAAATACTGAATTGTGCAGTTTATCTGCAAACAGATGCGTTCAAGGTTCATCATCAACAGGATATATGTTGGACAAGACAAAAAACAGTGACATTGAGTAAATAAGTGCACTGCATCATAATTCAATACTACCCTTTATCTACTTCAAGCAGAAAACATAATCATATCAAACTATTATCTGTAATTCTGCCGCCAAAGTTCATGGACCAAAATAAAACGTAATGAGAAACAGCCATATGAGAAGAGAGAGAAGTATTAGAAAGAGGCAGTTCCATTGTTCCTCGCAGTGGCTGCAGGAATATACGACGCTTGGTGGAAGTCGCATTTTAATGATCCCTAAACTTTAACTTTTAAAGCCCGGTTAAAGAAAGCTTCACTTCAAAAGACAGACATTACCAATAACATGGCTCCATCCTCCATTCTTGGCGACTCCGGTAGTGCACGTAATGTGGGGGAAAGCAGGGCCTTGACGCTGCTCGCACCACATATTGTTTGGGGTCAGAATGCTCTGTGTCGAGATGATGACGAAGACGTTGCAGCAATCTCAGACACAGTGGTGCCGGGCAGAGATTGGGCTTTGGCCACGTACGCGCAGAGTGATATCAGGAAGTATAAGAGGATCTCACAAACCATTGTTGTTGGGAAAATCCTGTGTGCCATAGGATTGGAGAAAGGTGTTGCACACTTACGCCTGGGAACACTGCACCTGACGGGACTTTCAAAACTGCTATGAGTAAATTCAAAGACCTGATGTGTGTGCTGAAGAATAATGCTGGCGGCAGTGACTGGCCGTGCAGTGACCTGGAAGGCATTTCAGGGAATTGGGGAGCTATGGCACTTGAGGTGGGAATATCAGTATTGGTAATACTGATAGTGTTCTCCCTATTTGTGTGTTGCATCATACCCATTCTGAAAAGGTGGTTTCTGGAGTTGGTGTTCAGACAGAGGGTGGAAGAAGTTAAACAGGAACTGATGCTGCGAGGCCTGGTCTGAGGACCAACGCATGGAAGGACTGCCAGCGAACTATTCAGAAAAATTCTTTCCCAATGTCAAGAACCAAATTCAGCCGAGATAAGGAGAAGAGGTGGTGAAGACCTCTTTCGTGGAAGTGAATTGCTTGTAACCTCTCCTTCCAAGGTAGCTTAATGGATCCGGACCCAGCCGAACTGATGTTCGGCCAGAAGCAGACAAGTGCAGAATGCTGGTGATGGGACTGGACTGGACGAGCTGCTTCACTTCACATTATTATTATTATTATTGCCTGATTCTTCCTGATTCTTCCTGTAACAGCAGTTAGCTTGCATCTCATTCTCCAGATTCTCTGTTGTCCACGTTCAAAACAGCCAAGTTTATGGATGGAAACTTTGACTAAACACGTGTTTTTCCTACGTTGTGCACTTTGTCATATTTGATTTTCCTTTAAGAGTCACTGCCCTAATGGATTCAGACTGCATGACTACATAAACAAACTGTTTGCAATGTTAAATCAGTCCTGTTTTTTTACTATTCACTTTACCGTCTTGTCAGACACAATATCTTATGCATCTTTCGATTAAAACTGGTAAAACTCAAGGTGGCTTGTGGTACTCACAGGTACACATCTATTGTCATCTCTACAGCACTCCGCTGACCACAGCATGAAAAAAGGACTGACAAAAACAAGCTGAATTTGGTGAAAAGCTGCATATTTCCAGCAAGGCAGCCAACTCCTATGCACAGCACAAAATCATCACAGTTGCAAATATTTCGATTTTTTCATTTAAAAAGCAAAAGTTTGTTTGGTTTGACTACAAAAAAAAAAAAAAACATACCTTTCTCCAGTTTTGTTTGTAGCTTGTTGATGAGGAGCTCACATGATTATGAGCATCTTAACCAACTCTATAGGTGATATAGAGTTGGTTTTAAAATGAAACCATGTACACATAATAAAACAGTTGTGTACTTTTGATGTTTAGCATAATCTAAAATAGTGTTTATGTACATTGGATTAAGTCAAAGATCACCGATCGATGCATTCATGTGGGATGAATGAACAAAGTCTGCCACAGAGAACGTGGATGTCTGGATGTTGCTCTCTGCACATTGTGTACTCTGTTCTCAAGAGCTGCAGTTACCCCGTTGCAGCGTCAATAGTATTTGTCAAGTGGTTAAAGCTGATAAAAATACACATGATTGCCTTGAGCTCGCTTAAAGGCTGGTTTGTCAGAGCAGCTTGTAAGACAGAATTTCCTGAGATGGAGTCAAAGTGGTACAAACACAGCTGTGTGATTCATATTCCTTAAATCTGAAGCTTTTTTTTTTTCCATTGCACTTTGTCTTTTCTAGTTTTCAAATAAGCAGTAACGACAGAGTAAGTTGCCTCACAGGAAACTAGATGAGAGACAGGCAAGCTCTTGATATAAAACACCTCTTCCAAGACTTGTTGGAGCAGCACAAAATGATCCCTCTTCACTCTGCTCCTTCCCTCTCTTGCCTTTGACCTCCCACTGGTTCCATTAACTGTAGCACCCGAGCAACCTTGAGCGCATCCAACACTGACAGTTACATAACAAAAGATGAGTGTGGAGAAGATTAGGCGCAGAGGAGAGGAAGGCTGAGCAGTGTCAGGGTGCATAGTCTAAGACATATAAAACTCTTTCATTACCACCCCGATTGGGTGCACCCTCTCCCCCTGGAGCCCCTCGCCACCCTCCCAGCTTAAAAGAGCATGACACGTTACTGCCTTTATTTCCAGGTGGAAAGTTTTCTCAACCTCAGCTCTAACAAAACTCATAGCTACTACCCTCGTTTCAGCTTGTCATTTTGTATTATACAACTTGAAAGCACTCCTGCCAGGAAGCTAAAATGTGAGGCGTGTGACGGCAGGTGATGAATGAGGGGTAAAGGTACAGAACAGACCCTTTTTACCAATCCCTCCAGCTTTAGCCTCACATACACAGCAAGCTTCTCTAACAAGACTATAATCTTGTTGAAAAAGCAGAATTGTTTTTGACCATCATCCTTCACCACCAGAATCGCTCTCCTCTTTCCACCATAGTTTACTGCAAATTTACAACGGAAGCTCTGTATGATGCACAGCAATTGCTGTATAAACCGACAGCAAACAATGATGATAGCTTGCACATATACCAGTTCAGTAAAATCCTGTCCTACATCCAGTCAATTAAGTAAGAATGGAATCCTGAGTAGGGCTCAGGTCTGAAAGATGTTAAACTTTCCAAACGCAAGAAAAAAAGGATGGAAATAAAAATATGGAGTCCTACAATCACATTCAGCCACATGAGAATGTACATTTAATCCTTGAATTACTGCAAGCTTATAAAACTATCATACAATTGTATGAAAACAGAAGAGTGATTGTAGGCAGATGAGAATTATCTGTACAGGAAGGATACATCTTTATTTATTTTTTTGAGAGAGAGAGAGAGAGAGAGAGAGAGTAAAGTAGGAAAACAGCACCAGAGGCCCAAGCCCGTGACAAAACAAAGAGATTAAATGACCTGTGAATGTGACTTTCCATTTTTCCATTAGCTCCTACTCATCTTAGAGGCCTGCTGCCCCCTTCTGGAGGCTGACAAGACACCACCAAGAAAGATGTACGACAATGGCTGCCTTCGTTTTCATGTGTCCATCCGACAGGAGGCTTCGCGGCCGACTGAATCCGTAACACTTACAGTCACAATCATACCTGGCCTGTAGAACTAATAAGCTGCAGGCGAGTGGCACCCAAAGTCAAAAGCAATAATTAAACCGACTCAGCAGGTATCACCACCTCTCGCCTCCCAAATATTTTTGCACATTTTATGAGGATTTTTACTTGCTGCCTTTCAGGTAAAACATATCTAAAATCTGTCATGTTGGCACACGATGCAAAAAAAAACAAAAACAGAATGCAAACATGTCAGACCCCTTTCGAGGTGAGATTTCAGTGCTGGCAGGGGCCAAATGTCAACCAGCTCAAACAGATGGTGTGAAGAGCTGGGCTGAAAGGCCGACCTTGGTCGGCAGTGACGAGGGGTGGGAGGGCAACGTGAGGCACCCGCCGATTGTTTTGTGCGAATCAGTGGATGTTGATGTGAACATCAAGGGAGGCTTGTTGCCGAGATGGGAGGCTAAAGTCATGTCAGGCCTGTTTGCTTTGCAGGTGCTTTGAGGCTCTGTGGGATGCTGTCAAGCTGTCACTGTGACAGAAGAATGTCAGAGGTGGATAAACAGCTAAGAGAAGGTTTTTCATAACGGATATATAGCTCAAAACAAGCTCCGGCTTAGTTTTGATATGCAGCTTTTGTTTTGTTTTTTTCCCCCCATTATTTATTCACAATTATTCTAAAATTGCTCCATGTTACCCTCTAAAGCTGCAGCACATTAGTTCTATCATCAGTCTTTTTTGTAATCTTTAGGGCTTTTAATCAAGGAATCTTTATGAAAAATGTACACGACAGAAAACACATAACTATATTCGAAATAATCCAACAGCTAAAGCCACTCACCACTGCAGACATTTACATTTTGATTGAGAATTCAAAATTGCTGCTGCAGTTCAAAGCACTACAATTATTTTCAGCATTTTCAGTCGTTCATATGTGCGTCCGCTGTCTGTCTGACTAATTCATGAGTGTTTATGATACTTGATGATCAAATGTGCCACTTACACCTGCCAATAAATGTCATCCAATGTGGTCAAAAGGCTCCAAAACAGCCAGTAAACTGACTTTTATCAGCTACGATATGATGTGAAAAAATGTAAACCTAATATGCACAAGCTTTGAATGGGGTTGCAAACAAGCGGGGACGTGTAATCTCCATCAGGGTATTCCACCTCAGATATCTTTTTATTTTAAGAGGGTAAACCTAACCACATAAATCAAATGTAGCCCCTCAGCTAAATGTCTCCTCTACAATAAACATTTAATCTTTTATATTTTTACAAACACAACAACTTTCATAGATTTGAAAGTTGATTTTTAAGGTTTGTGGTGGACAACCGTTAATGAGTTTGTTACAACTTTAATATTTTTCATTTTAACGTCTCTAATAAAGCTGATATTCTACTTGTCTCGTATGTTATTTCTTCGTACTGCAACTATGTAACATGTGAGCCATGCTTCCTGCCATTCAAACCACCGAAAGCCTTTATTATTGGCTTTATATTTTAAATCAGTAAAAAAAAACTTGAAAAGAAGACTTTTTTCCACTCATTTCACTTATATTTAGTTGAAACATATTTATTTATCCCAAAGGGAAAGTATTGAAATACCAAGACAAAAACACAATATTCCTGAATTTCCTATATTTAAACCTGCTCAATAATTCAAGCAGCCTGACCCACTAAACAGTGTGTGACACTTAATCCATAATTCGAGATATTTGAGATTTCACTGTCATATAGGTTAAACCTTATAGAAATGAAAGAAAAATCTGACGTGTTAAATTGGCACAGAAAGCCCAGTTACAACCAGTTTAGGCTCTACATCATCATTGCCTTCCACACAGGCTCTGATATATGGAGCATCTGGTCTCACACAGAATTCCTGAAGATAGTTACTGATGCCAAAGAAGTATCATGGACCACTAAAAACCTGCCAGATACACCACAGAAGCTGTGCTGTCGTTATTTATGCCTTTTTAACAACTTAAGTAAGCTCCTCTATGTCTATAGGAACCCCCCAATAATTCTAAAACTTTAAAACAATAAAGATTTCGGAAGAAATCCCAACCCAGCTTACACCTATAGCATTTTTCCTTTCCATCCCCACACATACACGCTCAAAATTCCCTGAAATTTTGCTCTACTTCTTATCACAACTAAAAGATGCATGAACAACACACATTGACTTTTTTTTCTTTAGCTCAAAAGAAAAACGAAAGCACGCGATGTTCTAAATCTCTCCGTTTCTGGTAGACTGAGTACAGGGCTTTAGAGGAGATGCGAGCAGGCAGAAAGTGGATAAGTGAAATTCACCTCTGACACATATGTGTTTTTGTCTGTTGCTCTTTTCACGGGCACATTGCTGCAGTCCAAGCTTGGTCACACATTGGTGGTTCTGAGAAAGTATCGTCCTATAGTTAATGCTCAAACATCGGACAGTTCTCCTTCCTCACAGGGTTGCTAAGAGCTCACTTTTGTGCAAAACTTTCTCTTGGAGGACTGAAATTATATCTCATTTTACTTCACCTTCTTCTTCTCGGTCTCCTGTATCAATGATTACCTAAATAGGAGTGAACCTACATTTACAGCGGTTTCTACAGGAATGAAAAGCGATAAGATAATGACAGAACACAGAGGGAGAGCCACTTCAGAGTATCCCTTTTCCCTTTTGAGCACAGTGCTTCCTTTGATCATCAAATTGTTCTCCTGAAAATCCTCTTGGTTCTTGAATTATCTGGGCCGCTGAAGTGGAAACTGAATTTTCTGAGGGCAAAGCTTCTTAAGAGAAAGGGGAAAAGAAGCGGGGGAAACTAATAAAAAGATGTGAAAATGAAACAAATTCAATAAGAACTTAAAAAAACTGTATGATCCCTATTCCTGAGTGCGACAGAGGAAAACTTATCAAGTCTTCAGACATTACAACTGAGCACTGATAGCTCTTTCTGCTCCTTATGCTCCTTATGCTCGCAGACACACAGAAAAAGGGAACAAACAGCATATAGAACCAGTTCTGCAGTTGGCATCACAACAACATGAATTTTAAAACAGACTTACACAAAAGTAATCCAAGTAATCTTGACTATGTCCTAAGACCCAGTAGAAGCATATGGTGTTGTACTCCTTTAGAGCACTTAGATTATTCCTCTTGTTTCTGCTTATTTTGCTGCATTTGAGACATTTTTAGGCTGCAACCTTTCTGCTGTGCTCGTGTGGACACAGCTGATGACGCACGGCTCATAGAACTAGAAAAAACAACAACAAAGAAATCAGATCAAATTCCCAATTTACCTCCTGTTCGTGCCAACATAAGCAGGCCTGGTCCAACAATGCAGCGCCTTCCTACAGGCTTGTGTGGAGGTGATGATTATTTGTTCTTTAACACAACCAGTAAATTTCATTTCATTGTTCTGATTTACTGCTTAGATCTGCAAAAGAGGAGGGTGGCCACATTTGAATGCAGCATTTCAAAACAGTTACAGGTGAGTTTTCCTTTGAAATCTGCAAAAAATAAATTTTTAAAGCCGATTCCTCAAGGGCACTGAAGCCCTGAACTTTTCGCTCCATCACTTCATATCGTGTTATTTCATTCAAGTCACACACACGACTAGCAAACTTAATGAAAATACTATTTTATTACCAAGGTTGTTAATCTAAAATAATGATAACAAGAGGGATATGAACAGACACAATAGGGGGAAGCGAATGGTTGTAACATTGAGATTTATAGCTAACCAGATAAGAATTCCAATTAGTGTGGCCGCATGAACTGTATGACTATACTTTAAATTGATGCAAGTGAGCCATAATCTGATTGGTCGGAAGGAGAATCATTATAAATGTTTGGGACGAATTATCTCAGTGCATCCCACACTACAAAGCACCTGCAGCACATTGTTCAACCGGCTTTTTAATCACGGATGAGATACGGAGATATTTTCGAGATCATTTCACTCATCTAACTTTCATACACAAAGAAAAGACCATTCAATCACATCCTGTTTGTGCTGAGCGGCTGTGCCGGCAGAGGAAGCTTTCTACATGCCGCTGCTGCAAAAGTATACAAATGATTGGGAAGAAGGAGGGTCATTTGACACAGAGTTGCCAACATCCATATCTAACCGGAAAGACAACATTAAGGAATCTAACCGCTGAAATTGTTCATTTTCAGGTGTTTTCGCTGTTTAGAACAAATTTATGAACCACAGCACATTCTCTTGCAACAAGCATGCCTGAGAGCCAGGCTCTCCTCCTGAAATGGTTGCAAGAACTCATTTTGTGTGCAAAGAATGCGCAAGGGCAACTGTAGAGAACGACCTGACCTTATTATCTGTACGTTGCTCAGAGACTTAAAGGGGTGAGCTACAGTAACAACAAACGCAGCGAAAAACAGAAAATGAAACCAAGCTGCAGCTTTTCAAAGAGCTCATGAATGTTTCTTTTTCTGATCACACGGACCAATTTGGAGTCTTATCTTGTCCACCTCTTCGTTGGAGTCTTTTCCAACTGAAAAATTAAGTTTATTCAGTGGATAAAAAGCTAAGACGCTACTCGACCCAAGAAGAATTTGCAGCACACAGAGAGAGATGCTTCACGCTCGAGTAAGATCATCTCTGCCATTTCTTATGAATTTGCTGCTATGTTTGCTGCTGTATTAAGATTTAAAATTTTGAATATTACCCAGATAAGTATGAACTTCTTCTAAACATGCATCTCACTGCTCAGTTAAGGCACTAACAGGGTGCAGATCCTCAAATGTAAACTGTCGGTTAAACAATGGCGTCTGGTTTAATGTACGGATCTTGATCAGGGTTTGCAGTTAAGTACATGTTTTCATGTTCATGGAGATTCATACTGATTCACCCCTCTTCAGACGCAGCTGAATTCATTAGGGATGTCTCCCCATTAACTAGCAGATGTAAGAAATGCACACAGATTTTTGCCGTTCATGAGTCTTTCATGTGGCTTCCAGCTTTGAAGCTGCTTGTTTTGTTTAGGTTTTTTTTTTTCTATTTGCTTCCAAGAAATTAATCTCCAAACAAATGCCCACGGCTAACTTAAGCAAGCCGATGCCGGATTGGAGGACAGTCTGATACTAATAATGAACAAACACGAGATCGATCTATTCTTTTACTTTTTATTCAAACATATCTGTAAACATTTTGAGCTAAGTATCAAGCATACTCACAAGCTCAGCTATTCCTGTGCTACATTGAGAGATCTCTGTTAAGATGTGTGCGTATCAGTGTGTTTGCAATTTATGGGAGCAAAAGAGAAACAGGAAAGGGAAAGAGTGAGAGGAAAATCTGAGTTTTAGCCATCTTATTTACAGTCGATATGTTCTGTCTGGTTAGATGGAAGCTCAACAAGCCCTGAAGTGAAACAGGCAGCCGCATTCTCGCAGATAGCAACTTGAGGGGGGGGAAATTGACTGTTAGGAAACTGTATTTGTCCCGTTTAGAATTCAAATGAGTGTGGTGGGAACCCACTTGTAAAAGAAGAGACAGCGCTGAGCCCAGGCAGGCAGACAATTTACCGAAACAAGACACAAAAATCTTGGCATGCAGTAAGCAGATTGTAATTTTGAATCTCTCCAACACACTGACCAAGTGAGATAAATGCAAATTTCTACCACCACTTTTTACCTGCCCTGAAAGGCGGCTGGATTCTCACAAGATCATAATCAGAATAGAATCCGCCTTGCCAGGCCTGATGCTGCATAGGTTGGTTGCATTCGGCCTACATTAGCAGCTGCGTGTGGGTTTTAGGTCCAACAACTGTCTACAGTGCCAGCTCCTAAAGAACTCAGCTCTGGCTGCAGCCGCACTGATATGGTAACGTTTTATTATGTCAGGGCTTTGGCACAGATTAGGAAGACGTATCCGTCCGTAACAACAAGCCACAAAACACAAAATTAGTGACCATTCACATAAACCACACACATGCAGGCCAGTGGAAACAGAAGGTCGGTTGCCTTGTTATCAAAACGAATATAGAAGAAGAACAGAAGCGGCGGAAAGTAAGTGCAGATATTTTGCTGTTTGGACTGAGACGATGGATGGAACTGTTACTGAAAGTGACAGATTGTGATTCAGTACAAAGGGTAAATATAAACAAACCAGAAGCTTCATCGTTTGCTAGAGGAAGCCACGGTGCCGGGAACCAAAAACAAGAAGGATGCAATTATTTAAAGCTGCCGTCGGCAACTTTTTTTTAGTCATATTAGCTTGAACTGTCATGGGATTCTGGAAGTAGAATATTAAATAGGCTGTTTAGGAAAAATCCCGAATTCTGTGGCTCCCTCTAAAGCCTGTAATCGTGCTTGCAAAAACCGGCTGTTTTTAACCAATCACGTTAGGTTTATTATTAATCTATTATCTGAGCAGAACAGTCACCAACCACGTCTTCCATGCTGAGCGTGAGTCTGCCCCAGCTTGTGTGCGCGCACACTGGTGTGAACTCACGTGCACAACCTCGTCCACAGAGGGGGAGGGGTTTGGGGGGGCGGTTTGGAGCTTGGTAGAGGGGGAGGGACCTGAAAGTTGTATCAGTTCGAATTTTCCGACTTTAGACTCGGAATTTTGAAAACCTGCCGACGGCAGCTTTAATGTTTCGGCTAAATATGATGCAAAAGCTTCCATCGTTTCATCGTCATCTCCACCATTGTGTCCAGAGGTCTCAGTTTCTGTTGTCGGGAGCGGACATGGCTCGAGTCAGTCGTCCAATAACCGTAAGGTTGGCGGTTTGATTCCCACTCTCGCCACTCAAAAAGATTGGTGAAACTGAAAGCTGGAAGGGTGTCAGTCCTTGTCACGGCTGAGGGGCCCTTGATGACCATACCCCCGTGCTCCCCGGGCTGTGAATAGCTGCCCACCGCTCCAAGTTGTCTGTATGAGTGTGTGATCCTGTGCATGTGTGTGTCAACAGGTGCCAACCATAAGCGGAGGACAAATTTTGTGTGTATGCATGATCAATAAATCTGATCTTAATCTTAATATTTGTGTGACGTCTACACCATCACATCATGATGGGCGTGAATGTGGAACAAAATGACAGTTTAAAAAATAAACCACGCTTGTGCGAATGTGTCAACAGCAGCATTCAAATCAGAACTGTAGTTCTCCTTTTAACAGCTTCGCCTGGTGAAGAAGTTTTTCAGTCTTCTCACAACTAACTACAGCAAAAGTTTCCTTTACAATCAGGCTCCGCTCTGTTCACTTGCTCTTCGGGGTAAGCGCCTGCTCTTTTCCACATACCTTCCAATTAAGACTTTTAGACAGTGCATCAGGTTAACCTTGTATTCCGTGAAGTTAAAGTTGATTCGTCAGCTGATGATAATTCTGAGGTAATGACTACTCTAACTCCTCAACAACCAAAAGTCTCCTTTAAGCAACTGTGAACCCAACTGATGCCTGTAAATCAGAGGAAGGCTATGAAAGGGATTTCAAAGGGCTTGCAATCTCCAGTGTCTGAAAAGTCATTAAGAAATGGCTGCTAAGGGGTTTAAAATAATGATTAAATATAGCGCAGCACACCGCTGGGCAGTAAAGTCAGGTATGACCAAACATTTCTAATGGCCTTCATGGTGGTGTGCACAGGGAAATCTGCACTGTGGAGTCAACATCAAAGAGTCATCAAAAGGAAATCCTACCTGTAAAATTGTAGAATGAACTTCATGAATAAACAACATACCAGTGCTTCATCCTCAGAGAGAACTCGCTGCTCATCGTGGACGAGCACCACTTTAGCCTTGACTTCATTCACCGATATACTGTGGGGGGTTACAAAGTAAGCATATTAGTATTCCTCACAGCTTTTTTGATGAATATTATAGGCTGATCTTATCAGGATGTGCTGAGCATATCAAGGTCATCACCAGCTATTCTGACACCAGCGGCCTGTTCACAAGGTATGTATCTCCATGAGAGACTTTCAGCCTCGCATGCTGCGAGGGGCTTTAAAAATTTCATTAAAAAGATGAAACAAATCAAATAAATTGTGCATTCTTTTACCAAAAGCGCATAATGTGAAGTTAATTCTCTGCTATTCATGGACTCTGGAGAACTAACCGATTGCATATCAAACTAAAAATAAACTTCACTTAGAGTTCAACTGGCATTTAGATGAGCAATTCTCTGTCCTTCTGCCTGTCTTAAACAGCACAATATACCAGATGATATCCACACGCTACTTCTTTTCCTACAACACTTCAGTCTTGTCATCAGTCTTTTCTCCACACCGGTGTCTTCCTTCCAGAGGTTACAGCTAAACTACCACTACTGAGCCGAGATAATGACTGCATAGTCAGAATCAATCCCAGGAGTCCATCAAAAGCGGAAGTGCAGGCAAACATACAAAGCGAATAGCTTGTTCCACTACAGAGGATCAATGCTAGGGGTAAGTGCTCGAGAGTAACAATGGCTTTCACCATTGTGAAGCTGCACAGCGGCTGCAGAACAACAGCTCGGAAAATTTGGTGGGAAGAAAATTGGCTTTGGCCTCAATCACTGATGACATTTATACGCATCTAGACCGCTGCATCCTAAAAGCACGAGCTTTGCAACACACACTTATAGTAGGCTTCACTGTGGAATCAAGCAATGAATATTAAGGAACTCGCAGATTCGCACAGTGATAAATCCTGACAGAGGGGAGTGGATAAAAAGCACAACCTGTTCGTAGGCCTTTGGGAGGCTCCATCATGGTTCATTTCCTGAAGCAGTTGGTAGGCTCTATTTATAGGCCAGCATACTGGTAGCAGTTAATCCTGCACTGGGCTGCCAACTGCCTGCCAGCTGGCACAGTGGGCTGCACTTGTGTGCAGTGCATGGGAAGGTTTGGGACGAAATAATGGTGAGGAAGACCAAATTTTACATTGATAAGCATAGTGCAAATTAAAAAAAAAAAAAAAAAAAAAGGCTTTAACGTAGAACCTTTAAAAAAAAAAAAAAAAAACACCTGCTCACGGTTTGACCGAAACAACCAGTCAGGAGGAAACGAATTTTTCCACTGTGTTGATTAGTATATCAAAACACACTTATGATGGAGTAATGATGTTTTAGAGAATTTCTTTATGTGGGTGGAAATAAATGGTGGCAATTTCTGTCAAGAGCCAGTTTTTGATTCGACTAAATGGACACAAAAATTAGTTTAGACAATATAAATGGGAGAATAATCATCTGTGAATATGCATTAAAGATCATTTGCAATTCAAATGGAGTGAATTTACAATGGGGTAATGTTTTGATAAGTGTCAATAGGGATAAGGCCAGACAAACATTAAGGTTCTGCAGTGTGCATATTAATCCAGTCAGCAAATTGACTGGCAACTGCAAGAATCAGGTATAATTTTTGACTTTGCATTTATCAGAACGCAACTAAATCAAGCTCGGCACTTTGGCCTGCGAGCTGCAAAGCCTTGCAGGCATACATTTACACAGCCTTTGCCTCCTGTTTTATTCAAATGAGCATCGATACATGTCCTGCATCAAGATAGCCAGCTCACCAAATCAAATGGCTGACAGTCTGAGACAGTGACTAGAGAAATGCACGCACTTGCAGATATTTCAGCTTAGTAATGTGTTTGTTTAAACACAGCTCATGGAGAGAGCGCTTTGGACGGAGCGGATGGATGGTTTCAGAGGCGTGAAGGGAGGGATTGGGGGGGCACAGAGGGACTGAATAATGGTACACATCCAGTGCAGTGAAGGAATACATAAACGGGCACAGAGCACCTACTGCCGACAAAAATGCTGTACAAGCATTTCGCCCTCGAAGCAGCCATATGTTTTATGGCCCTTCCAGTTCTACCTATACCCAGCTTCTCCTATTCTGGCAAAATATGCCCAGTTAGATAAGCAGTATTGATTTTTTTTTTTTTTTCCAAGCATGTTGTGGGAAAGTGAGGAATGTGAGGGTGGAGAAAAAGCTTGAAGAGGACAGTTAGGCTCCTCATATATCATGTGCTCTCTTTGTTTTTGTCCTCTGCATCATCGACCAACATCCAACGCTGATCATGACTGCGAGTTAGTTAACTTAGGTGGCAATACAACAGCCTACTGAGCTTGAAGATGGAACAATGAGAGTAAAGCTTTTTTTCTAAGTATGATGCGGACAGAGAAGGTGTAGGAGTTCAAACTGATGAGACTTCACAGCTACTCAGAAGGTGGAGCTAACAAGCGTAATTCATATAGCATATAACAACTATTACTCGAAAGGACAAGCAATATAAAAGCAAGTGGCAACTCTGGTATCTTTTTATCTTACTCATCTTTTATGCCACTTTTGTTAAACTTAGTGCATTACCTAAGTTTCTTTTGAGAGCTTAAAAGATTTACAAAAGTGGGAATTTGTTGCCCATTTGTTGTGTAATACTTTCACCAATAACTATACTATATATAGTAACTACTATATATTACTACTTTTTTTTGTATCCTTCTATGTTACCGTCAGTGGCTTGTACATTTATTTACAATGAAGCCACAAACAAAAACTTTAGGAAAAATGCAGAAGGAGAATCAATCTAATGGGTTTTAACCAGAAATAGTCCTTATGATTCTTACCCGCCATCTTTATCGCTGTCCAGTAACAGGAAAATGTTGGTTACTGTGTTATTCTGATGTCCGAGTGCTGAAAAAGAAACATAATATCCATAAATGTGTTAATGTTTAAAAAGAAACCAGCTAGCTTTTCTAATGAAAACAAGTCATGAAAAAAAAAAAAAAAAAAAGAGCAATAACTTTCAGAAAACTACGCGGGATCTGTTCTTGATCACCAATCACTGCTATCAATACTAATCAATTTCAATACAAACTGAGAGGAAGGAAAAAAAAGTTGGATTTAAACATATGAGGAGAGGAGAGAGGAGAGGGCAATCAGGCAATGAGTCAGTCATGCTGTGCGAGAACATTTGGTTTCCCTGTAGGGAAAAAAAAAAAAAAGCATGTCAGAGTCCAGAATGCAATCAGGAGGCTTTGTGCTCTAACGGCTGGTACAACAGTGATTTCCCTCTTTCCCATTCATATTCACAGGCAGATTATAAGGAGATGCAAAAACTTCCTCAACCCCCTTTCCAGCGAGCATGTGACCCCAACTGATTCATTTTGTGAATCGCATTCATTGAAGTGGAAGGGAGAGGAAGTTCTCTTATTTGCGGCGCTGAGCATCTCCCAAATCATCAGCAAGACGGAGAATGTAAAGGGGCAAACTGATTGGCCCCTAAGTCTGGGGAAAAGCACTTTACATTATGCTAATTGCACATCCGCTGCAATTACCTTTCCGTACTAATTACGGAAAAGCTAATCGTGAAATTAGCATTTTTTTTCAGAGCGTACAGTACAAAGCGCTTGTGCATGTGTTCTGTCAGGATGTTTAAAAAAAATTAAAAATTAAAAACGATACACCCCATTTCCTAAATCCAGCTTTACTGAAATGAGCCTTTAATCCGTAGTTATGAAGCAAAGCAGTCTTTACAATTAGAAGTTTTAAAAGATTCGAGATTCTGAAAGATTCACCCGTATTTGACACCCACAACATGACAAGAAGCTTCAAATGTCAACAGAAAAGCTACATTCTTCACATCCGCTGTTCACTCTACTCAACCACAAGAGGGGGAGGGGGGGGGGGGGGGAGAGACAAGATTTGCTAATATTCTGCTGCAATGCACACAACATCTGTCATATTAGCAGCCCATTCTTTTGTTTGAATAGCTCTCTATTCCCAACCTAATGGCTGACATTCTCAACCCATCCTCTGGTTGCCGTCTCGCAAAAATGAGTGCACCAGGAGGAAGGGGATGGTCTCATCCCTCTCTCGACTGAAAAGCTGCAGCTATGAAAAACAACCGTAAGGAGGATAGATGGAGAAGGGAGAAGAGGAGGACAGAACTAAAAAGATGGAGAGGGTGTAGGTGGAGGGGGTTAAAAGGTAAGAGGAAGATGGGAGAGAAAAGAGGAAAATAAAGGAGGAGAGAGTAGGAGGGCAGGGGAGAAAAGGGAGGAGAAGGAGCTTCAAGACATTGGCTCTTTAGGCCGTTGGCACATATAGGAGGCTGTGTTTACTAATGGACACCATCAGTCATCCACCCATGTTGCCCTGGTGATATCAGAGCGCACTCATAAAATAAGAGAGGCACATAGAGAACAGAGAAAATGGAACATATCAGCAGGAGTCTGCGGATCTGCAGACCATGTTATCCACACATAGCTTTCTTTTGTTGCTGTGGGCTCTGCACTCCAAGGCAAAGAAAATGCATATTTTGTTGTCTTTACTACACTAAAAGCAATATTTGCAGGGAGAAAATGACATCTTTATATGGAATAAAAATCCTTAGAAATGGAATCAGATCAAAAGGGTTCAGCTTTCGCACTGAGCTTTTGCTAGACTAAAGAAACAGGACACAGCGTAAATACTGAGACACAACCGCATTTAAAGTTGAGGGATTACAGCAGCAGAATGACTCAGTGGATCATATCAAGAAAAAAAAGATATAGGGGGCCCAAACCAAAGATTCAGACACTCAAATGCATGCTTTCAAAAAGAGAAAACACTTTAAATGTCTGACAACGTTGATGTACTACCATTGGTGTAGCTCAGCAGGAGGAACTGTATGATGGAATGTGACACTGAGCATAACAAGAATATGACACCAACTGTATTTAAATGTCATTTCCATCTCATTCACTCATTTAAAAAGACTTTTTAAAACGAAAAAAGGAGGAGAAAAAAACAACCTTGAGCGCCACCATTTAAACATAAAGGATCTTTTGAGGAACTGGCTGCGTCATTGCATGTGGAAAGTGCAATTTGTGGCATGTTATGAGCTGCTGACACATCTTGCTATAGGCCGCCTGTTAGTGTGCACGTTAGTGTCCTCTCGTAGTGGAGAGGTGGTTTGTACGGAGGTCAGGCAAAAAAAAAAATATTTAAAAAAAAAAGAAATAATCAGGTCCACTGAGTGGATTACAGAAGAGGAACACGAGGAAATCCCCTTAAACTGTGGGTGAACTGAATAATTGCACAGCTTTGCATTTTGGATGTTCCATTTAAAAAAAAAAACAAATAATGTAAATTAACAATGTACATATCCATAAATATATAATATATCAGGCCTCTGAATGACAGAATTAATATCAAACAACCATCATTAAAGAATTGACCTCGATATGAACCCAAAGCTTGTCATGGAGGGCATTTTTCTCATTATTTGGGAATAACAAAGTCTTTGTTAATCATTGAGGATTTGCTCCTGATTTCCAAGCATGCTGTGTGAAGAAAAGGGAACCAAGTCTGCTGCTTATCTAATGAAAGTGCAGCGTATACAATAGTATTGTTTGTGCATTTGCCCAAGACATGCGATGATGACTTTTTAAAAGGATGAGATCAACATTATTTCGCATAAAATCCTGCAAATGTATATGCTGCATACAGAAAAAAAACTCACTTTTACTTTGCTGTCCTCTCACGTCTGATGTCCCCAGCTTTCTATGCTTCTATTTTTCTTTTCCACTTTACCACAGACATCGCTCGACAAGAAACTAATTTTCTTTGAGGGTACAAATAACCCGGTCCTTTTAAACTTCTCAATAACTGTGAGCGAAGCCCTGGAGACACGCCTGAGCGACGGCAGCAGTGATGGGAGATTCTGTTAAAGTTCTACTTTGCTTGTTCCACTGGCTTTTCATTCCTATTTTGACTCAGGCTATTGAAAGATCATAAAGTGAAAGACAACACATTAACGTAAGAAACTGTGTATGTTCCTGTATATGACCAATAACTCAGAGATCAGTATTTGCCCACATGGGTACGCCATTGTTTGAGGAGAGTTATTTTACAGGTTTGATATATAATGTGCAAACACATTTTATAAATTGGGAGACGTGTGTGTTTAAGGGAAATCTAGAATGGTATTCATGATGATAGAAAGAGGAAATGTATTTACTTAATGACATTGTGTAAGCCAGAGAAAGATATTTGCTGATCTGAGATCCTTTTATCCTTTTCTGCCATATACTTGTCCGTAATGAAAAAAGTAAGCTCGGGGTTATCTATTTGCCAAATCACATAAGAACCTCTTAGCAAATATCACATTTTGGAAAAATACTTGAAGTTTATGTCTCTAACACAGTCTCCACTTTCCTGTTAAGTCCAGAAATAAAATCTAGATGTGCATAAATGCTGTAAAAACACACCATTTCCTGAATTAAAATTCCAAATTAAACACTAAATCCGAGGCACTAACATCAATGGCTGCAACAGGGGGGAAAAAAAAGGAGAACAAGTCGCCTCTAAGTGACCAAAAGAAATCAAAGATGGCGTCCGTTACGCCGTGAGGATGAGCTCTAATGAACGAAAAGGATGACAGGCTCAGGGATGTTTGGAGGGGGAGAGCCTGTGATGTCCAGCAAAAGTCAAGTTGCAGAGTGGAAAGCATGATGGATGATGCCCTCAGGAACCAACAAAGTCAAATTACCTATATTGCAACCAAAACTTATACTTGAGGGCAAGTTTGACACATGATAGAAAATCAATGGCCGACACATTTGTTAAAGGCCTGTGAAAAACCTGACAACAAGTATTAATAGTACAACAATTACATGCAGATGTCATCATATCAGAGTAAAAGATTAAAGAACCTTTGTAAAAACCTAACAAATACTTCCGGCTTTGTGTTTCATTATTTACAATAGATAGGTGTTTTAAGTATTTATCCCTCTACGGTCTAAAAATTGTACTTTTAAACTAATTAAACCCTGCCAATCTCTACAGCCCGTGTTCCCCACACACACTTGATGAGTGTAAATCCCTCAGAGCCAATTCCCTACCCAGCCCCACACATTTCCGTACATTCAAATGCACGAGTCAGAACATCACTTAAATGCCAAGCCAGCTTGTGCTCGGAGCGATAAGGGAATTTTCCTGTGACTCATATGCAACTTCCCTCTAATGGTTTCAGGAACGTAAAAGAAGGGGCCGGGGGGATTGCAATATGCTGTTGCTCAGCAATCCTCTTCTAGTCACTTCATTTCAGCGGTAAAGCAATCTGCGTTTAACCGTCACAGTTCCTTCTGATCTTCTATCATTTTTTCATCCTGACCATCTGACCTGAGCTTCTACGGCCTGAAAAAGGTTTGTTCAGTGCAAGCATGAAAATTAAATGGAAGCCAACTTGAAACCGAAGAATGCAAACAGCCTAATTATGTAAACTATGGAGCATTTCTGTGAAATGAGAAAGTGTTTTCATATGGAAAGACTCTTACCACCGTCCCCTGCTTCCAGCGCCTTTACGGTTTGCTCTTTGAGTCGGTCGGCCTCGTTTTTCTTCCTTCTGTGTTCCTCTAATTTGATCTGAAGGTCCTCAGCAACCTGCTGGAGCTCTCTGAGCTGGGCCTGAGGACGGAGAACATTAGTCAACATCTTCGTTAAAGCAATCACTTGCGGTTAATTACAACAGTTTTTTTGTTTTACATTCAATTTTCAACAAAAAAAAGGGTACAATCGAGCCTCCCTGACATTTTCCTCCTGATCCCGTCCTGTTGCATGTGCCACAAAGCTAAACAGATATTTCACTTTGTATCCAAATCTTGAGATCGTTTTATTGTTCCCCTTTGGAAATTGCAGATTACATCCAATGAACATACAAATGGCATTCACCAACATTTAATCCACATCTTTTCCCCTGATGGTTGTTTCAGAGGCTTCCAAGGTAAGGATGAGTTGGCTGATACTTTTTGTGTTTTTGCCATTTCTTCCTTTGATATCAGTGAAACAATAAACATGCATTATAAAAACTAATCGGAGCAGTTTGTATTCCAGCCCTTCATCCCACTGCGTCTTTCTCCGTCACATTATCTCTGAATGAGCACAAATTCTTTCATATAAATGTATTAACCAACCTTTATCACAACCTTTCGCATGTGAATGATCTTTCGTGTGAAAAACAACAGTTTCAAACGACTTTTTATCCAGTTAAACCCGACGTTAAACTAGATATTTGCTGAATCTGCAGCTGCAGGCTAATCCTGTCAGTTTCAGTGCAACATCAGATAAGCATCAGCTACTGCTACTGGCTTATATCATCCTTTTTGCCGATAGGCCGACTGCTGTCAACAAGCTTAATATCAGCCGACACCGATGTTATGTCGATATATCTGTGCATCTCTAGTTTTGAGTCAAATATTTCAAGAACTATTGGATGACCTGCAATAAGATTATGTGCGAAAATTAAAGGCCATCTCAAAAATGGTATTTTAAAAAAGTTTTTATTTAGAAAGATCAGCCATCAGCAGTTCCTCATGTTTAATTAAAATGCTCGGATATTTAGTTAAGAGGATGAACATGATGCACATGAGCAGCATTTTTACTGCAAGCATGATGATGATGATGAGAACTTTGTTATCCAAAAATCTATGAGTATTTTTTTTTTTTTACTTGGGAAATACAACGTTGCATTAAAAGAATATAGTGTCATGCAAAAGTTTTGTCAAAATCTTTCTTATTGGGAACAGATTAACTGATCTTCAAAAGGATACTTAGCTAACAAGCTAAGTCAGCTAGCTAAATTTGGCCCATTTCTACTTGGATCATTTCCATCGTTTACAGTTTCAAAACAACAAAAAAGGAACAAGGCCAGAGCGCAAATCTTTAAGGAAATGTTTGGACTCCATCTTTCTTATGCATTAGTAGATGTACCTCCCGACCAGAACCAGCCCGTGTCTTTACGAAAACTTTTCCAAACAGCTGTCGGTTCCACGCAATGGACTCATTAAATCATCTGCATCAGAAGGTGTGGCTGTCAAACCAAAACCGACAGCTTATGACAACCAAACATAGCCCATCATCACTCTCTGTAATGGACCAATTAATACCAAAGCACAACAGCCTCCTGCTTGTGTATATGTGTCCACACGTGTGTGAATTCAGCCTTCCAATCTCTCCTCAGAGACTCTCATAACGCTGTGATGGATCCTGCGTGGCTCAGCCAGGGATGACTACCTTTCTAGGCCATGCTGTTTACTTTGCCACCTTCAGTTTGCAGCAGTGATTTATGAGCCCTCTTATCAGCGTACCAGACGAAATTTACTTCTGAATAACGCAACTGTATTGTAAAAAGTTCCCCTAGAGTGTTAAAGGAAAGAATAAAATCCTGAAAACTAATGTGCAAAGTTTGCACATAAATCTCAGTTTACGTTTCCATATAAACGTAAAAACACAGTGTTGTTGAGTTTCAGATGGAGAAAAAAAAGACAGTTTCGAATGGGCCTTGAATATGCTGCAATTCCTTGTGAGCAAATTGTTGAATAACGAGTTCTTGTCAATGCTACCTTAAGCTTTCATTAAATAAAGGCTGGCAATTTGATTAAAAAACACTAACAAGTGGCTTCTGTGGCAGCTGTTTTGTCTTTAACCCTTGAACCACAGGAGGAGTTCATGTTTGAGTTATTTGTGTAAGGTTTCCAACACGACGGCCCCAAAGTAACCTTCCCATATCAAAAAAAGACGCTCTGAGAGAACAGGATCACAAAGAGCGGCAAGTTTAGAAGGACTGGGTGACACTTCAGCCTCAATATGCCAATCAGCTGCCACAGAGAAAGAACACGGGAGGAAAAAAGGGAAAAGAACAAGTTAAGAGGTGAGCGGGATAAAATCCCAGAGACCCTCAGCTGGCAACTCAGACATGTCTGTTGTGTGTGTGTGTGTGTGTGTGTGTGCCTGCCTTCTGGCAAATCTACTTAGTCAAATGTGTGTACTTCATCAAAAGTGGCATCTTTCAAACTGGATTTTCCATTTCATGTTTTTATCAAATAGATAACAAAAGCAGTTCTGTGAAAGGCTTCAAAATGCCTTGAAACTAGATGATTTCTAAACAATAAAGCATAAAATAACAAGGATCCAGGGCAACCCTGAGAAAGTCACAGAACTGTAAACTGTGCCGCAGCTTCAATGAGTCCTTCAGAGTCCACGCTGCATATTTTCAAATGACTCAAAAAATGTTTCAACAGTTTTCTTAAAGCACAATAACGCATTAAGGGATAAGATCACTGCAACTTCTAAATGTTGCCTACAAACATCTAATCTGCTCCGGGTTAAAATGGTTTAAATGTACAGAAAGCAGAACGGTAAGGACATCAAAACAACATGGACAACATGTCAAATGTTGAAACTGAGAGTTTTTGTTGAATTTTGAATAAAACATGCTCATTCTGAAGCTGCAACCTGTTTCAGGAGAAAATGCGGACAGGGGGATGTTTGCTGCTGTGTTGCATCACCTCATCACTTTGTCAGTGTTTGGGAACTGGGGAGACCAGCTGTTGAACTGTGGTTCTTAAAAAGATGTTTTCACATTCTTGCGTGATAAGGGATTACGGGTGTTCAACAGTTTAACCTTCAACCATTTTTGTTTTAGAAATGTTTTCAACGGATGATAGATCTGAGCTGAATTAACACCTGAACTCTTAACTGTCAGGCTTTCAACATATTTTCTATTTCCAGACTCAAATTTCCTGTTTTCTTGGTTGATTCTTCAAGATTTTTTTAATATATATTTATATAGATGCATCCGATGTTGATGTTTATATGTTATATTTTACAATTATGTTGCCAAATATTTGCCAGAAGCTCCAATATAAAACAGTGAGTAGCACAGAAGAACGCTGTAAACCACCCAGTGCAAATCATTTCGCCGTTACTTCCCCTCAGGATAAGCAAGACACAATACTCACCCTCTACCAGACTGTGGCCTGCCCCAAACAAGATGAAAAGCCATGGACTTGTGGAATAATTGTGGATAATTGTTTTTAAAACAGCATCCATGTTGTCCATTTCCACTCTCTCACAGAGTGATCTAAAACACGTGTTTAAACATGTGATATGTTGTCTTTGTGTCATTTTTCATTCACATTTGGGCAGTAAATTACTTATGACCATCACTGCATGCCGTTTTTAATTCACATCTTACACAGTGTTCCGACATTTCTAGAAACATTTGCTTGACGAAGTAAACGTACAAAGAGAGAGCGAGATAAACTGCAGTTTCAACAAATCTTAAAAGTTCTTTTTATAGAAGCGGGGAGGTTGATTTAAAATGGGCCAGATTACTCACATACTCATTCATTGTGCTTACTTACTCATAACCATTTGCTTCTTACTGCCTGAGAGCAGTTGCAAGGTTGGCAATAATGATGATGTTTGTAAGTGAAAAGAATTTGAATAGGAAATACACCATTTAAATTAGATATATATACTGTACATGCTTAAATGGGAAAATGCATGAACTGGTTTACCAAATGATGACAAGGAAACGCTGTAAGAGCAGTAAACATCTCACTTGAACAGGGCAAAAATAAACTCCACAATAGGCTGCGGTTGGTATTGGAAACTGGTGCTGGTGGCACAACAGACGTGTGTGGCAGCAGGTGCCGATAACATGCAGGATATAACAGCACCACAGAACACAAGCTGCTTACTCAGAATAGAAATCCTCAGAGGCAAGCACATCTTAAAGCAAATTAACCTCAAAGTCCCCATCCTTCAAGTGTGTTAGCCAGCTAGCTAGGTGATAACACCAAAGTTACAATGACAGCAAAAGTAAGTTAATTAAATCTATAGAAGATTACAACAACAAACAATAGCTTCATGGAACCGCAACAAATAAGGAGCAGGTTGCACATTTTTATGCTAATTTTGAAGGAAACTTCCGTGATGTGTTTACCAGCAGTAGAAAATTACAGGGCAGAGAGCAAAAAAAGCTGCTCTGCTAAGAAATAAGAGAAGAATGTCAACAGCCAGCGACATGCAGTCTTATGATATATCAAAATCTATTTGAACCTCCGTTACTTTTCCTCAAGAGCAACGTTGAGCACGTTCTGCGCTGGAGGAAGTGAAAATAAATGTTTTCATAAAGATGTGATGCGGTTTAAACATTGGCCCCCGTGTAGCTTTCAGCTCAGCTGTAAGGAAAGCTTCCCATTCTCCAAATGCTGATAGGATTCTGTATGCTGCAGGTAAGATACTGATTATTCACAGGAACTTCATAAAAACACCATCTAAAAAAAAAAAAAAAAGGCGAGCATCAAGATGTCTTACAAATATGAATGTGGACTCTTCATCTTGATTTGTTAAGCAGAACCCCATTTGCACTGATTTTAAATGACTGTACTATTAATTTAAGTCTCTGCTGTGTTTCTGATATTTTTGCTCTGGTGACATCTAGAGTTTGAGAGTGTCTCCCTTTGCAAATAGTTTCAGTTTAACCTTTAATTTCCAGAAAGGTTCAAAGTAACTACAGTACACAGGCTAACCTGCAACAGTTCAGGATTCCTAATTAGAAGAGGATACTTTTTATCCTGTATCAAGCAGACAAAGTTGAAACAAGATTTTAATTCTTGTGTATAAAGAGGGAAAACCTCGATGTTGCCGAACCTCTGTTTCCGACAACTGCACATGTTTTATAACTTCAGAAAATGACCTGTTTCTCCCTCCAGAGCAGCACTCCCTCCTCGATCAGCTGCTGCTTGAGACGCAAACCCTCATCCAAGGTCCTCATCTGGCCCTCCACATACTCTCGCTCCCTCTGTCCTAGATTCCTGGAGGAAAGCCAAGAGAGAAGACGCAGAGCCTCGTCATTACTGAGAAAGAAAAAAAAAACCTCGACCACTCCTGCTAAGGTCACCAAAATGCTGAATCCAATTTTTAAGGGGCTGCGGTGCAGCAGGAATCCAAATGGGAAAAATAGAAAAGTAAATAAGATGGAGGCTAATGCTGTGTGGTTCAACCAAATTGTTTTTGAAGTCTGGCAAACATAGACCTTTTGAAAACATAATGATATAAACTCTGCGTGCATGTGGGTTTCGAGGGGAATAGCAATGACTGACATCATGGAGGACGGTAAATAGAAGTAGTGGGTTTACATTTCTGCATCCCAGTTTGGTTAATCTTTGTAATGCAGGGAAGAGCGAAGGTGATAAAGCAGATTTGTCAGGAAAAAGAGTTCCGAGAAATATTAGTATTCACAGACACACCACCAGTGCAGCATGAAGTCTTCTTCCTTTATGAGTTAAACTATCCGAGTGCAAAATGCCTCTGGATGACAGGAACGATTTCAAATGGAGAAAAATTTGTAATGAGGTTGTGAATCAGAGGTGCTTCAAACATACACAATCTCCTCCCAACAATGCTGTAGGAGCTTACAAGAGTAAGTGTGAGCTGCATCCAGCTTTTAATCTTAGTGACATTATGCCCCCTGGTGGCACAGTGACTGAGTCAACACTGGTGTGTAGCAATGTAGCTAACAGTGCAGCTAGCAGTACATTATGCATTTGTTATTGATAGGTAGCCATCTATTAAGAGCAAAACAAATAACCCCTTTTTTGGTTGTTTGTCTTAACAGTGATGCTCCAAAAAGCTCGGTTTCACATCCAGCTAAATATCAGTTTCTCATTCAGATTTACTTTCACCGAACCAATTTTGTGCCCTTTTCAAAAATAGTGAATCTCAGCTTTTGGATTCAACTGACCAGCAAGTGTTCTGGCAGCGAGCGTGGCTGTTGTATTCATCTGAAGCGTCGCAGCAATCTGGCAAGAGACACAGGAGAAACCAGTCCAATGTACACACAAGAAAACAGAGAAGACAACATGTCAGCACAGAGAGGTGAACAATATGTCTTTATTCTAAATCAGTCATTTTGAATTTCCTCTAGAGGATGAATGAAGTATTTATCTATGTATCTATCTATCAATAAGAGGATCAAACTCATCATTTGGCATCAAAATCAAGCCAAAATCAGAGAAAAGAAAACGAGGCAGACAACAACATCACATGAACTGTGACCAGTTCTGTTTTCAGACCATTTTTTATTTAGCTTGTGAATAACTGACATCTGCAAATAACTTATTCTAATGTGCCATAATCTGTAAATAGAGCTATTATACTTATAGTGTATATTTAGTAATTAGGGCTGCGCAGTATGTTGAACAATTCACCTCACAAATACCGATTGTTTATTTGAGACTTGCTACAATTACTCATCTGTTATGCAGAAACTTTATTCTCTCCCTGAGTCCCAACTTATTTGCTTTTCTGCATAACCAAGTGCAATCGTGTCTGAAAAAAGTGCAACACTGTGACATGAAAGTACAGGGGCAACACTCGGTATATTATTTTAATCTTACGAGACAAAATATGGCCATTTTTTTTACATTGTATTTTACTCTATAAGGTCTTGGTTTGTTAATAGTTTCTACAGCTTTCTTCCCCTCGTTATCTTACAAAGATACAGAGGTGGAATGCAGCCACCATGAATACACCCGAGTTTAATATCTTAAACTGATGAATTTGCCTATATGTTGCAAGTCATATCATTGTAGCAGTAATAATAACGCCTTTAGCACAACATCACACAGGTTATTTGTTACTTCATCTGTATCTATCTATGATACAAGCATCAGCGCATTCTCTTTAAGGCAGATATTGTTGATCTGGCCAGTAACTGACCATTAAAGATGGAGACTGGATCTTTGTGCCTGTATGATAGCTCTCTCTGGCTCAGGCAGGATCTCTTGACATCAAGCACTTTTAACATCAGCTGCATGTTGTGCTACGAGGGCTCTGATCTGGCTTTTGCTGAATGTTTCACCAGGAGAGTGGGCACAGTGTGACATTTTCTCAATTACCCAGAACCCCAGTGATGACCAGTGGAATGAGAACGTTACAGCCCAAAAAAGGAAGCCAATGAACACCTCTCAACTACTAGAAAGACGAAGAAAAGCGATGATGTGTTCGCTTTTAAGTGGCTACACTCATGGCAGGGAAGGTATAAGAAGGCAAGTGGGAGTAGAATAAAGGAGAGGCGAAAGGGTGAGGGAGGCTTGTGGAAACATTCCCCTGCTGCTCTTTCAATTCTCATTCCTTTCCATTTTTGTTCTTTCAATGGTTGCATGAGGTCTATTGCCGTTGCTATGCTGGAGACAAACGATGTCGATAAAAGAATGTCATGAGTTTATCCCGAATGAAAAGCCATGGGAAAACAAAAGTGGAAGCAAAAGCGGGCTGCAAAGCTACGTAATCAGGCATAGCACGTGGCAGATTTTAAGAAACAATGGGGAAGAGCGTTGAGGAAAAGGTGCAGGATGTTTCCAAGAAAAGCAAGTGTGCACACCAGTGCATTTGTATGTTAGGCAGCCGCATTTAGCTTGCCGTTCCTTCTGACTCTTTGTACTATAAAAAGAAGTGATAGTGTTTACATTAACATGTCAGCTTCTTGACATCACGATATGTGGACAAACCGTGTAACCTTTTACACATTTAAATGAGAACTCTAAGTTATTTTGATTAAAACCTCACAGCTATCTGAAAGCATCCCTTTTAAAACAGAAGGAGCATACATACAACAGTTTTGTTGTTGTTGTTGTTGTTTTCTGAACAGATCTGTTCTTAACTATAGCACTACCCCGCTTCAAAACCTTTGCAAAGTTTAATGAAACTTTTTTTTAGCCAGAATAACACAGTTTAACAACACAGCCTTACCACAAATGCCATCGTTTACTCGTGATGATGGGATGTAGTGCGGGCGAAAACCAAGGTTGGTGCAGTAAAATCGGCCTTGAGGACAAGCTGAGGTGCCTGCGTGGAGCCAAGAGAAGAGGTCAGCAGAGTATGTAGCACTCACTTTCAAAAACCAATCCATCAGAAAACTGTGCATGCCCAGGCAGTTGCAGGCACTTTTAGAGATGGCACAAGCCTTTTAGTTTAATCATGTCGGTGTTGTTGTATATTTCATTGATGAGTGTGTGTTTCCACCGGTTCAGGACTTAAAAACAAGCCTCAAAAATTTGTTGAGTTGTGGCACCGGTCTATTGTGCGTTAACGTTGAGGTACCAGCCCTTAAAACGGAAAAACATGTTTTTGGTTTTTTTTAGAGGAGGTAAACTAGCCTTTGATCCAGATTCAACCTCTCACCTCATTTTGCCCTTGTTAGGAATATGTAACTAAGAACTCTTGACAAAGGTCACAAACTGGACACAGCCATAATATATCTGCTTTGGGGGGCTGGGGAATGTTCACCTTCATCATCACCTGTTTTCACTACACGAGACATTTTGTATCTGACAAAAAAAATAAATAAATCTGACTTCAGTCACTCCACAATCTCGTTGATATAATTACACTCGACAAGTTCAGTTGGCTTCATTAACTACTTGCTTGTTCTGCTCCCTTTGTAGTGGGTAAAGAGGTTCAGTAGGGTGCTTATCCTGATGCTGGCCGTGTTACAGTTTAATTAATGACCCTTTCGGCCGACCCCCTACGGATATTTTTTTCTCTTCATTTCTGATATTCAATAAAAACCAACAGCAGCCTCTCACTGTTCATCCTCTTTACAAGGCTTCTGATTCAGACAGAGAGCCTCGTATAAGTGAAGAGTTCGTGGTGATTATCATGACACTTCTATCTTTTCCATCAAGGTTGGGACAATCATTTCTTATCCTCCAAAATAAAATCATTTTTCAGTCTTTTTAGGATCGATTACACGCACCTCTGAATAACAGATAGACTTATTCAAAACTTTTCTGAAAACCAGCACCAAAAAAGGTCGATATGTACGAATCTGAAAATTCATAATTGTTTTCTCACTACATGCTGATGGACATTTCCAATATAGTTCAATATGGGCACTATTTTCTTGTCTTAGGTTTCTAACCAGCAACCACAAAATTGCTGCGACGTAAACCAAGGGAAGAAACTTCCCATCGAAGCTAAAGAACATATTTTTGCCTCTGAATAATCCCTATCAACGGATATGTCCCATAAATATACAGAATCTGTTACAAAGGGACAGACTATCTGGCTTCCATTTCTAGTTCAAGCAGTGCTGACCAAACAGTCCTTTGAGAATCTTTTGAGATGCAGAACAGAATCTAGAAACTTCCAGCTAGCTGTGGAGAAAAAGATACACTCTGTGCCCAACTATTCATACATTCACAAGTGTGTGATATTCAGCAAAGTAAAGAAAGAATGATAGGTCAGACGACTCAGGCTACTTTCTGCATCTTATTGTGGCTTCTGTAGTATCTGAAACAATGAAGACTACATCACAAGCTGTAGATCTGTTCAGGCAGTATAAACAACACTGTCTTTATCCTTTCTTTAGCTGCCCACCACTATCAAGCCTCGATAGTGTTGGAACGCTCCCTTACAAACGTCTTTGCATGAATAATCCCACGAAAGACAAGTCCAGTCCGACTTTGTTTACCCCCACTGAGAAAGTGATATTGTCAAACATTTTTGTCAAACATTGATTAGCTCTTTGCATTTCTATGAATTCAAACAATGACTAGCAACACAGGAGAAGAAGTCTTGGTCTGGAAAACCATTACATGGAGATCTGCTGACGACACCAGAAATCCAGAATCTTGACCGGCGACCCCAGAGGCATAACTATTAGACTATAGCTGACAGGTTCCCAGATTGACCTTTAACAGGCTCAGATTGTAACTACAAGTGTCTAAAAACAATATTAATAGGATTATTTAGATTATATAGACATGTCTCTGACACACTACATGAGCCTCCCTTAAGGGGAAGTACCACTCTAAACTTCTGTGAGGCGAGTTGTTGCACGATGCCAAGCGTGTAAACTCACACACGAGTATAAAACCCAACAATGGAAGAACTGTGTCCCATCACATACACTTAGAAAAGCGCTCTTTTTGTAAAATTCAGGACATGCAAGAATGCTGAATGCCCAGTTCAGAAGATGAAGACACCCTGAAGATGTATCATGTTGATGAGATGATGAAAAGAGAAATGTGTGTCAATGACAACAGTGGAGATTGTGAAGTTTTGGCAACATGTATCACTGATCACTATCCTAATCACACTTGCTTGACCAGATTTAAGTGAGTTGTGAGTTACCAATAATGATAAAAAGAATAGGAAAAAGGTTGTTAAAAGTATGCTGGAATATCCGGTGGTCAGTTGACTGCAGTGTCCATGTATCATGTCAAAAAAAAAAAAAAAACGCATATTCATAAACAGAATACTAAGCAAAGTCGAATATTTATTTCACCATATTCAGAAGCTCTGCGAGTTTAGTAAGTAATTAACACTGTACAAATGTACAGTGATTACGCACCGTTTACCCACATTGGTAAACAGACGCTCACTTGACTATATATCCTTTTACCTGGTTCATCAGAGCCGTCTGCGCAGTCGCAGTAGTCATCGTTCACCTGCTCGAAGGGGATCATTTTCGACCCGTCAATGCACAAAAAAGACTTCCTCTCCCTGTAAAACCTTTTGTCTGTGAGAAAAAGAAAAAAAGAGGGGTAAAGAAAGAAGCTAATTGGTGAAGACCCCAAACTACAACTACAAATAAAGCCAAACAAAGTAACTGACATGGATTTACATCAGTTGTGTTTGTAAGAAACTACGTCTCATGCCCTTGCCCCATGCTTTGTACAGCTGGACAACCTTCAGTGATTGAAGCTTTATGGGAACTTAGAACAGAGTGTCTCTGCTGAGGCTGTACGAGCTTTAACACACGCAGGGTTATCAATAAATGTGATGACAGCTACTTAGCTTTAAGCTAAAACGGGGCAGAGAACTTACAGGACGAAGATATTCCTCTAACTTTCCGCGAGTCCACAAGACCAGACCAAAAGAAAGCTGCAATAATAATGTGGACACGCATTTCAATTCACTGCCTGCCTCCTGCTTCATTAAAATCCCGCTCAAGGGTGTTTCAAACTCATGATACAGTGCCACCGTTTAACTGGCTGTGTCCTGACTTCCTGAAACATGACATCACGTGACGCTGCTGATGCTCTCTATTGGCTTGGAATCAAAGCTCATTCAATCACTTGGGCCAATCACAAGTGAGAATATCACTCAAGGAGAGAGGGCGGGAACATTGACGCTCATTTATTTATTTACAGATTTCCTTTACCTTTATGCGCAATGTTTTACTGTAGCTAGTATTCTAGATTTTATTCTAGATATTAGTGAAAGGCATTTAGAGGTCGCTAAACTATTTTTTATTAATTTAAAATAGCTCATTCACAAATTAAAACACATTTTAGTCACGGTCAGTTTTTTTTATTAATTAGATAGATAGATAGATAGATAGATAGATAGATAGATAGATAGATAGATAGATAGATAGATATATAGATAGATAGATAGATAGATAGATAGATAGATAGATAGATATTCACACAAAATTTATATTTCATAAAACCAGATAACTTTATTAATATTAAACCATCTTTACACAGAAGTTTGAAAGGAATCATGTCGAAATGCAGTCATTTTAATCAGCACATGGTTTGAGGCACTTGAAAAGGTATTTCTGAAAGCCCATTTACAACAACGCTAATTAAAGATATTTGTCATGGATCGATTTAAATGTCTCATTTGTCATTGTTAAGTCTAGTGTAAAGGCCTGTATTGCATAGGGACTCCTTGCTCTGAATATAAGAAAAGTCTCGGATAATGCCTGGAAAGGAATGTGAGTCCAACGGTGGGCGCAGAGCCAACATTGGCATCAGTCCCGATGTCATGTATGGTGACATAAAACCTGCCATACTGCCGCTTGCGGATGAGTAGGTCAACCGTAGGGGACTCACACCGAGGCGAGGGTTTAGCCCGTAAAGGCTATCTCCCCCAGGGCCCGGTGGCACATGGAGCGGGGAGAAGGCGGACTTGCTCCCCAGAGCTCCGAGCGCTCCAGACAGTCCAACAGAGGGCCTGAACGCACCGGGAAGAGTAGACGGAGACATAGGCCTACTAGAATCAAGTTTGTTCTCTTTGGAGCTCAAGACCAGCTCAATGGATTTCACAATGTCACCTTTGCACGTTTTCACCATAGACTCCAAGGTGTCGCGTTTCTGATTGGGGAAGATCTTGGCCATGATGTCGGTGGGGTCACGCCCAAGAGTCGGGCTGCCCTTTGGTTTCTCCGATTCGCTTTCTGACTCCGTATCAGAGGAGGAAAGCGACTCTTGCGGACTCTGTGTCTGGTCTGAGAGCCGATCGCACAGCGGTGACGGAGTTCCACTGTCACCCGTGAGTGAAGCTGTGTTGTCCTTTCCTGGAGACAGCTCCTTCTTGTCACTTGGAGAAGGCACTCGGGCGCTGTGGGGTGCAAAGAGGGCTCGACCCATGAATCCGTTGTAAATGTTGTATTTGCTGAGTTTGTCATCTGAAAATGGTTGAAATAGAAAAAAGTGATGTTTAATAACCTGCGCATATAGTCATGTCTGCGACATGTTACGCGTAAAATCTCCAAAGTCATCCAACTGCCATGCGTAAAACTTTGATTAACTTCACAGTAGCTCAAACTCCAAATAAAACAAACAAAAACACTCGATTGAGAATATTGAGAACATCGATTCATGTTATTAATTAAGATGAGAAGGTGTCTATATCAATGTGAAGTTACTCAATAATTTTAACAGTCCAAATAAAATTTTCCAAATATTTTTTAATGTCAACTCACCATCCTTATGATTCTGAGCTTCAAAAACGTCAAAGTTCGGAGCTGCTGGAGTGTTGCTGCAAGATGCTGGTACCCCAGTGCCAATGGGTGACCCCTGAGGGATTCCTGCCTCCCTTCCGATTGCTGAGCCGGGGTACAAGAGCCGGAGTTCCCGGGCTTCGCTCTCCTCCTGAGCCTGTTGCCTTCTCAGTGCCACCTGCGCGGCCATCACCCGCTGCCTCTCCGCTATCAGTGTGCACTTTGCACAAACGCAGTCTCTCCAGCGACAGAAGCGTTTGTGGCCTTTCAGCGCAGAGACCACGCCGTGGTTCCTGCATCTGGCACACTTCGGGGTCCGGGGATATCCTCTGTCCAGAGCAGGGTTACAAGCCCGGAGAAAAAGTGGCGGAGCGCGCAGGAGGGAAGGGGGCATCTGCAAGCCAAGAGGGTTGGCGGTGTGCCCGGCCAGGCTGAGGGGTCTGATCCTGCTCTCCATCACCTGAGAGGATGCAAAAACAATTTTTTTGATCGGTCCACTACAGTTAATGGTGTAGTTATTCGGGTGGTCTGGCCCTCTCTGAATGACTAACTTCTTTCTACTGCGCTGGCACTTTGGAACAGCGCGCTTTAAGTGTCTCCACTCCAGGTGGTTTGACATGAAATTCAACACCCTCGTCACACCCCTTTCCGCTCCAGCCTCTTAATACCCTATCATGTTTATTTGTATCCCGGATGAATAGTGGTCTAATCTGATGCAACTGAGCCTATATGTGCAAGAAAATTTGAGGCCTGCCAAGATCAGAATGTGGGACCTTTACATAAACTGAACAAGCATCTGCTCTGTTTACCTTTAAATTTGCATTTAAGTTTGGGTTCCCAAAGAAAAATGATTAACTCAATTAGGTCAGCAAAGACAGAAAAAAAACATGTTGCCCCAGGTCAGCTTCATACAATTACCCTCTTTGTTTTCTCTGAATATTCACTGTTTTTAACACAATGGTCCTAACAGCTACAACAACATGTAATTATCTACCTGGTTATTCTGTGGAACAAATTACCTTGACAAAAGACCCATCTGCCAATAAGCACCCAGTGAGATTTATGGATAGCTAATCACACCTTGTCACATGTTTCATTCAATTCTGTTAATTCAAACAGGCTCCAGTTACATAAGACTGCCTCACCCCTCATTACTTGAAAACAACTTCAGCATAAAGTGACAATCACAGCTTCATCGCCAAGGGAAACATAACTGAAACTCTGTTAGCCAGGCATTCACACATCTTTTTCAACTGCTGCGTGTTTGCACATAGCTATAATAATGCCAGACATGTAGAATGATCCTGCTACTGATACAATAATCCTATTTACTGCTCTATAATAGAATATAAATAGAAATAGACAAAAATACTTTATTCAGCCCACAGTGGGGGGAATTCAAATTTGTCAAGTAGCTCAGCATTTTTTAAATATTTACAATGATTGTATATTAGACAACTACAACAACAACAACAACAATAATAATAATAATAATAATAATGATGATGATAATGATAATAATAAATGTCTAAATAAATAAATATATTTGAGAAGAACATGTCATCAGTCACTGTTAAAAAGCCTTATAGCTGTGGGGACATATATATGAGGTGTTCTTATTACTTATTATGTCCATTCATGCTATAGTAAGCATACAGTTTCAACTTGCCTGAGCTGTCACTGCCAACAGACACTAGAAAGGTGAATAAAATGTTATTAATGATACGACTCTGAGCTGTTAGATATCTCTTAATCATCTAGAACAAGACATCAGGGCTACTCATGGTTTTCCTATAGCTCTAACTCCTCTAGACTCTTTCTGAATAATGAATGTGGTTCGAAGAAGAAGTATAAGGAAGCACTGTGTCCCCCTGTGGCGTTTTATTGAGATAATAATTCCCTCAGGGGCATCTTTGAGGAAGATCTGCTACAGGAGAGGCAAAGGAAATTGCTTGTGATTTGATGCAGACACGACCGTAATGTTACTGCTGCTCCAGCTGGCCTGTAGGTGTTGCTGATAGAAGAAGATAACTGTTTTTGAAACTAAAACTTCTGAGTGACTGATGGTACATTTTTCATCTCTTCTTCACATGGGTGTCTGTGCCACCATTCCCTTATGGGTGATGGATCTTATCAGAAGAATACCTCCTTCTTTTGCCGCTTGGGGAGAAGCTCTATGCACAGCTGCACATATACAATCAGGCACGGACAAAGTGCTGACGTATTTTGCAAAACTCAGGCATTTCTTGCTAAAAGAAATGTAAAGCATCCTGATCGTGGTTTTTACAGAGGATGCATTGAGAAGTGACTCTGCTATTTGCAGAAAGATGTTCCAGTAGTTATGGGCCCCGATCAATAGGGGTTAGTAGACTTAGTCCAGCTGTGCATCACAGAAAGATAATCTGAACTGCATCCATCAACACAGAGTGCATAGCCTAAAAACACAAATAAATGCCAGTGATGCAGATGCTGTGTGGATGCACACGCTGTTTTTTATCATTTCATCCATTGTGAAGTGGAATTTTATGTTTGGATTCGTGGCTGGCAAGTTTACCCAGACACATTAAGCTGCTCCCACCTGGCTTTTTTTCTTTTCTTTTTTTTTCCCCTATTTGCCTGTTTTCATAGACCAGCTACAGCCTTTTCTGGCATGGAAAGCCTCGAGCAACCCTGCATCAGCCCTATATAAGGTGTATAGACCATATTCAGCTTTTGGAAAGGTTCTCATTGTGCACCGAAAGGTGAAAGGTTGGGACACAATTAGCTGGAAAAAGGCTTCCATGAATTGGATTATATATTAAAGCTGTAGCACTATATTTACTTATTCAATGTAATTTCTTTTTAACTGTGGATCACAGGATGACTTGTGAGGCCAAGTCAGCTTGTTTTTTGTTTTGTTTTTTTTAGGGCTAGGGCCCTTTATTTGACATGAGGTGGACAGGGAAAGGGCTAAGTAATTGGGGAAGATATGCTGCAACGACCCCAGGCATATGTCGAACCCTGGCCAGCTGTGTCAAGGAACTACATCCTGTGTACATGGGGCACCCTGCTTAATTATTTTAAATGCCTTCTAATGATATTACCTGCAGCTAAATATTTTTTAATCTATTTTGTGTCACTCTACCATCTGATCACAATCTAATACACAATGAGTGAGAGTACACTACTTTTATCTCTACCTTATGGAAAACTTCGAGTTTAGTTCCACGTTTGCATGGATTATCTAGTTTTAGTCAGAATTTGTCATCCTCCCCTCCAAAAGAGAGAAGAGATCGGCAGGGATAAGTGAAGTTTAGGGAGATATGGCTAGACAGTGTTTTAATTGTGTTCTTGACAGATTTGCTCATGTCAGATATGGTGTTTCATCACAGCCATGTGCCTCCCAGGACAGGCTTTATCAGTGCAGCTTCTTATCTGAAGGAAGGTGGCTGCTAATCTACACATGAATCTTGCAAAACCTGATTATGTGTCCCACTGTCAGAGGGATGGTGTGAGGCGGGTGGAGAGTTAAGAAGATGAAGCTGAAAGAAAGACAAATCTTCATGAAATTGTAACTTGGCATCCGGAATGAGGGTTTTACTATTTGACTATTCTGAAATTCACGACATATTATCATGTTAATCCATAGAGTGCAGAAAAAAATTACTTTGAAGAGACTGTTTGTTGCCAGTAGAAATTAAAATTTGAGACACCTTTGACGAAAACATTTCAGCGCCTTAAGTTTCAAGACTCCAGCACTGCTTTTTAAAATACAGCACTCAAGTTACAACAAATTCCCCTCTCTCAGCATGCAAAGGGTCTTGACCTTTTATGTGTTTGCTCTCTCATCTGTCACTTCACACCCTTGTTATTTAAGTGCCACACAGTAGCTTCCACTTCACCGCCGCCGGTTGAATGGCCACCGGGCTGCTTAAATTGTTTGTGTTTTGCACATTCAAACAGTAATTTACTTTTTGTATGAATGTTGCTTTCTCCCCACTGTAGCCCTTTATGTCAGTGACATTTTGTTGTGTTAAGACACTGATTCGTGCTCTATGTGACGTGTGTGGCCTCAAAGGAGTTCAGTAAAGAACTTTGCTTTTAGTGAAGCTTTCAAAACTTTTTTTTTTTTGTGTGTACGGGGATGTTGACTGGTGCTGTGCTGTTTACTTTGCCTGGGGCACGAGTTACACCTTCACATCTTTACTTTCTGACAGAATTCATTCATTTCATTCTAATAAAATACCCACAAGTAGCATTAACTAATTTAATGTTAATTGCCCACTCATTTGAGTAAGCTAACCTCACCATAATGCCACGTGTACACGGCACATTCAATCATGGGGTGCAGCTGTCTGTAATTAAAACAGTAACTTAATGAGTTAAACATTTACAGTACCATGAAAAAGTCTTCAGTGATCCCAAATGACTTTATATAATACCAGAGAAAAAAAGAAATATTTACAGAGATTAATTCAAACATGTGCAAATACATCAGCCAAAAAGAAAGTTTGTACAATTCTAACAAGCTTTAAAGTCAAGTTGCTATGAGCCCCTTTATTCTTCAGCATAGCCTGAACCCTTTCAGACAAGTTTTCTTGTGATTCCAAAGCGCTTCTTTGGATGTTGGCTGCCTTTTGTTCCGTTCTCTGTCAAGATGATCCCACACTGCTTCAGTGATATTCAGGTATAGGTTCTGGGGAGGATTTATCCCTTCATAAGACCTGTTGCCACTGATTTTCAGGTCTTTTTGTTCATTTCCATACCTCAGCCTTTTCTCCCTGTTTCTCTTGCTTAAGAATGGCTTCTTGACAGCCACCCTTCCATGTAATAGTAATAATATATGTCGACACAAAGTCTGTTCATCCATTCAGCTTCACACCTTTTTTGTGCTTGAATGATTCATAGGTCAGTGTTAAGTGGCTTAAGAAGCAAGGAAACAAACAAAAAAAATCACATCTTTGAAAATGGTCAAGTGCAAGGACTGAACTGAAAATGAATGAAAAAAGCAGGCAGTGTCCAAAGGAAATGATTGGAAAGACCTTCAGAAAGGCTGGCGAACTATTAATCAAACTCACTTTGAAAAATTACAAGAAAGTTCGGCTCCCTGGAAGCAAAATATAAAGAAATTAGGGGTAGCTTACTGTCTGTATCATTATCAGTTACTGTACTACTGTAGCGGTAGGCATGAGCTACCCTTGTCACCTATTACCTTAAGCTGGATCATTAGTAAAATGTCAATGGGTCATAGTGTTGCAAAATGGTATGCAGTTGATGTCAAACATAATACTGTGTCTCATTAAAATGCATTAGACCTTATAGTAAGTGTAATATCATTTCTGCTAATACATGTGTAGCACCTCAATCTTAACGAGCGGAGTTTGGGATTTCTTTTTTTCCATAAAGTTAACCGGCATCCCGTTTCACCGTACACAGGTGAAGCGTACCTATTACACACCTGTGCATTTGAATAAAGGGGACAATAGACTTTTCTCCAATTCCCTACCACTTTCTTTCACTCTTTATTCTGCTATCTTCTGCCATCTTCAAGTCCCCTATTGAATATTCCGTCATTTACTCTGTGTCTCCTCTTCTCACACCTTTATTGGTGGTCTGTGTCTGGTAGGTATCCATCAGGGCCCCTCACTTAGCCCTGCACTGCCTCAGTGCCAGGGAACAATGGTGGGCCAAAGACAGTCAAGTTTGCTTGCGTGTGGGCGTGGGTGGGTGAGTTGTGTGTGCACTTATGTCTATGTTTTAATCAAGCACATTACACCTGCATCAACAGTATAAGGAAATGCAGGGTCGTTTTCACATGCTGGCTCACAGCAGAAATGCTTGTGTGTGCATTGAAATGTGTTATGTGTTAATGAGATTGAATTGGGGGATGTTGGAGAACATTATTACCTTGAAAGACTCTGGTTGAATGCTAGTGAATGCGACCTTCACTGTCTAAACAGGTTAGGGTTGAAACCAGAGTTCCTTGTTCTGTGCTTACTCTGGCTATGCTCTCTATTTGTTTCCTGTCGCTGAAGCTTCTTTATTCAATGATACACTTACAAGGAGAGCTTTGCAGCTCGACAATGCATAACTCAGTGGCAGAGGAGCACAATCCTCGGTCAAGGATTTAAAGAATCGGGTTTCAAGTGTGCGTTTCTTGGTGAAAATCTGACACTTCATAGAAGACGGCATTAATGAGGAAGTGGACATGGAAATGATGCAGCAGCAAGAACTCTTTGTTAGTGCTTTGCAAATATAAATGTGCATGTAAAAAGCACTCTTTGCAGTTAGTGAGCACTGATGCTTGATGGATGGGTATGGAAAGGATCTGTGTAGCCTTTAGGGTGGCGAATTTGAATGTTTACTTAGCTTTCAAACAAGCTGAGTAGATTGATTGCTTTCTGTCTTGTCTCTAAGCTAAAGCCATGTGTGGCCTTTTTGCACCTCCAATCAGACCTTCAAACCATTGTTTACTATCGCTTGAGTTTAAGGATCTGTCATCATCCTAATGAAAAAGGGTTCTTGTTATTATTTTCATTCGCTGAAGAGATTGACTTCGGCTGTGAGGGTCTTAAATTGGATTTAGGAACAGATTAGGAAGAGTACACAACCTCTAACTCTGAAAAATTAGAAGATACACAAACTTTCCCCTTTTTACTTTTTTATATGTGTAAGCAGACATTTGATAATCTCTGATAAAGTGCCTGGAGATACAGTTGACATACTTGGACAAGATCACAAGAAAAATTGTCTTCTTAAATGATTTATGCAACAAATATGAATTATAAATCTATACCTGTTACCTCCTCAGCTGGTGTTGTTCCTTTAAGCAGAAATATTTTTTGAATAATTCTATCTATTCAATTTTTTTGCATACTGTATATTGGCTGTTTCAAACCCCATTCAACATTTCAGATTGAAATCTTGGCTTCGACTCTTTCCTGGAGGTCGATGGAGGTCCATCTTAATGCAAACAGGTACTTTAGCCTTACTGAGAAATGCCTTCCCATTGTCTTTAAGCACTCTTTTATACGATGCAGAACTTACAGTTAATTCAGTGACAGTAAAAACCAACCATAACACTTCTCACACCATGTTGATGAAGATCCTCAGTCATCCAGGTCATGGTAATCATAAGAGTTAGAATAAGGGCCATCAGAGGCCAATAAGAGCCTCCCACCATGCTTCACAGTTGGATTACCGTAGTTGGAAAAAAAGATCTTCTTCATTTACAAGGAGAAGTGTTGAAGTATAAAGAAGAAGGTCTTTGGTCCATGCCAAACGTGTTAATTGTCATGGGTAAATTACTATTAAATCAATTTGTCTTACCAGAGCACATTGCCCAAAAAAAAAAGAAAGAAAGAAAATAATAAAAACATTATCTTTTGCCTTTATGCTCACAAACTGTAGTTTTGATTTGTTGTCCTCTTTGGCCAGCGAATAATTTTTCCTGGCATGCTGTCGCTGAAGGTCAAATAAGTAAAGTCTGATTGTAGACTCATGCACTCTTGACACCAATACATTCTGTGATGAGATGATGGTATTCTTGGAGACTTCATCAAGTGTTAACTTTGAGGGCTCAGTTTGCCAGTTGTGGATAAACAATTTGAAATCTCAGATTGCTGTTCATGATATTCTTTACAAGCGGATGGTTTGGTTTTCAAATAATGCAATCCAAATAGCTGCTAAGACAATAGCTGCTAAGACAATAGCTAAAAGACGCAAAAACGCTCCATACGTGTGAATTCAGCAACAGAGTTTAGTCAGAATTATTTGCTGTGTTTCAGTACCTCAAGCTAGTAGCAATTTGTCTCATTGTTAATATAACAATAGCATCTGTAAAAGGAAATAGTTTGAAGAATTTGTGTTGCTGCACTACGACAGATCTACGATAGTAAAGTGTTTCAACGTTACAATACTAGGTCACAGTGAAACAATCTTTAACATGTCCAGTTTGCAATAACCATATCCAAAGTGCAGGAGACCGTTGAGACCAAAATGACAAACAAGCAAAAGGGGAGGTGAAGCATAAAGGAAAAGTGTGTGCTATCAGATGAATGCAGAGAACAAGGAGAGACATCAGTGCTGCACATCTCTGTCAGGGTGTTATGGGAAAATATTCTAGGCTTTCAGTAACAGACAATAACAGCTTGGAAATTGTAAAACATTGTCTCTGATAGCAACAGGTATCTGAAAACAGATCAGATGTGAGTTGCTACTGAGATTAAAGGAAACATGAACCCGTCATAGAGGCAGAGCTACTGAGAGGTTAGTTTGTGTGGATACTTTACAGTATCTGACCGTATGTGTGTCATCGTAGACAGATCTAGAATTTAAATCCATCTGCAAACATGCTAGCATTTTGATTACGTAACTGGAAAATGAATGCATAGCCTACAGTTTAAATCATTTGAAGTTAAACTTTTCCAAGAAGCAGCAGACGCAGACTCATTTAATCCTTGTGCCACAGATTTTGAAATACCCACCAAGCCGGCCCCGCTGTCTTTGCCTCCAGCATACCTGTAACTTTGTGTTTCACATGAACTCCATTTCTCACTGACACATGATACATCTGTTACAGATGAACAGAATAATCACAATGCTTTCTTTCTGTTCATAAAATGTTTTTTTTTTATTATCTGTCTTGTGTCTTATCTACTCACACAGTTTATAACCTGAGTCGGCATTTGGCACGTATGCTGCACTTTGAGTATATAATTGACAAAAATACTGGAAACTGCATCGAGAAACACAATTTTAATGACGGTATGTAAACTTAAAGTCAAATTAAATCAAATTTATTTGTATAGCACATTTCATGTACAAACAATTCAAAGTACTTTACATAAAATAAAAGCATTGCAGCAGGGAGTGGAAGAAGCATTAAAATACATAAAAAATATAAAGAGAAACAAATAAAATCATTTAAATGAATTAAAAAACAAGCAACAGTCCAGATAAGTTAAAAGACATCGTGCAGATTTCATGCATAGACACATGAGAAAAGAAATGTTTTTAACCTGGATTTAAAAATGTCTCCATTTGGTGAAAGTTTAATTTCCAAAAGACAGACTTACAAATTTTTTGAATGCCTGTCTGGGTTCCGTGCTCCGTGGGGCTGCTGGTTGTCCGGGTCTTGGGGCCCTCTCTGCCTGCTTCTCATCCCTGAGGGGAGGCGCAGTGGTGCCTCTTTACACCCATTATTTGAACGCAGTTCATGTGAGACCTACTGTATGCCAATGTATTGCACACACAAGTACAGAAATCACAGTCAAATCACCATGACAAAGTAAATAAAGAAAGCATTTGTGTTTTTCACAAACAACACATAGAACACAGTTCAGCAGATCAGTGTTGTAGTTGGCAAAGACCCACAAGGTATTCATTCACTTAACCGGGCAGTTTAGTTGACTAAACCTATCCAAGTAATATCAGACGTAAAAGCAACCAGATCCACGGCAAGTTTGTTTTTGTGTCATTCCACTGCCAACTCTCCAATCTCCAAGTGCAGACGTGGACACTCTTTAAAACCTGAAACAATCTTGTTTGTTTTGTTTTGTTTTCAGTGTCCGTGTGCACAAAGATAGTAAATGCAACTATTTCAAACTTCTTCCTGCTTTATGAGTGTGCTGTGTTCTGACCTGACCAATGGGATCAAGACAGGCTTTTATAAAAAAAAAAATATTCAACAGAGCATCTTTTAAATGTTATAAATGAACTGCTTCAATGAGGGATTGTGAACAAACAAGGCAAAATGAATACATTTTCAGTTTTTTGGGTCAAAATATGCCTTTTTACTGTAATCCTATTTTTTTGAAGGACTTTTTACACTGTGATACTTCATTTTTGAGATCAAGCAAAATGAACACTTTCTTTAACTTGTATTTTTAAAAGAACATTCCCATAGAAACTAATCAGAAGCCTCTGTTCACCAAACAGAAAATATTATAGTGGTATTTTTTTTCATATAGCCAGACAAGTTTAGCTGAAGATGAGCATCTCTAGTAAAATTGCTTCTTTCACATTTTGCGTATTTGGAACCAAACCATAGCAACGTGCATCTACATGGAATGGCACCTGGTTATGGTTCAAAGCCACTGGGGAACTGCAGTCAGTCAGGTACAGAGACAGAAGAACAGATAACAATACACACTGCAGTCTATTCAGAACTATAGACTGCAAAATGCTGGCTGCATGCAGATTAAACTCTGATAAAGAAAAAAGTACAAAATAAAGTACTGACCACAGGTGTGAACAAAGCACCACTTTCAAAAATATTTTCAAATGGGGGAACTGCACAGATCTTTGGGGAACTTTTTGAAGATCTTACTCCTTTCCCATCTACAAAACTGAAGATAAATGGGATCTTTTATCAGTTTAGATGTTGTATAATTGTACAACTGAAGTCCCAACATCAATGCGGGCTTTAGATTTTAAGCTCTGCAACCTTCAGTTCACAGGCTTAAGGGAATTTATCAGATCATGACGCTCTGAATTGCAAACACAGCTTATCATTGTCATCTTTCACATTTTGGTTAAGATCTTCCTCATGAAGCTTTAGAAGGTGTGAGAAAGTTCTCTACTTTATGGGAAGTTCTGAAACTGTTTACAAACTACAGAAGGCTTTGATAAAAGTGCCTTGTGTAAAGCAAAATGTCTACAAACTCAATCGTTTGCATAGTCAAACAGATTTTTAAATGTATTGACCAAAATGTGTTCATTTGTCTGAGAGAAGGATTAGTGATGAGTCTCCAGGGATTAGGAGGGAATAAACCATGAAGTACAGCATCTAACAGTCACCAGTGCTTCCCTTTAAACACACTTCTGGTTAATTCTAGGGCATTGTGTTAAATCTATCTGATGGAAAACATAGTTATACTTTTGTCACTTTGTTGGTGTTTTGACAATTAGGATCACTTGGCTTGTTGAAATGTCTTTAATGAATGACAATAAATATTTGAATGAAAGGCTACATTCAAAATGTGTACATGATTCTTAATAAAAATGTCCATACTTTCCAAAAGTGTAGTTTAGTACAAGCAAACAAAAGAAGAAGAAAAAAGGTTTCCTCCATTTGTTCTGAATATATGGCAACTTCCCAGTTGCATACTTGTAAATGAAACATCCTCGTGTCTGACACGGGGTCACAAAACGGTCAGACTTGGTATTTTACCGAGCTTCTAATTTTGGGATCAGGGATTAATGAGAGGACGAGGAAACAACCTGCAAGTGAGAACAAGGAGGACTCTCCCTGAGCCGAGATGTTCCAGGAAAGCACACAAAGAGCAGCTTAACTGGCCACTGATGTCACCCAGCACCACCGGAGCCACTCATTGAAACTAAAACACCCACACAGTGTTGCATTTGTCTGCTTTCTGTCAGGCCCTTGTCCCCCCTCCTGTAATAATGAACTCTTTGACGAGTGGTTAACTTCATAGTGGGTTGCATTCATCTATTAGAAGTGTTTGTATCGGTTGTCACAGTTCATCACCTCTGAGTGGCCACAGATTAAACTCAATTTAAGGCTTTGAAAACATGACTACTTGAGTGAAGTTGAGTAATGTGAATGGTGCCCAACAATAATAATGAGTGTAGTAATAAAATTCACCCTTTAAAACCATGGAGGCTGGAGAGCAGCCATGCCTGCATTTATTTATTTTGATGATCTTGAGTTTGGGAGTTGATTATTCTGTTCATGAGATAACAAAGCTTGTTTTTGTGGGTTAACAAGTTAATTGTTATGAGAGGTTCCTGTGCTAATACCTAATTTCATCGTTCACTGTCGCACACATACATTAGCATCTGTAGATAGGATTTTAAACCAACTCTGCTTCAGCCAATAACTGTCCTTCATTTGATCCCATTGCTTGTGGTGACGGGAAAATTAACTTTATTTGACTGAACTAACAAAATATGATAACCCATTATTTTAAGATAAAAGGCTTATCTTGTTATATCAAGATAACAATATAAATTTGTCTGTTATCAAACAAAACGAGCTTCATCACCTGGAGAAAACTCTGGATCTCAGGATAATAATGCTTAAAAAAAATGCTTCAGGCATAATCTCTCTGGGCCACCGTAGAAACTGATTTTAGATTTTTCTAATGGAAAATAGAGTAAAGCCATACTCTGCAGTATGCAACAGTAGTCGAAGTTTGTTCTGCAATGATCACAAAAGAGGAAAGAAAACAACACACCTTGATTTAAGGGATTTTCTTTGAAAGCTGTACCCATTTATCAGTTTTATTCTCTCTTGATAACAGCCTAATAGCTAATTACAACTCAAAAGATTTGCAGTAATTTGTCTTTAGCCTGTTAAGTATAAATGATCCGATTTCTTGTTTCTTTTCCTCCCTTTCAGGAGATGGATTTAGTTTTTATCCTGAAATTGGACAAAATTGTCTCCCTTTTCCCCAAGACATGTCTTTGATCCTCTCCGGCAGGCAGGGGGTACAAGGTCCCTAAAGGGATGACCACCCCCAATGGGAGAATTGTTTTTACCCCAACTGTGCTTTGCAAGTGCTGCAACATCTAATTCCCATACTGTTTTCTCAAATCAGTGCCTGGACTTTGTCCTATTAAGGACAACCTTGTTTCCTATAACAAGTAGGGTGCTTCAACCCCCCAATGAGGAAGACACATGGAGGCAGCCCTTTCCAACAAAACAACACCCCTCTCAACAGCAGCATGGCACTTCCTCGACCAGTAAATGAGATGAAAGCTTTAAAACCATGAAAATAGTGATTCCAAAGGCTTCTGAAGCCCCGCTACCCTGCTTGCACAGAATAAAGATGGGCTGTCCACCTACAACAAAGCCAAACACAACAGGGTAAAGACATCAAAGTGTGAGCTTGTCGGTGGAAAAACACCCGTTTGTTCGCGGCTGCCTACTGGGAAAAACACAGGTGAATTTTCAAGTAATAACGCATCCCTTTCAGGCACCACAGAATGCTTGTCTTCCTAACGTTTGTATCCAGACTGTAATATATTTCATTAGAGAGGATTAAATACACTTTCAATTAGAAATGCTTGCAGGGAGTAACGAGTCCACATAATGCTTTATTTTTCTGAGGACTAGCGCCTTGTTTAAATTGTTCCCGGTGAATACAGTGTATGCAGCCATACATGTGTAAAATGTGTACAAAGCAGGAAAGGTATAGCTCACTAAAGATTGTAGTGAGATGCGGATCACTACGAACAAATCATTGTAAAATATAATGAAAAAAGTCTTGCCCAAGACATTGATCAATTAACCTTGATGCATATGGTGCCAGAGCATGCAACACTTTTGTGAAAGTTTTCAAATTAAATGAGCAGAAAAAAAAACAGGAGACTGTCTTTAAAATAGTGTTCGTCAGTCACATCAATCATGAAGCTGTGTTTCTCAATCAATGAACATCTAACGAGCTAAAATTCCATTTCGATTGTGACAGCTGCAAAGAGAGTGAATGCGTTTCCCATAACCGTGAACTTTTTTGTTGCCTTCGAGTGGGTGTATTTATCTGACGAATAAAAACATGATCACTCTTTGGTCAATGTGACACTACTTGGAAGAAGCTCCGAAAGAAGAAATGCTTCAAGCAACAATGTTGGGATTGTGTCTTTCAATATCAAGGCTTAAAGTGAAATCTCTGCAAGAGACAGCACAATACAGTCAATTCAATGATGTGTGATGTGGAAAATAAGAAGTTCTTGACAACAACCACAATGTTACTACACTAAATATTAATATTTTCCAAATAAAGCGTCAGATGAGCAGCAGTCAGTGAGAATATATTATTCTAAACCATTCAAACTCCAAAACATTTAGCATTTAGGACCAGAATTTTGAGAATAGACTCCAATTAGCACGTTAAATAAATTGATGTGCAAAGTTCTTCTGGGTATTTTAATCGTGGTTCTTATCACAAGAATATACAGAAAACATTGACTATTAACCTAACAAATTCCAACATGCCATATTCATGATCTCACACTTAAAGATTTAGCAGTGAAACGGCTCAGGTAATCAGATTTTTCCGTGCATATGAATGTTTATTAAATGGACCGCATCGAACTGTGGGACTCAGAAATGCAGCACATTCCCCACTTTAAGTAGTGTAGAGAAGTGTAAATAGAGGCAAGCGATAACAACAATAAAACAAAACTTATCTCAATTAGGAAACCACAATAGCTGAAACACAAATATTCAGTATTTTTGAGACTTTATCGCTCAAACTCCATTATGATGTTAGATATTCTGTGTAGGTCAACATAAAAGTTAAACACGAGGCTTTAAATATTCATGTGCTCAGGCCCTTCAATCATTTTATGAATAAATTCTGCCAAACAATGATGAACAGTAATTGCCATCCATCTCGATATGTATGTGCAATGTCATGACTTGGCAGGAAGTGTACAAATGTGATTTTGAGTTTGCGAGGGACACATACTCAAGAAATTCCAATCTCATGAATAATTCACAGCCACAAGAATAATGATGGCGGTGTGAATAATCGTGTAAGTAGACTCATCAGCATAAGAGTGATTGTATGTGTGTTTGAGTGGACTGGAACTTCTCATTTAAGAAATATAAAAATGGACCAAAATCATGCCGCCACACAATGAGCGTAACAAGCAAATTACTTATTACCACTTTTTTATATATATATTTGGCCCTGCATAGCCAAAAAAATCATGGCAGCTTCACAGCTATTATGAGAGGATCTGCAAACGTGAGAAAAGTTGTGCCAGATTTATTTATTTTTTTTTCTCATCCATGGGTAGATTTTAATTCCCAGTCTCAGCTCTCAGCATGCCTATATTCCTTCCACCTGGTTGTGCTCTTTGGTTGGTTTTCCGTGCCCAAGCGAGTGTATATTGGTTTGGGAACCCATTCAGGAGCTCTATTTTCTAGGTGACTGACTCTGAAAAACTAACGTTGTAATCCCCAAATGTTTCCCCTGTGTTCAAAGAATGGTTGGCATTGTTGAGACCCAGAGAGTGCTGCCCAGTTGTATGTGTGTCATGCTGTGCATTTAGAGTAGTGGGAGGAGCAGGATTTAAACAGGTGTAGAGAGGCCTCTGGAGCTGGATTGGCCAGATCTGCTAAAAACTGAGCTGGCCTCCTATCGGTCAGTCGAACAAAGAACACAAAGTTCCCTCTAAAAGTATCAACATATTTGTTAATCATCTAAATATTAGTGGGACCAATATTATTGCAAAATAGTTTACAAAGTTGAATAAGATTCTATGGCAACACAAGTGCCACTGAGTGCTGGAGGTAGTTGCAAAATAAAGGTAACACACTTGAATGTTACAACAGCCCTTTTGTGGCAACCGGTCAAAATTAGGGAGCTGTCTGTAAAACCTTGCTGTTCCACCAACAGCAGCATTAAAACTCTATTTAAGACTATAATGGCTAAAATTTGCAATTAACTTGTGGATAACATGAGTGTCAAACATAAGTCAGAGTCAAATGCGAGTATGTGAAGGGTAAAGCTTAAAATACAGTTGCTGTTAACTACGCGGATTTCATGGCTGCCTCGCATATGCTGCATTCCAGTAGCGGCTGCTGACTTTTAAAACAGGGGAAGCCCATATTACGCGTTCAGGGTTGTAGTGGCTCGTGCCATCCCAAAGCAGAAGATAGCAAAGTTAAAAAGAATAAGTTATAACATAGCTGTGTCTAGTATGACAAGTATGCCCAGCAAATACACAGAAAGAAGGTATAGACTTTGAAAATTCACACAGCAAGGCCAAAATCAAGTATGATCGAATCTAAGGCCTGTAAATGGCTGGATCTGTGGCTGGATCAGAATCTGTGGAGTATTTTTCCCTGTCATAATGAATACTTAGAGTTTGATGGTGGTGGTAAGTATTCTTAAAAAAGGTAACATTTGTGAATAGGCAGCATGAATTCAGGAAAGAAATAACTAAAAGTATTACAGCACTTTCACAGACAACCAGTCTCTTTCGTATCCGCTTTGGGACACGAAAGCGTGCTTCTCCCCGCTTAAAAATTCGGCTGCCACAAGATCTCTCATGATGGACAAACACTAACTCCAATCATCACGACACAGCCCCTCATATTGACACGCCCACGTCTAATCTACCCCCAGAGACGCCGAGCAGCCTCGGAAGTGATGAGTTTTTGTCGATTTAGCCAATGATGACCTAGAATTGTAGAAAAAAAACTTGACTCTCCCGCCCCCTCCTCGAAGCCGAGCAGCCCTCGGCTCGGAAGCCTGGCTGTTAGTGGCGGCTTCATAACATGATTTCCTCAGTGAACGGCGGCGATTTCAGAACAAATCACTTCATTAAGCTACAGGACAACATGTTGTAGTTATGAAAGTAAATGCAGTATTGGGCATATCTTGTGTTTTGTGAATAACTGTTTTATCGTCAATTTAACATTGAAGATGTAGCAATTTCGCCAGAGAATGTTGTCTCTGAATAGCCGCGGCTGCTGCATTCGTTTGGTGTGTTGGTTGTGTATGTACTCAGAAATTAACGTTATGTCTATGCAAGCTGCAAAATACAGGGGACCAGTAGGGGGGGTGTAAGCTAAATTGTGGTGTTTTGTATTGTCAATTTATGGAGGCATGCTTGGTTTTGGGGCCTCACATACCATCTCGCCTTTTCGTGTGATCTTAAGATCAACTAAATGCTAACCTCTACTATTCGTCCCATATTTACCATTTATCAGAGTGCTTCTGTTTACATCCTGACATTTACATTGCCTGTGTTTTGTTTTGATTTTTTTTCCCATAGGACAGCGTTCAATCCAATACTTAACCATATTTCATTGATATTTACCTAATCATGTGTAATGTAGTGCTATTTATCCCTAACACTACATATTTATTAATATCTAACCATGCTTTTTTTTTTTTTTTTTTTCCATACCTAGCCAACACAACTGTAAGTGAGGTAGAAACATGTCAAGTCCTCGGACACTGTTGGCTTGAATGGAGCTCAAACGGGGGTTCTATGATGCGACAGTCCAGTGTGTTAATGTTGTAAGGTCACCTTCCACCCCCTCTTACATCCTTACAAGCATACTGATCATGTTATAGGTGTGCAATACATCTTTTTTTGACAGTTTCATGTCAGCCAAATTATAGTTGTTGGGGCATGATGTTGAAAAACCCTCAAAAGGAATGAGAAACCAGCAGTGTTAAAGGGCACAGCATAATGATGAGGAAGGAAACAAGAGCCAACGGCCATTTTCCAGAGCTCTGATTGATTTTTACTTCGAATTCGAAACTATTTACAACATGCTCGCCAGCAGCAGGGTTTGATGACAACACGTTTGTCAAGAACAGCAAATACAAGCAGCATTAAATCCCAATCCGATCCTCCTCTGTCACACCCTCACAATCAGTGCATACAGTTTATAAATAGACAAGGATTAAAGTAAAGGGTCCTCACACTCTCCAATCATACAAGTTAAAAACTATTTACAAGTTCATTCTAAACAATTTACCCTGTCCATAAAACATACATTTGACAAACTAAATCAGATGAATAATCAAAATAACATCCAAATGAAAAAATCAAACTGATCAAAAAACCTGTTCACTCCCCCTTCTCTACTTTCAGTTAATGGTTTGCCCCAACCAGAAGAGTAATCAGGGAGTTCACTTCAGTTTGAGTCTTTGGGCTGCTCTCGTGTGTGCACTCCATGAAAACAGGCCTCTGGGAGATAAACCTCTAAAAGAGAAATGTTAATGAGGTTCCAAAATAATACAACAACAAACTTCCTGTGTAAACTAATAAAAAAAGTCACATTTTATGTATATTTTCACCTTAGTGAGGAGGATGCTGTATAGCACCTTTACAGCAGGTATGCCACTGGGCTGAAAAAGGAAAGGAACACCGTAGGTTATTTTTCTGGGGAGATACGAGGATATCTGTATGAGTCTGAAGAAGAGCTGCTGATAAGACACGTGGAACAGAGACAGAGCAGAAGTAATGCCCAGGGGGAAGATATCCAAAAGGGTTGATTCAACTTCGAGCGTACTCAGCTGATAAGCAGCAGAATATGCTAGGCAGCCGCAGTACACACAATAACGAAGAGCAACAATATTGTTCAGTTTAGAGGTGACTCGTAAAAACTTTTCTACGATCTAATTTAATTTGAAGTTTTATTCATTTTTACTTATTTACAATTATTCAATCATATCATGCCTGATCCTCTGTGGACCATGAATGTCAACAGAAGCGTGCAACCATCAGCCAAGTGAGTCATTGCCAACCATAAAGGGATATTTTGGTCTTCCACGAGTGTCTCCTGTGTAGTTGCTGAATCAGTTCCTCATGGACAAGCTAATGCTAAAAGCTACTCATAACAAAGCCAATGGAAGAGCAAGTGTTTTGCCATGTAAAGTTGTTTTTGTACTGAAATGTTTTAGAGAAGTTCCGGAGTGGCATTTAGTTTAGCTAGCCGATCAGGAAACCGTCTCTTTCCCCAAACTAATAGTACTCTGATAACTGTCAACAGTAGATAAACCAGAAAAACACAGACTAGCTCAACCCCCCCCCCCCCCCCCATTTTTTAAAATAATAATCATACATATTTACAACTTAAAGTGAAAGAATAATCTACACATTAGGGACCAAAGAATAAATCAGACATTTTCATGCGTTTCTTTATGTGAATATTCTTCATATTATTTTGGTGTACAGGAGCGAAAATGCTTATATTCTATATATATTTTTAAAGATTTTCAATTTTTTTCTATAGAAGGTAATTTACTGATATTTATTCCAAACAATACAAATTTCAATGCAAAAACTAAATAGGATTTTATCTTTTAAAAAAGTTTATTACAAAAATTGCATAACTATGTTCTAGTATACATATACACACACACACACATATATATATATATATATATATATATATATATATATATATGTGTGTGTGTGTGTATGCATTTATTCATTATCTCTTATTTTCTACCTTTTCCATGTACTTGTTTTCTCTTTCATTCATTTGTTTGTTTTATATCATTTTCTTACTCTTCTAGTCTTCTGGTTTCGTTATCACTCCATACTTTCCTATCCCCGGAGGAGAATCTCAGACTATCTCTTAAAATCTGAACATTCAAGTCAAAATAAATCTGACTAATGGAAAAATTTACTGCCATTACTCACCAAATACAATCAGTACTGTGAGCAAGCCAACTCATGGATCAGTGCAACGCTATTCCCAACAAAACACATTTATCAGTTTGTATTAGTAATCTTTTCAAACAGATAAATCTTAATCACATACACAAACCTGTACAAGTCTGTCACCAGCGAATAAAAACTATTCAACAAAATCTTCCTTTTCTTTGAGAGCTTTGTCTCTTAATGAGCCTCTTCCTGCTCATCATTCCCAAAGAAATAAGCAATGGCAGTGACTCCATCATGCTTCACTGCAGCTGCTTTCAGATAAGGACCACCACCCACATTAGTAGGCTGGTAATTATTTGGATTTCTGAAAGCAGGTGGTGGTGGAAGGACGGTGATCAAACTCCACGAATCCCCAGATAAACATCAGGGGCGTGGAGAAACACCAACACGAGTCCTTGAAATGCTCACCGGTAGCCCCCATGACAATCCTCAGCAGCCATGCAGTTATTACACACTGAATGTCAAATTAAAGCCAAGGGGCTGGTGAAAACACTGTATGCTGCTCTGGGTTATGCCTTGGACCAGCATGGGACTAAAGTGGTCTTTTCAAAATGGGAAGTAGTGATGAGGAGAAGTTGTCTCTAAAGCTGTTGTTTCTGTAGAGTTGGATTAGGAAATGTGGGAAACATGTACTTGAGAGAAAAATAAACAGTATCATCTTATCAGATCTTTGGTAAATATTTGCTCTAAATGTCATTGGATTTTTACATTTAGAAGGCAGATGCCGATTATCTGTTCGTCAAATTCTATTTGAAGGGCCATAAAAAAAAACTAAGGAGGTACGGCTGAATCGTCTTTTTGTTTTTCTCTGGAAGGTTGCCAACTCAGTGGAACTATCAGTAACTATCTAAATGGCAGTTGTGATAAAATAAAAGAAATAGATGAATTCTCCAAATGCTAAGAGAAAGAGATTCAGTGCTTCTTTTCCAAATAGTTTGTGGCAAAGGAATGAAATGAGCAGTAGTTCTTGAACTAACATTTGATTTCATTCTCTGTCATTACAGAGTGGGACCCTGTAATATGGAGCGGGAATCAATGTCAAATCTAATCAAATTAGTTTAACTGTCAAATTTCCGCAACGTTATTGAACTAATCATTAACTTTAGGGGATTCCCCTCGATTGCTCAAGTCTTTCATCCTACAAGCCCTGATGAGGACACTCATTTCATGTGCTTGTATAGGCCATATCACTCTTTCAGTCACTACCCAAATCTCGTGAAGCAAAGATAGACCAGAGAGTTGAAGAGTTTCACCTTTCGGCTCAGCTCCCTCTTTACAGTCTTGTCATGTCAATGTCAGGTCCTTGGAAGTCAAAAAAAAAAAAAAAAGCATACTTTTTTTCTTAAATGTCTTTGTGTGATATATTTGTTACTTTATGACCAGTTTCACATATTAAACCGAGATTTAAAAAGTTTGGATTCATTCTGTTTTCTTGCAGGACTGAAAATAAAAAAGAAAGGTGCTGTTGCTTTTTTGGCAGATGTTTTACATACGTGAGGAAATCCATCTCCCCTCTAATCATCTCATCAATGCATTTGTATGGAGGTTTCAAGTAATCATAGATAAGGAATATTTCACACTCCTAATCAGATCCTCCAGGTGATCTGCTCCCCTGCAACATGCATAGTTGGGCATGGTGTTTTCCTATGAGACATCCACCTCAGATCTAATCCTCCTAAAACACTCCACTCATCATTCATTTGACTTGAACATGGGAAGAGGTAAGCAGCTGTGGAGGAGTTATAGCAAATTTGATTTTATGATACAATGTTCAAGGAATGATCTGGGGTCAAAGGGCCCAAACTGAAAAAAAATCCATCCAAGATCTGTTTTCTTACAAATTCCCACTGTAAGCCTGCATTCTCAGTTTAATTTAATTAATCGCCATTTAATTTTGATTAATCCTGGAGAAGTTTGACTGTGCTTCTGTTTTTCTGGTGGGGTGGGGTGGGGTGGGGTGGGGGGTCACAGCTGCATATATAACATCTCCAAATGTGAGTGTTTCAGACGGTTACATGTTCAATCTCACACATTTTCTTATTGTTGTTTAAAAACAGTTTTGAAGAACATTTTTTATTTAAAAAGGTTTTTTTTTCTTTCTTTTGAGTAGCTGAAGTACAACTTCAGCTACCTATTGATGTTTGAAAGTGCCTCCTTCAGGGCACCCTGCCCTCCATCTTGCCTGCAGTCATTAATGAAATCTAATCAACACCGCAGGGAAAAGCTACTGTCAAGACTAATTAACCAAAATAGAGATTCTGTAATGGGAAACAAATGAACAACAAAAGTTAACTGTAGCATCCTGCTTCGTGCAGGATGACTCATTCAGTCTCAGCGGGAGAGATTTTCAGAGCAGCACTGCTCAGAATTATAATAACGCTTGACAAATGATTTAAGGAAATCTTAGCATAAAGAAAGCTCAGGTTCTACAACATGAAATGCAAATCGAAAATATCTTCAGATTGATCTTTCTGGCCGGGGATAAACTCCCAAACGCATTCCCATCTCACCCATTGAAGCACCGTGCAGGCGTCCTCTTCAACCCCAACCCTTAAAGGTCATGAGAAATGTTGACTTAATCCTTCCCTCGTCCCCACACTACTTCTAAGAGTCAGGGCAGGGAATGAAAAAAAGGAACCATTGTTTCTCCCACAGCACTGCGAACAAAAGGGGTTGGGATTGGAAAAGGCGTACACACACACCACCTGCAATTAAGAGCTTAGAGTTCGTCCTCTCAGCACAAAAAAAACCCCTCCGCGACCGAGGAGAAGAGAAGAAACGTCAAGATTAGGTGGGAAGTGCTACGAGAGCATTATAAAAACTTGTGAGAATGAAGACTTTTGTCACAGAATATTACTTACACAATGCTGGAGAGCAGTCACCTTACACCCCGTGGAAGAGCAATTGTGGAGGATTTGCTAACTAGTGGCTATTGATGACAATTGAGCACTCAAACGACGTAGATTGGAGGTTTGCACCAGAGTCACACACATTATGAACAAGCCTTTGTTTGTTTGTCCATATGCTGGATTGTGTAAGTAATACATGCACATCTGCAGAGGAGGAGAGGGTGTTAAGTTGTCATGAGAAGCACAAAAAACAACATTTTGAACTTTGAATACACAGTAGAATGACAAAAAAGCTGAATTCTCAGTGCTGATATGTCTGTTAACCGGAGAGTTTTCTCTGCAGAAATATTTCATGGATCTTTACTAAATGTGGCAACTTCATTAAAGCAGAATTGGGTCAAATGCACCAAGTAGAAATTAAAATCAACGAAAAGGCGATGAGATGATTGTAATTAACAGCTCTACAATCAAGCATGAGTGTGGGAATTATAGCTCCGTGTTTTACTTTTATTGATGAACTCCGGGGACTTTCCCTGGCGCTACAACACGACTCCTGCCTTTTACAGAAGTTTTAGCACAGAGATATACAGCTACACTAAAAAAAAAAAAAAAAAGCCTCACAACTTGTGCAAACTTCTTAATCAAGTTACACTTGTCAGGTTACACGGTGCTGGCACAAAATTAATCAGAATTTGTGTCAGTTCTCATTAGCTAACAGAAAATATTATTAAATAACTAAAGCTTGGTATTTTTGGGCAGCATTCGCAGCCTGGTTCTTCTGCTTCCAGACTTAAACCCATAGATTTTTACTGCCTCGTTACTGGAGATAATTACAGAAGTCACCAACGCATCTTACATAATAAGGTCAGTTGATTCTACCCCACCGAGTTTAGCGGTAACAACAGGTATTTATTTACATCCACAACTCTCGTGTTGGAAAATGGCCATCTTTTGTCTCATTGGGGCTGCCCTGATGTTGTGATCCCTTTGACTTTATCCCTTTGACTTTACTACAAGAGTTCAGGAAGAGGAATCTGCCAAGATGGTGGCCCTGAGGTTCAAATCTAAAAGAAGATAACAATATTTCAGAAAACCACAAGATTTCAGAAAGTCTCTCACAAAACCTTTCAAAAAACATTTCTAAAAGTTTTTTTTTTTTTTTTAAGTATAAAGGCCTGCATGGAGTGTTTTCGTCCTCTAGCTGTGTGCTCACTGCTGTAAAAAGGGGAAAGAAGGCGCCCTGTCTGAATGGTGACTTTGCCAAACGAAACGCAGCAACATCACATATCAGACTGAGCGACATATCTGTATCACTTTGTAACCAACTCAACTCTAAACTACTGCAGGCACATGAACAGATTTGCATGCACAGTAACCGTGGGTCATAGTTCGATGTACTCCAAATACCATAACAATTAAAAGCACTCAGTTAAAGTGAGTAAGGTCTCGTTACAACGCTGCTGTTAGATGTGCTGCCGCTTAGAAAACTCGCATCCTTGCATTCAAATGGTTGTGACTTGGACACCACAGCAGCGATTCCCTGCAGAAGCCCCCAGCAGGACGGCAGTTAGCTCTGCATAAATTTGCTCAAAGAACAAAACAGAGAATCTGAGGTGTTGCATTCATCCTCCAAACTGCTCCAGTATCAATCTGATAGGATCTGATGAGCCAAATCCACAAAGACGCTAAAACACAACCCACAGGACCGAACAAATCTACTAATATCCTGGTAGCAGACATTCCAGGACACCCTTAGGTGCTATTTGACCACACTCTGGTTGGTCATAGTTTTTTGGCAGCATTAGGGGGATCTACAAAATATTAGGCATGTGTTTATTATGTTATAGCTGTTGGTGTATACAGTTTCCGACAGTTCCATGGAGTGACCACATTTCTTCTGCTAAGATTGATTGTTTGACTCTTTGTCTCCCGTTATATAATTTGACGTTAGACTGTAGCTTTAATCTAAATGAATAAGTCATATTGAAATTTAATGGCAACCATTTTGGGCAAATCTGCAACCTTTTTCACCACCACCGGCAATTAAACATCAAAATCAGACCCAACATGACTTCTTTTTGAAGAGAGGATTTATAGTCTCTAAACGATTAACCTGCCCTGTCCAGTTGCATGCTGGTCCCGCTGCCAGTCTGAAGCAGACACTAGCAGTGCAGCATCCCACAGCACGAAGAGTAACGGGACTTAAAAGAGCCAATGAGTGCATTTTAAAAAAGCTGTGTTGCCAATCTGTCATCCAGCTCTTTTAGTACATGTAGGCCTACCAGAGATGTATCAGGGGTCTGCTCCAGGTGTGGCACTGCATGGCGCCTGGTCCTGGATCATTTGTAAAGCCAGAGCGGGGCCATGCTGGTTCTGTGGTGGGTGGCAGCAGCAGTCTCAGCAGAGGCTGTAGGATGTAGGCCAAGCCAGGCATGTAATCCCTCACTCAGAGTTGGGACGCATCGTCAAAGCAGAAAAATAAATATGGAAGAGTGGACCTCTGAATAGGGGAGATAGGGGAGAGGCTATTACCAAGACAGTGTATTATTTCACAATTTTCAGCCCTACAATTTGTTATATGGACTGGGAGAAGTTTAAAATGCTGTAGAGCATTCCAGCTAGACAGAAACCCCCCAAACTAAATGATATCACACTGCTCTGGGTGCTGTGTGGACCTGCACAGATTACTTCATTTGAGCGAATAAATCTTTGCATTTATCCGAGCACGACGGTGCGCTCCATCGTCATTTATGATGATGCATTAACACTGCTCACATTTGTCCTTGCGCTCGCACTCGCAAAGTGCTTTAGGTCACTCTTTCCTAATTTGGATCAATTATCCCATTTCCCTAACCGAAACACAGTTTCTCTTTCAGAATAATGTCCTGGCTGTTTGTCAGGGCCGTGTCATGCGCCGGCTTCAACGCTCTCGTCTGGGTGACTGAATGCTCGCCTTCTCTACTGTCTGAGGCTCATTTGAAATTCAAATATTGCCTCACTCCCGAGCCTCAATAATATTGACTTTCACTCACTCTCCACACAGGCTCTGGGATATATATTTAGGACAGGACTGTTTTTTTTTCTCCTCCCTTTCTTTCTTAGAATATGCATGTGTGCACTTCTTGGACTGCAGGCAATGATGAGTTTCGGCTCGATGAAAAGAGGTGGAAACATCTTTGAAGTGAGTAAATGCCATCCAAAACTGATTTTAATTTAAGGCTTACCCTTTTGTTTTAATTATCACCCAAACCATTTCTCATAAGAGTTGCTGTGGAAATACACAAATGTGGCAGTCAGAAATAAATGATGGAAATAGTTCAGCGTTTTATTTGCAAAAGGAGCGAAAAAGAGCAGTGCAGCAGGGGAGATTCAACCCATATTTTAATGTTTCCTTAGCAGTGAGGAAAGCTGCTTTAATGACCAACTCTGCTTGCCAGGAAGGAAGGGACGCTGCGGAGCACCTGCATCGGGTGTCCACTAGATGGCGGAATGGAGCGAGACACCAGAAGTTTCCGGAAGCATGCACAAACATAAATAGACACTGATGCAGATGTTTTAACACAAATACTGATTGCTTCTGACAGTATGCAGAGTTCCCCAAAGTTCTCAATCCAAAAAAAGTAGAGTGAAATCATTTAAAATGTGATCAAAGACAAATGGAACCTCTTATGACAGGAGTAAATTGTACGTCTCCCTTTGGATTATCTATTCATACACCACCCGTCCAACATTTTAAACATGTAAGCATTGCATTCTAAGGCTTGTTAGAATGTATATTGACCTGCCGCTTTTCTCCAGAAATGGGGTACATCGAGCCTCGATAAGTTGAAAGGATTTCCACAGATGTTTCAAGTGGCCTTGATTACAACCTCCCGTCAGCGCTGGGACAAACTGTGTTATAGCACCCCCTGGTGGATTATCAGGACAATAAGGCACTGCAAGAAGATCCTTCATTTGCAATCAGCAATAGGACAAAGGCATGTTAAAAAAGTAAAAATTAAAAAAAAGACGGGTTGGTCTGGAGTTTCGTCCAACTGCCTGAGACCCAACACACTCATTATAAAAAAAAGCACACTCATTATAATAGCAATGTCAATCAAATTGTTAATTATAGCGTTAATTAATCACTTTAAGTTTGTTGTTCGCTTAGTAACAAATACCCGTTGTTATGGGTCGTCACATTTTTTAAAGCTTTAGATAACTACTTTAATATCATACAGATTGAGGAATTTTCTGAATTCTCTATCGGTAAAAGTGTCAAAGTGTAAAATCAACCCCATAGACATAGAAATAGACATAGACACATATATAGATATAGATATAGGAATCTACACTGCTTTTGCAACATACTGATAATAAATAACATTGTGAGGGTTTTAGTGGATGGGCGGGGTTCTTCTTTCCATGAAAGACAGAATATAAAACTTTTATCACATCTCTAAGACTATTTTGGACTGGCATCATAATTCTAATCCTTTGTCTAATCTCATCTGGGTATCAGATAAATCTAATCAAAATTCGAAGTACACACAGTTTTTTTTTATTGATAGCAGTAAGCGATTATGTCATTATAATCATGCACTGAATCATTTCCAACAGCATTTACAATCGGAAAAACATCATGTTTTACGGCTGTTGTGGTACGTAATTAGCAGCCAGTTATCTTAGCTTTGCTTAGCTTAGCATGAAGAGTCAGACAGCCTGGCTTTTTCCAAAGATGGCAAAGACAGTGTAAGATGGCACTACCCTAATTAAGATCATGTGCTGATAAATAATGGTCTTTGACATATTCAAACACATTTCAGATCTTATTTAAAACTCTGTTGTTTCTACCTGTCACGTACTTGTTTTGTGAGAAAAAAAAATCATTTTGAACTTTGGATTTGAAAAAGAAAAAAAACACACATTTAACATACACATATTCATTTGCATTTAAATGCATTTATCAGTGACATTAGTTGCATTTCCAGCCCTGCAGACATATTAAAGTCTAGACTCGTGAGGACAGAATCCTCTTGGTATTTAACTCCGTAGCTTGCAGTGCCACTGTAACAGCACAACTTTTATGATTCATGGCTATATTACTCAAAACATAAAACTCATTAATCATTAGACTAAACCTAGAGACAAAGACCCCGCCGTCCTCCGAACACCTTTCATAAACAACAACATCCGTCAAGCTTTGATGTGTTTTCAACCAATAAGCGTGAAGTATTATGACGGATGAGTTGTTTTATCACAGTTTCATCATCTGTAGGTGTCTTAATGTTGCGCTAGTATTTCACTTTTACTCAAATGGATGTGGCATTTCAAAACAACCGAGGGGCCTTTTTGAGGCATGAATAACGTCGTCAGTATTCTCGTCCATATACCAACAGACCACAGCTCAGTGTGCCCAGCTTTTTGTCTCAAGAATGCAGATACAATAAAGCGCCCACTGTGCATCAGTGTGAGCTGAATGATTAGTCCTTCTAGGACAATGCCAGTAATGTTGTTTTTTTCTGACATAATGAATCCCATTTAAGCCCCAATCAACAGGTCCTCACACCACAAACAGCATTTGTTTTCTGTTTTCTGTTTCTATGATATTTAGCTGGTGTCTATCATTCTAGGAATGCATTCTTTTTCCTTAACTTGTTTATCCAATCTGTGCAGCTAAACAATAACCTACATTTTTAATGGCGAAAGTTATTGATTTAGTGAGCAGAACTACCTCCTACCCTTTTCCTGAACTTTCAACCACAAGATAAGGTCTTTATCAGCAGGCTGATTATGCCAAGCTCCTTCCCAGACTTAAACTGGCCATTTCAAATGAGTACATCATATCTAACCCTGGAGTATCCCAGCGATATTTCTTCACATAATAAATATCTTGGTAGTTCCTATGTGGCATAGTCTGGTACCACAGCTTAACCATTTGGCAACAAAAAAAAAAAATATATATATATATATATATATACTGTATATATAAGTATGGCATTCGATTCCCAGCTTCCATCCCAGACAGACCACCATACATGCTCACACAAGGGTCAGTTTAGAATCATCTGCATATTTTTGGCTGGTGGGAGGAAGCCAGAATGCCTGGAAGGAATTCACACATGCGCAGGGAAACTATGCAAACTCCACACAGGAAGCTCCCCGAACCCCCCTCGCTGTGAGGCGACAGTGCTTACCTTCCACACCACCGTGCAGCTCCTTTTTTTTATCTTTTGGAAAAAGGAAATATCTGTACGTTTAGAGAGAGTGCACCTTTATGTGCAGAGTATGGATTTGCAACCAGCTAGTTTACGCAGCATATAATGAGTTTGTTTTATATGGACTAATACTGAAGTGTGACTTATCCACTCAAAGACTGTGTGATACAGTAAAAAGCTCAAGCATTTTAAAACTACGGTGTGCTTGAAGTACACACAGGGTACCACAGAAAGCAGCCCAAACACTCATGCAAGTAAGAGGCAAGGCAAGGCATCTTTATTTATATAGCGCATTTCATACCACAGGCAACTCAATGTGCCTTACATAAAGACAAGGCATTTAAAAGAGCAGCATAAAGCAGCATAAAAACAAGCAATTTAAAGAGAATAAAAAAAATAGAATGAAAATTAAAACACAGTTAAAAGCAATCAAAGAAGAGGGGAAAAAGAAAAATATAAACTCAACCATAAGCACACCGAAAGAGTCTGCTAACTGCCAGACAGACAGACTTACTTAGAAACCTGTGTCAGTCTATCTAAGTTATTTCATATCCAATACCATAGATTGTCAAGCTATCAATCTACCTATCCATCTATCAAACAGATATTTCTATGCCAGGCACAGAGTGACAGAGAGGCTCTCTGGGACAAACTGAGGGACAGAGAGGGGCTCAGTTGAGCGAATGCCATGGGCAGCCATACAAACAGCTCGCCCTTTTGTTCGTCCTCCAGCAGAACAGTGTGACAGTGTTTAACTGTGCCATATTCCCTGAGGGGAGTTGCCCTCTAGTTATTTATCAGCGTGTCCTTGAGGTCGGGCAACAATTACCTTACATTTGACACAGTCTTTGAATGGCCACATCAGCAGACAGATAATCAGTGAGATAAAGAAGAGGATCTTCCATGCAAGTTCAGGGAGGTGGAGCGGTGTGTATAAATAGTGGCCAGTTAGCAGTCGCAGTCCCACGGTGTCCAAGTGCTTCATCACCATCCCACCAGCCTGCAGCCATGACATTTAATGGAACCTGGAAGGTCGACCGCAGTGAGAACTATGACAAGTTCATGGAGCAAATGGGTGAGTGAGAGTGTGTGTTTGTGAGGGCAAATTTAGGCTATGGAGCTGCTGTGTGATGTGCTTCCACACCGTCCGACATGGCCTTTCGAGTGCCACACATGGCAGTGAAGAGTTCATCAATCCAGCTAATGCATTTGCATGCCAGATTGGATTTAGTGAGGTGAATACTGGTGAATAAGACGTTTGTTGCTTTATTTAGGATCAGCTGTCGCTTATAAACCTGTCTTGCCTTAAAAATTCTGTATTGCATCCCGTGAATGCAGCAGCACTAAAACATTTTTACGTCGCTGTCACATCAACCAAGGCGTCAACGTCATGAAACGCAAGTTGGCTGAGCATGACAACCTGAAGATCACCATCGAGCAGACCGGTGACAAGTTTCACATCAAGGAGTCCAGCACTTTCCGTACCAAGGACATCGACTTCAGTCTGGGTGTCCCATTCGACTACAGCCTGGCTGATGGCACTGAAGTCTCAGTGAGTGCTACAAAATGACTGACAAAAACCACCAGAGGAAATGGTCTGCTTTAGGGAAATGTGTCTCATTCATTACTAACAGGAAAGTGGAAAGCAGGTCACAAGTGAATGCATGCTGTGGCTGCTTGGAATGCACACAGGTATGGCATAGTTTAAGAAGAGTGTCAAATCAGCTTTATTTATTTATCTGCAGGGTTCATGGGAGATGGAGGGTGACATGCTGAAAGGCAAATTTACCAGGAAAGACAACAGCAAGGTCCTGACCACCACGCGAACTCTGGTGGGAGGGGAGCTTGTGCAGGTCAGTGGGTGCAGATCATGTGTTGATTGCTGCAGTTCTGTCTCCATAAACCTAAACAACTCCATAAACCAGCCGCACCTTTGTGTTTATCCGACAGAGTTACAACTATGACGGAGTGGACGCAAAGAGGATTTTCAAGAAGCAGTGATCTGGATTCTGGAGATCATATTTCCTGTCTTTATACGGCTGACATGTTGTGCTTTGTTTTCTAACAACAGGACACGGCCAGATTGTGTGTATTGTAAAGGCATTTTATTACATGTACCTGAAAATGTTTCAATTTTTATAAAGTTCTAAAGGAAAAAATGATCATCACGGTGCCGTACTTCTTCTACATCTGGGAAACAATGTGCTGAAAAATGTTTATTCCAAGTGAGAAACCATGAACTGGTCAGATACAAACGAAACCTGAGCTATAAATATCACCTGTTTCCTAAAGCATCTCAGTTTCATAAAAATGGCCAAATGGCTGTTTATCCAGAGTACATTAAAACTAATTTTTCTCTTGTCTTTGATGGTAGTGAGCCGCTGAAATAGGTCTTATCATGGAAACAGCTCACATGTTGCTACATCATAAAGAGTAATCAGTATAATGTTTCTGGAGGAACTGTTGAGTCTTTCGAATGCCATTCCCAACTCTGTGAGCAACACCAATATAAATCCATTATATTACAGCGGATTTAACAGTGTCAAAGTGAAAATAAGATTTAACAATCGGATCAGCGAAACCAAAAGCATCACGTTTAGATACGACCAGAAGTGAGATGCTGTGGTTTATGTGATTTGGGTGAACCAACCAAACTGCCATGAAATCCCCATTATTCGATATTAAGCACCTAAACAGTTTGAAAAGACTTGTTTCTATTACACAGTCTGTTTCAATTAAAGCCACTTTCATGTGTCACTCAGGTCTCATGTTTGTGTTATTAAAGGCACTGTGTTTGTTAAAGTGTGAGTTAAACCTGATATGCAGGGTCACAGAGGTGTGGCGTGTTGCTTCCATGCAGGTTAGGACAACCGTTACCACGGTAAAGCATAAAGTAAACATCTTGGTGATTGTGTTTCATGGGAATCATGATTTTTTTTCATCCTAATACTAGAAATTATTGGAAAACTAATATTGTATATTCACAGGATTTTAAGAGCCTGATTTCAAGTGACTCTCACAGCACAAAGCATTTCTGTGGTGGTATTTCATTCAGCTATCATGTGCTTACCTTTGAGTGCAGAATCCCCTTAGAAAATGAGGGTTTATCACATGATGGTTTTGTAGAGATACAGCCAACAACGCAGTTCATTCAGTGGTTGGGGGGAAAAAAATGTTAATCACGTTTTCTTTTGGCCACGGAGAGGAAAGAACAAGCGTACAGTTGCAATGGACCTCTGTGGCCACCAGAGGGCAGCCTGCTCCCACTTTTATATGACAGTTTAAACACAATGAGACTGATCTTAGGGCTCAGTGGAATCACACACAAAAAAACAACAACAAAGAAACAGTTTGATAGTGATGATATTATCCTCAGAGACTGATCATCTCTGAGGTGATGATCATGTTTTGCATTAGGCTGGGAAATGATACAGAAGCTGTAAGAGAGAAAACAATAGTTGAAACTAAGCTTTAAAGAGTACAAACTCTTGGGGTGAACGAGCTTCCGTGTGCTGTAAGTGGGTTGCAATTAGAAATACTTTTATTATGATCACAATATGATCCCAGTGAAAGATTGATCATGTTGTGTATTTCTGTCCTAAAGACACAAAGTATGTGAATCGAGAACAACAGATAAATAATGAGCCGTAATGGTACGACCATCCCTGCTGTACACACCCAAATGTACCCTGGATAACTTGAGATTTAGCATCGATCGATTACAGCTTTTGCCTGAGTGGTGCCTCCTTTCACGGAGGGTTAAAAGCCGAACCATGCGCCACACAAATTTTTCAGAGGCTGGGGGTGCTTTGAACACAGATTTTCTCTGAACCCACACTGGGGAGGGAAGTCCCCCGACACCCTTCGGATGCTGGAAGGGGTGAGCAGATTTTAGTGCGAGAGAGAAGTGTGCTGGTGGACTTCCTGTTGTCTGTAGATGTGCAGTCCATGCTTTGAATTGCCAAAGCAGCAACATGATGGACTAATACATGTAAATCATGTGGTCAGTTTTTGAAACATTAAAGATTGTAATAGATAGACATACCCATTCATTTAGATTTTCTCTTAAGATGGCGGTACAGCTAGCTGCAAATAAAATGCTGTTTAAATAAGATGGAGCAGTTCTACTTTGTCCATTTATCCCGGTAATGATATATGTGACTCATCCAACGCTGAATATTGGAATAATGTTGCATACTGTAAATGGACGCTGTGATGTTGTTACATGGCCATTGAGTAGCGCTGTGGAGCTCCTTATTTTTCATAAAAAGGGCCTGGCTGGTCTATGATGTCATCCGGAGTCAAGCGATCATATGACACACACTCTGTTCTTGGAGACACAAACACATAACTACATAATTGTTGGACCTCAACTCAAATGATTAAAATAATATCTCCCTTTAATCATCTGGAATCTGGTAACGTAGACCGAGGTGGCCTGAAATCAGTGAGAAACAGGAAAGCCGTGGGAGAGTTGGCCTTCAGTGTTTTGATTGCTGAGAGACTGAGGGCGCAGGGGCCCACCCAAGGGAGGTGGAAGCTTTGGGTGAGTGAGGAGGAGGAGAAAAATAATGGGAGGTGGACAGGGGAAAGACACAGAGAGGACAAGAGGCACATTTAAAGGATGTCGCAGGAGGAAGCCACCCCTCGCCCTCCCTGCTGTGAAATCAAATTCATTGATTCACTCTGAAGTCTTCGGCTTATTTGAAAGAGTGACAATCACAGAGACATCAACAGCGTGGTGGGGAGTGTCAGGGCTTTTCGTGAGACAATGTTTCCAAGGGGGCACAGCAACTTTTTGGCTAATCATTGTCAGGACAATGACTGTGCAGGCTTTGGCAGAGACACACACAGAGTGCTGAATGATGACTCTGTCATTAGTCAGTGCTGAATACTGCATCCAGCCGCTTTTCACTTTGAAATAAAGTAGCAGGAATATACGTGTGCTATATCAGATGGGATTAGGTGATGGTTATAGGGCTGCTGATATAGTGGATAAGAGGGGTCATAAAATGATTTTTTCATATCTTACTTGCATATCTTTTCATAGACTCTGTGGATAGAAAAGTGGCCCCTTAATTGTCCAGCAAGTCAGAAGGAATAACTCAGACCAACTATGCTATGACTGAACTCAAAATTGGCCCACACACCGGCCGGACTGTGAATGCTGAATTTCAACCAGGTCAGGTGACCACATGATCACTTGTCTTTGTTCCAAGTGTGGCCTAACGTGCCAGTTTTCAGTCCAAACTGGCACGGATCGTGCCTAGCCAAATCTGAAACCTTACTGGATCCCGAGAGCAGATGCCAGAACAAAGGAGAATGTGCAGACGCTACGTCTCAGTTGGCCCAATTCAATTAGCTATCGGAGTAGCCTTTATTAGAGAGGAGGAAGTGTAGAGCATGCAGCAGGGATCATGCTGAATAAGTATTAAAAATGCTCTGCTACCAGGAGACAGTTGCAGTATGTTTAGTTATTGCTGTGCTGGATAAAAAGAAGACTATAACTTCTATAATTAACATAATAAATTATGTATGTCCATGAGGTTTTGCAGTGGTTCATGGTCTTTAATCTTGTCCTCTGACTTACCTCCACCACTAAGCCAAAATTTCAATTTGTTCTTGGATTAAAGATCAAAGACTTGCAAGAACTGCAACATTTCTGTCACCGTCTTCTTCTTCAAATAAAAGAGTTATTAAGAAATTAGCATGCTAGCCTCCTAAACAGGTATGGTAAACAATAGGTCTCTTAATGGGTTTGTATTAGTATTTTACACAAAACCACTATAATTAAGCAGCCTTCACTAAAGATATCTTGTTTTTGGAGCTATAAATTTGGGTTTTCTACAAATTACAAGTAAGAAGGCCCAAGCTTACGCGCTTGATGCACATTGTTTATCTACATGGGTTATATCAACGGGTCATCTTAAATTCAACTGTGATTATCTACTTTTTAGTGCATTTTCAAACCCTCCCATTTGTTTGACATATTGCAACTGGAAGATTATGAGTTAAAGACAACAGAAACACCTCTTTATTGGACTTCTCAAAGGGAGTAACACCATTACAACGTGTTGCCTGTTGGGTGTATGCACCCAGATGGATATATACCAATGTGCACAAAAGCAGTTTTATCCCCTACTTTACTTTGCCCCGACACCCTGCGTGAACACCCCCAGGCAAGGCGAGTGTGCGTGTCATGTGAGAAGCTGCTGTGTGCCACCTGGTGTGACTGAGCTGACAGAATGGAGTGGAGACAGTTAAGAGAGAAACTAAATTGGCTTTGGCCTCTGTCTCATGAGTAGCCGGCTCCTGGGTTCAGCGGGCTATTCTTATAGAGGGCAGGGAGAGGTCTCCAGCTCCCCTGGTACACAATCCATTTTATAGGATCCCACATCATGTTTGGATGGTGTCCTGGGACTGTGGGGGAGGTGTTATACAATGACAAGTGTGATAGAGGAAAAGCAAATGGTGAAGCATGCCTGTGGATCTCTTAATGGGTAAAAGGCAACCTCTAATGCGAGCATGTTATTTTTATCTCAGTGTTTGCACTGTGGACTTCCAAAAGAGTAGCTTTGCGTGATTTATACTATAAAAAAATCCTTTACTGTAGCAATAATGACCCGAGTTCACCCACTGTCTGAGACACATGAGTCAGGTCCAGATAGTTTGAAGTATTTCCCACAAAAGGAGGAAAGAAAAAATCCAGACTGGCTTCATAGTTTTCTGAAAGGATGGCAGCAAAGGTATGGACACCATCTGGATGCATCACTTCAAAGAAGACGCAAGCAAACTACCCTAGTTGGTCATGGACGATGAAAAATTTGTAAAAAAGTTTAAATCTATTGGATTCTTTCATGCCGACACTGGCCATGTTTATTCTACAGAAGCTTAGCTGATCAGTAATGTGAGCTAAACCCGTGCTACAGCAGAATGAAATTGTTGTTTAAAACCTTGCCTCATTTAATACCAACAGTGGCCAACATTGTATAAGATGGAATATGAGGAAAGTCAAGTATTTAAAAATGCTCCCATCTTTAAATGTCAACAATTGTTTGTTTTATTTTTTTTTTAATGAGAATCAGAGGGGATCATCTTTGAATGTAAAGGGCAAAAAGCGACCCAAGTTTGTGAGCGTTTAGTTCGAATAGAGCCTCCATGGATGCATCAACAGCATGTGACGAGGTATTATACAACTGTAACGTCTGGTAGCCAAACAGACTGAGCATTGTAGCCATTTCAGCTGGCTAACATGGAAGCTATTTTTAGAACATCATACAGAGCATAAATCATATGTAGTGCCGTAGCATCAGTCTAGAATAGCTTAGCCAAATCCAATTAGCTGTTAGTCTACCGCTAGCAACATTAGCTAAGTGATGCATCTTAAAAGTGACCATCAGAAAAGCACAAGTGTGCTTATTATTTTTGAATGCAACTTTCTTTTACTAAAAACAACACTTTGATTACTTAACAAAACCACGATTAGATACTTAGTCGAGCTTCTCTCTTAGATTTTGACGAGATAATCGTCAGACTTAGGAATCCATATTTCAAACATGTTTGAAACAGAAATAATTCAGTCATGACATCAAGGATAATTGTCAATCTTTAATGGCAGGTGGCCTGAAATTTCTTCATTTAACATGGTCATAAAAACTTATCAATTTGATCACTTTTCTTTTTTCTTTTTTTTTTGGTTTATTTCAGACCAACAAACCTCTGCAATTCACTGAAATAGTTTCTCCTTACAGTGGCTGAAGTACATAAATATCAACGGTACTGTATGAATTAAAAAAACAAAAGGAAAAATAAAAGAACACACACACACACACATGCCATGAACATGCACAACACACAGCTACACACGATATACTGAACCAAGGGATATCTTTCATTGACAAAAGGAGGGATCATCGTTAATTTTCCGGGAACTTCTGTACCATAACGCTGGCAAAACATGAAAAGTTCCATTTGTTCAAGGAGCATTTTCTTCTCTGGATTTCACAGTGAATTGTTTAGGTATAACAGTATTCACATATTACATACAGACTGTTTCTATCAGACAGCTACAAACCCCCCCCCCCAAAAAAAGATCAAAAAAAGCTATAGAAAAATGATCAAATGAATATACAGTTTAACTTACAACAATACTTACAATGAATTATACGGTGGGCATCTTCCACGAGCTTTAAAAAGAACATACCCGATAAAAACACACACACACACCCACACACATTTTATATAAATACTTGTTTCTAATAAATTTGGTGCCACACGTGGCTTAAAAATGTCTGTAAAAGCAAAATCCGCTCATAAAACCAGGTGATACGATATACCTGCACATGATGCGTCTTATTATTCGTTACGAACACTCACTTTAAGGTTGAACCATCCCGTGATGATTTTACAAAACTGGGCCACACATGACAGGGAACGTTGTGTCTTACAGCATTTGAGTTCTCGATCGGAGTCGACATCCCCCTGCAAAATGTGACCTTATCGGAAAAAGCACGGGGAACCATTTCTTTTTTGGGGGTTTTTGTTCGTACAAACGCGCCAAGAACGATGACTATGACATCGAGATGTCACGGAAATATGATCAACTCCATGATATGTCATACAGCAGAGACATTATTGCAGACCCAGAAAGACACCGGATTACAAAAGATTTGTTTCTTTTTCCTTCCATCCCAATCATTACTATGCAAATTTAAACTTTACAAAAAAAAACAGGTTGAATCACATTGTCTTCCTAAAAATAGACGAAAGAGACAAATTGCTTAAAGTGAATTTGCTTTCAGATGCAGAGTGGCTCTTTGCAGTGACACCAAAAGGGACATGCGGCAAAAAAACAATGTCAAACTTCTTAAAACAATCCGACCGAGAACTACAAAGCAGTCAGAAATGAAATAATTCCACAAGCCTAGATATCTCCAGTGTAAAAAAAAAAAAAAAAAAAAAAAAAATGCCTTTGGTCTTTTGTTTCTTTATACTGTATTTGTGTCCTCCTGCTACACAACGATGAAGCAGATTCCTAATAATAGTTTGCCACTTATTGCCATCTCTGGGGTCACTTTACCGTCACCAGTGATGGCTTATTCCTGTCGATGTCTCTTTTTAAAACACGTCCGATTCAACAAACTGCAAAAACTACGAGCTGGATCGGGTCGTTGCTCTGCGTTAATGTTGCTGACAAAAAGGACTCCTGCGGAGCTCATCAGGTAAAAACAAACAAAAAAGCGTACAGTTGTTTAGAGAGGACATGGAGTATAGTAACAGGACTGCTTTGGTATGGCAAGGTGACTCATCCTTTTATAATGGCACAAAACATAAAAGGGCAAAAGAGTGAAATCCATGAAAGTTCCTCACACACCTCAGCACAACAGAAATCAAAACGTTTCAACATTGTCTTGATTATAAAAATACCTTTTTGTATTTCTTTAAAATATCTAAAAATGTACAGCAATTTTTTTGTCGTTTTTTTTTTGCAAAGTCATGCTTCAACATGTATTTTATTAATCATAATGACATTAATATGAATGATATACAGAATAGTAATAATTATAGTCATATTATAACATTACCCAGTAGCACTTTAGCCACACTTCCATCCGTCTGGCCTTGCGGTGGCTGCATATGACATGTTTTCAGTCCCCCTGGTCTGTGTTTACACTTTTAATTGCAGAATGCAAAGCAAGAGGCCCGCCGACATTAAAAAAGGCGAATGCCGTCAACTGGTAAACAAAGGGCTTGTGCTCCTTTGCCGTGCATGTGTCGGAGGAGGTGTAGCCAAAGCGCTGCCTGTAAATCTCGAGTACGTAACAGTATAAAAGAAAGAGTTGCAGGGAGTTTTGGAAGGGTGGAGGGGTGGGAGGGGGGCTCGATGTGTGATGGAGGCTGGGGTCTAGTATGTCCTGAGGCCCTTGAGGCTGCTGCTGCCTGACAGAAAGAGACAGAAAGAGGCAGAGAGAAAAGGGGAGAGGTTGCCATGGTCACCGCACCGCATGAATCTTATACACTAATGAAAACACGAGGGATCATGTGGAACTGTTGCACGACACAGACAGACTCTTAAAACCATGAAGTTGCACACGAAAGGTAGACGCTCTAATGAAGACGCACGACACGTTTCTTGCCTTTTTGATGCCAAGACCGCACGAACTCACAGCCCACAAATCTCTGATTCCGGGTTTGTTTTCCAAACATTTTCTGCCGTGCAAAAAGCTCAAACGTACTCGGATGGAAGCTGACACGGTGTCAATATGGCTTGGCGGTTATGTTCATTCCAGCAGATGTCTTTGGAAGTGTGATACTTTCTCTCTCTCACACACACACACAAAACAACAACAACAACAAAAAAAATACTTCACACGTTTTCCACATGTACACATTTTCACACGAGACGGTGTGCCTCAGGGGAGCAGCACACTGCTTTTGGTGGCGAGGTGAGATCGACACCTTTTGTCCTCGCCTTTTGGGATCAATGGTCACCGAGTATGAGCCATAAACTCACCGACGGTGCGCTGCTCCAAGGTCCGGAGTCAGGTCGGTCCTCTTGGTTTCTAATAGGACACGAGAGGCAATCGGCAACGCCCGTCACAGCCGGCCGCGGCCACCATCACACATCAGGAACCTGAGGACACAAAGGAGACCGGTTTACTGGCAGAACTGCTGGAGGACCGCCACTGTCCCATAAAACTGTTGTATTGGCTTCTACAACATCTGTGTTACAGCATCCGACTACAATTATGAAGTTCGAATGTTTGTGCGGTGTTACTTTAAAAGAAGAAAAATGGGTAGTTTCCTGCCACTTCAGACAGCTTCCACCAAACTCTTCAAGCCTGAAAAATTGACTCATGTCTTCATGATTTAAAGTGTTTTTATTACTCTTGTAACAAAGTATGACTTGAAAGACACAAATCAAGCAGTAGAGGCCAAATGCCTCAACTTATACACCCTGATTTAGGCCCAAAACAGTAGAAACCACTTCAAGAAATGCAACATGTCTCATTTTTCCCATGTTCTCATCTTTGTTTGGAGGAAAAACTTTGTTATCCTGTCCAGTGTTCATCCCCAAACTGAAATTACTCAAGAAATCTCTCCAGCGTGCTCTTTCTCCAAGTTTCTCGGGATGTAAAATATTCCTTTTGATGAATGAACCGGTGTCATTGGGCTGCCCCCTTAAATTCACAACTTTTTTTTTTACTTTTTCTTTTCTAAAGCAGATCTTTCTAGCTCTGTGGCACAGGATGCCTTCAGTACTTATGTTAAGCTTCTGCCTAACAACCATATCTCCCATGACCACACGCACCACCACCAGCAGACTGAAAAGAAAGGTCAGACCTCCAACCCCCTCACCAGATGTATCACCAAAAATAGACGTCTCACAGAGTCCGTGGTAACTCGAGTTCAGAGGAGAGGGGGACTCTTTGGAACAATAAACAATTAGTAAACCAAACATGACCTTAAGAGAAAGAGACAGACAGACTGTTGAAGGCAAAGAGGAGTGCCGACTTGGGAACTGTTCCCCGTTCAGAGAACAGAGCTTTTTTTTTTTTAAAGAGGCACGGCTGGCCTGGCTGATGCCCCATTGCACATTCAATCAGGGATGAGGGAATCGATGTGCTATACAACCGCTTGGCTAAACTGATGCGACGCATGCTTCCAGATCGCCCTATTTGTTCTGGCTGAGACACCAAGGTTAAAGATTGGGCTGATCATTGAACATGTCTGTGTGGATTAGGAGTAGGTTTAATGATTTGCAGGCTTAATGTGTTACATCCAATAACTCAGCCAAGGTGCATAATGTGAGATAGGTAAACAAGCAGTGTTTGAGAATGTGGGAGCTGACTGGGTTTCTCATGAATGCACGCGCTGTTCCTGTGTTCATTTTCAACCGGGTTTCATGTAGCGAATGTTCCTGCTCATTGTCACCGATCATTGATCGTGTGCTGTAAATGAAGAACACAAGACATGAGGACAGAAGCTGTTGTTAAGCACAAAATTCCAACGAGTTACAGGTTCCATCCTCGAAAATGTCAAATGTAGACTTTTATTCCACAGAGACACAACACGCTTATAGATGCTGAACAAAACAAGCTAAAACTCATTTACAGGCGAGTGTTGCTCAATGACCGGATTTATGTAGCTAAATTTAAAAAAATCTGTTAAAAAAAAATCTACCATCAGTTGCGACTTGTTGGGAATAACATGATTATAAAGATAATCAAATGAATACAGAGCTGCTATTCATCGTGATTAGAAAAATATGGGTGTTTTAAGATGGAGTTTCATGTCGTAAAGAAAAACCTGTGGGGAAATTACTGCATTGCATTTCATATTACAGATGCTGTCTTCAACAAAACATCCCCCCTCATCAGAAAGCTTATTGATTTCTGTAATTAATTTAGTCTTTTTTCCGCACTTGTCTGTTGATCTGTTTTCCGATTTTTCGACCTTTAATGAGAGTAGGATGGATGCATCCCTATGTGTAAAAAGCAAAATAGTAAAAAAAAAAGGAAGATATCAGTTGCAAACACACCCGAGTGGCCCCTTAATATCTCTACCTGTGCAGCATAGCCATGAAAAAAAACCCATCTGATGCCCCTTTAATCTGAGGAAAAGCCTTTAGGCCCTGGCTGTGTTTCTCACATTCCGGTGATAGCTGCTGGAGCTGGGTGGCGACGAATGCAGCTGCTGACATACATCTAGCTCCCGAGACCCTTTCCCATGATGCAGCTATATTGTATGCTTGTGTGTGTGTGTGTGTCTGTCAGCAGGGGGTGGAGGACTAAAGTCCCACTTCCTTATTAGAAAGGGCCCCAGCTGGCCCTCAGCTCTCCTTCAGTAGGAGTTAGTCCAACATTGCACAGGAATCACTAGTTTTGTCAGGCTATTGGCCAAGAACCTCCTCAGGGCAGCCAGCCAGACAGCATACACATATTCGTCTCTCTCAGGGTCACACACAAGCACGCTTGATAGGGGTTCACGCCCACCACACTCCCCTTCCATGTCTTGTCAGATGTAAAATCCGGATTACCTTTCCTGCAGTTCACTGGGCATTAATGTCCACTATTACGTGGTCTTTGGATCTAGCTGCATGCCGGAGCAATGAATGTCAACTATGATTCAGCTTCACAAGTATTCAGATGATTAACAAAACCTAAGTATCCAAGAGAAATTACCAAAAAAATCTGTTTAAATTTACATGAATTGGCACAGCTGTAAATTAAGCTTTCAAAATGGCACTTCCCAAGAGAAGGAGAATGCCAGGTGATTAGTACAACTCATTACCAGTCTCATGACTAAATACCCTAAACACTAGCTTACTTTCAGCTGTTCAGACACACAAATTCAAGCCCCCCGCCCCGGTTACACTTCCCAAGACAAGCCACATAGTCTGACCGTGAGTGGTCCCAGTTAATCAGATGCCAAGATAACCACAGACCGGCCACAAACCTCCAAAGACTGTGCATATGAGACCCGCTTTGAACATCTGTTGTGAAATAGTCACCTTCAACATTTCCAAGTGTGTGAATCTTTCTGTGTGGAATGTCCCCTCAACGGCACACGGATTGAACAATAGTGGTGGAACATACACATCTCTGTGTCACCTTAGTCCGAGTTTATTCTCGCGTTTCACAACGTTTTCCTCATCGGATTGCATTGCATAAATAAGTAGTCTCTTGCAACAGCTCGCTTTAAAACAACAAGTAACTGTGACTTCTTGACTTGACTTTTTCCATCTGACAGACAGGAAGGACAAAAAACACAAGGATATGTTTGCAAAGCTGCAACATGTCAGGGACAAACCTAAGCCGCGAGGTTAACTCAACAATGAGTTCTTTGGTAGGATTTTACAGATATGATGAAAAATGAGCAACATAGATTACAACATGGATACTGAAACAACACGAGCAAGAGTAAAATAATTAAGAGAGTCTGTTTGCGGAAACTGGAGCTGAAATGCCCCATTTAAAAACATCGTCGGCCATCATTAGTGCTCCAACTTGTATTTTCCCCCAAAATGTGCAGACATCTCTCCAGCGCACCGACAGTTAATTAACTGAGAAATATTATCACATAGTTTGGAAGAATGTTTTGAAAGTGTTCGAGTAAAATAGATGCAATTCATAAGAAGCACGTCTTTGAAATGTGTGCCTTTACTCAGATACAGTGGTCGGGAATAAAAACCATTCAGCAGAATGTTGCCCTGGATAACCCGCAGACCCTTCTGAAAACAGTTTTAGGGTGAAAAAAACATTCTGGAAAGATGCTGCACAGCTTCTATGGGTGTGACGTGTTCATGCCGTTTACTCCCAGTTGTGCTGGTGTCACAGAGTTAAAAATGATCATTTTGTACTGTTAGTAAGCCTTTGTTTTGTTTCTGTTTGTTGCCTTGTGTTTAGACATTTGTGCGTTTCTGCTACAGTTGCCTGTAATTATCACAACATTATGACTGAATTTCTTGGCTTCACCTCACCCTCTACACCAAGCCGGATGTGGGGAAGTTGTTGTTACATTGATGGGTTAATATCCACTGGGGCAGCCTGACCGGCCAAACGACTTCCTCTCGGATTGATAGGAGTAATTATTTCCTCCAAGCCCCTCCCTCCTCCACTCCTTTCCTCCTTTACCCCACTGATGGAGATTAAATCCCCTCTTTTTTTTCCACCCATGCAATACATCTAAGTCTCTAGAAACAGACACATAAGCTATGACGCTGGGGGGGGGCGGTGGAGGACTAGCACCAATCAACAGCTTGATGAATTTAGCCTCCAAGCTCTCACCACCACCCAATGACTTCCCACTAACTCCCCAAGGAGTTTGAGAGAACATGTCTCTTCCTGTCCCGAGACACTGGAGGGAGGGTGACTGGCGCCGCATGCACACGCAGAGTCAGCCAACACAGATACACAGGCTAGCAGGGGATTTGTTGTGCTTTGTGGTTTTGTTTTTCTGCAAGCACAACAGCGTTCAGTTTGTCCAAAGCCGAGAGCGGAGCACACAAGCAGCTCGTGCGTGGTTCCAGCTGACTCACGTACTTATCGAAGTACTTATTTGAAACCGAGCACCCGGTGTACTGTCTGGAGCTTCACTTCAATAATTCATCTGTAATTTACTTCAAATAAAACCTCACGCTTATCTTTTCTTTTTTTCTTTTTTTTTTAATAAAGACTCATAAAGCAGCACCCAGGTACGCCAGTAGTTCTTGGTGCATATTCCACATTTACAACCTTTCTGATCACATCATCCATCTCTCTCTGTCCCATCGCTTTTATTATCCTCCAATGTGTACTTTGTAGGAATGCAGATATGCCAAACAGGGGTTTTAAATTAAGAAATATATTTTATCCTGCCAGGGTTTTGACAAAATGACAAACAGGTCCTAATATTTGCTGTTTGGTTCCAATAATATTCAGAGTTTATAATTGCAACTGCAATAGTGTGTGCATAATAAGCTTACATACAAGTCCAATAGATTTCAGGCATCCATCCACAAGGCAGGTCTGTGGAGGCAATCATTTCCTCTGATACTCTTTTACTGAAAAACCATTACAATGTAAAAACAGTTTATTTGTCCTAAGGTGAATAATCCTAATCAGTTAATCATCAATGGTAGAAAGAAAGTACATCAATAACACTTACTTAATGCTTAAGAAATCAATATTTCTACATTAATCATTGATGAATGGAGTCAATCATCGTGTTAAACCCAAATGAGAATGAGCTAAATGTGCCGCTTCACTTTTTTTGCATCTTCCGGCTCATTGTCTTCGTTTTCAAAAGGCAGATTGGCAAAGTTTGCAACTAATAACTGATAGCAGGACAGGATTAGAAAATAAAAGAGAGTTTAAAAGAGAGTGAACAATGGATTTAACACAGGGTTGGGTGGCGTGGAATATGACATGGCAACTTTGACATTTTGATTCCTTTATTGCAGATCTGTTTGCAGTTTTTTTAAGGCGTTCGTCATGTGGCTGAAAAATAGATGGCATGCTAAAGAAAGCTAATGTTAAACGGTCAGCACTTTGATGTCATTGTTCCTCAAACACACATGCCTGATGGCAGAGTTGCCATGGAAGATGCTTGCCTGTCAAATTGAGGTCCAGTAACTTGCTGAAAGCAAGTACAGGGGCAGGTACACTGTAGAATGATCAGCCCTCAGTTGGTGGGCAACCTGCTCTACTTCCTAATCCACAGCTGCACATAGCAGTAGAGCCACGCCCGAATAAAGATAACATTTCCAACCGTCTATTGATCTATTGTCCAAATCCATTTGTCCACTTCAGGACTGCAGTAGCAACGGGTTGAGCAGAGATGATCAGTCCTCCCTGTCTTGAGTCTCCTCCAGGGGGATCCATAGCCACTCCCAGCCAGCTGGGAGATGTAATCCCTCCAGGGAGTCCTGAGTTGGGCGTCCGCCCAGCTGGCTGTGCCTGATAGAGATGTAAAGCATGGTGCCCAGGGGACATCCTTATCAGGTCCCCAAACCACATGTAGACGAGCTTCGATTCTACTCTGAGCTCCTACTGCATTGACAAACTTCTCAATAAGTAAGCCAACCCACTCATTAGTAAATAAGTCATTACACCTGCTTGTTTTTGCCACTTTGTTCTTTATGTAATTACCCACAGTTCCTCCACATACAGTAGATGAGGGTAGGGATGGAGACTGATAGGCACGTTAAGAGCTTTGCTCTCTGGTAAATGTGGAGAAGAGGTCGATGCAAACGCTGAACAGGTCTGACTTAAAGCTGAGCATGCAAACACAGCTCTCACTCCGGGTGTTCAGGGACTGCAGAAGCAGGCTGGGCACACTTTACTCCCAAAGCACCACCCACAGAATCCATCCCGATCATAAGCCTTCAAGTCTACAAGTCTGCCAAACACATGTACCCTGGAGTGACAAACTCCCAGGCCTCCTCAACAATCTGTGATGGTGTGAAAGGTGACCAAGTTGTCATTACTAAAAAATCTGTTTTGAAATAAATGAAGTAAAAAAGAACAATAATTGATTCCAAACTCTGTTGGCAGTGGAGCTGAAGTAAAAAAGCCGCACAAAACAGAAATACTGTCTCAAACCCAGAGTTACTTTCACCACTGACAATATTAATGCTATAAATCAAAGCAGCTTCTATTAGCATTTTAGTTATATTTGCTGAGCTTCATTCAGTCTGCTTTATCAAACAATCGGCACCGACACTCATGAACAATTCTTTTTTTTTTTACTACTCGCTGCTTTTGATGACTGACATCAACAGTAACTTCAATGGGAAAAGTCGACCCTCTGTACCCTGTGACCTGAGTGGGGAAAATACTGAAGTTGCATCTTTCATCTCTTATAACGTGTCAGGGACTGGCTGTAGTTTCATTCACCCACTGGGCCTCATGCTCCCACGTTTACTTCTAACAGTCTAAGCTTTTTTTTTTTTTTTTTGGTGACTTGTACGTTTGTTTGAAGCCAACCAGCAGATACCAGACGAATTAATTGGTTGGTTTGGGTGTTAGCACTCTCTTCTTTGCCTCTGATCCCACATAAAGAATCTTCATTGAGCTAAGTTGACGCACATTGGGAATAACACCCTGTGATATTTCCAATGTATGTTTATGAGTATCTCTGTGTCTGTATATACAATGTGTCATAACATTTACTGTAGTAGTTACACAGCACAACACAATGTGCACTTCTTTTGACATTGCAGGGCAGGGGGGGGCTCTAAGTGTGTGTTTGTGAAGACTGTTACTCACACATACTTCAGCAGAACTGCCTGGACTTCCATCCCTGAGGAGTTCCATCTGCAGGTGGGAGCCAGCGAATCTAAACACAAAGAACGTCACAAGAACATCACATTATCTTAAATGTGGAATATGGTTCATTGGTCCACTCTCTTGTCTGTACATCACATACTGTATAAAGCCGGCAGCAGGTAAGCTTACAGCCCTGACGCTATAAAGAGGGAAACATCTGGACTGACTCTGTCCAAAGGTAACAGAATATGCATGTCAGCAGCAAAAACGTTGCATACGACATTGACAACTCGGGTGTCCTACAGTGTTCAATGCATTCTTGATGCTCGTCACGTGATATAATTTTCCATGCAACTCACACAATTAGATATTCACTAAAATGTCACAGGAATGAAAGCTTTTCTTCATTAACTTTGATAATCACTAATTAGCTGACATTGATTAATTCCGACTTAAAGTGATACTCCGGAGTAGATTCAACCTGGGGTCATTTGAACCGTGATATCCAGCCAAGTAGCCCACCCGCAGTTTTTTCGATATTGGCTGAACATCAGCTGAGTTACTGAGTTATCCCGAATAGCTTCGTACAAGGGTTAATGGATCCTGGTCCGTATCTCCAAAATTACCACACTAAAATCACATGCCATGACACCAAACTTCTACAGTAGTACAAATATGGTCTGTACTCACCAAACGATGCATTTGGAAGTTTGAAAATAGTCCAGGAGTTTATTATTATCAACACAAGCCTGATAGCTTCTCTGCAGCTAAAGCTGCGTCGACGTCACTTCAGGGAGCTGGGAGCTTCAAAGTAAGATGAGGGTTGATCTACTACTGTAGACAACAAAGCAAGGCTGCTCAATTTCTCCATTGATAAAATAATTTCACAACTCTACAACATAAAAATTCATAAAAAAACATGTAGAATATAGCATATACTTTGTTGTCTACAGTAGTAGATCAACCCTCATCTTACTTTGAAGCTCCCAGCTCCCTGAAGTGACGTCGACGCAGCTTTAGCAGCAGAAAAGCTATCAGGCTTGTGTTGATAATAATAAACTCCTGGACTATTTTCAAACTTCCAAATGCATCGCTTTGTGAGTACAGACCATATTTGTACTACTGTAGAAGTTTGGTGTCATGGCATGTGATTTTAGTGTGGTAATTTTGGAGATACGGACCAGGATCCATTAACCCTTGTACGAAGCTATTCGGGATAACTCAGTAACTCAGCTGATGTTCAGCCAATATCGAAAAAACTGCGGGTGGGCTACTTGGCTGGATATCACGGTTCAAATGACCCTAGGGTGAATCTACTCCGGAGTATCACTTTAAGCTTTCATTAGAAAGAATAAAGCCTGAATGTCTCCTGGAAAACCACAGTCGGTCCACTGAAACTTTTTCATTTTTCCGCCTCTGAGGAAATCAGAAACATTCAGCTTCTATAAGAAACTACTGGCCTTCATTTTTATCAATAGATTTTTTTCTGAAGATTTCTGGGGTGTCTTAAAAGTGCACATTTGATGCGTCAGGTCCAAATGGGCAACTATCAATCCAAAAATAACTCAAGGATTCAATAAACACCATGATAAAGGCTGATTACCCACAAAGCCAGACAGGTGAGCTGATGTTGACATTACTATGGTTTTTATACACATTTGTTGGCTTCGCAGCATATCTGCTCCTGAACAGAAGAGACAACTTCAATTCCAACTCCATTCTCAAATCACAGAGATGGATTCTCTTTGAGTAAGTGTAAGTACACAAATCATACGCCTTTGGAAAAATGCCAGCTTGGAAGATTCTACTCGCGCTCATTTCAAATTCTGACATCATCTGAGCTTCAGCTTGTGTCTGTGCAAGAGGCTTTTACGGTTCAATACCCAGGTGTCTGTAACATATGTGGGCACGAATTCTATAGGCACATTCTGGCAGATACAAGATCAGATGACTTGTGTTCTCTTTCATATTTAACAATTTTGTGCTTTAAGACTTCAAACCACTAAGTGATCAATGGAAACGTGCAAACCAATCAATTAACACTCAGAAATGTAACGTCTAACAGTGAGAATGTATGGAGGGCCAGCCTGCACCGAATGGGCTTTCATGAGAAGAATTTCGAGAGATCAATAATAAACTCTGGTGAACTCGCTGTTGAGCCCAGCAGATTAGAAGACCTCGATTAACGGGATCACGCTTTGTTGAAAAACAAAAAGGGTTTCAGTAATGAGGCAAAATTATGATGCAAACCTTTCAAACAACTTTAAAGCGGCGTAAATGAAGCTAATGAATGAGTTTTCAACCGATTCACCAAAACTGGAAACTTTGAGTGGGATCTTGGATATTTTCAATGAGAATCAATCAGTTCTTTGCTCCATCTTTTTTTTAATTTTTAAAAAGTATGACCCTGGAAAAACTATTAAATTTTGTTGGGAATTTTAAACAATTCTTTTTTAAATTAATTTGTCAAAACCAAATTAAACACATGATTGTCTACAACTGTCATTTATTGAAGCACCATTTATTATTATTTTCTAAAGAATTTGGCCAGTTTTTCTTTCTAAAAAAAGGTATAACAATCAGTTTCAATTTGTTTATTTTCATTCCTGGAAATTCACTGGATCAGGTTGCAGCTTCTCTCAAGGGAAGGCTAAAAAAAGCATTGCGCGTCTCCAAAGATGAACTGGAAATCAATTATTTATAAAACTCACTCGTTTCAATGTACCAATTCAAGCGCTCTCATGATGAAGGCACAGCAGATGAGCACAGCTTGAAACCACAATCTCTAAAAATTCCTACTATGAAGTAGTACTTATTATTTTTTAAACTTGCTTGAACACTACAAAAGCCTTCAAGCACAGGAAAATATGCTTTTAGATATGTTCACAATCAAATTAACCACCATTCAACATAACTGTGTAGGGAGACATAAAACTGTCCAAACCTGCCGGCAAGAAAAATATTAAAAATCCCCCATAAAAGATTTCTTCAAGACTTCATAACAGCACAAGTTTAAACACTAGATGTTTGATTTAAACTCGACTTGCGCTTTGCAATCAGTCAAAACTCCTGCACGTCTTCAAAAAAACAGCCAGTGCCTCTGTGTGTGATCAAAGGTGCATCTGTTGCATGGAGCAGAGAATGATTTCAGGCCTGACGACAGCAGATGTATGTGCAGTGGGCTCGGGAGTAGGTGATGGGGCGGCGGCGGCGGCGGTGGTGATGGGGAACAGAAGGAGGTGGGATTTGCAGGTTACCTGAGCGTGGAGCGAGGAGGGGTAGGTGAAAGCGGGCGGAAGGGCCGGCGACAGCTCCGCCGGGTACAGTGGGTAAGACGCCCACACGTCTGGGCTGCTGGGATATAGAGCAGGCACTGTGAGCTCATCTGTGGAAAGAAGAAGAGGAGGAGTGGAGTGAGGAGAGTGCCAAGTGAATGGGAGGGTGGACAGAGAGACAGGGTGGAGGTGGCAGTGATGGTGGTGATTGCGGAGGTGCGCAATGGGTGGAGGGATGGGGGTTATCACTCATCGGAAGTTGAGTCCTCTAACCGAGCGCATATTAAAACCCCAAGTCCAAACGATGTGTCCAAACATTGTTCAGCAACTTTAAGTAGACACTGCAGGGCTGTAAAGCTCAGATTACTCCTCACACTGGAGTGGTTTACATTCGGCAGAGTATTTTTGTCACAACCCTTCCGAGAACACAAACAATAATAGCGAAGATGTAATAAATGGGAAACAGAACATCTGCCTTAAGCTACAACATGTTTGTTTACGAGTTACTGGCCTCATTTACAGTTCAAGTGCAAAGGTGCACATCAGCATGTAAGTTTTGTTCAAAGAAAAATCCTCTACTATTCTCTAGAAACGCTCTATCCCACTGTCACCGGTGCGAGAGGCAGGTACAAACTGGACAGGTCACCAGTCCATCACAGGGCAAGTACAGAGACCAACGAGTCAAACAACCATGCAAGCTCACATTAAATATCAAACCACTAAATCTACTGGGAAGTATTTCCCCCACTTTTTATGAATTAAAAGTTCTGATCTTGATTTAATTGGGGCAAGCTTACACGCCCGCAAACCAAGACAACAATACATCTGACCTTATAGTTGCCAAACATTTTCATGCATCTATTTTTGCACTCAAATGCGTCCTATTATGCTCATTCCCATGTCTATGTTTTTCCTTGTAGGTCTCTGCTAAAGTAGCCTTGGAAACAAGCGAGTTTTAGCTCCTGTTTCTTTAAAGGACCCCCTCCCTAAAAGCTCCCTCTCTGCTTAATGGCTAACTACTGGAAGACTGCCAAGGGGCAGCACCCACAGCTTGTGACCTTCAGGAAAAACCTGTCCTTTCCAAAGACTTTTTACATACGTTTAACTCAGAATTTCAAGCTTTGGTTGCATTTAGCATGAACTTCCTCCAATCCATAAGATTCCCCATGCAATGAGTGTTGAATGATTTGGTTGGAAACTGTCCCTGTATCACAGATAACAAGATAAAGCATAATATCTCATCTTTAAAGCTTTAACTTTGCATTTTTAGGGTCAGTATCTCACACAATATCTACTAGCTTTTTTTTCCTCATAGTGGTCTTGGTCATATGGTGCTTTTAACCAACTCATGGAAAAAACATTAGCTTGATTAGCTATTTAACTGCGGATGCAGCAGCAAAATTGATGGCAGTCAGCTTTTTTACTAATTACAAAGGTCTTCCTTGGTAAATCTGGCACCTTTATTACTCCAAACTTCCCAGTGTGAGAACAGAAAGCCTCACAGGCGTGGCAGCAGGCGCTAAGAGAACAGTCGGTTACACTCCGATAATCATATTTTGTATATATCAGGGGAAAACAAGAGGAAACCACCACAGACGTGCTGATTTACTCCCTAGGTTGAGTGCAGAGTGATTGTGAAAAAAGTGCACAAGTGAGGCGATGGTGCTGCACGGTACAGGGGGGAGTGCACACTTAGAGACACAAAATCAGGCAACATGAAGCGACTCGTAGGAGATCTGTCAGATAGCGGTACAATTATAAAGGCCATTTTCCTGTGCTCTCCATGTCTCCTGGTGACTGTTTATCACAGTATGATCAGAAAAAAAAGGGCGATTTAAACATCTCATATCAGGAAATTACAGCAATTTCTCTCCTGATGATTACGTCACGGTTTCATTAATCGTTTCCTTCCATTTTCCTCTGAGGCACCAAGTACCACCCTTTTTCTGGCAAAGAAAAGATCCAAGATAAGGGCCGTTTGGTCATTCAGGAAGAATGTACTTCCCCAGCTGGCCTATGTTTAACTATCAATGGTTGATTCAAGCAAAAATTCTGAAAATGTTTAACTAGAAAAAAAGAAAATCACAAGAGCTACGTTAGCAAATTCCATAAACACCTGATACTGAAGGGCCTTGAGTCCAAATTATCAAAGCAACAGTTAACAAAGAACATGCACTGTTAATGAGTCATTAATCAAACAGGGGCCGTAAGACTTGGTGGGGGAGAGCTCAAAACAAGCCAACATAGCACAGCACATGATTCATGTGAATTCAAACAAACACTCCCCATAAACATTTTGTTCACACATCACAAGAACAAATAGCATTAAAATGTTTGCATGGAAAGAGAATGTTATAGAACAAGCATAAAATGTCAATTCAATAAGCAAGCACACCATTCTCCTTTTCCACGTACAGTCACAAGGGGGGGAAAAAGCCTCTACTCATAACAACAAAAAAAAAGTCCCTAAAAGGAAACAGCTGTCCACTCCAGTACAGCTAAAGGAAGTAGCAGCAGAGACAGACAAAGTAAGACACGCTCAGGGACAGACAGACAGACGAAAGATAGGAGTACTCACATGGGTCTCTGCTAATGAACTGTGGCCCGGGGCTTTGCTGAGAGGGAGGAGGGTTGGGAGTGCCTACCAGCTTGTTTTTGGCCATCTTGGTGTTGGCCTTGGCGAACTCCAGCCGCAGAGTTTGGGGAATCTCTGGATCAAAGCGGACCCCCTGAGATCGAGCAGAAAGATTTGTTTGTAAAAATGTTGTTTCCTAGAAACTCTCATGCTTAAAATAGTGGGAAAGTACACACAGAGTTTAAGCGTTTGGACAAAGCTTGAAAATATCTCGTTACAGTTGTGAGACTGACTCATAGCATTGAAACTAATGTGTGAGTCATCGATTAGGAACTGAAGTCTTTAGATTTTAGTGTTGACAGGCAGTAAGCTCTATTCTAAATGTTCTTGAAACTAAGATAGTAGGCCAAGATAGTGTCTATAGGGTTTATATTATGTCATGTAAGGTTTTTATCGAGCATAATGTGTAGCTTAACACACCATTGGCTGCTCAGATTGACATTTTTAGAAATGTTGCTGATGGGCATTTGTAGCAGATTCCAGTCCTGGAGTTTTTATGTACTCATTTAAAGTTTTTGCAGGACGCCTGCATATTTTCCATTTATTTGTTATTTTGTTATAATGGAAGTCCAAGACTTTCACAGAAATCCTGGGCTATGATACGGCTAAAAGGGCCGGTCACCTTGCACGTTGAAGTGGGTGTCAGAAAATCGGACCTAATTTATATCAAATCAATTCAAAAGTGTAACTTTTTCCTGCAGCGTACAGTATGGGTGAAGGATTTTCAGTAGACTCAGATGCACTCTGGGTATTTCAGTTTGAAGATTTCCACATATTCCATTTGTTTCACACGCTGGCTGATTTTTCCTTGCAGCTGAATTAAGATGAAGCTAGACAACCAGTTTAAACAGTTCTGAGACGTCCTTTGTTTTCCTGGAAGGTTGCTCAAAGTTTGCAACTTGGAAGGCGTCTCTGTTGGTTCAGATTAGCGTTCACCACAGAATGACTCCTACGGTGTTAAAAAAAAATGAAACCAGTAATACTTCGCTTTCACAATCACGCTAAAACGAGCTGACTAAATAATTTTGCACAGCGCTGAAGTGCTGATTGGCTTTCTGTCTTGTGTTTGTTGTAGTGATGAAACAGAGCAATTTAGACCAAGGTAGAGTGAGATGCCTGTCTTCACTTCTTGCTGTCTGTTGCTGAGAAATCCAGTGAGATCTGGCTGGTATCGGGAACTGTCAATCTGCATACTTTTCATCTTTCAGAATTTCACAGTCTAATCTCCAGCTGAAACCTTAGACCTTGAAGCCCACTATAACTGCTCACAGTGGATCTTGGTGTTGTTCTAGTTTGGAGCAACACTCGTAATTGAAATTTTGAACCCGATGACACAAACCTGGCAAGCGCATGATGTCATTAACAACACAGGAATATAAGCCTCGAGAACCTTGCTGTGCTCCCTACCAAACTCCGTCACTGTAATTTAATATTATGACATCAAATCCCTCATTTGTAGGGACACATGGTGAGCATCGTAGCTTAAAGTGGGCCAAACACTTCTGCAAATTCTTGTTCTTGGGATGCCACTGCTAAAATCCCTCCGACATGCTCCTACTCATGACAAGCCAAAAAGGTCATTTTTCTCTCAGATCTTCTTCTAATAACTCCGCATGAGCAGTAGTCCAAATATTTTTTCCTCTCAATTACTTTCACTTGAGAAAACATGAGGAATGTTGTAGAAACAAAGGTCTTCTTCATGCAAAAATAACAAAGATGCTATTTGTTTACTTTCTTTGGAAGCCGGGGCACAACTTTAGCGGCGGCTATAAAATCCCCCCCTAATTAACCTCATTTTGATTGTCTGTAAAAGACACAGAACAGCACAAAGGTCAGATGAGCTGAGGAGAAACGCAGTCAAGAGTGAAGTTCTCTGCAGCAAAAGAGCAAGTAGCTGTGAGGAGCTTCTCAGCTTGTCCCTGCAGGCTCGGGCAAAGCTGAGCTAAAACAAGCGAGGGATGACTCTTCTCATGAAAGAGGGGGGAATTAACTAGGATTGCTTTGGCTCAGTGCACTCGCAGCTTCTGCCGGTAGAGGCTGCAGAGGTATAATAAGGTACATGGGTATAATGAGGCCCGAGCACACTTCTGTTTGAACTGTGTTGGCTATCCACCTTGAAGTGTTTCTTAGCGTCCTCTGCATCTGCTGCTTCGGTGATGACTGCACAATAAAACTGTTATTGAGAGGTTCTGCAGTTTAGAGGAAATGTAACGGGACTCCTGTGATAGCAAACACATCCCCTTCTTGCTCAAGTTTTCTCAGCAGTACACATCTTTCAATATGCAGATAGATGTTTGCAAAAATCTAGCTTATCTCCATATGACCCCCGGGATAAAGCACTTCCCCCAAAAAACAAGAGCTCTTTCCAATTCTCAGCCCCACTTAGAGATTCTATTAGAGAATCTACAGAAACAGTGGGGAGTGTTGTTGGCTAATAATAAGATGATAATAATTTCATCTATTCTGCTGAAATACGCTACAATATCTCCACGTCTGTAAGTCCACACTCTGCCGTTATGGTCCTACTTTAGACCGGGGTGATCTTTTTTGACAAAGAAATCAACAATAACTCACGAGGCAACTAACGGGGAAAAAAACAATGGGAAAATAAAGGTGTGAGAGCTGGTGTTCATTACTCTCTTTCTTTCAAGAGGCTGAATAAAACCCTGTGAGGACGAGGCTCCGTTTTATATTCGAGTCTGCCTCATCAAGGCTTTCAACTGAGCTACAGTCTGAAATAAGTGAGATTAAAATTAAACCCTAGATCAATATCTTCTATTTATATGTGGAAGAACAAATTTTCTCCTGACCTTGCAGGTTTCCCGGTGAAACCTACAGACAGAGACCTTGTCTTCTCAAACAGAAACATTCAGATGGTACAGTATTTAGAGTAGCTATGACATATTTGTCTTGACTAACATTGTGCTTTTTGCATGGTATGGAAAATGTGTCTGAATTTCCCTGGCATCAAATGCATTTGCACTGCAGTCAAAGAGATGCAGTTCCGAGCCGTCGCTAGATCTGCTCGCGTTGAGGTTGTGCATGAGAGGAGCACGAAGAGGGCATGACACTTACGTTCAAGGCATTCTTAGCAGCCTCCGCCTCTGATCGACTGTCAAAGCTGACAAACCCCACCGGCTGGGGAGACAAGAAGACAGAACAAAAGAAAGAAACATGGTTAAAGGCAGAAAACTGAGTCTGCATTTCTGTCTGAGTGACAAAGACATGTTGTTCTTTAAATATATATATATATATATATAAATATATATATATATATACTCTCCCCCCCCCCCCCCCCCCCCATTCTCAACCTCCTCTATCTCTTTCTCTCTTGCCCTGTTTATAAAGCTGTGGCAACAGAGGGGGAGATAGAAAGAGGGAGAAAAATGCAGGCTGAACATTTACTTTGTACAAAGAGTTCATCGTTTGGCTCTCCTTTGCCCATATACGGGCAATGTGAGAGAGAGCAAGAAAGAGCATGTATGTTTTACTATGTGAGAGGCAGAGATGAGAGGAGAAACAGCTGAAAAGGATAAAGATGGAAAGAGAAAAGGACAAATGAGAGGGGAATTTAAAGGCTTGAGGTAAAAGGAGCTTTTAAGACCTCCACAAACACTGCCCGTCAGTGCAATATATTTTTGTTCACATCTATTTCACCTGCTCGTGTTTTACATTCTAATAGCATGACTTCGGAGCCGGTACCTGCAATACTAATGAAGAGGGAGAAGCAAAAAGAAGGCACAAGGATGCGGTGTGGCTGTCATATTTCTAACTGACTGCAGATGTGAACAAAGAATGCACAATTTTGTAGAATATATTTCTGTGGAAGTGGAGCCTCTAAACATGTTGATCCCATGGGGTCACAATGCTGCCTGTGATCTGGAAAAGCAGTCGAGGGTTATGGGAATTTTGAATAAATGGAGTGAAGGGAGGAGAGAAACAAGTGAAAAGGAGAAACACGCACAGAAAAAAGAAAGGAGGACCAAGTGAAGACGTCAGGGGGAGGAAGGGAAACAGGAATATAAATAGAAAGGGTCTGAGATCTGGCTGTTGCTATATATGGAGATAGCTGTGTGTTCTCAGACTAGTAGGGAGAGGGAGATCGATTGATTTACATCGCCACCGTCACTGCCATTAGTTGGGAGAAGCAAAACAAAGCTTGAGGACTCCAAGACAAGACTTAGCAACGACTGACTCTACACGTGTATCGGTTGACATTTGTCATGCTGGAGATGGCATTTATGTGGGATGGTAACAGATGCCCCTTTTCAAGCCTGGCTGTTCAAGGCCTAGTTTGGAAACGGGGGCTACAGCTCGGACCGTTTCTTTCCTTCGCAGCCAAACAACCTTCTTTCAGCAGGGAAAAAAATCTGTAATAAAGTGTCCCCAAGTTGATGCTTATTCTGTTCTGCCTAATCTAAAGAAAGATAAAGACACAAATAGCCGGGCAATCCTGTACTGTATGTAATGGAATATCAAATGTCTTTGTAGTTTCATGTTGAGGAACATTGTGCTGAAATTGCTCCGCTGTGTTGATGCATTTTGCAGATGCAGACTCTGCCTCTCTTAGGTGCTCTTTTTATACCCAACCATGTCACTGACCTTATTAGTTGAATCATGTTCCTCTAGCTGTTCCTTTTTTTTTTTTTAGCTCCACTTACTTTTCCATAGTTTTTGTTGCCTCTTAACCTCTTTTGAGATGTGTTGCTGCCATGAAATTCGAGATAAGCTCAATTTTCTAAATTAAATGGTAAAATGTCTCACTGACAAGCATTTGATATGTTCTAGTAGGAATAAAATATTGTATTATGAGATTTCCAAATCATTACTTTACATTCCAACTTTCAGCATTTAGTGCCTGTGCCATTTGTTTGTTTAATGATGTATCATTCTAAAAAATTGCAAGACACATATAATAAGCCCATTACTGCAGACTTGACAGATGTCATTACATGAACATGGTCTCATACATTTTTAGATTAAATATTTCATATTCATCTTCAGTAGTTGTTGCTGTTTAGATGTTTAAGTTTTGACAAAGAGGTGACTTGAAAAGCCGGTAGTGGCCAAATTAAAAACCAATACGTAAGCAGGGACTAGTCTTTATAGATCTACGGTACATTACCTCTCAAGTGCTTGCACATGTGTGTCTCACATCAAAACTAGCACATTGTTTGTGGTGGTAGACAATAAATCTGAAATACTGTAAATAGATACAGACAGCTGCTTCGACAAAAAAGAAGAAAAAAACCCCAGCAGCGGATAAACAATAATAATAAAACACTAGCCTGCTGAAGACTTGACCTTCTAAAAGTAACAGCTGCTAATTATCTTGTGAATGCTTCTGACAACCTGCAACCACAAAGCAACTAAAAAGGAGTAATCCTAAAGCATCTTTTCCAGATGATTTCTCACTGCTGCTGCAAAAAGCTTTCCTTTATTTTTAGTTTTCGAGCTATTAAACTGCGCACACAACCTAAATCGCCCTAAACCCTTCTAATGAGCACGTATTCGTGGGAAACAGTAACGCGGTGATAAGTATGCTGACAAAAAGCTAAATTGCTCAACTTTATATATGGATGCCTGCCAGCTGAGCTCATTTTCAGTCCTGTAGCCCTGGAGGTAAAAAAAATCCACCGTCGGTACTGCTCTTGTCAAACTGTTCGCTTCGACACCTCGAAATTCTTCTCCCCTCACATCCTTGCATGTCCCTTCAGAGTCGACTATCTGTGACGACAAATACTATATTCCACTGCCAAAGGCAAGTTGGTGCAACACCCTCCCACCCCTCCTCCTCAAGAAAATCTATTGAAGGCACTTCCTAAAACAGGGGGCTAATCCCTCATTGTCAACAAGCAGATACCTCCAAGAGAAAAAAAGAAAAGAAAAAAGGAGATACAAGATATGTTAAAGTGTTGATGGGCAAGAAATTGTGCAATGCAACTGTAACAGCAAGGCTTCATTCAGTGAGGCGTTTCTTTTGTGGATGGAAACAAGGTGCTCAGTGTCATATAACATACCTGTTTAGAGGTGAGTTTTATCAAGGAGCCTTCGTAGCCCTGAAACAAAGAAAATGTGTCAGAACTATGATGTCGCAACTCAGTCTCCCGAGTTTAAACCACTTCAGTTTGGGACAATGTCAAAATTTTTGCATGGCAATCTCAAAGCCGACTGAATTTGGATGTTTCATGCGTCATGGAGCGCTTATGAAGACCATATGGACTGGAATGTTGTGCCATACTTGATTAATTACTGCTAACTGCTCTCAACACTTGAGATATGAAACATTTACTCAGAGCACATACCATAGTCATTGTCTAATTGAGGGATTACATGCATTGCCATTACTCATTATTCACTTACACAGCGCTGCTCTTGCCCCATTAAGGTGCATTATTCTTGGGCAACGATCCAAAAAGCCTGCAGCATCCACATTAATTCAACTGAACTAGAACTCTCTGTGCATGTGACAAAGTGGAGTTTCTGAGGTGAAGCAAATAGCTTTGTTTTCGTATTGCAGGCATCGAGCCATTTTTCCACATGAGACACACAACACACAACTTTACTGTGGATCAAGATGTGACTGAACCTCAGCTTTGGGAACACAGACACTTGAACCTTGCAGGAGAGTTTCCATTGCCGTTTATTTCATCACCATTAATGGAGGTCTCATTGACTGCTGGAAAGAAAGCTGCTAAGAATAGCTGCAACCCATCAGTCTAAAACACACAAACATACCTTAAATGGTCTGAAGAGGAGATAGAGCTCCCGGGGTTTAATATCCAGAGGTAGCCCACTGACAAATAGTGTTCGGACCTGAGGAGGACAAGAGAGAGATCATGTATTTTTCATTAACCTCCACCTGTTATAAATAGCTCCATTGCCTCTCCGACAGTAATGGATGAGGTTATGAGGAAAAGGACAATGAACATGAGTTAAATAGTTACCTGGACTGGCTTTACTCTTAAAGATAGACTTTTCAAATACAGATAGGTATGTCTTTTAGTCCAGCAAATACACTCAAACACCCAATAACACACACACTCCCTTCTGCAGTATTATGTTCTCTTGTTTAATCTACAATCTGCCGTCTTTTATGGCAGCCTCTGTTTTACATTTGAACTTTTCAACTTGCAACTTCAGTTGGCATTGCTGGGGAATTGTAATGTAACGGATGTGTTAGCTGCAACGGACAAAGGGAAAATCCAAGTGCTGTGGTCCACGTTGAGACAAAGAAGGTGCAAAACCACAGCGGAGCAACAGACAGGTGACTACAAAGGTGCTTTCAGGCAAAGTGGGCATTCTATTGTGTTATTATGTGTGCTGATAAGGAGAAAATTAATGCAGCTAGAAATCTGCAGGTGTACAGCAGGTGAAACTAGTTTATTCAAACACCTTTTTTTAATCTATTTATCTATTTTAAAAGAAGAATTTTACTCAACAGCTTCCGGCACTTCTGCATGAAATGATTGTGTTTTGAGGACACAAAGTGCATAACCTCCCCACAATGTGAAAACTTTAGTGACGGAAAAGTAAGAAAATGAAAAACAGGTTGATGACTTGAGAGACAGCTGTGAGTGGGTGGTGGGGGTGAACTCATTTGGTCTACACAGTGCTGCTTCGAACACTGCTTTGGAAACTAAAAACGGAGAATGTACCGCAGAACATCCTTCATTCAAAGTTAACTTTGTGCAAAGAGTGCAGCTGAGTTTTCTTCTCTTTGATTCATTATTACATGCCATCATATCTATAGTGAACATGCATACTTTGATTTCACGCAGACTTAAGTCAAAGTTTCATTACTTTCCACAGAAAAACTGACAAGATGGCAGACAAGGCACAGTGAGTCCTGCATTTTTTGCCCATCACCCTCTTGGCTTGCAAGCAAGTGGTGAAAGCTTTTAAGAATCCTGAAAACTGGTAAATGACATGTCAATTATGAAGCAGCACTGTCTTAAATTGTGCTCTTCTTTAACATCTTTTTCACTCTGACTCAGGAGTCACGCTCTCCTCACAATTAGCAGGAAGACAAGTTTAAGACACTTTCCCAGTAGATCTGCTTTCCAGACCTTGAGAATTAATCCATCTTTCTCACACAGTTTGTGCAAATGCTTACCAAGTGAATGAGTAAGGCTAGTTCCCATTACTTAAAAAAAAAATAAATAAATAAAAATAAATCAGTAGCAGCACGTAGTAATGCTACCCATCAGCAAAAGACAAACACGTCTTCATTATTAAAACATCTCAAGGCTATTGTGTTGTTAACTTCCATGGCACAAAGATTTAGTGTGATTAAATAATTGGTGATTAAAAAAAAAAAAAAAGACTGATGGAAAGCGAAAAAAAAATATATAGAGATTTAAAAAACAATATATACTGAAACTAATCACTTGTTTGAGATGAATTTCCCTCCCTTTTTATAGAATTAACGCACAATGAGGCGGATAAAATGGCCCGTTTCAAATCAGCTCTGATGTAGTGGACATTTTACTCACATAATTGATCACATCAATAATCAGCCCTTTCTACCTAGAAGAGATAAACATGGCAAATATTTGCAAACTGTAGACAAAGATCAACTAAACCACTAAAAGACCATTTAGCCCAGCTTTGTTTGCATCTTCAAAGTGTTGTTGACCATAACTATTCAATTCAAACCAGGTAGTGGTAACAAATCTAATGCACATTTTCGACCATCATACAATGGACAACCAATACAATGGACAACCAAGCAGCCATGTCTAAAAAGGCTGGTGTGAACAGCAGCTCTCTTTCAACACGTGCAGATCCATTAGCACCAGTGCCAACATTTGGTAAAAAACAGACATAGCAGCACTACAACACACAGGTGCGGATAAGCCTTGTCATAGCTCATGCACTCTTGTTACATTATGTTGGCGCTCCAACAGGAAATTCTATTACTTACATGTAATTTTAGAAGTATCTGTCATTAACAAGGGGTCATTTAAGATTAGTGAATAAACTGACGACAGCTTTGCATGTGCACCTAAAGCTGTGCAAAGCAACAAAAGAAAAAAATCCTCATTTTTTTTCCAGTCATGATTCTCCAAGGCAACTGGAGCACTTATGAGATCAATTCTGTCAATATTATCATTTTAGAGGCACTATTCGCACCACTTCTCTCTGGAATCAATTAAAGTTGGCTTGGCGTAAGAACAAGAAAATGCTCCTGAGCACACAAGACATAAAACTCAAACAATAGGCTGCGTGCATCTAACTGTTTTCAAAAGCTCCACCCTATAAATAAACATCAACAACTGTCACGGTGAAATGTATGAAGTGATCCGATTCTATTTAAGGCTTTTAGAATAAAACGTGTCGATCACACAGAGTGGATTCAAAGCTCCCTGATTCATTAGATAGTGGATTCACAACTCAGGGCACAAAGGAACTGCTGAACTAACACTGCGCCTCATTCCCAAATGTAACCTGATATGCACCACTGAAGCCAAAGTCAGAGCAACACACAAACAAAGGAGCTTAGCAACTGTGGGAGCAACAGCATGGCTAAAACCAAACCGGCCAATCAGCCAAAAAAAATTTAACTCTCACCGTGGCAACTTCCCTCACCTTTGCTCTGATCTCATCAAAGGTGAGCTGAGCCCGTCGGTGCCGTCATTACGCTCAGCCTCTGACAAATCTGCTTAAATAAACTCTACTCACGGTCTCCTTTTATGGAATGAAATGGGAACAAAGTCAGAGGAGGATAGTCAATCAGACAAGAGCAAAGTCAGTCACAGACAGCTGCTGATGCTGGTAAAACTAACAATAAAGAGGTGCTGTGGAAGAAGAGGGGTGCTGAAGCTAAAAATCTAAAAAGGGTGTTTGAGACAAGCAAGTCACAAAAATGACAACAAAAGCTTTCTGTTTGAAATCTCCATCAAAGACTGCTTTTGATTCTTTGTTTTAGTGAACACAACTCATGTTGAAGCTACAAATGCACACTAAAAGATGCCAAAAATCATCCTCGACATCGGATCAGATGTTAGGCGCGCATAGTAGCGTTCAGATGACAGATTCATACATCACTCGTACGACTAAATTAGATTTACTGCATTTGGCTAAAAGCAAAAGCTGAATATCAGAACTCTACGTAGATTAAGAAAATCCTAGTCATCCAACCTTCTCTTGTCAAGCTATGACAGATTTCATCTCTGATTAAGCTCCCATCTTCAGTCATAGACACATGAGAGCTGGGCATGCTGCACCAGTCAAAACACAACGAGTCCTTTCCACACTCAGAACAATGGGACATTCTTGGCTGCATCAGACCTCATTCCTGAGACTTCCTGACGTCAGCTGTTGTGATATATGATCGTTTCTGCATGTCCGGTGTGGGGCTGACTGCACACGCCGGTTACGCGATGATTCACAGACAAATGTGTCAACAGCTCTCCACTGCAGACATCTGCTGTTGATTACAGTATCAGTCTATTATGTTGCTATCAGACTACAATGAAAAGGCAGGGAGTTGTAAAAGTGCTGCCACCACTTACAGAGAACTTCAAAAAGTTTTACAACGCCGTAAACTAAAGTGAAGGTCAAGCAAGGGTTTTAGAAGATTTTCCAGATTTGTAAAAAGCAAAGACAAACCCTCTGCCACTCTTTTACTGGGTTTGTTTTATTAGTTCCTCGTGAGTCACATACCCACATTACCATAGTGCTGAGTTGCCTGGTTCAAGCCTTTGAATCCTTGACCATTTATGGCGCGCTTACACTAACGTTCAGGCAAGCTTCAATCAAAAACAGGAGCCCCTACCTACCACGAGCCAGCTGACTATTTCACAGCCGGCGTACCAGCACAGTTCCCTGGCAACGCCTTAGCGGAGCACAGTGAGTGTGCAGCCCCAGGCCAAAAACATCAGATCCTATTAAGGCCACTTCTGCAGCAAGTCCTGGGGGATCCATGCACCTCTAATCAGAGATCCTTGACTCCACAAGCACCGGATGAGGTCATCAACCTATTGATTCTCTATCATTGCACCTTTCAGGTTATCTTGTAACACCCCGCCGATGGAGACTGAGAAGTCTGTACTCCGAACAAAACACAAGTGAAGTGTTATCTTAAAGGAAGAATCCAATAATCATCAGGACATAAGAGTTATTCTCTAAAATGTCAGGTAAAATTTCAAAATCTTTGTACGGATGCACAGGTTATACATACTTTAGATGTTTGGATTCTAATCCATCGCACGATACCATCATCAGGACAGTTGGAGGCAACAGAGGCAACAGAGGCAACACAGGCAAATCCAGAGTCTGACTGTGGTCAAATCTCCAACAGCATAAGGTATTATTTAGTAAAGTTTCTTTAGTTTACTCTAAGTTCTATCACATAGAACTATCTATTAGGTACTCTGACAAATCAAAGGAGAAAACTGGACAGTAGGAACTATAGCCAGAGGATGGCTGGCCTTTTTCTATAATTTTTTTTTAAAAAGAATTCATTTAATAACAGTTAATAACAATGACATGAATAGTTATAGTGTGTGATGGGTCGAGGCACTGGCACACACTTGTTTAATTGTGTTTTTTACTAAGATCTAAGCAGTATCTAAGAACAGCGTTGCCAATACCAACAGAGACTTTAACATCAAGATAAAATCTTGGCTGGAACAAACCAACATTTTCTATTGTGTTGCAACACCTGGTACAAAAGTATCAGCCCTAGAATGCTATTTTCTTCTTTTTGTACGAATAACAAGGCTCACTCTTGACCAAAACCAACAGTAAAAGTAAAATGCAGATTTACATAACAGCTGAGACTGTAAATTATAGGAACATCCTTTAAAACTTTATGCAGAAAGACATTATATCTGAGTCATTAAGGACAAGTTAATATGTCATTTCTATTCAGCTTGTTTTGTATGCTTAATTAGATTTGCTACAACTGTTACCTGGAATGCCCTTATTATAATCCGCCCGCCTGTGTGGTTCTCTCACATATTTGCTCTGACTTTAATTGAGTGCCTTTCTGACCGTTCATTCCGACTGAAATGAGGGACACGACCTTGGTGCAATGTGAGAATATTACTATGCATTTCCCTCACCCTCCCTGAGTGTGCATGCTCGACAGCCTACTTAATAGACAGAGGTCCTTCAAGCCAAACGTGGCAGGAAGCAGCTTTAACCTTGAAATGAGAGTTCAGGAGCTTGATGCTTCACATGTGGTTGGAAGCAAAAAAAATGTGGCGATTAGCTGTACACGAAATCCTAAAAAGCTCAGAGGAAATCCACTATTTCACATCCAGACTCATTATTTTTAAATGCTCGTTTTGTGCGACCGAGCTGAAATCAAAGTCTTCCCACAGGCCAAGGAGAGCTCAGGTTCAAGTTGAGCCACATCATCAAAAGCAGTCAAACTGACAGCCTCCTGCAACCCCGGAGTTGTCACTGCTCTGTGTTAGCATCACTACCCATCATTCTCATACATTTTTTTTTATTCATCTTCCACGTAAAGGAATGTGGCGAGTGAGAGACTGCAGGCCTGAGAGGTGTCAAACAGCCATAAAAGGAGGAGTCCCTCTGCCTGTTAATCACCACGGTTCAGCGGGTTAAGTTTCCCCATTCAGGGTCAGAAGTCACAGGTTAGGCCCGGGTTGTCGTGTTGGGCAGAGGTTAACTTTGAGATTGAGCACACTCCAAGCGTCATGCATAAACTCTGAGAGGAGACTGTCTTTTGGTTTTTTCCTCTTACTTCCCACAAGTGCTTTTGACTAACAATTACAGCTCAGTAAGAGTCTGTGAATGTTCCAACAGGTTAACCTTTAAAAGACATTTAAAACTAATGACCTAGTAGGTATACCCAGGCTCCGCCCTCGCAGTGACGCAACACCTTCGGCTCTGCTACACTTACTCAGGCCAACTGCTCATTCAGGTGGATTCGAGTTCCCGAAAAAATGGGAACTCCACCCACTTTGTCGGGAAGCAATCAACTTTGAGCAGCGCCAACCAAGGCGGGTTCAAGGTAGTGACGTGGTTGAACTGCCACTCAACCCATGGATTGTACACGGAAGCGCTTCATTCAATATCAACATGGAGCAGCGTCAAGCTTTTGACACTGCTGTAGATGCTGTAATGAAAGTGTTCGACAGGAGATTCTCGTTAAAAATCGAGCAAAGAACAGCCCTTGAATCGTTTCTTGACAGGAAAGACGTTTTCGCCTGGCTTGCTCCCTACTGGCTTTGGTAAGAGTTTAATCTACCAGTTAGCCCCGCTGGTAGCTAAATCATACGTCAGAGGAAAGAGTGGTGTGATTGGCTTAAGCTTAGGCACAGCCTTTTCTGGCCACAACCAGTAGCAACCCGAGGGAGGCGGGTTGACCAGGCCATTTCGAATCGTATTCGTTATGGTCTTGGTCAGACCAGAATCTCGAAGAGATTTGAAAGTCTATGTTAATCAGGCTATAGTAGGTATGCACTTCCCCGTTTTTCCTGCTGTTGCTCTTTTCTTCCCATCTCCATTAGTTTCCCTTGTTTTTTATTCGAAACACTTCAGAGAAAGGAAAATCTGTTCCGTTAATGACACATATGTACTCTTTCTTTCATGTTAACCTCTTTCAGCAAAAAGTCCTCAGGGTGTCATATGAAAGAGAGGACCGACTCCCTTTCACAGACTGTCACCCACACGTCAAGTCGACTGTCAGCTTAGAGCTCATCAAAATCGCTCACACCGGCTTGATCTCTTCTTCCTTTCTGTCATCTGATGAGTGTCCATAAATCGACTTAAAATTCCAAAGCGCTCATTAATTTGAACTAATCTCCGCTTCAGCCTTTTCTGGGCTTCCTTTGTTGCTGCTTGACCAAGTGGACACCTTGTACTGTTTGGTGTTGAGGTTGGGTGGGCAGAGGGTTAAAATGTCTGGAGCAAGTGGAGAAAAAAAGCAAAACAACAGCAGGTATTCAGTCACGATCTACGTCTCCGTGAATTAAAATTTGCCCGCTTTCAGCATGCTGTAATCTTTGTGCAATACAGCCATTTCTGTCGTCTAATCACGGTGATGATACTTGCAGTCAATGACTCTTTTACACCAGTTTAATCATACAAGAAACAGCTTTTTTTTGGAGCTGACAATGCTTTGAAGCTTCAATCGTTACCATGGTAATCGACATCCAAATCTAAGGGTTTTTTTTCTTTCTTTTTAAGTTGTATTTTAAATGCATTTCCACAAAAACTTCCAAACTGTTGATAAAATAAGAAACTGTCTAACATTATTCATTACAAATCTCCGGCTTTAATAACAATGCTCGAACCTTAAGCCAGAAATATGCTTGCTATTTAACTGCACACCCACGTAGGCAACCAGTGTTGTTGTGGGTGTAATGGTTCATTTACTTGCTAGTGTACTATGCCTGTTATCAAAGGATTCCACCAGAGGGACACCAGAGAACTCAGGCTGCTAGATTTAAAGGATGTAAACGAAAACATGATGACGATAGAAGAGATTAATGTTAGGGACGTTGCCAAGATCATGATAGAAAAGGTGGTAGTGGTGGCACTTCAGATGGCAAGTGAAAATTGCCAAAATAAGGACTCGGGAAAGCCAGTCATATTTGCCCCAATGCTGCCCCTACCGGTTGTATGCATATGGCATCTTGAAGATGCAAAGCCGTCATGTGCACAACGAATGCGCCAGGAAATGCAAAGCAGCATCATAAACAGACCAAAGTTTATCAAAAGTAAGTGTATTTCTTGTCTCACGCTGCAAGCACTGACGGAACCAAATGGTCAGGTTTAGAAGCGGCATCTCCACTGGCAGAATGTGGAAAAGTCAAACATCCAGGTACAGCCTATGGTCAGGAAGAAGTTCAGAATTTGCAAAGATGAACCCCCAAACTGAAGAGCAAAATTTCTGAAAAATCCCCATCCCCTTTCCAGCAGCCCTTCAGATATCCAAGAATAATTCTCACAAAAGACCTCCACTGTTTTAACAAATAAATATCCTGAGAAAGAAAGAAAGAAAATCGTTTTTTGGTTTACTACCCTACAAATGTCTCTGATGACGACAGTCATAACTATTCAATAAAGTCCCACTGTCCCACCTCAAAGGTTAATTACTTGAAAGCATCAGATTGAGGATAGATCCTCTCCAAACTGATTTCCTCATTACTGTGTCAATCATTCCCAATAAACAGTCATAATACTGTTAAAAACAACACCATAACCTTCAGCACCTACAGTATTACTACTCGTGATATTTACTTTACAATTATGTAAAATGCCATTAAATTTTCTCACTTCACCAGCTGCAACTGTCAAAGCTGTGCAAATAATTAACTACTTTAAGTTTGAAGTTTTAGTGACAAAGTCCATTTTCACTCTAAGCCCGCCGTATTATATCATAACAGAAGAAGATTTTAATTCCTTTAACAGTTGGCAGTGCTTCTTTTTATGGAAGCACGACCTTCAGCAAACACCAAAACAACAAATTAGCCCTGATTGGCTAATGCACAGCTATGTAAAGACTTTGTTTCTGGCTTGGTTTGACCATGGTGGGCCAGCTGTTGCTGCCAACCCAAAAGGCTTTTGGACCACATCTGGACAGTCAGACATAAGTTTTCTCGCTGTTACCACTATGCCTGGCTAACTTCTGTCTTCAAGGCTCTTTCCACGACCATCAACAGCCCCTGCACTCAGAGATCTTAGGGTCAAGCTTTAAATCTATGGGCTGATAAGAGATAAGGCATGTGGTGCCCGGGGAAAAAAAATCAGGTGAAAGAAGGTGGAAAAACAGGATGAAAAAGAAAGCCAAGTTACAAAAGAGGAGATGAAGAGTGCTAAATTATAAACAGTACCAGGGTGGAGCGAGGGAGAGTGGGAGGAAATGGCAAAAGAACAAGATAAAGGCAGAGTGAGGGGAGAAAAGGGGTGGGACAAAGGAAAAGAAGGGAGGGAAGGAAACGGAGGGGAAGAGAGATTAAAAAAGGAGTGAGGGAGAAGGAGAGGAGGATGGACGGGTGGTGCAGAGACAAGAAATTAGATGAAAAAGAGAATTATAGGCTGAGAAAGTGTAAAGAGCATAAAAGGAATGTGATAGCAGGTGTGAAGAGAGACAGAGATGAGATACTGTAAACTGCGAGGTGGATAATTATAGCTTGTGAGGAAGTAATATTCAGTAAAGGTGACAGAATAAGTGCATAAACACAGAGTGACAAAGCAAGACAAAATGTCTCACACCGTCTACGAGAAAAAGCTCACACCTCCCTCGATCACAACACTGCATGTAGTCTGTCATTTATTACAAAGCAAATCTAAATGTGACAGCCGAGATCTTTTAAGGAAAGAAGCACTAATATTACGTTCATAAATATACATTAACTGATGAGAGCAGAAAGAAGTCAAGAGGTTAGCAATTGTACTATATATACTTTCTTCCTTTCTTCTCACATCCGTCCCAACACTAAGCCATGTTGTTGTCTTTTCAAATACCTCTTGTCGCACAGCTGACAAATGGCTAAGATAAGATGACAATTCCCTTGGCGCTTTTATAAATAAACTCCAACCTATCAGATGGGTGGATGGAGCAATGCTTTACTGTTTGTCTGAGATTGCGAAGGAGCCTTTTATTGTCTAAATTACCGTATACCTCAGAGCATATCTGCCATTTTAAAACTACCTCACAGTCTTAATCTACAGTAAATCTTCAACAATACGTCAGATCCTCTCTGTGTTTTCGCTTTCTCCCCATCATGGGCACCTTCCCCTTCATGCTGCCCTCTGGTAACGTTTCATGTCACAGATAGTTAATGTATCTGCGTGCCCTTTTCATAGATCCATGCACACGTAGGGACCACACACACATGCCCACGCAGATGTGCTGCAGACCTGCACTGGCCTCCCTCCGCTTCACCGTGCCTCTCCGACAGTGTAGCTCCCCACCTACATCTCTTCATGGAAAAGGTCACGCTGGCCACATGACCTGCTATTTGAAGAGGACCTGGTGGATACCCAAAGCAGGCCAAGCACAACCCAAGTACACCCCAAGGAGATGCGCCACATTTGCTGAACTCCGCTTGTGTGACGCTGTGTGTCGCTTTGTGCGCTTGTAAAGATCCACTAACAAGTTAATGGTCAGCAAGGAGCTAGCGTCAACAAGTGTCGGACAAGGTTCAAACTCCTGCTCAGTGGCACTGTTACAGCCATTTTCCTACAAGCTCTCGTTTCAGGCAAAGTACGCTTAAATCCTGTGGAGAAACTAACAATAACATGGATACTCTGTGTTCACTCATCTGTAAAATATTCGAGAGTAATTTGGACCTCCAAAGCTTTGGAGTTTCAACTTAAGCAAACACAAGTTCGCCAGAGGAGACTTGACGGCAGAGAGGTGAAAGGTCAAGCTTAGTCAGTTGACTTGATTTGTTACAATGCATTCCATATACACAACCTGTCTCGGCTTCTCTGCACCTTCACCCGCTTTCTCTGTTTCTCTATTAAATGTCAAAATACAGGGGAAGAATGTCAGCCGGTTTCCCAGAGGCTAAAGTGATGTCATAAAATTCCTTTAGTTTATTCTACAACACAGTCCAAAAACACACGTTCGACTGATTCACAATGATATATAACAGCAGACATAACAGCTGATCAACTGAGAAAGGACAACATATTTGTATTTCTGCATGTATGGTATTTCTACTTGATAAATGACTTGAATGAATAATACATTGTCAAAAATCAGAGCTGCCACTGTTATTTTTCATTTTCAGTTAATCATAGGTGATTTTGTTTTAGTAAATCAGTATCATATAGCAGTCCAATTGACCAAATCCAACTATTTTTAAATAACATGTGTGAGACTAAACAGCCAACCTTCATATTTTAAAATCAGACCACAGCTAATCGACTAATCCATCATATTTTGCTCCTAAAACAAGCAATGAAATATTCATTTCATCATCTCTTGTGAACTGGTTGTCTTGACACTTTGTCTTGACATGTCACCTTCCTGATAACACACCAATGTCTGGAGGTCTCAACATTCATGAATGTACTTAACAATGAGCAAAAATGCATTCAATGTTTTCTTCAATCATTCTTCAAATCACGTTAATTCAAAAATAACTCTGAGGTCCACACCAGATGTCCTCTCCATACAAGGTCTGGAAAGCAGCCCCTGGTTGAAGCACATCTTTGACATTCACCATGCAGTCAACGGTATGTCACCTAGACTTCATCAGCGGCGAGTGCCGCGATACGTGAAAGCATCCAGAACACCTGATAATAACACTTATCAAAGCAGCTCTCTAGATTAGATGCTGCCGGGGCTGAAACCTGCATACCTCGCCTGCTACGAGACCATGTTTGGTGAGCACTGGTCCACGCAAGATAAACACAAAGCGCAGTCAGGCTCTGGTGTACACCAGTGATGTCGAGTGAGGTTGAGCAATGAAGCAGGCATGAGGAGCCAAGCTTGCAACGGTGCTTTACTGGTGCAAATCAGTGATCCATTGAGCTGCTGTTTGTGCTGCTGTTTAGCATGTGAGAGTCACACCGGCCAGGCTGTTAAACTTTGGCTCCCATAAGGTTATACTTTATGGATACTTTGCTGTTTAGTATAAAGCACTTAAGAGGTCAGTCCATCTGGTTGGGGGGGGGACTTGAATGTTTTAGCACTGAAAAGCTGAAACAAGTGCAATTTAATCAAATATGAATCAAGCGGAAAAAGTGCAAGTCATGATCAGAAATTGGCCTATTATTCTTGGTCCCGCGTGTGTCTTTGTGCAGAACTCCAAACGTGTCTCAACTCTCCGAAAACCTTGTTGCTCTCCTGCATACAACATCTGTCATTACACCAAAGAAAAAGAAGTGCCGTCTAACCTTGCGTTAATTCATCCAAGTAAGTTTAAGCCCCTGCCAGTCTGGAAGGCTTCCAAACATTTCCACAACATTAGTCTCCTCCGGTCATTACTCTAACTGTCTCTACGTCTGTCTTTTACACAATGCCTAAGACAGCTCTTGTCTGGTGACTCGGCTTGTGGACATGACAGGCTTTCAAACATGCTATACTGCAATGATATCTAAATTATGGATTAATTTTTAAACCGTTCTTTGATGTATTCCATAAAATAAAAGAGTGCAGATTCTGTTTAGTGCCACCTAAAAATGAGATTAAACATTAAAGTTTATTTTTCTTGACATTTCTGCTTTAAAATGGCTCATCATTTACTGCACTATAACAGACCGGTTTCTGAATAATCGCCTCAATGCGTCGGTCCTCAATCAAAGCCGCAAGAGTCAATGATGAGCACTTATAAATCGCTTTTGCTCCTCCAGATGAAGCTAAAGAGTCGAGATTACCCGACGAACCGACATTATCAGTTCAGTCTTTCAAACGTCTCTGATTCACACGTTTGAACTGTGACTGTTTACTTCTCTTTGCATTTTCTAAAATCAGTCAGACAAAATAGGTACCCGATGACGTCCTTCGGTTTTGAGACCTGCTGTTTTTATGGATTAACGTGTTCAGTGGGCTAAGAAAAACAAGCAAAAGGTTATTCAATTATGATAATAATCACAACTATTGTCTGGTTAGAAAATTGTTTTAAGGCTCCTCTGGGCCATGAAATCAGTGAAGTTTCACACTGAAACGGTGTCCAAGAAGTTCGTTTTTTACCGTTTACCTCATCCGAGTGGTGCTACAGTGTCTCCCTGCATCCATAGTAACCTCAACAGAGGACCAAATATGGTATTACATCAGTCGGGGTATGTTTGGCTATTCAGTTACAAAGTGACGAACATTACCCTGAGCCTTAATCAAATTACTCCAAGAGAAATATCTGATATAATCTGATATACCTTTCTAACATCCCTTTGCTGCGGATGTGTGGAGCTCTGAAATAACACTCCACTCATTTGAATGGAAGCACAGCTGTGCCAAAGCAAATCACCTCATGCAAGTAGAAAACCATTTACAAAAAAAGATGAGATATTGTTGAACCAGATTGTGTAATGTTTACAGAGGAGAGAGGACAGAAATTGGACCATTATCTTATCTATTATGAATGGATTACCTCACATCTTTTTGGGAAGATGACTTAATTCTGGTGCGTTTAGATTCAATTAAATGGAAAAGGAGAGGCTTCTCTTGTTGGACTGTAATGCGGAGTCTGGGTTACAAAGAGTTATTGCCTACATGTTGCAGCAGTTGTTTGAACTTCAATAGCTCCCCAGCTTCACTGAAAACTAATTCGGCCTGGCTCAGAATTCCCCTCTCCGCTGCTTTTCAGAGTTGTGTGAAGTCTGGCTTCACTGTACAGTAAGCCATAGTTAACAACTTGATGCTGGCTTCAAAGTTATTCAGGAACTAGTTGTTAGTGATTACTCACGTCCTGCTTTGTTCCTTACTTTCCCTCACAAAAGGCTTCTCTTTTTTTTTTATGACAAGGCTCCAAGAGAGATAAACGCGTCTGAAAAACAAAATATAGGGGATAGAGGCTATTGGTGACAGGTGAGTGATTTAGCGAAAGAATGATGCACTGCCTCCAGGAAACCCCCGTGATACGTGTAGGAGTGAACCGCACGTTCGTGCCTCAAACTTTCAGGAGGTGAAAACGGGATTATAATGAGAATACACGACAATAGACAGCTCAGGTTCCTTGCGTTCACAGGTAGAGTGAAAACGAATAAAGGGCGAAAGAGTCGCTATTTTGACGAGTTCGCAAGGTTGTGCATATTAGGATGTCGTTATGGGTCAACGAGCAATTTTTGAACATCCAAATGCGCTAAAACAGCGCGCGAGCACCAGGTAGATTTAGGTACGTACCTCCTCTTCGTGGTTGGTGAATTCACTCTGCTCGTTTTCTTTCTCGGGTTTGTTGTTATTCATTCTGAGTCGGACTCTTTGTCACTTTCAGTTGTTTGGTTGTCTTCTTCTCGTCTCGGACCCACGATTTGAAAGCACCCTCCGACAGACGACAGTCCGCGTGCGGCCGCTGTCCCACTGACCCGAGCTTCCCACTAGTTTGGCGACATTAATGATGAGTAATTTCTTTTTTTTTTTTCTTCTTTTCTCTCTCTCTGTGTTTTAAATAGAGGAAAGGGTTAGCTGTGAGTGGTGCTTCTTCTATTGGCGGATATTCCTCAGCATTCCCTTGAAAGCTTCTCCGGAGGCTCTTGTTGCTGTTCCCCAAATGAAATACAGTTAATGTTCAGTGGACCGCGCCGCAGGCAAACTTCTCTCCCCATCTCCGCGTGCGTGGGTGCGGGAGGAGGCGAGGGAGGGGTTTAGGGTGGGGTAGAGAGTGGGATGCACCGCAGCTTTATCAAGATTTATCAAGTGTTGGGAGAGCTACAGTGGAAAATCTGTATCCATCACCTTTTGAACCAGCTGAATGTTATTTTAGTCGCTGTTACATTCCTGAAACATTCTTCCGGTGCTGTGGCTTATGTGGTTATTTTTTTGTATCAACTGTGTCATTGTTATTGTTAGTCTGTTTATAATGTAAATTAAATGCAGCTGTTTTGTACCCTGTAATTGACATTTTTCATATTTAGTTATTTCTGAAATGCATTGCTTTAAATTTATATTTATAAAGTAAGAGTGGAAGCAGGAGACCACTGGTTATTCATTTAAAGACTAAAGCAGCAGTCAGTTAGTCTAGTTTAAAGCCTGGCAAACTAATCCTTCCAATGAGTTTAGTGTGAGGTAATGTGTTCAATTACCTCACCTTTTGTGCACTTACATCATTATGAATGCAACATTTTTGGTCATTTGTGAACTCTGATGCCATCCATGGTGGAACTTGGTTGAAGTTGGACCTTGGCATTGATTAAAACCCCTAAAATCTAATCTCTTCTTTTCTTTGCCCCACGGTTTCACCATTCTGAGTCCAGATATTTAAGTCAATATCAGATATGATAGAGACTTCACTAGAACCAGATCCAATTTTGGTGGTGCTAGGCGTGTCAGATAAGTTTAATTCACTCCCAGTATTCCAACGAAAATTGCTATCATACATGTTAATTACAGCTAAGAAACTTCTCTTACAATTTTGGAAGAAAAATGAGACCCCTTCTGCTAAAATGTGGCTAGACGAAATGATCCGACTCTTGCACCTAGAAAGGATACGGCATGTGTTATCAGACAGACTGGAGAAATTCGAAGAGATTTGGTATCCCCTTCTCCAGCACATTCAGTGATTTTGTTAATATGTTTTTTTGTTTATCCATATTAATTTCTTAGTGCCTCAACAGTGTAATAGATCAGGAAGTCCCAGGGTGGGTTGTGTGTTTGTGTGAGGGTGGGGTGGTGGAGGGTGGGTTTTGTGTTTTGCTATTTGTTGTCTGTTATATGTGGGTTATTGTTTGTGTTATCTCCTACTTAAAACAAAACTCTGAATGTATATAAATGTGTAATTTTGAAATGCTTTTCACAATAAAAAAACGATTTGAAATAAAATCTAATCTCTTCTGACAGGTTTCCCTGTGAAATAAAATCCGTTGAGCTCTAAAATTTGTGGTAAATACTTTGCACTTTTGCCTCATGTATCTGTAAATTAGCCCCAGCTCACCTATCAAACTACTCCCCAGAACAATGGCAAGTTTTAATATTGGTTGATTAATTGTAAAAACTGGAGTTGTTCAGACAGATATGTTGAAGCTGCAAACTACTGAAGGATGCTGAAAAACAAGAGTTTATGTATATGTATATATACATATATTACATGGTCACCTACAAATCAACATGTCTGAGTGGTAATTTGTTATATGTATCACTGGTGTCAGAATAGCCAATAATAGATGGCATGAACCTCTGGCTTAATTAAGCCATCAAACAGCTAGTAAAGTGTTGCTATACTTAGATTAACCTCCTTGCTGCAAACCTAATCCAATACTACTCTAATCACTATGCTGGTGGTAATTTGAGTAATTACAGTATTTATGTATTTATTTTTAGTCCAGTTAGGATCCAATATGGCAACAGCCAAATGCGCAATTTAACCCTTCTAAGCTGTTTTTTCCCCCAAACCTGCTTGAACAAGCTGATCAAATCCTTTCTCATTGCCAGTAGTGGCATGTTTACCCTCAGTGCGCTGAGATCTACAGCGTACACAGAACTGGAGTCACATTACCACCACCTCCCAGTTAATAAGCCTCTAAGTTACTACAACATGAAGGGATAGCATTGTACTGTATCATGCCAGCTGCATTGGACCACAGTTCCTAATAATCATGACTTTCTGAGAAAATAAAACTAATTGATTATACTTCATCAGATCAGATGGAAGTCCGACCCACACCACAGGACTTAGAATGAGCTGATCAATCACATATCTTTTGTCTGAAAGTTTAGTCTTTTTTACAGAGAAAATGTGAGCTGTGTCCACTCAAGAATATTGCAGAGTCACTGATAAACACTTTTCCCATTGCATTCAAAAGCCAGATGTTTGTTTTTTTTACCAATGTGACCTTTACTGTTTCACTGTTTCATGACTTTTTCTTCGAGTTGAGTTTGGTTTTTATTAACTTTTGCTTTCAATCTCTGTTCAGTTGGGTTTATGCACTGAATCGACTTGGTTAGGTTTAGGAACACAAAGATATTTGGAAAGGAAAATATCATTTTTAGACTTGGAATTTATATTTTCTCAACATTCACTGGATATCAAAGTGATATGTTTTCTAACGGAGATTTCAGTACAAAAATTTCAAATGGAAATGAAACATTACTGTAGATGTGGTTCCAAGTCTCGTAAAAAATGTGATTAGCTGAGATGAGTATAAGCAATGGTCTCACATGTGTGGTGTTTCAACTTTGACACTTTGCTACTGGATGATATATCACACTTGCATCTGCTTATTCCAGCTGGCAGTATGTAAGAAAATCAGAGACAATCATTTAAAGCAATTCTGATTAGCATAACCTGCATGAGATTATGTCTTGATAAGAGATCCGTTATAATGTGAATGAGACCGAACCATATTACATAAATAGAAAACAGCTTACCCTGATTAGCAGCAGCAGTGCAGGGACAACACATTACTTTTAATGTGTTTGGTAGGCTTTTCTTCTTTAATTGCTTGCTTTTATTAGACTTGTCATGAAGTATTTAGGAAGCAGTTATGAAAGTAATCTGTTGTACAGACTTCATATACTGATGTATTTGAAGAGTCACTCATTTTCTTTATATGTGAGCTTGTTGTTTGTCTAACCTTTGACCTAGCTGCATGACAGCTTCGATCATAATAAAAAAGCATCATAAGTTAACTTGTCATTCAGTAATGCATGTGTATTTGCAGTCTCAACATTTTGAAACGCAGCACTCAGCAGGACACACGGACAATTATCAACCTGACTGTTTCACGAGGCCCTTATATAGTTATCATGAGGCTGTTGAGTACTTTTGAAGCAAACAGTGCTTTTCTGACATCAGCAATATGGCCAATTTCTGTCCAGACTTTAGGTGAGCAGAGCAGGTTGTTCATGTAAAGAAGAGAAGGCAACAACACCTGTAAATTGCTCAAGATTGGAATGTGATAAGTTGCACTCTACCACTGTGTGAGCTCACCTAAAACCGTTTGATTTATGACCTTTGAGGGCGGAAACAGTCAGGCCTCGGAGCCGTGGAAGTGATGTCTGAACAGCGCCGGAGATGAGAAAACACTAAAGTTTACTGGCACGCCTGTTATTGTCTACAGCAGGAGGTGCAAAACAGCCATCAGGTGACAAGGCAGCCTCAAACGCTCCCCAATTTCAAAACATTTATTTTGAGCAACTGTCTCACTTTGTATTCTGCGATGAAAAGTTCAAGAGCTGACAGAATCTCTGCCGTGGAGACTTTGACTATACGTTGCGTGACATTTATTGCACAGGACAGAAGCTCGCTTTGTGTGACAGCCAGTGCAGAAAACAGGGCGAGTCGTTTTTGCTGCACTTGCACCTCAAAAGCAACAAAAGAAAGGAGAAGCAGTCGCCATGGATCGGTCTTGGAGATTTCTGCTCATTCCCCTCCCCGATCATGTCTATATCAATTATGCTGCATCTGAAGCATACACAATGAAGAAGGGACATGGCAGAGTCTTTTATGCTGATGAGAGGCAGTTGGGGATGATGAGAGAGAGAGGAGGGTCTTGGAGTCTTCGAAGCAGATAAAAATGGAAATCTTCCCCTTGCTGCTCGACACCCCTGTATCAAAGCTTCTTGCTTGAGTCTGGGGAGCAGAGAGGGGGAGGAGAGAAAGGACGGGGGAGGTGAGGGTAGGGGGGCAGAGAGGGGGAGATGTCCCAGCTGTGTTTGACAGGTCTCAGGGCTGAGCTGTGTGGTCTGATGCTTGAAGAGGGAGGGTGGACCCCCATAAACACGCACACACACACACAGAGGGGGATGGAGACAGGAGCATCTAGGAGACAGTCTGGTCATGTTGTCCTGGGTAACATGTCAGCAATCTTTGACATGGTCCAGCCTTACATAGAGATATCTCTTTGTTATCAACAGGACTGCTAGTTGAACGAAATGCAACAATGTCAGTTGGACTGGTTGAAGACGCTTTGTTATTTACCAAGTGACACAGAGAAAAAAAACAAAAAAAACATGCACGTTATGTTCTCAATGTAAAAAGGAGTAGTTAGAGAAAAGAGTGAGAGAAGTAGATCAATGCTACGCTCTTAGCTGTAAGCTAAACCCGAAGCCATAATCGGCAGATAGTTAAATTGCCTTGGCATGAAAATAATATCTCACCAGACTCTGTCCAAAGCTTTAAAAATCTGATTATCAGCCTCTGAAATGTAATTATTTACACATTACATTTTGTATTAGTCCAAAAAAAACTACGTGGATGAAAACCTTTTTCAGCAACTATTTTTTTAAAGACATAGCAAATGCTTTTAAACTTTCATATTTAGGCCAATATTGCTTCTTCTTTTCTAAATTAATACAAAAACTAGGTGTGAAAAACTTAATTAGCCAGTCTCCTTAGCCATTCTCACACTTTTTTTAGTTGTGAGGACATTATTAATCTCACATTCTCAAGTACATGCATGAACCTGAGAAATAACATTAATTGGTTAGCTTCAGAGTGGATGAAGATAGAGTTGAGCTGCTTCCCCCGTTTTTAGTCTTTCTGCTTGACATTGAGCTTCATATTTTGCATCTAGCATTATTCCCTATAAGTCCACTTTAAAGACGTGAAGATACACATAATAATATCACTCAAAACTCAAATTGGCCGTTGCCATCTTGTTTTTTTAAAAACATGAACATTATGCTGGATTTGGGGCCGCTGTGGTTTGCCTTCAATACCATAAACTCACCAGAAAAATGTTTTGATATTAATGAATCAAATGGGAATTGCGGTTATATCCCAGTAGACCTCGACTCAATTGAACCATTATTCGTCCCTATAGGAATTGCCTCTTGCTGCCTAATAGAAACAATCCTGAGTCACTTCCGAGTTGGCTTCACTTTTCAGACCAATCCATTCCATACGGTACGAAGTTGTTCAGAAACCACCGATTGGTATCATTTCTGAGCATTTGGTGTTAGTGTTGAGTCACACTGTCTCCAGCATTCACTGACAAAGACAGCAAATACCCTGAAAACATGGGCGAACATGTGACTTATCAACCAGGAACAGAGTGTGTGTGAGAGGGTTAGAGCGGTGGTGGTGGAGTAAAGAGTGAACCCGGAGATCATGTGTTCAAGTTTAGTGCAAGACAATTGGTCTTCGCTTAGTTTTGCCTTTGAAACCACAAGTTAAGTTACTTAAGCCTGACTCTTGCCGTTTGGTTGTATTCAGTTACCAAAACTACTTGGTTATGGTTAGAAAAAATGATGGATTGGGTTGAAAAGCAGCCTTTCATGGACCCTGCATGTTAGCTGACAAATCGTCCGGGCTCTGTTGAAATTATACTGTAGGTGGACAAGGTTTCAGTTTAAGAACCACAATACTTTTGCTCACTGAAAAAACAGTTCAACAGCAAAAGCAAGACTGAAGATCGAGACACAAATCAGATTTTCCAATACTGTCTTCTGGATCACTGACTCACATTTAAAGGCCAGCTTGATATGAACACCAAAACAAGAATCTATCATGACACATTGCCAATGTATTGACCTGTGGTGTATCCCTGAGGCTGGACCCCTGCAGTTCTTGCAATCCGCTCAGTTGGCGGTCGGATGACTCAAAGATGTTTCGCCTTTAACATACTTTCTTTGCATTCCTGCAACAAAGAGGCAAATCACACCCTCATCACTGCTCTATACAAGTAAAAGTTTCATCCAGTGTAACCTAAAAAAAAAAAGAATAAGAGGGAGAACTATGTCGTAATCCATCCAGAGGTCATCTGTAAAAACAACCAGGCCTGGCTGTGAACATGACAGCAGCTCAGTGTTTGCCAGAGCAACACACTTTACCCTTTCGAGTGATGTGGGGTAAGTGGCTCTCATTGGGTTTTAAGCCAGGCCATTCCATTCCTCTGACTTACTGATATGCAGTGTTCCTCCCTTATGCTTAGTGCCCTTTGATCTTTCTCAAAGATCACTAATGAGCAATTTGTGGTCAGATTGACCTGTTCTAATTGGCCATGAGAGGTTTGGTTCTTTGTTTCATTTTGCTCATTCATTATCTGGGTGCTTCTTCACAACTGAGGCTCTAATTACCCAGCCTCTGTGCAACATAAAAATCACATTACATGACAATACCGGTCATTTTTGAAGATTGTTAGTCTCTTTCCTGTGTATCCTTTTAAGTGGTGTTTCCAGAGCCTGTAGAGCTTTCTTCTCTCAAACATGCTATTTGCTACATTGAATCCCTCTATGTTTTAGCAGGATAAGCCACTACATCCTTTTCAGAAGGTACTAATAATATAAACGTGTTACTCTATCAGCCTAGACAGGTATCTTTATGATTCGTGTGCATTGTGTTTGCTCAGGATTTCTTTCATGTTTATGTTCACATGGTACAGACCAATGTAGAACATGGGAAAACATGGAAGTATGACCCACTGACAACTTCAATAAGCTGGGTAGACAAACACATCTGCAACAGTGTTGGCAGACACAGAAATCGGGTGCTTAACTGTCTGCAATTCCTCCATGACAGGAACGAAATATGACAACAATGACAAAATGTAACTGCAGATGTCTAGAGGATGCAGACTATGTGCCCTCACTCTGCTGCAGACACAAGCTCACTACACTTTATGTTAGACATTTTTTATAGCAATATTGGGAAATTAGACCAAGATCCTGCCAAAAACAATTAACCAGAAATGCATCTCATGACAGCATTATTCATTCAGATGATCAATCAGATGTGATTAATGCCTCAAACTAAATCAAAAGTGCTACTTCTAATATATTAACCATTGGTAATTGATTTGTTTAGGTATCATATTATAGGGATTCTTCCAGCATCAAGAGTGTCTTTTGTGTGCAGGAATCTGGCATAATAACCTGCAGCATTTTCATGCAAAAAAGAACGTAAAATGTTAACATATCCTTACACTGCAAGTTGAAAAAGTATATATTTTCAACGAGATGTATCTTTAATAACATAGTGTCTTATGAAACCAACCTTGACCAACCAAAGCAAAAGAAAAAAAAATCCAGTTAGATTTTTCAGGGACACAGGCTCATTAATTTGCAGATCTTTCACAGAGTCACTGCAAAACTGTTGTAGGGATTTTAAACTTTTAATCAATTAAGTGCAAAAACACAGTTTGCAAAGAGTAGGAATCTTAGCAAAGGAATTAGTGTCTGAAATATCCATTGTCTTTCTCTTTCACCCTGCCCATCTCTCCCCTTATCTACCAAATTTGACCAACATTTTAGTTCAACTAAACCAAATTTAATAACCAGGTAACAACCGTGATTAAATTTAGCAGGAAAGCAGGAAATCTTCCAACCAGGCATTACGTACTCTTACATTCAGTACTGAGAATAGTTGCTGGGAATCCAGTTTTGGATAAAACACTTGAGTAGAGATCAATTCAAGTGCTTTAGGTTTGGGGTGCCATTTTAACAGCACTGCTTTGAGCTCGATACTATAGCAACACGTGAATCATAACAATGCAAAAATACAGACTTTAGCAAGAGTTTGCATTTAGATAAAAGTACCCAATATATCTATTGGCAATAACCACAAAGCAGTCACACCCGAAGTTGATAAGAACTCTGCAGATTTGCAGTGGCATTGATACTATTTCATGAGAATCCAACAGTCTTTGATACATTTCACTGGATAATAAAAACTAAACTGGGGGTTCAGCAAAGTTATTTGGATTCATTCTCAGGGGGGTGCTAATTTTATTAGGTTTTAATCAATTGACTTTATACCAAGATATGTTGCAGTGTAGATCAAAGTGACTTCAATTCCAAGGGCCATGCCACTAGTGTGGCTTAAAACCTAAATTTAAACATCGACTACAGCGAACTTAAAGCCTTAATTTAGTCTCCATGTTATCATGAATGTTTCTTTGTTCATATCAGGCCACATGGTGATGTATGCTCTGCTTACCGTCAGTCACCAAACACCCACAGGAAGAAATGCAAGCTTCTGCCAAGAACTAGTCATCCAGCAGACTTCTGTGTCTTTTTGTTCTGACAATCTTTGTTGGCTGGAACAGTTGACTCAAGGTCAATTTTTCAAAATAATTTGGCAAGCGTTGGGAAAAACCGTCTCAGCTTCATCATGATTTGATATTCTTCTTCTTCGACTCAGAAAAGGAAATCGGAAATGTACGCATGTTTGTGGTTGCATTGCTTATTTTTCGAGGTAGAACATGCATGCAGGCTGGGTTGTCCCATGTAAAATATGAGCAAATCACAAGTTGTATCCAAATGAAGAGAAAAACAACCCCAATTCATAAAACAATATATCCATCTGCTCATATGTGGAAAGACCTACTGTTGTATTTTACAAAAAAAAAAGAGGCAACAGTTGAGCAGACATTAGTCTGTACTACAAGCTTTTACGCTTCAGTGAACATGGAGGGTTGAGTGGATACGAAAGGCTGTGTTAAGTACGTCTCCGAGGCTTGAATCCCAAAATGTTGACACAAGTCTATGTAACACACTAAAATGTTCCCTTTGACTGCTGTTGCGTGGTCTTAAAATGTCTCAAAGCAGTTCTAAAGGAGACACAAAAAAGTCTTGAAGTGTTTTTTCCAGCACCTTTAATGCTGATTTATCCACGTGCAACTTGCCTTCTATAGTTTGCTTTTAGCCCCAAAGAGATTACGAGTGTTGGCCTTTATTTACAGTGAAAATAAGTCTTCTATGACCATTTGATTCAGTTTTTCAATTACTGTATCCTATAATTGTTCTGTTCCTTTAGTGAAGTCACCATTTTATGATTTTGTCACTTTTTATATTGTGCCGTTTTGCAAATATGATTTTTACAGTGACATTTCATACCAACTCAAACAAGAGTTTTCCCCCTTTTTTCTGCTGGAAAGCAAGTACGTCAAGAAATCACAAATATTAGAGCTACGGAGGAACATTTCGATTTTTTTTTATCAAATTATTGACCAAGTTTGTTTGTCTAAAAAAACTTTTTATATGGGCTGTACAGCTATTATTTTGCCCATGTGCACACATTTGTACTTGGTCTACAAGGGCTTGATCAGTTTGGTCAGTTCAGTTGGATTGTTGTTAGGTACAGGCATTCAAAAATTGGTCAAAAGACATGTGAAAAAGCAAAGTTGCGAGGGTTTTTTCCAATTTTTTTTTTTAGTGCTAGAGATTGTTAACCATATGAGATAACCAGGTCATTTATGTTATTTTACAGTTAAATTCATGGGGTGGGGGGTGGGGGGCTTGCATGGGAAAACTGCAAATGTGAACCTCGTGGTGGTGTTACAGGAAAAGTCAGAGAAGTCATCGACAATCATTCCCTAAAGAATATCTGTTGTAGTTTTAATGGCAAAGGGGTGAACACACCAGAGTGACATCCTTTTCCACAGAGCCATGCCACTAACACAGCTAAAAAGGCTTAACATCCAGTGGTTCTGGGTCCCCGTTGAGATGTAGTTAATTATTTCTGTGGGATTGCAATGGAAATCACTGTGGCCTATAGGTCACATTTCAGTTTTAAAAGGTGGAGTGGACCTAGATGTAAAGGTCAGCTGTCAGAAAGCCTTTATCCTCCCTACGCAACTGGTGGCCTGTGAACAGGACAGGCTGCAGCGAACTATGTGCTGCTGAAACTTCCAGAATAGTTCACTGAAAATTGAAAAAAAATTTGTCTAACAGCAAAATATTGAAGTTTGAAATGTTTTGAAATAGTGTTATCTCACTCTTTTGTGCCAGTATCTCCCTTTATCTATATTATTGACTCTTCAGAGAATGCTCCATACTGTAGCATGAAACCAAATACCAGATAATCTGATGAAAAGCAAAGCAAACACCCCTCCCATGTACAAAAGTCTGCTTTAAAAACAAAAGGACGTTAGATAATTCAGCGTCAGTAGAGTAAAAGAGAGGTATAAATAGCTGCTTCCAAATATAGAACAACATCTGAACTTCTCCAATTCCTGCCATCAGTTGCTATCATCATAGCCATTTTGCCCATGTAAAAACCAACCCGCTGCAGATTAAAAGGCCACACTAACCCCCACGAGGTCCTTGTCACTCTGCACGTTCGTGCAACTGTGCGGAGCATCCGTCTCTCCTGTCATATTAAAGTACACTGACGCTTTGGCAACACCCCCGAATTAAGATGATGGTCGTGGAAAAAACAGAAGTGAGAACGGAGAGCAGCCTGGACATGGCCCCGGCTGCACTCCACTGCTGAAATAATTAGCCCCTGGTTGATGCAGACACCTCGTGGGACTCCACCGTGACATGTTTAAATGAGTATTGGCGGTGTGCGACACCAGCTGTGGGCCTCCTACCAGGAGCTGCTGTTTTTTGCAGCACCCTGCCCAGTGAACCCTACGCAAAGCCTTTAAACTCTGAAGAGCCCTGGCGGCCTTGAGCTTGTTTTACAGCCACAAGAACTTAAAAGGAAACAACTGGAAACTGCGTCATCTGAACTCTTCATGTCAGGTGTTGCAGGCAGTGATGCGCTTCTCATTCTAAAGCATCCATCCACATCCAAATCTATGAGTGAGCGTCACAGATGGGAGCACCGCCCCGGGGAGCTTAAACATGAGAAGGGGAGCAAAAGGCATTATTCAGAAATGCAATTTGAAAACCACACCCATGGCAATTATAATAAACTGTGATCCATGTGGAATTCCCACTGTACCCACTATACCAAGCCCTGGAGGGAGGGCAACGCCTGCCACCATCAAAGAAGGGGGCATCACTACTCCAAAGTAGTTGCCTTCCACTTCCCCTTGTTTATTTTTGGGGCAGTACTGGCCTTTATTTGAAAGTTGCTGAACAGGTCAGAGGGCAGAGAGACAGAGAGGAGCCATGACAAGGATTCGAACCTGGGCTGGCTGCTTTGAAGAGCTCCAGTCTCTGTACCCAGCACCCTTATTATTGCCCTTTTAAATGATGAAAAACTGTATACTCATTCAAGGCGTCACTTTATCTGGAGTGACAACTTTTAGTATTGGTACTTGAAAAATGTTTTATATTTAGCACATAAAAAAATAAAAAAATTGAGAATATTTCTATCTTTAGACATAAAGATGAATGCTTCTTCATTTGGATATGATGCATCACCTGATGAAACTATGCCTTCAGACTGGAAAGCATGGAGTGCAAACAGTTGCTCAGTAGTGCCTCCTTTTGGTCCCAAAATATAAGACATTTAAAACCAGCAAGCTGAAATCAAATATTCACTATAATGTTAACGGAATAACTGATTTAATTTCATTTGAACATTTATGAATATATATGAATGCACCACATTAAAATTAATAGCCAGTGTAAAAGTACTATTTCAGGTGCAAAAGACTCCATAAGCAGTCATAAAATAGGGTCTAAAAGCAAAGTGCGTAAGTATGTGATGGTCATTTTCTGTGCGAGAAGTAATCCAGAGGACATTAGGAACACGTGTTAGGAGAAATGCCTGATCTTCAGGTGTCTGTGGGTGCAGATGCTTCAGATTGATTCTGGATCCACCTCTGTGTTAGTTTCTAACAGGTGTGCTGCTTCCTTTCACCGTCTTCTTCAGGTGGTGGTAGTTGGGGAGAATCTTCATGAGGAAGTCGAGCTGCAGAGTCTGAGGCTACGGGGGACAAATCCATCACTGGTCACTCTTGTGTGCACACAAGTCAGCAAGGTTTTTGAGACACACAAAAGGATAGAAAGGAACTGACCTGTGGCTTTTCACTCTGCACACGCCTGATGCAGTTTGAGCCGTACACGACCGTGTTCTCTGGCACAACTTCGCACGTGTTGACCTGGCAGCACGCTCCGATGATGCAGCCGCTGGTCAGGATCACGTTTCTCCCAAGGTCAGCTTGGATTTGATATCAGAAAAAGCTGCATTTTATTCGAAAAAATACACTACAATAAAGATGAAAATTAGTTTTGTGGCAATAACTCGTTTTCATAGGATTTTAGCATCAATTTGATCATCATGTGTCAGGTATAAATTTACTGTATTGGCCAACGAACACTACACATATCATGACAGACGACTGGAGAACTCACCCTTGGACTCAATCACATTATTGTCTCCGACTTTCAAAGCTTGAGAGACTGCGGCAGATTTAAGGATTTCAACCAGTAAATTAAAACATTTAATAGTCACTGCAAATTATAAGTGTTCGATATCCCGATTATTTTTTGCTTTTTTCCTGTGTCTTGCTGAATACAAATTGAAGAACTGGGATCAAGACGTGCACAAAACAGGACAAAAAAAATCATGTTAGTTATTGTGTTAGTGCTCTCTGTTGCACAGCCTCTATTTTGTCAGCAGCATGTCTGAAACACATCTGGTATTTCTGCAGAGGAACATAAAGTCAAAACAGATGTTTTAGCTGTAAAGGATACCACATCCAACTTCAAACACATTGTTGATCCCTATGGTCATGGTCTTGGGCTCAACTCCCTCTGTGTCTGGCATTATATTCTCAGGATAACTACAGACGACACACAATAAGCCAGATAAATGAAAGGGTAACGTGCACATAAGGAAATTAACGGTAAACTACAACACGCGCCTACCTGTTAATAATAAGCGCTTGCTCCTCTATCAGATTACCCTCCCCAATAATTATGGGCCCTGCATCTGCTATGATCCGTGCTTTGGGGTGGACGACAGTCCTGGCTCCTGTGAGGGCAAAAAATGAAAAAAAAAAAAACAATACAGATTTTGTCGGAGCACAAAACCGTACGGTAACACATATAGGCTACAGTTGTGATTAAAAAAAAAAAAAAAAAAAAGAAAACGTCTCACCAATGGTCACATCTCCTCTTATCTCACTCTCAACACACACAACAGCTCCAGCTGCGATTTTAGCGCTGCAACACACACATTTTATACAGAATAAGTCCAAAATGACATGAATGACAAAAGCGACCCAGTAAGAATCAAATGATGATACCGGTCAATCACTAGCTGCTTGATAACACCAGTATATAGGTTATAAATATGGTTCCAACCGCATTCGGTGATTTTGCGAGATTAATAAACGATTAGACGAGATTTTAATTTCCTGAGAGCTATAACAGTGTCAAAATACGCTTATCACACAAACAATTAAATCTTAGATATACCTTTTCTGTGCCATAATTTGCTTGGCGTCTGACATCCTTGCGCTTGTGAATTGATTGGTCGATAATCGATTGTTAAACCTTCAGACGTAGAGCTCGGGGTTGATTGCATTTGCCTGGCCGGGACTTTGCTGCCCCCTATTGTCGTTTTAAAGATACTGCAACGAAAGGCCTTTTTTGAGGTTGCTTACATTTTTGTTATTAATTTGCAGGCTGCAGTCTTTTAAGTTTTAGGCTTTTGATTATTGACACATTAACAATTTTTTGGTTTAAGATGTCTGACTTTTAGTTTCTATATATCTATCAGTTTCAGTGTTAGCTTTTTAATTGGAAGAATTGGCTTGAAAGTTTTGGAAAGACTAAAAATACAAAGCACTTTAAAAGTGGTATTCACTCACAAGTCAAACTTGTTGTCAAATTCAGCAAACTGACAGGCATTAATTATGCATATCTATCTTAATTTAGTTATCTGTGTAAGAACCTCGCTGGACACTCAAATTGTAAAACAATACCCACAGTCTGTACAATTTTGAGGATAGATAGTCACTGCTTCCTGAGACAGCTCAGATCCTTCAGTCTGTGCAGTAAGAGGCTGGACATCTTCCACCAGTCTGTGGAAGATGTGGCGCTTGCCATCTACTGTGTTCTAATCTGCCGGGAGGGGAGTGTCAGAGATGCCAGCAGGATGAATCAACTCATCCATGAGGCTGGAAAAATCCTTGGACTGAAACCACTGAGGTTAGTAATTGACAGGGGTCACAGAAAAAATGGCCCATCATGGTCAACCCATCCCACCCAGTCCATGACACACAACAGAGACAGCTGAACTCATTCTCCAACAGACTCATCCAGCTCTGCTGTGAAAAAAAACTATGGTCATACCATCCACCATTTCATAGTACAACAACTCAGCTCTGCATCAGGTGAACACACCAATTCCCTCCACATCTGTATGCACTGCTACTGTAACTATATAAATATGTAAACTTATTGCCATCGGTTGCACTGCCTCCGCTGTCCTTATTTTCGGGTTTAATTGTTGCTTTCATTGGTTATGAACTTATACATCTTGTGAAGGAAATTAATTTAATTTTTACTCCTCATTAGCTGTTCTTATTGTTACATTATTTTACATGTTAACACAGTACATATCATCCTTGTTTTTTTGCATCGTTAGTTTACAACATTGTTTGCTGCTGTGGCAAAACAATTTCCCTTGTGGGACCCATAAAGTATCTATCTGTCTGTCTTGCCTTTTTAAATAATGATGTATAAGCACCATCCATCTTTTCCTCTTACTGCAGTGTGGCTGCGCCTCCTACAGGGTGCAACAACTACCAGTGAATGAGCGTCTTTGTCCCCGACTGAGAGGATTTTCCACTGGTGTAAGGTGTCTCCTCTGAAATGTGTGCTAATTCATTCCAATGTAATGCAACGGGTCTGTTGTCTTTAAAGTTACCCTCGAATGAACATTCCACTCCCTTTGCTGCTGGGTGTTAGTTTCAGACAACCTAGTTAAGTTTTTTTTTTATTTTACCCTTTAACCATCGCATCCCTCTGATGAGTAAGGTTTGATTTCTGTTAAGTGACTCACAATTTACCATGACAGAACCGGAAACAGGATCAGATCACACCTTCAGAATATAAGTATCTGCTTTGCCGATCATAGCTTCAGTCCAAAATGGATGTATTTAGCTTCTTTTGCATTTACAGTCAAATTAAAGCATCAATATAAAGCAGAAATGCCCCGCACTGCAGCTATATTTGCTGTTTTATATATATATATATATATATATATATATATATATATATATATATATATATATATATATATATATATAGTTGAGTTCTATATATATTCAAGAACAAATATGATATGTTTTTCACATACACGATCTGCCCATTAAATACTGGGTGACTAACTCGAAAGTGTTAATTTCCCATTTTCAATGTAAATAAATGACAGAGCAATTACAGTCTTTTATTTCCAAGCTGATTATCATTGTTCCTTTGTGATCAAATAATAGAATCATTTATTGAATGCATTCTTTACTTCATAATCTTGCACAATGGGGATTTCCATAACAAGAAGAAGAAGAATAAACCCAGATGATAATAAGATTATACTATTTCTAAAATAAGACTCCCAGTCATTATGGAGCATATTTACAGATAGCTTTTGCTCTCCTAAAACATGAAGTCAGATATTTTTACCTCTTTTCACTCAGAATATGTCTCCAACCTGAGCAGAAGTCTAATCTGTGAATCAGAATAAGTGGAGACACGTGCGTGAGACACTACAGCAGGAACGGTCAGGTTATGGGTTCATACTTCTTTGAAATTCCGTAGAGGAAGACCTGTGCGTCATTACGTCGTACTTATCGACGGCTGAGTTTCTGAGGGAGAGCGAGTCGGAAAGTGAGTATCGGACGTGAGCACCTGAGCCCGCATATCACTATTAGACTGCAGCCGTGTACAGTTGAACACATTTACAGTACTTACGTTAATAATATCACATAAATATTTGATGAGCGCATTTTTTCCCCTCTTCTTTTAATGAGATTCAAAAACTGTTGCCAGCGACCGAGGCGGGATTGATTCTCGTGCGATTATCGGGCTCGTGGCAACTTTGTGGAAATATGTAACTGTGACAAATGAAGATATAAAATGGAGCAGTCGGCTACCCTCGACATAGAGACACTCAAGGTAAGCTTTGACAGAGAAAAAGTGTTTGTTTGCCCAATTTTGAATAGAAAGTGGCGGATTTATTGACGGATAATATTTCTTTTTGCGGATAAATCATGTCGAGCTACAAGAAGAGTTTGAGCAGCCATGTCCTGCTGGATTGGGGGAGTAGTTGTCTGTTTGTTCAATATTCATTTTAATATTATTGTGTTTTAACCAGCTGTCCGAACTCCAGTTAATCATCGGCCCTCTGCAACAGGTGCCCCCCTCTCGGCTTCAACTGTGTCATTAAAAATCTCATCTAATTAAAGATGAATGGAAACTGTCCGCGTTTTTCTCCGGGCAGGAGTGTGATTAATAGCACCTGACCAGTGTTCAAACACTTCAGGAAGCCTGCCTGGAGTCTTTTTTTTTCTTATATATTTCTCTCTTGCACCATACCTCATACTGTATTCATTCTCCTCTTCAAGAATCACAGTAATGTGACAGCCTATGAATATTCTCCCTGCATGCTTTCTCATTATCATTCCAGTCTAGCAAGGGAAGCAGTAACCTCTGGGTACAGCATGTGCATCTAGTCTCCACGCTGCAGTGCAAAGGAAAAGAAAAGAGAGGCAGCTACATGTCTGAAATCTGCACGGCAGATCTTCTGTGACTTGGCTGTCAGGTCCACCTATTGGCCCTCTTCTGTCTCACACACAAACACGCAGCTCCGAGCTTAGTGCTTTGGTCACGCTTATCAGTCAAGAAATCACGCCAGCTTGAAACTGGCTCTTTGCTGATCCAACATTTCAGTGGTAAGTCTGCAAGTTTGTCTTGTGGCCAATTTGTCATGTTTTATGAGTGCCGTGCTTTGTCGAGTTCCAGCAAGGTTCTTTGAAAGCGTTAAGAGCTGTCTCTCTTATCTAATTAAAACAGAGGGCTTTGTCCGGGTTGCTTTGTAACATTACATTTGTTGATAATGCTCCGTTCAGTCTGGCACTACTGATGTGCATTCAACTGATGAATGCAAATGACGCCTATGGGGTGTGCAGACCAAAATGGCCCTGTTGGCTCTCTAAGGATTTACTGGGGATTAGCAAAGAGAGCTAGTTTACTGTGGGGAAGTGTTTGTCTGTTTACATCAGCAGTTTGTCATCTTCTTCCCCTGCCACCAATCACTGTGGAGGGAACTGACAGAGCTGCAAGCGTCTGAGACTTAAAACCAGCTTGTGACTTTAATAAACAGAGATAAAGAAATGCCACAGAGGTTTTTTGCACACTTTGTGTTGCCAAGTAAAGATATTTTCTTGATAAAAGCATCATCAAAGCAGGGCAGTAAGTGAAAGCGAACGGAAATTCTCTCTGAAAACCCTTTAAAAAGGCCTGCGATGTTCAGTGTTGTTGTTGAACTCCCTTTGCTGCACTGGACTTATTTTCAGGTCACTCATGTCCGCTGGTCCCATACTTGGAGTTGAATCGCCTTGCTTTGAGGTAAAAAAAGATGCACAGCCATCCATCAATCATCCGTACATCAGGAAAAGGCACTGCAAGTGTTTAAGCCATTGTGACAAACTCCACTGCTATTGTAGCGCCATCCGAGATTAAGGAGCCACAAAAATTGGATTTCACATGAAAGAGGAATGACTATTGACAGCGGCACCCTCTTCCACGTGCTTTATTGTCACGTCAACAATGAGAAATGGTAACATCAATGCATAGAGTTACGCTCTAAGCAGTAGAATTGGCTTTCTCAGTTACAGTTTAGCTATCAGGTCTCTTTAATTAGACTGTCTGTCAAAATAGAATGCCCACAGAGCCGAAATAGGTGTTTTCATACTTTATGTGAGACTTCGAGCATTATTATGTCCATCTACTTTCCCACCGACCTCAGCTGTGCTCATGTGCACAATGGATGAGCAGAAGATACACAATCATTAGTGCGCCTCGAATGTTTTCTTACCTCCAGCTGAGGCAGCCTTGTGGGACTCCAGTGGCACTGCTGAGTGAGAGAGCACCCGCTGATTTGCTGATTAACATTATCAAGCATTAATAACGTCTCATTTTCTTTCATTAGGAGCTTCTCAGATGTATTTTGCTGCCTCGGCAGCATGTCACCACTTGATCAAAGCAGCATGTAGAATATCACCCTCTATGCTAATTGGTGAAGATGAGATGTGGTGGTGCTAGGAAGGGGACTGCTGGGTAATTGCTGGCTTATTGGTGGCTTTGGCTGGATCGAGATGTAAGGACTGTAGACAAAGCTCTGAAGATCCCATTCTCCCCCTGAAGCAAAAAGGAAAAAGTGAGAGATCTCAGCGCAAACACACACAAATGGGATTGATGAGGCAGTAATTTCAAAGAAGAATACGACTGCAACAAATTCATGAGCATGTTTTCAACGTATTGTGCGATCCAGAGAGATGTTTTTTGTGGCTTAACTCTACCTCGGAGAAGGAAGCTACTGTGTAGGTGTTTCTTCTTCCAGAAACTGTATTTACCGATAACTTTACTTGGTAACACATCTGAGTGGATTTTAAACACATTTGTTCATGATAATCTGCCGACATTTTTCTTTAGTGCTACAGAACATGCTGCGCTTTGATCATTTCATTACAGAAAGCTCTTACTGACTTTTTAAACAAGCCTTCATGAATGTGGATCACAAACAATTAAACTTTCAGGATGAAAGGACCATTTCCAGTTCAGCAATTAGTCTGAGTGGAGTGGAAAAAGTGTATTTTACAAACAGATGCTTTTTGTTGTTATGACATTAATGTTTTATGATTTTTTTTCTTTTTAACAGATCAAGACTTTTAGCACATTTATGCAGTACTTGTCATCCCTTAATGCATAATTCATCTTTTTCAGCCACCGTTCAATATTCATCTTTAACAGAAAAAACAAAAACTTTTTTTTTTTTTAAATGAGCTCAAGGTGAACATTTACCCACTTTTCTCCCACTTATTGACTCAGTGGTGATGAAATTCACTAAATATATTTTACCTTTAAGCCGAGTTCATGCTACAGAATTTTTAAACATAGCTTTCATGTCAGAAACACATGTTGGAGGTTGTAAGCAAATGTCTTAGATCTGAGGTAAAGCAGAGTTCCATCGGCCGCCACCCTTTAGCAGTTTGTTCACACAAGACGTTATTAGGCTCACGGACACGGAGGCGGTTAGGGAGGAGCGACAGCCAATGAGAGCTCATTACACAAGAAATATGATGAAAAGCTCGGTGAAAAACACAGAAGCCTCTTTAATGTTTCCTGCATGCAATATCACGACAGCCCAAGAGAACCTGCTAGTTTCAGTCAACAACCAGGTGATCAAAAAAGATTGAATCGCACGAGCTTTATGTATTATACAGTAACGTAAATAATGGAAGAGATTTTTGTGTGTGACAGCTGAAACTACTGATAAAGCTCAGCTCAGCATGTCAGGGGTTAGGTCTGGCAAAGAATCTGGAGTATTTAACACCCAGAGTGAAACCACTACGACTAAAAAACTCTCAGTCGCAAGAGAAAATACAACAATTTGACAGCACTCAAAAACGTGTAGTGTGAATTTGGCTTTAAAAGATGCCTTTGAAGGTCTGTTGATGATAAGGTGCTGTTTATACCAGATATATAAAATTTGAACCTGTCAGTTTGGAGAATCAGAAAATATTTGTGATGCCATCTGAAATAACTGTGATCTAAAACACTTCCAAACGGTTTCTGTATTTTTCTTTTCTTTTCCATTACTTTTTTCTAATCGCAGAATGTTTGAGCTGCATCAATAATATAACTGTTGCTGTATAGTAGTAGTAAAGTTTTTGTTGTTTGAATTGGTGAAAATTGGTTAAGCCGTGGTTAGCTTTATATTCATAAATTGAATCAATTAGAACCTCAGGTTTAAGTAACAGAATGGGGACTACATCTTGAATGGCATAATTCACAGCAGCTGGTACCTTCTCTTAGGTAACATAGAAAACGTTTGACAGCGGAAGGACCCAAGATTGCAGCGGACTATATGGCCTGGAGAACAGTTTTGTATTTGAAATGTTTGACCACCATGAGCAGACGTCTTTGCAGGATAAATGTTTTTAAATGTTATTCTTTAGGTTGCAGATTTGCTTCCTTCTACCTCAATAAAAATGTAACATCAATATCTGTTTAGGCTGTCATACCTAAAGAGTGGCATGCTTGCCAGTTTAGTGATCAACATTTTGTATAGTTAAAGTCAGAGTAGTTTTCTCACATCTGCTGCAGTTACACATCTTGGTCAGTTCTGTCCAGCGTGTTTGTGAGTGGCCACAATGCGCACTGGCTCTATGAATTAGCATGCTTTAGGAGGCAGAACTCCGCCAAGGTAATATATGCATTAAAAGTTAAGAAAAACACATGGTCCTCTAGTTTTTGGAAACGGTGGGTTGCCATAGAAATTACAAGTGCTGAAGTTTCCCCTAGCAACAGTGGATTGAAAATAGACTGAATCTGACCAGCAGGGCCATCGGCTAAGATATGTTTTTGAAACGATCTTGTCTTTTTTATATAAATGTTTATGAATGTCTTTTAGATTCCAGTTAAGCGTATGATTTTGCTGAATGTTGTGCTGAAGACACCTTCAACGCTGAGGAAACTGGTGCCTGTGAGAATAACTTGTGTGACTCGACACTGAGTGCTCATTTTCAGCCTTTGCGCCGTGCCTCTCATAATGCTGTTGTCCCTCAGCTGTAACGTACGCTAAATTGGAATCACTGACATTTCTAGGCCAGTGATGTGGATCATTTGTACTTGCTGCCAAGTCGCAACATCTATTTGTGATACATCTGCCGCCACTTCCAGTGTGACCTAAAGTGTTCATCCGTCTAAAGAGTGGATGGAGATCAGCAGAGCTATGATTGTGTAAGACTCTTCTTTGATGCGTTCTGTGTGGTCACCTGTGGTATTATCCCCCCTTTGAAGATGTCTAAAAATGATGTATCTAGTCATTCATGGCCTTCATAAGGATTTGGTAATGGAGGCCTCGGTGCACAACCACACTTTACTCCAACAGAGTTTTCCTTCCAAAGTTTGACTGTCTATACTGAGCAGGAAAATCCAGCGTTGCATCTACAAATTATTTTCATTATTGTTGTCTCATTATTAGTTCATCAATTATTACTTTGAAAATATTACAGTGAAAAGTAGACATTTTCCCACATCTAAAGATAGCACTTGAGCTTTTTGGCATTCTTCAATTAGACAATCATGAGTTGTATCCAAAGTGAGGGATTTTGGATTTGATAAATGTCTGAAAGTGCAGGTGCTTCCATGAATTCTGGAATAGCCTGAAGGATTATTTTCCTATTTCTGGCTCCCACCTTTGGCCACCGTTCCACACACAGCCTGATGCACTGCTGAACAGTTTTACAAAATCAGCTTCTGTGTTTCTGGTAGTATAATGACTAAAATTCATCAACTGCTCACCCTCGCAGGAGATATTGATTTGTTGCAACAACACAAAAGCTTCACAGGCTACTATTCTGAGTCCTAACTCTTAAAACAGACGTTCTGTTGCATTGCTGCCTCTGTAAGTTAACTAAAACCTCACCGGAACTAACTAATAACTCAAGACGTCTACAGGATATAGTTGCTGTAATGACTTTATTTTAACCTCAGCCATTTAATCCAGGTCTTCTTGGAGAAAGTCTTCAAATTGCTGAGATAAAGAGTCTTTTCTTCCTCTCCCACAGTTAATGAGAGCCTGTCAGAAAAACCTACAATCTAATGATAGTTGCCATCAGTGTCTTATGCTAATGATATGCTGAGTGTGAATAAAGCATGTGGGGCATGACTTTCACCTTGTGCATGAATTGCACATCTAGGACACCCTTGGGGTGGAAATTGTGCACAGGTGTATCAATTATGGATCTGCGTGTCATGCAATCGACTGATTTTAAGCAGGAATGATAAATTAACATGGTGTGAAAGTGTGAGATCTCTGGGAAAAATGCTCCTGGATTTGTATCTATGCAAAGTGTGATGCGCAACTTGGTATAAGCCGATTCTAACATTGGGTGGATTCTGAGTGGAACAGTTTAGAGCTCAGCCAGCCTTTCAGTCTGACTGGGAGTTTCACACTGTCAGCCTGCAGTCACGATCCGCTGGAGAACAGCAACTGCTCGCCCTCCCCTGGACAACTGCACTTGATGGATATCAATTTCTTTGATTTCAAATCAGAGCTACTGTGTAGCAGCTTCTCTGTGGCTGGCAGGCACTTACTTAGTCTGCTTGAACATTTTGCTGGCATTCAGTTTAGACTTTTTGACTTTCTTATTATCCAGTTGGAAAGGTTTTGATGAATGTTTAGGGGAGAAACTGCTAGATATTTGGACATGAAGTGAACTTGTGTTCTCTCTTGTGTTCTCCTAAGAGATCTCCCTTCTCTAAGTCTTGGACTTTTTGCCGGTGGCTTCGGTCTTGTTGAGTTTTACTTCTGGAGCCTCATAAAGCCAGTTTAGTGCATTTGACTGATTGTTGAGCTGTAACGTTGTAAAGGTTTCAGCTCGAGCAGAGAGGTAAACAGGCCGGTAGCAGGAAGCTGTCACTCATGTTTTTTTTTTTTCTTTTTTAAGCAACGGGATGACAAAATGTCAACAAGTAATTAGCACTGAAAACAAAGCTGTGACATGTTATTAAATCCATATAAATGACTTTTCATCGTAAAGAACATAAATGCAAACGGAAAGGTCAAGGACAATGTTTTCCAGACTCTAACTTGTATAAATCACTTTGATTAGCTCATTAGTATCCAGATTTGGCTGAAGATTTATGTTCATTGACTTAAAGAAGTGTGTGCTATGTGAGAGCTTTTCACTTCAGGGCCAGTTATTCCCACAATTCACTTGAAATCGATGAATCTTGACAGATGATCCCCCTTCCTTGCAGTGGAACGAAGTGCACCACCGTTAAAGAAAGGGCTCTCTCACTTGATGTTTCTTTTAATAGAATAGTCTCCTAAATGATGTTGTCTTCCAAGCACAATTACTATGCAATAGAGTCAGTTTAGAAAAACGCAGTTGCGTTTATGTCCTCACAAAAGTTGCAACAATAAAAAATCAGATTTTCCCTAATGTCTAATTGTTACTAAACATCTGTTCATAGTGTTTATAGCTCAAAGTATCCCCTTCTCCCGCCGCAGAATGACCAAACATGGGTGTTTCAGGCTGTAGCAGCACCTCAGCAGACAATCATGCCAACCTCTCACTTATTCTTAGTGTAATGTCACTATTTTAAGGAGAGACAATGGTGGAGTCATTTTTCTGTAGTGCTTCCAAGGTAACAGCTACTTACAACAAGTGATTGCTTCTGTGAGGATTGAATTTATCCTTGACACCAGCTAACATAAAGGTTGCTCTGTGTGTTTGTTTTCCAGATTACCCAGGAGCAGTTTATTCTTGCATCACAGTCTCTGCACCTGCAGCGACCAGGCGGTGATGCAGTTCACCCCGTGGGCCTGTATGGCTGGAGAAAAAGATGCCTCTATTTCTTCCTGCTGCTGCTGCTGGTCACCATGATTGTTAACCTGGCCCTGACCGTCTGGATCATCAAGGTCATGAATTTTTCAGTGGTGAGTTCAGCACGTCACCCAAAGTACAGCCGGGTCTGTTTGGCTGGACAAGTGCTTGTTTGTTTTTCCTTTAAAAAAAGAATATAGGTAGATTAAAAAAGCAGTGAACATCAGATGTTAGAGCTCTTTGTCTTACTTTATGTCGTGAACTTAGATTCAATTAACATTCAAAGTGTGGGCACCGCTTTGACCCAAATTTGAACACAGACTGTCGGAAGGTTTTGCTTACACATAGGCAGTGACTCATAAGAGGCAAACCAGAACTGTGTTCTCCTCACAAAAGTGAAGACATCACAAATATAGAAGCAGCATATTTGGATGTGCCGCAACCTTGATTCACACCACAATCACACTCCGTAGGATAAAGGATATGTCCAAAATCTGAAAGCCCTGCTACTCTGAGCCAAGGCCACAAGGACAGCTTAATAATACCATTGCTATAAATAAGGTTTGACCAGTTAATAAATCCAAGGTTGCAAACACTTCTTCCATCTGCACAAAAGCATTAAAGGTTCTTTAAATAGAAAACTGAAGATTTGTGCATGTTTAAATCATTCCCAAGAAAGTTTTGTGTTTTATCGTTTAAAGAACATTGCTTTAGTCTTTATATAGATGGATACATGGAAAATTTTAGGACCAGTTAATCCAGAAATGTGGTGCTTTGAAAAATCTTTCTTGATTCCATTTTGCACGTTGGAGTTGTGTGTCTCACAGTGAGTGAGGAATTGATGCCGCTCCACAAATGATATTTATTGTACAACTATGGTTCTACTTTCACCTAAAAAAAAACAATAAAAAATGTGTGATTTACTGAGGAATGGCTACTCTTTTTCACGCAACTTTAGATTTTAATATTACTAATGCTATCCGTTGGTATATTAGCACGTCGTGAAGCTCTTTTGTGAGTTGTTTGAAGTCAAGTTTTACCCTTTTAAAAACATTGACAGTTTTATTGTGCAAGACAGTAATAAGGCTGTGTTGGTAAAGCTCTTTTATAGGGTTTCAGTTAATGATGATTTTTATTATAAACCTTTATGCCAGATCAGAAAAAGTTGTCCTTTTTCCAGGAAGAAGCATTTCTGTGTAGAATGATCAAAATGAAACAAAACTCAGGATCTAACCCAAATATTTCATTTAGTTTCATTTGGTCACGCTTCTATGCAACTAATCGCAATGCCAGTGTTTTCTGCTTTAGTTTTAATGTCAGTAAAGACTTAGTTTAAAACAATCATCTAAAGCCCGAGGGTTTCCTGGAAAACTTCAAACTGTCCACTGAAATATTTTCTCAGCCTCTGAAGAAACGAGAAGAATGAAATAGAAAAGCATTTGAGAGGTTGAACCTTTAGCTTTTATTGTAAAATACTGACTTAAACCTCATGTTTATCAATATTTCTTGAAAATTGAAATAGTGTGTCTCCAGGCTTATAAGCCAAAACATTTCAATGCCATTCAAGGTCAGAATGGGTTAATATCAACACTGAGTGGAAAAATGTATTCATGAAAGCCAATTTGAAATAAATTCCAGGCACCATGTCTTATGTTGTGTGCCTTCTTGTCTCATCTTTGTTTTATGAAGGACTAGAAAAGACTTGGCAGCTGGTCCATCTGACACAGAAATATGTTCATCACAAACAAAACAGGCTAAAGCTGTGAGCTCCTGTGACATTTTCAGGGACAATGCACACAATTTACCATGTTGTCAACAATCTCCTGATGGCAGCAATCCCCTCTCTGTGGCTGGGGCGTCTCCTGACTATTGATATCCCTCCGTTACTCCTTCGCCTCCCATCAATCTGTGTCACGAGTAAAAGACCCTATCAGTGCTGTTGGTGTTGCTTCAGAATATTTATCTCAGCGCCTTAAATCTCTCAGGATTCGGCAAACTCCATTTTAAAACGCGTAAATTTGGAGCAACTATTGTATCCCTGCATATTCTTCTTTGTCCTGACGTGGTTGTCCAGTTCACTGACCATCACTGGTAGCAATCAGTTCAAATGAGAATGCAAATTACGAACAGTTCTCCTGGTTATGACAACACCTAGAGACATGTTTGAATTGTTCTGTACTCTTAATCCACACATTAAGACTTAGAGTTAGTCTGTAACCTCAGACATTAAGCTTTGATAAAAGGCTCTACCACCTAACTCACACCTGGGTATCTCATGTACAGTATCTGCAGTATCCTAAATGCGTCATCCTTGGCACTGGATAAAGGTGTATTGCCCAGTAGATTCATAAACCTCTTGACAAGCACAAATCTGCATCACAACTTTATCCTGCTCGTTAGGGCAGTGGGGTAATATTTAGTGGTCTATTTGCTTCTATATGCTTTAATGCCCCTTTCCATGGTTCAGTGGAGCTCAAGGTCTCTTCCAGGTCCCTCAGCACAGTACAGCTGAGCTGTTGTAACGCCCTCCTGTTTTCTCCACCTCCCTTCGGACTATTCACATCCACTAAATCACCCCACTTCAGCACAGTAGTGACTGTAACATCTGCCTGCTGACACACAAAGACCTCCACTCTGCCCCACCCTCCGCCTGCACTCCTTTGATTTTGTTCTCCTGTCTGTTCCCAGTCCCAGCTCTCATACATGATGGAGCTCTCCCTGCTGTCGATATGCCTCTTTAAATCACTATCTCTATCCATTTGTGATGCTAGCTCTGTGGAATCTTTCAACACATCCCTCAGGGCTGATCTGACCATACAAATCCTTACAAAGCTGTCCTCACACAACACTTTGCTCATTGTGTTGTGGTTAGGCTTAATCTTGTCTGAGTTATCTGCAAGAAAAATCATGTCCTGAATTAATATGAGGTGAAAAATAGGCCAATATCCTGCAGAATCATGCCTCATTACACAGTCTCTGCAATTTTGTGTTATTTTAATTATATGCATTTTTTGTTGAAAGAACAGCAAGAATCTAATTTATGTGTAAATCGCTGGGCTATTGGAGACAGAGTCTGATACAACAAGCTTAACAACTGAATATTTGATAAAACTGTAGCATTTATTGGATGGTCTTGTGTAAAATTCCCCCCTCTAAGGTCAGGACATATATTTTAAAAAATCATCTGGTCCTTATCAAGTCTTAGAATTAGATAAATAAAGCCTCAGATGAAAAGCAACAAATTATGCATTATAACGTGCCATTATTATCAAACAAAAACTACGTGAAAATACAGCCGCGGTTTGTGAAATACTGAGCACACCACAGGATTCAGTAGCTTGTAAAAGCACTTTTAGCAGCAATAACTTGAAGTCATAATTTTCTGTATGACTTTATCAGTCTCTTACATTGTTGAAGAGGACGTTTGGCCCACTCTTCTTTACAACGTTGCTTCAGTTTGAGTAGATTTGTGGGCATCGCTCTCTTCAGGCCCCACCACAGCATCTCAGTTAGGTTGTGGTCTGAACTTTGAAAAAGACGAAAATCAAGGTTTTTAAATCATGGTCCTGTCAGACATTCTGCTGCTGTGTTTGAGATCATTGTCCTGTTGATGACCCAGTTTCAGCCAAGCTTCAGCGGTCGAACAGATGGCTTCACATTTGACTCTGGAATACTTTGGAATACAGAGGAGTTCATAAAAAGGATAATAACTGCAAAGTGCCCAGGTAGCGTGGCAGCCCTCCACCACTGTGCCTGACAGCTGGTATAAGGTGTTTGTGCTGATCTGTCCAAAGCACATTGTTCAAGAAGGTTCAGATTCAACTTTGCAAACCCAAGCCATGTTCTTTTAGAGATTCTTTTGCTAATTGTACCTTCAATAAACAAGCTAAATGAGACCTGTAGAGGGGGGGGTTACTAGGATGCCCACTCTCTGGAAGGTTGACAACTGTCTTGAATGCATTCTACTAAATAATGTGTTCTTAATCTGGGACTGTACCTAATTTTAGGACCTGGTAAAGAGAAGATGTTTTCTTTTTGATCAGGTGCCGATATTTAAAACCTTGGGATTGAAAAAGGGTGTACTTCCTTTTTTCTCATGACTATATTTGCAGTAGAACATCGTGATATTTTGCTCCCTTTTATCAAGGCCCTCTGTAAGCTATAATGATGAGTCAGATACAGTAGCTGGTACCTTGAACTGGCTCACCTGAATAACCATTGTATATCAGTACGATTTGTATATAATGCAGTCTACTACACCTATTCAGACTGTGACCTTGGTCATTAACCAAAATTAGAATGAACACTTTTGACAGTATACTCTAGTTTCTATGGTATGTACTGCATTACATTTTACAGGTATGCATAATGCCTGTGTGTACAGTTGAGTCCCTACAGTATGTATATTTCCCAACTTTTACTATGCTTCTGCTTTTAATATTTTACTATGATTAAAATGTTTTTAATGTTGTGCTGTTAAATACATAAATATATTATTACCACCTTTACTACCACAACAATTTATGATACTCGTCATGTTAAAAGTTTACATCAATATTAAGCCAAGTCCTTTAAATGGGAATGACCACAAATTTGATTAGTTCCTTTGTCATCGCCATCAATCATCGCATCACATCCACAGCGGCCATATTAGCCTAATTCTCCTCAGTTGCCTGTCAGTGTGAGGCTGAGTGTCTGTAACACTGTCACCTCCATGTAATATCCTGCTTCTTCCCCATCACTCAGCGCTGCTGCCTGTCCACCAGCCTGTCTGGCAGTAGCAGATTCTGCTTCGTCAAAATCCTTCGATTAGTCCTCACAAAAATCACTGATGATCATGATTCATTTTCAGGACGGAATGGGAAACCTCCAGCTGAACGAGGATGGGATTCACCTGGAAGGAGTCAGCGAGTTTCAGTTGCCTCTCTATGTGAATGAAATCCAGTCCAGAGGGGTAAGTTGCTGTCTTGATGAACTTGGAATAACTAAGACTGACTGAAGCATATCTGAGAAGCTCTGTAGGAGGAAGATGTCTGCAAAGCTGCAGTCAAGTATTGATCTTCCAGTGCTCAGGAAGTTATTATCAATTCATTAACATCTAAAGCCAACTTTCCTCTGAGCTCAGACTTGACAATACTTTGATGTTCCAGTATATTTGTGCCTAGATTAGAGAGATTACTTCTTCCCTTCTCTCCCAGGCTGTTGCCCCTCTCTTCCTCTGCTCGCTCATTTCCTGCTGTCCTCAAACAGTGCACTATCAGGACCTCCCATCGCCAGGAGATGGGTAATGGGCTGCTTCTTGGCTCTTCTCAGGCCACATACAACCTTTAAGATTACAAACGATTACAGGGAGTCCAGAAACCTCCGCAGGATTTCCAATCAAGCCTACGCAATAAATTTCCTTCTTATACTTCCTCCCTTCCCTTCCTCCTCTTTGATGTTTAGTAGATTATCTAGCACAGCTTCAGCAAAAAAAGTTGATCCAGATTTCCTTCTCCCACTCAAATCAGAGTCTCAGTTGGATCATCCCCCTTTTCAGTGATTAGGCATGGCGCAGGAAGCAATTTCAAACACTCGAAGCAAGGGTTCCCTTTTAATTTGATTTTCCAGGGACGTCAATGGAGAAAGTGGCTCCATAGTAGATTCAATTTGCCACAGCAGAGTCCGAAACAACTCAGAATGGCCAATTCTTGCTCTTTGATGTTTTAGTTAGAGCTAAGTGGTGATTTAAATAGATCATTTGAGTGCTTTGCAATAAAACCGCCCCAAGACCATAGCAGTTGCCCAAGTTGAACAATGGGCAAAGCCAGTATTTCACCCTGTGGGACAAAAGTACCTGCAGACATTTTTACTGTCTTGTTTTACAGACAGTGCTGAGCAGTGGCCATCTTATCTGCCGACATCAGAGATATTTGCAGGACAAAGATCTGTATGGGTCACTCAATATATTTCACTTTTGAAGGAAAGATGTCAGGTATAGAGAGCAGGGATTGCGATTATGTTGTCACCACAACAATGCACTGTGCTGCTCTGATTCTCACCATTTTCATCAAAAGGCCATTAAAACAAACAGCAGTTAACATAGTGCAGCAAATTATTTTAAAGTTGAATATGGTAGGTTTTTTTTTTCTATTTCCGTTTACTTACTTGTACCAACTTTTGTATTATCGATTTATTTGAGGTTGACTCAGTTCTTGTCATCCTGATCAAAAAAATTGAATATATTCACTTGGTCAGATTACATTTAATTAGATTAAACTAGATTTATTTTAAATATGTCAAGAAGAAAAATCAAAATGTAATGAACAAAGAAAGAAAATGAAAACTATATATATGTGTATGTAAAAAAGTAATACCAACAGATAAGGAAAAAATATCATACACACTATATTCAAAAGTCCAACTTCTATAAACAACTTAAATTCCGTGTCTGAAATGGAGTGCAGATATGAAGCAGTATGATATAGCAGAAGGAGGAAAATACATGAAACCAAAAACTTACAGTCTTCTATTCCGTAGCAGCGATCACAGATAGTAAAAGGATATTTGATAGTGATTGTTACGGCTGCTTCAATGAAAATCTTATTTGTGCAATGCCCTAAATGACTATATTTGATACTCACTTGTTCTTGTAATGGACCTTCAGAGAAAGCTCTACAGAGTTTCTGAGTGTCTTTCTTACAGCTCATTGTTTTGGTTATAAGGCCCATAGCTTCGGTGTTCTGATTCACTCTTGCAACGCTCTGCAGCGGCAGGTAACTGTCACTGAAATGCTGCAATGAACCCACTGTGCACAACCTGTCCACCAAAACAGCAGACATTAAAGATACTGGCTCACTGGTGAGCAAGTGGAGCATTTACCAGATAAACAGCTAAAACTTTTCTTTTGGAGTTGGTAGAAACCAAAATAGCTCCAGATATAATAGAGCCTGTAACGTAACTAAATGGAAGCCAAAGTTGCTTTGTATCTTCTGTGTAATCTTCTTGCTACTAGTCACACATACAACTATAAAAAGGTAATGACATGTTAATGTTGATTTTCCGGTTTGTTGTGTTGTGCAAAGTGGTCAAACGTATATAGAGCATACCTAACATTCAACTGTGTTTTCCACACTGGTGGCACAACATGCCAGATTCAGTGTCTGGTTATAAAAATTGACATTTACTTCCTGCTGTGCACCTCAGTGGGCGAGCCCAGATGGATGAACTGGCTCTTCTAAATCTGACAATGTGCCTTTAGTAGGGAAAATTGTGCTGCAGAGTGGATTTCTAACTCCTGGAAATTAGAGCCCTTCTCAGGCATGTGTGAGTTTAAATTTTTCAAGCAAAAATAAGCTTATTTCTAGGACCATGAAAATATTTACGAGTACTAAATATTTATTGATACAATACCAATTTAAAGCATGCAATTGGCTCACAATAGTTTTGAAAAGGTCACATAAACTGGTGTATCAGCTATTCATAAGTAAAACTTAAAATGTATTTATTGATTAATTTCTTATTATTCTCATGGTTCTAAACTAATACAGAGGTTTTTTTATGCTTCCCTTATTGATTGTACATAAATTACTGTGCGTCTACTTTTGTAAAAAGCAAAATGGAAGATTCGGTACATAATATAACTTCTTGCAAGAGTCATATTTGATCTTGTTTAGATAATGCATTATTCTGAATTCCAGTAAATTTCTCCCAATGTCTTAAAGAAATGCACTAAGGAGACAAGTTTGAGAATTAGCAATTTATCTTAGACTTACCTTTCTTTTGCACATCTATTGGAGTATGTATGCTGTTGGACCAACTCTGGTCCAATTAGATTTGAAGAGCAGCGGTGAATTATTTCAGCAAAGTGGTCAGTCCATTAGGTTTGATTTTGTGTGTGTGTGTGTGTGTGTGTGTGTTCTAATAAATTGACACATTTGAGTAAATTTCAGTCATGGACCATTAAGATGCGATTTATGCTAATTTATGCTAAGACCAACAGAGACTGATTTCACGGAGTACTTCCTTTCAGTTTGAAAGTGTACAGAGGCAAAGAAATCAGCTGGTGGAGTATATATCCTGCAGCTTTGACTTTTAATACGATTGCACATTGTGAAAGCCCACTGCTGCGAACTACAGGTGCACATAAAGAAAGGCAGAAGGCCAGTGATGCACAGTAGCTGGGATTTTTTGCAAAGGTCCAAATGAAAGAGACTTGAGTCTTTTGTTTTGTTAAGAAATCATCTTCCCAGTCGAGTGCAATATGATTACAAAGCGGAGCGATGTGGAAACATTTAACTTTTGATTCAGAAAAAGTACAGTCACTGTTACATATTTGGAAAATACATGTTGAAATACATTGTGAGAGATAAATATGAAGTGCATCTTTGAATGAACAAACTGAACAGTCTCCCTGGTAAACTGTGTGGTATGAGTTAACGCAGTGCCCAGATACAGTTTATTAAATCTCTGCTGTTGAGAGTGCTGGTTCCCTTATTATCTCCAGGGAGTCTGACTGATCTATAAATAGCAGCAGATGCAGGTGTAATTGTATTAGATTGAAACTTGTCCTTCACTCAGTCTTACCTGCTTGCATTAGATCAATGTCAGATGATCGTAAGGATCTGCGGAGTTCACACCTGCAGAGGACACCTTAAAACATTTACCTGTTAAACTCACAGTAAATACTGAGAACTGGGACACTGTATTATCCTCAAGTAACAATTCTTTGTGTAGCGAGTTAATAAATAAGTATGTGGAGATCATGATATTCACTACATAGGATTGTCCTTAGATAAAAGGAAGATTTTATATTAAAAAAAAAACATCCTTCATAGTGATGGATAAAATTGAGCAGTCCTTTTAAAAGCATAACAGTTTTCGTTTCAGTCTGCATATCAGAAAATAGTTAGAATTTAAAAAAGATGTTTCCAAAGTTAAACCCTGAAACATGCCCTTTATTTTTTTGTTTTACTTTCACTCACTCAGTCTCTCGCAGAAAAGTGGCGGCATCATATAAGGCTGCTTTCCTTTGAAGCGTTTCAGTGAAGGAGTGCGCCGGGCTCCTGCTTTCAGCTGTGGCGTGTTTGCATTGTATGCAGGCAGGCATCCTTTGCTTTATTGCAGCCGTGGTAATTTTTCAGTCTGATGGGGCCCAGTGCACCTACAGCAGCAGCTCCATTTATGTGCTTTCACTCTGATCTGCACTTGACCTTCTGCAACAGGCACAGTTACTAAAAATCCTTTTATGGGATCTCAGGGAAGTGTTTAGGAGAGCTTCTCAGACACGGCCCCCTCAGGAAACTGTTTAAGACCTGTAAGCTCTTTAAAGGGATAATTCAAATCAAGAATGCTAATTTCTTCATGATGATATGCTTCCTGGTGAACTTATGTTCACAATGCGCCTTGATATTTGAAAGGAGCAAGTAGGGAATGAAAACAAACCAAATGACCTCTACAAGGTTGCTCACTGCAGAGCTGAGATAATTATACACTTGAGATAATAATTGACATCTCTAAGGGAAAGCTCGAAGTCAGTTGAAACTATGAGACTACATTTCAGCATAATTATTTGCTCAAATTAGAAACTAAAAGCCTGTAAGTGTCACTTGCATTTACAATTAATACAGCTTTAAAAAAAACGGACATGAACTGATCATTGTGAGAAAAATAGCAGATTAGAAGCTTCACTCAACAACTGTGGGCAGCACAAGTATTTGCTCTGAAAGGTTTTTATGGACGTAAAATCATTTAGTCGACTTTGGAATTAGCTTCATGAAGTCATAGGAGACAGAAGTCCGTGGTAGACATATTCTTACCCTATTTAAAGCTATGCTACAGCTGCTGTGATCAATATTTTTAAACAACCTCAGTCCTTTTGAAATGATCTGTTAATTCTTTTGGTTTCAAAGTTTCCAGATTTCCTGCACTTACCGTTTCCTTGTTTTTCCGCCTGCAACAGCCTGTGGATCTCAACCAAGACTTTCTGAAAAGCACAGTGTACACGCTTAGCCACTTAGCAAGAGATTTGTTTGTCAAGGACTGAATTAAATGCAAAACCTTGTAGGAGTGTATATTGGGTTTAAATGTACATGGTGTCCAAAACAAATCCAAATGAATGCTACTTTCATTTTGTCCTAATATGTAAATTGACTGCTCTTTACAGCCAACTGTTTGCAATGACATTTATTAGTTAGTTTGTTCTAGTGCCTGCTGATGTCTATAAATCCATTAATGCAACATTATGTTTGCAAGTCACAATACAAATGATCATCGTGTCGCTTAGCTTTTCTGCACCACTTATCCATATTCAGTTTTACACAATAAAGCTGAATGTCTGTTGCATTAAACCATAGTTCTGCTGCTGGTGCACTCGCATAATCAACAACAAAACAAGTGCACAGTGCAAACACAAAGGGAAACATCCACAGTTGTCCCAGACAGAACTTTAAGCAATCACTGCTTTAAGCATACCAGTCTAGCAGACAGACACAAACACCTAAAGTTTGATGGGTTTATTTTCAAATTGCACACTGTATGATAAAAGAGGGGGCGTGTTGCAACAGACATCTACAGCATTTCAGAGAATGTGAAGGAAAAAAAGAAGACTTTTAAAAAAAACTGGCTCAAAATTGCTGCATGCAGTCAGAGCCAGATCGGCATGCACACAGTGACTCACACACACGCAAGATTGCCATTTTTCAAATGTCAGACCTTCAGAATATTGCAAAATTCAAAACTGCCAGAAAGCAGAACAAGTCTATAGTTTAATGTCTGCAGTGGAGAAAATAATTCACCCCTGCTTCAGCTGCCCCTCCAACCTTATACTCTGTGTTCTCTTCATTACTTATTTTAGCATAACGGAATTTCTATTTGTTCGATTTTTGCATTATTGCCACTGGTCAACATCCCAGAACTTGGTAAACCTTTTTTCTGTAAACAACGAATTCTTTTAGACTGACAAAAATGTTTACACTGATCATCTCAGGGACTTTGTCTATCAGCTGCTCTGGTGGTTAAAAAGGATAATTACAGTATAGATTGCCTTCGTGTGGTCTCCTTTTGCTCTGTTTCCCACCATGTTTGTCTTTTCCTCCACTCCTGCTTACCCTAGGACAGCATGTTGGTCTTGCAGTCAGAAAAGAACGTAACGCTGAATGCCAGAAACAGTCAAGGCCAGCTCACCGGTCAGCTCGCAGTGGGTGAGTTTAAATTACCTCTTGTCTGCTCGATGATGGAGAACCACCTGCTTTTTGGAGTGTAACACAGTTTAAACCAAGAGCAGTAGTTCTGTACTCCATTGCCATTTGGATTACATGCTTACTCACATTTTGACATAACTTTTCATGCAGCTGTCTTGCTATCTGAAGAGCCCCATCGATCCCATTTTTTTGATGACTTTGACAGAAATGAGCACATTTGATCTACAAATTCTCTTTGATAGTCTGTGCACCTAACTCTATCATTTCTATCACACTCCAACCTCTGGTTCGTTTATGGAAAGGGTAATAGATTCCTCTTATCATCAGGTTTAACCATCAATCAGTCCAAATTACCAGTCATTCACATGATTAATGACCACGAGAGAGCAAATGACCCACTTATTAACATTAATAGCTATTGATCTTAGCCAGCATAAGTGGAGAGTTGATGCTGATTTGATAAGACTGGTGATATGACATTTTTTTTTATCATGCTTGACTCTTCGGAGAAAACCAGCGCCAGTTTTTGTAAAAGTGCATTTTATCCAGAATAAGATAAAGCTTGGCGACAATGATTAAATTCCTCAGCCGTCAAGGGCTGTGGATTCACGGAGAAAGAGGGTGAGAGCACGAAAAAGGGAGATACGAGAAATATCTGCATGCATATCTGGAACAACAGGAATTGTTATTTCTCACCAGCTGAATACATCACATCTCCGTGTTCATTTGTTGTAAAGGCTTGGCTTATCCTTCTTTGTTGGGCTACTTTCATTAACAGAGCACGCACTCCACCAAGTACTTCAGATTGCTCATAGTATTGTGTGTTTAAAAAGGGCCGCAGACGTGAAACGCAACCTTTATCTGACAGTGTAATACTTTAAAAGAGTAGTTACCTTTACAGACTATGAAAAAAATGATGTTCTCTAATGTTTATTCATTATTAAACTGAATTATACGGACGATCTCGACAACTTTCAGGTATAGAATACATAGAATTGTTGCTTTAGCGTGTTCATTTCCAGCACTTTGCTGCACTCTGCAGTGATTATAGTTATTTCTTTTCTATAGCCAGAAGGTGTTTGTTTAAATTTGCAGGACCTGACGCTGTGGAGGCCCAGTGTCAGAGGTTGGAGGTGCGAAGTAGAGACAGGGGCAGACTCCTGTTCAGTGCAGACGAAGGGGAGGTCACCATGACAGCAGAGAAGTTTGCAGTTACAGGTAATTTGTGCTGCAGTCTCATGATTCTTTTTTCTTTTTTTTTCTCACCTGAAACAACAGTAAAAGGTGTGTTTTTTCTATAATAATAACAGAACAGATGAAATGTCTCAATTCTGCCACTCCATTATATAATGTTTCTATTTAACTTTAATGAAACGAGAAAGTTTTCTGTCATTTTGTTCCTTGTTCGTCAAGATAAAACAATTTCAGCTTATCGTGGTTTGTTTTTAGTCTGTGTGAAACATTTTGTGTCTTTGAAAAAGCCTAATTTCTTTTTGAAGCGCAGATGTGAAACCTTAGAAGCGTTGTCCTGTGAATTAAAGGACTGCATTTCTTTGGCAGGCTCAGAGGGTGCTGTGTTTGAGCACTCTGTGGAGACTCCACTGATCCAGACGAGGACCTCTGAGGATCTGAGGTAAGTTCATATTCAGTTACTATCGCGGAAATTCATTAAAGCTTAATGTCACATGTTCATATCCTGGTAAATTAAAATCGAGATCTTTAAATAAGGATGATAAATGTTCTGTGGCATTTCAAAGTCGATGACTGTACTTTTGAAAAGAAAAAAAAAAACATGTGGCAGGAACTATTACTCACCAGTATCATTATCTCAAGCACCGTCTTGTAAAGTCTAGCATCTGTTGGTCGCTACTACCACCACATCTGACCACTATATTAATTTCACAGCCGAGAGGCAAACTAATTTATTAGTTCTCTCAATAGCAGTCAGGAATTGATTAAAGCACTGACAGAGCATGGAGAAAGTGGGTAAGGTGTAGCTATATACTGTACTCTTTCCCTCCCGCTTGCGTGTGATTCCAGCTGAACTCTGCCTGAGGCTCTGAGCCCCTCGTCGGTCTATTAACAAGCTATAAGGTTTGCGGTTTGTTGTCCACCTTACTGGTCCTGAGAGGAGAGCTGGGATCAAAGTTGGCAGAAAAAGCAGTGTTCTGGCAGCTAATTCCTCCAGAGTGAGAGGAATACTGATGATTTTACTTTCAAGCAACTACTCAGACACACACAGGATTTTCGCACACACAGACTCCACTTGGGGGTGACCATCTGCAATGTGGTCAAAATCTTAACAAGAGGCAGTAAAACAGGAGACAGCCAAGACACGATAAAAGCAGCGAGATGTCCACCGAAGCGGGATTCTAAGTATTTCCCATTTAAAAGCATTTCAGATCAAAGATAATTCATTTACACACTATCAAAGCTGAATTCTGTTTATGTTCAGTTAACATTGGATCTTTTGATAAAAATCCATCATGTCTTCAGTCAGTTTAAAAGTGACCGGCTTCCTCCACTATTAAATAACTGAAAATATTCCAGTCAAGCAGATGTACAAACTGTACTGCCAGGACTAAATAAATACTCCTCTTATCTAAACCCAAATTCCTTACCAAACATGGTATGAAAGCTTCATTCCTAATGAATCGTACAGAAGCACTGAAAAAGCACAGTGGAGCAAACGGAATAATGTAGACTAATAATGACGTGAATTCAAGGCTAAAAATGTTTTTTTTAATTATTTTTTTTAATCTGTTCATTGCCCAACTTGGTTATAGAAAATCACTTTTTTTAAACCAAACAGGCTACAAAGGTTCTCACCAGACTACACAATGAGAAAATAAGAAACAAAACTGAGAAGCCATTACTTTGTCAAAACCTAGCTAAAACAATCAAATATCGACTGTGTACGGCTGGATGAGCAACTGTTATGTCATCTACATTTTAAAAGAATCTTTTAAAGCTTTTCAATTGAATATTTAAGTTTAAACATACTCATTTTACATTTGAATTGCCCACTAACACTTGCTAACATCTCAATTTTGCGGGTAAAAATGGGCTCTTGACATTCAATCATGTGTCAAATGGTTGTGGGTATTTATCAGCTTCTGCTCCAGTCAACCTTGATTGGAACACAACAACCGGGTGTTAACTTTGAAGATTGTGGTGAACAGACAAAAGTGAGCACAGCAGCTCATTTTTTCCCTTACAGAAACACGTTTAGACTTTTAACAACAAAAATCACTGCACGTCTTCCAACAGCATGCAGTTGGATCAGGTGCTTCTCCATTAAAAGAACAACCAACTTTACAAATGTTAAAAGAAGACTGGAGCTCTTCGTCCGTTTGTATTATTACACTGCATTAGCATCGGTGAGCTCCAGCCTTCTTTTACACGTTTATGAACCGGAACATCTTGCATGAAGACTTTGAAATTGACAGCCACAACACGCGGATAAAAATAGATGAGATTGATTTATTTTTGCCTGTCTCCATGACAGCTGGTAGCTGACGGTCAGTGTGCTGTGTAGGGCTGATATCCGTGGTCCATTAAAAAATATTCAACTAGTGTAATTACCTCAGAAAGTCTTAGTTCATAGAAACTGTGGTCCAAAACTACCTGCAGAATACAGACTGTTGATGTCGTAGACTTGGTAACTGGACAACTCCAGTTTGGTGTCGTTGTCACCACCAGAGCATTGAGGATAAACGTGCTTCTAATGCTATTGGTAAAGATTTTGGTGATTTTCCTTGGGGAAAAACAGCATCATTAACCTACTGTCAATCTTGTAATCAACCTGAAACTTTAGATTACTTTTAGGATCCTTCGATATGTAAATTGTATGTAGAATTGTAGGATGGTGATCACCATCTCCTATTGTATGAACCTCATGTGATACCACTGAAATTTTAGGACGCAAGTCAAGAAACTGATCAATTGGAAGTATGGTTCAGTATATTTAGAAATATATTACAAAGCAGGTAAATGTTATTTCAGAGACTTTCATATCCATTATGTACAAATTAGATTTTAGGATAATTTGTTTTTCAAAGAGGTGATTTCATCCTAATTCCAGATTCGTGTTGAAGGAAAGGTTACCTTCATCCACTGGTTGTTTTCCTGCCACAAGCAATCCAAAACAGTCAGCTAAGCTGTTTTTATTTAGACAAGCTGTTGTATTCTGGTATAACCTGGCCCTCACACTGTGCTGGCATATCTCATCATGGAACAGAAAATCTGTACTGCCTCCAACTAATGACACCAAAGCAGGATGTTTTTAATGATTAAAGACATTAATCATGAACTGGAATCGGCTATTGGCCGCTTAAACCCGCACATCTAATTCATCAGCTAATGTGATGACACCAAACTGTATAATTCAGTGTAAATGAGAAAAAAGATTGACTTAAAGATTGAATATACTCAGCCAGTATTTCTATCGTTTCAGCTTTTAACACCACTCCACCTAACAAGGATAATTCAGGAATCTTATTTTGCGTGTTATAAAGCAAACCTTTTTTTAAAAAGTCCAAGATATGAATATTTAAAACGGCACAAATATATTGCTTAAAAATATTTACATATTAAGCTCTGGGCCTTTTACTCCTTCTATCTCGGTGAAAGCAAACCTTGTTAAACCCTCCTTGCAAATCACATGCCAGCTGTCAGTGAACCACTCTCAGTCATAAAGACACAGCTTGGCTCGCATCTATGTCGTTCTCCTTTTCCTTTTTTAAATGAACGATCTCTCTCTTTGTCTTTCTCCGCCATTCAGAGGTAATCTGGGAGATGAACAGAGCAAAGACAAAATCAAAGAAACCCACCTGAGATCCTCCTCCTCTTTAAAGCACCTGTTTTTCTCTCCGAATCAGTGTAAATTGGCACTCTGGTGTGTCTTTGTTTGTCATCATCATTCATCCCTCAAGTAACTGAATAAAAGGAGTAGAATAACTGGCATTTGATTACATGCTAGATGATTGCTTCAGCTGTCTCTTATAGCTGCAGCCTATTCTGGTGGGAGCTGAATTTGTGTAGGCCTATTTTTTTTTTCTTACCAGGTTTGTTTGCACAAGAGCAACTGAATGACAGTTAAGAGGAACTCAGGACACATTGAGAAAACTAGAGTTATCTGCACATATTTCAGGTAGGTGCTGGTTGAGTTAACATTTGGTTTTGAGAGAGTATTGCCGGATTTTAACCAAAAACGAAAAGAGAAGAAATTGTTTATCAGTGTTTATGTTCAACTGTACGGCACGGTAGTTTTTTTTTTGTTTTACTTGAATTATATACAAACAAAGGACAACATAAAAACTCACTCTGTATTAATGATAGATAAACCAAAACTCAAACTGTCATCCCTATTCACTTGCAAATAAAGAGAGGACAAAAGCTACAACTGCAAATATAAAAATGGCATATAATAGAGAGGGGTTTTTGAGTATTTCATCAGCAGGAATACTGTAATTGGAATTTTAACAACAAAAAGCAAGTATTCATTTATGTTTTTGATTAGAAAAAATTATCAAGCAGCTTAATATTTTACACTGCACGGCCAAAACAACATTTACCCACCTGAATTTAACTGAACAAATAGATAAGAGCCTCCCAATGAAAACGTAGAGCAGCAATATATATGTTTTTTAACTCTGACTGATGCAGTAAGTGGCTTCCCTTATGTTGGAAGACCCTTTCTGTGATCATGGGGAAATTATTACTCTGTTTTCTAAGTTCCAAATTGGTGGTCTGCATCAAGCAAACAACTATGGAGATTCCTGAAACTCTAGAACTGTCCAACGCCTTATTAAAACCTGGAGGGATAGTGATGAACCATCATCTTTGAGGAGGAAATGTGATCGGCGGAAGACCTTTAATGATCCTGTCGAAGGTCGGTGAAACGTTGAATGTTGAATAGTGAAAGTAAGAGCATTTCCACATGCACTGTGCGAAGAAAACCCAAAATATGGAAACTAAATGGCTGTGTAGTGTGGAAAAAAAACAATTGTCAGTGAGCCTTACTGGGAATAAGAAAAGGTCTCAAATTTATTAGTTAGTATAAAGACTAAACTTTAAAGCAAAGGAAGAACGTAATGTGGTCTGAGGCTAGATTAACTTGACTGTTTCAGAGTGATGGGTGCATCAAGGTAATAAGAGCAGTGGATTAAGTGCTGCACCCATCATGACAAGTGCCTACTGTACAAATCTGTGGGGGCAGCATTATGATCTAGGGTGGCTTCCATTGGTCAGGTCCAAGTTCAGCAACATTATGTGCTGACTTCCTGTATATATTGAACGACTAGTTTTTTCTTTTCTTCCCTGAGGGCATGGACATATTCCAAGATGATAATGTCGGGAGTCAAAATGTGAAAGTGTTTCAGACCTTATTTTCACAGCTGGCCACCACAGGTCCCTTACAGTGCAAAGACAGTAGTGCAAACAGTTTGTTATTAAGCGGTGTGATTGGTCCTCTATGATTGACCTCGTATTTTACTCTTTTCTGTTGTACAGCTTATCAAAAGGGGAGCTCTTGGCATTTATGTGTCTAAAACAATGGGAGTTTAGTTTTAAATGGATGTGTTCCTAATGTGTCTCTCATTACTTCATTACTTTTAGTCACTGCTCTCGTCATGCTCCGAGCAGCTCGCTCACCTCACACTGACCTCTGTAGTTCAGTGCAGCTCAGTTTTTCCTCTCAAAATACCCTGTGGTGCTTTACACTGAGATTGATAATTGCATGGAATTTGGCTGCGAGCGTTCGTGTTTTGACTTCTCGGCTATCTGCCCACTCAACCCGATGATAAGAGCTGCTTGCAGTCGGAGATGATAGGCCTAAATATGAGAAATATTTCCGTGAATTATATAATCTGTTAATTTTGTGTCTGTCTGAAGGATGGTGCCCTGATTCCTAATGCACATGCCCCAAATCCATCAGAATTGGAAAGGAAATTGTGTGATAAATGCTGTGATATCAGCCCTGGTACTGCTGATTTGCAGTTTTGTTTCTCTGTGACACTTCTGTCACGTAGGCCACATACACCCAGGAGGAAATCCTTTCACATCTTTGGTGCACAGATAACAGATGCAGATCTGATCAATACAACAGAAGGTCTCACATTTTCAGCTTTTTTGGGGGGGAAGGATGAATACTGCTGCTTGAAATTGACTGTTTGGGGTCTGTCAGTTCAACGCAAAGCCAGGATGCTACACCTCGTCAGTGTCTGCTCTAAGTTATTGGGCCATTCAGAGGAAAAATTTCTTATTTGACAGTTGTTCAAGGGGATCTGTCAGACTGGGAAATAAAATAGTCCTGGATTCCATCCACATCCTGCACAAGGAGTATCAATTTCTGCCTTCTGGGAGGCACAAGTACACAACAGTTTTGTTTCTACTCCACGACATTACGTGGTCACCTGAGGTATTTAGATTTCAGTGTATGATAGAGTTTTACATGTTGAATGTTTAATTGTGTTTATTGAATTTCAGACTGTTTTTTTTTAACTTGTGTTTTTAATGTCAGAGTTATTGATTCCAAAGTGTTATCTTATCATTAGCAGTAAGGACGGTCTATAATTGCTGCATAAGGTTCATAAACACTGTCACAGACACTTAGAGTCAGTAGTATGATTGTTGGGACTAAACGGTCTGATTTGTGTCACATTTTCTGTCAAAGAACTCTTTGAATGGTTGAGGTCGTTTTATCGTGTAAGTTCCATCTTTTTTATGGAGAAAAGTGGAAAGTGATCTCTAATACCATAATACTGTTAAATTCACAAGAGGAGTCAGCTAATGATTTCTTTGATATGGAATTTATGGGCTTTATAGTGACACCGTCTATTGGTAACTGGCTCGAATGATAGAATTTGTATCCTTATACTACCTTTTTAGTGTGTTTTATGAAGCTTTATGTATCTTAAGCTTGTGAATACTACGTTTCACCTGCCTGAAAGCAGGTAATAAAGTTTAAGCTGTTTTCATAATGTTGCTCTCCAAACCAGTAGCTCATTGTGTCTTACCTTTGAATTAGATCTTTCCTTTTGTCAGACTTTCCTAGTATGAGTGGATTTATGAGAAGTGCACAGTTGCTCTCGTTGTTTAAGCAGTTCTGGACAATGGATAAAAACCGAGATCCTTGAAGTATTGTGGTTTATACGGTATTCTGTCTGAAGGCAACAAAGACAGTGTGAGCTCAGCTCAGTGAAAAGCTGTTAATAAGAGAACCAAACCAAGCTTATCTCAGTCACATAATGTGTGTAAAGATGGTAGAAAGCTAGTTGAGCTCACTGTCATGTCAGACCCAGTCCTTGAGTTACTATGAACATGTTTTAGTTACCAGTATTGACCAAAATATTAAAGACATCCTGTGTTTGTGTTGTCAGGTAAGATCAGGTCAGTGCCTTAGTTTTATGTATGCGTCCATCTCTCTGGAATATTAATTCAATTTGGGTTTTGGTTAAGAACTGTGAAGAATCCTTATTAACGCTTGCTGATCAACTCTCACTATCACATTTCTCAAATTCATAAGAAATATGAAGCTTTTCATCTCGATGATAAAGAACAGTGGGTGTGTTGTTTTGTTTCATCCGTTACTTAATGGATTCATCAACCAGAGACTGTAAGTGAAATTTAGGCTGTTGTCAGTGTGTAAAGCCCAGTGGAACATTGCGATAGTGACATTTAAGATAAACTTTACTTTCATCTTTTGTAATCTTCTGAGCAAACAGAGTGGGTGTGCAGTATTTAAACCGACTTCCTCAACTTCCAACTACAATCATCAGCACATTTTTCTCTGTGCAGCTTTTCCCTCCACAGTCCTGCGATACGATGACCTTTTTCTGGATGTAAAGGTCGGCTTGACTGTGGGTTGGTCAGGTTTCTAAGATAATGGGCGAGCCTGTCATAAAAAGCTTTTCTGACTTCAAATAAGCCATAAGTAATCTCTTATGAGGTCTTTACATATCTGAATTTTGTGAATAGAGCCAGGAGCCCCAGAATATTCTGAATATAACAAGCTCTCCGGAACATTAGAGAATGAAGCTTGCTTTCAGGAAACCGATGGCCTCATCAGTCAGCCTAATGATCTGAGAGTTATAAGGCATTGTAACATTTAAAACAAAATAGCTTTGTCATCCTCTTCACCAAAGGCTCCTAATAGAAAATTAGGGCCTCTAGCTGCTTACCTCACTAAACAAATCCCTAATAGTTTTAGTGGAGTAGTTTTTGAAAATATATGAATCTGCATTATATTGCCAATTTTTCAATGATTGATGAGTGTACGATTGGCAGAAAGTAGACAACTGCCCAAATGAACGTGCAAAAAAAATTTAACATTTGTAAAGATTTCAGGGAAGGAACAGAACTGGAGAATAGATATAACAAACAAACATCTGTTTGTTATATTTCTGAATAGATTAGATAAAAACAGCTGACAGACATTTTGAAAGTATAGGTGTAGCAGAGAGAGGTGTGATACAAATCTAAGGAGATCATCATGAAAGGATTGGGGTGTTGTTTTTGTAGATTTGCGAGAACTTACCTGATAATGTCACACAGCGTCGGCAGGTAACTCGGGTGAACTCTCAGTAGAGACAAATACTCGCAGCTCAAGATCTGGGATGCAGAGATGCTCCTTCTCAGTGATTACGCCATCTGTTGTGAACAAGTGCTGCAGTCCCTCCTCCTTCATCGTTACCTCTCTGTCTGCCCATATAGTCTGAAAGCTGAGTAAAGACGTGTTGGAATCCATCCTGCTGCCATGTTCTGGTGAAAAAAACAATATTTCCTTTCCAACACTCCGGCTGCATTCCAATCAGGGCTCCAAGCTCATCCATACAATCTGCCAGTGATCTCACACCTCCCATGACGATCAGAAAGAAGAAATCATTCCACCATTTTTCTTTTTCTCCTTTTAGTTCCTGCTCTGCATCTTAGACAGCTCCTCTTCAACTAGTCTGGTCTGGATTTGGTTGTCTTATTCCAGGCATTACTTGGGCTTTGGAAAGCTCAATCAGGAGCTGTCAGATGCAAACAACTCTCCTGCTGTAATGGTTGTTGACCATAACAGACGTAAAAAAAAGAAAGAAAGAAAGAAAAAAGTGTCACAGTTACCAGCAGAAATCAGTCCAGCAGCAAATGTTCAAAATTCTGTGTTTTCACTCAAAAAAAAATCTCCAGAAGATCAAAAGAAAGACACAGTACGTCCGGAGCTGCTGGAGCTGGCTGCCACTTGTGTCGTGTCATTGTAAACATTCAAATGAACATCTTAACCTCTTGTTAAGATGCAGCTTGTAAAACTCACACATGCAATCAAACATATAGTCCATCTTTTACGTTAAATACCATTAGCAGGGATTGGGGTTAAAATGGTGTGATTTAACATGGGTAATGTAAGTCTAAATCAGTCATTGATGTATTTTAAATGAATGCTGACTGGTTTTACCAATCAGCATTAAGGTGAAACGTGACTTATTGGCGCTGTTGGAGCCTCACAGACCATGAACATACGTGATAATGAAAGAAGTCTGGGCTGGTTATAAAAACCTAAGAGATATATCTTTAAAATTTAATTCATTTAATGCTTTGTTCTGGACTGTGTCTGAAACAAGCACTCTTGGAAATTGAGCACTTTGTCTTCTGGCAGATTTACCCTGTATATGTGTGGGTTCGTGTGTGTGTGTGTGTGTGTGCCGGCAGTGGGTTATGATTGAACTGCTTTGAATGGAGTGAAAATATAACACATGCATTGCATATCACTCATTTCTTACAGCACAGCTCAGTGCGGAGAGTTGTAAATGAGTCTTTTAATGACTCCTCTGTCCAAGCCATGGATCATCTGTGGACTCTCGAGAAATTATTAAAACATGCGACTCACTCAAACGTTCTTGTGGCTCGCTAATGAAAGGCAGGAGTTTTGGAGAGGGGGGGCGAAGTGTCGCTGTCGAAGACAGAATGTGTTTCCCTGCTTAATTATAAAGTTGCACATATTTCTGAAGCCTTTTTGCAGTTAAAGTCTTTTCACTTATCCACAGTAAACGATCAAATGTGAGTTGAAACTGAAACGAGAGAAAATGTGACGTCCTTAGCACAGTTTTTAACAATGCTCATCAATTTTCGGCGCATCCGCTTGCTGTTAGTAGATAGAGATAAAGAATAACATTCGTAGAAAATAATATATGGTATTTATTTAGACTCTTACAGGCACAAACCGGCATTTCACAGATTCTCCTCAAACTACATCTACTGACAGGCTTGTTAAATGCAAATTAAATTAATTTCTCTGTCTTTTTTTCCCTTCCTTTATTCTACTTGCGCATAATCCTAAATGTGTCCCTTTCAGAGGGTATGGAGATTTAAACGATTTCAAGGCCGCTCCTTAAAGTCTTCTATTTAAAATTCATTGGAAACAGATTTGGGGAAGATGTGGGGGAGAAAATCAATTTGAAACAGTTATGAATTATGAAAACAAATTCCACATTGATTGGCTCTCACACTTATCTTTCTGTGTGTAAACAAATAGTCCACAGGAGGAAAATGCAAACTGTATTAGCCCCAGCGTTGCTGAAGGTCAAAATCAGCTGTTACAGTTATGAAGTGCTCGGGATGGACCCACTGATTTGGAATAATGAGAGGAGCTACTTTAACATGGGCAGCTGCTTTAATTCTGCTCAGGTGGGGAAGTCATAAGAGGCGAAGACCGAAATTATACGTCTCTAGTAGGAGTCAAACAGAAGTATCAAAAAGCTGCCTGTTTTTTCCTTAAATAATTTGACTCCATTTTTGATGCTCTGCTGCCTTGGCTTTCTAATGAAACAAATGTTCAGGAAAGAGTAATTTCACAAGGATGTTATCTATTATATATATATATATATATAATGTAAAGACCTTAAAAACCAAAATTGGGATGGAGTATATGTTAATGAAGTCAATGCAGCATATGATTCATTTATGAGGACATTCTCTGTGCTGTACGAAAAAAATTCCCTACCAAGACAAATGCTATTGACAAACCATGGATGACTAAAGGGTTAAGAAATGCCTGCAAAAATAAAAACTACTTATATAAATGTTACTTAAAAGCTGAAGATGGGTATAAGAAATATAAAAATAAATTAGTAGACATAATAAAAAAGCATAAAAAGGAATACTATGGTAAATTACTTAATAAGAATAGAAAAAAACATGAGAGCAACATGGAGAGTAATTAATAGTGTAATAAATAAACATAAAGAGAAACCAATTTTTCCAAATTATTTTGAGAAGGACAATGTAAGTGTTCATGATAATACTAAAATAGTGAACAGCTTTAATGACTTCTTTGTAAATGTGGACCCTAGTTTAACTGTTAACATTTCAAAAACAAAGGGTGACAATGCAGATAGAGGTTTGATTATGGACAATGTAAATAGCATCTTTCTTGGTGGGTCGAAAAGGAAGAAATACCGCATATTCTCAAAGGTTGTGCAAGCAAAGGATCAACTGACTGTGATGATTTAGACATGATACTAGTAAAGTACATCATTGAATCAGTTATTGATCATTTCACTTATATATGTAATCTGTCCTTTTCTACAGGAATTTTTCCTAATAATATGAAAACAGCGAAAGTAATTCCTCTTTATAAAAACGGGGATAAACATATATTTTCCAATTACAGACCAGTTTCCTTGCTTCCTCAATTTTCAAAAGTACTTGAGAAATTATTTGTAAATCGGTTGGATAAGTTCCTAGACAAATGTAACATTTTAAGCAATAGTCAGTATGGATTTCGAACTAGTCACTCTACTTCGATGGCAATCATAGAGCTAACAGAAGAATTATCCACTGCAATAGACAAGAAGGATTATTTTGTGAGCATTTTTGTGGATTTTAAAAAAGCCTTTGACACTATTGATCATACTATACTTCTTAAAAAAATGTGGAAAAAACGAAATTAGAGGGGTTGCACACAAATGGATCTCAAGCTATCTAGATAACAGAAAACAGTTTGTACAGATAAATGATTTTAAATCTGGATTATTAAATATAAGCTGTGGTGTGCCCCAGGGGTCGGTCCTTGGGCAAAAACTGTTTATACTGTATATCAATGTTATTGTTAATGTATCTAAGCTGTTAAATTGTATACTGTTTGCAGATGATACCACTATTTTCCTCTCTGGTAAAAATATAGAACAGGTGTTGAGTGTAGTTAAACAAGAATTTGAAAAAAAATAAAATTTGGCTTGATAGAAATAAATTATCACTAAACTTTGATAAAACATACTTTGTGATATTCAGTAATATTGTAGATGGTGTAGAAATTAGTTAGAGAGTTAGAGAAACAAAATTTTTGGGTGTCATGATTGATGAGAACTTGAGTTGGAAAACACATATTAACTATACAAAGAAAAAAATTATCAAAAAGTATTGCTCTACTTTTGTACATTTTATATTGTTCTATGATTGTTCCACATCTGACCTACTGTGTTGAAATATGGGTGAATGCATGCAAATCATTTTCTCATTCAGTTTTTATTTTTACAGAAGGATCATTGGTAGAAAGAATTATAGAGAGCATACAAATCCATTATTCCGTCAGTCAAAGTTGATGAAATTTCAGGAATTGGTTGACTACAGTATTCTCCAAATAATGTTTAAAGCTCATAAAAATGTATTGCCAATTAACATCCAGAAAAAAATTGAAAAAAGACAAAGTCATTATAACTTAAAAGGAACAGAGAAATTTAATAAACCGAGATTCAGAACTAAACTGAAGGAACATTGCATCTTTGAGAGAGGAGTCAGTTTATGGAACAAGGAAGAAACCAAAGAAGCAGGATCAAACATTATATTTTAAAAAACTGTCAAAACTATTATGATCCAGAAATATGACCTGGTTAAATGTATGTATTCACATGCATGTGCACATGTGACTGTGCGTGTTCATGTATGTATGTATGTATGTATGTTTATATGGGTTCATAGGTGTATACAGATATGTGTGTGTATTTGTTTGATGTTGAGTAGATGGCTGGTCAGCAGCCATCACTTAAACTTATTTTATGCTATTTTAAGGTTGTTGTTGTTGTTGTTGTTCTTTTTCCATTTCTTTTTTGCTTGGACACTTATTATAATTTCATCTGTAAAATGATTATTGAAAAAGGGGTAGACAGCATAAGTTCGCTTCTTTCTGCCCCCTTTCATTCAGCTTTTGCATTATTGTTTCTTTTTTGTTTTGTTTTAACTTTTGATGAATGAAATAAACTAAAAATATAATATGATATGATATAATATAATATAATAAAGATATTATCTAAATCATTTTGTTTAAACTGGAATGACATGTGTATGCTCGTAAACTCCTGAGTTCACCTGCTTAAAGTGCGGGTGTTGATTTCTCTTGTAAGGTTGGAGTCTCCAACACGAACCCTGACCATGGAGGCTCCCAGAGGGGTGGAAGTTAGTGCTGCTAAGGGGACGCTGACGATCAGCAGCAGAAAGGACCTACAGCTGGAGTCCACAGAGGGAGAGGTGAGCACTGGAATGGAAGAGCTCTTATCTTTGCTTTTGACATCGTAACTATATATGTTGTTGGTGGGACTGCACTGCAAGCGCATGCACACCATGTTGCTGTTGGATAAAAACTTCCTTTCAATGTCAAAATGGGGTACAGTGACCAAAAACCAACGTCTCATTTCTGTGACCAATGCTGTTACTTCTTAGGTGCAGAGGACTGTGGAAAAGTCTTGAGATTGTAATATTTCTATATATTTACTTCCATGAGGCCAGATTTTTTTTTTGTAATCTTTTAAAGTGGTCCTGAGAAATAGTTCTTCAGACTTTTAGGTCTTTCAAAGTTTTCTTTGGAGATTGGCTTTTTAAAATCACTGTCAGTGCAGTCCTTGTACTATGTTCTTGTTTCCTGATACCTAACTGACTACTTAGCAGCGAACAAACTTTTAAATCATATCGTTGGTTACTCGACACTTGGTTACTAGCAGCCTGTCACAAAGACATCATTTATTCACATTTCTTTAATTGCATTTATGAGTAATGCCAAAGTGAATACACTTTGATGAACAAAAACAATTGTATTTTTGCACCAACAAGGGGATTCCTGAAGAGCTATTGGATAAAAACTTGACACATCTTGACATTGTGTGCAGTGTGTCCTAAAATTTAAGGACAAAGGAAGCCGACGGACAGTATCTGAAAGTTAAAAAAATGGGATCAAAATCCATCAAATACCTGACACAGAATCTGAGAGATGCATCTGGGCCTGAATATTTATTATTCCCGGAAGCCTCATCTGGAATGGTCTCATTGGAAGAGTGGCTGTCAAGAAGCCGTTGTTAAGGAAGGGAAACAGAGCAAAAAGGCTGAGGTGTGCCAAATGGCACAAGAAGTGGACTTAAAAACAATGGCAACAGGTCTTGTGGAGGGACGAATCCTTCCCAGACCTTGGACGTCAACATTACCATCTTGACAGAGAACAGAACAAAAGGCAGCCAACACCCAAAGAAGAGCTTTGGGATGTCCTCCAAGAAGCCTTGAGAACTATTTCTGAAGACTACTTAAAGAAATGACAAGAAAGCTTGCATAAGAGGGTTCAGGCTGTGTTGAATAATAAAGCTGCTAATACCAAATGCTGACCATCAAACTCATTTAAATCGTAGACATTTACACAGTACTGAAGGTCGTGCGGTTTGTTTTTTGGATTAAGTGCCACACCGGACATGAACCCACCAGTATACTGGAGAGTGTGTAGTTCATTGTCTCCTTGTCTGCACCAATGATCCACAGACACTTAGTGGGAAGCTGCTAACCAACTATCACTCCAATACTGAGAGCCACATCAGATTTGCTGCCAAAAAATGAATTCAATTCTGTGTTCAAAGTAAAAATCTCTTTAACTACTTATAGTAACTCATCGGGTCAGTGCTGCTACGATATTTTACTCTACCTCTCACCCTGTATTTGCCGGTTTCTTCACATCATCTATCAGTTCCACTTGGTAATACATTACTCAGGGCACATCTGATAATCTGAATGCCTTCTACCATCCCACTGATGTTTTCTCTCTCCAGATACTTCTAGATGCAAACAGCATTCAGCTTGGAAGCCTCCCGCTTGGCACCTACACAGCATCTCCCAGCCAGGCCTTCCTGGAACAGGCCATGTACGAGGTGTGTGTTTGCCCCAGCGGCAAGATCTACCTCTCTCCCGCAGAGAGCAGTTCCTCCTGCCAGCTCATGAGCAACATCTGCCTGTGGAGCTGACCTGGAACCAGTGTCGGTGTGCAAGGACTCGTTAAGTATCTCCTCTGAGTCTGAGATGGGACTGAAAGGACTGGAATGGACTGGGAAGGAGATGACACTCAAAGTTTTCACTATCTGAGCTGTTAGTGTTCACATCAGGACAGAAGCTGCTGCCTGTGATAGGCCAATGGAGGTCAAGACTCCTCTGACAGCGTCTAATTTTGGCATCACAGCAGCCCTCTGAAATCAGGAACATGTACAGAACAATTTCCACTACTTCGTTAGAGTGACAGGACACAGCGTTTATTTTTCTACTGTCGACACGAAGTTACTGCTTTCAGAATTAACAAAAGATTTGGTGGCAAAATGTCAAACACAGGTGCCTTCAGCTTTAAATGACATCAGCTGTAATGGTAGGAAAATGATGTAAGCACAACACGAAACACATTCTGTCTGAAGATCCAGATACACATGTTCCATCAGTGATAGAGGTGGCTTTGTTTGAGATTAAACATCTTCTTATGTGGCACATATTGGATTTTACGTTTGTGGATGAAGAGCTGACAACATAAAAGTAATTTGTTTTGACAATTCAGGAGGAACATTTTCAGGACAGCTCCAAGGTAAGAGAAAACTCTCTTAGTGTTAGTCCAAGTGAGTCCAGTTGCTGTTCTGGGGCTTTTTGTCCGAACTGTGTTTTTTTTTTTTTTTTTTTTTGCTGGAACTAATTGATTTAAAGCTCCACATCATCTATCAAACAAATCTTGTTTAGTTTTTAGTGAACATGTTGTGTTTCACTTGAAGACATTCTAAAAAACAATAATAGCACTTTATAGACCTAGTGTCCATACTTATTCAATTTGCAATGTTTGATAGGCTGCTTGTGTATTTGTTCACGTTAAACGCCGCTCAGTGTGTGAACTGCACCTCTGCCTGAGGCGGCGGCCCGCTGTGGAGTCTGACATATGAGGCCGGCTCACCTTTTCACTCAAGCTGAGAGCGTGGCAGGCGGCCATGTTTCTGCAGGCCTGTTGGAGAGAGATACCCTGCTTTTACTCCACTTCCCCATCCTCCATCACAGGCCTCCGGCACAGTCGGTAAGAGCCCTGATTGTTTCTAACCACTTTGCTCCATGTACCTTGAAGGGAAACCTCACAGTCAAATTAAAAACTTTCCTCTGACCTGTAGAGATATATAGATTGTTTTGGTTTGAGTTGCTGAGTTTAAAGATGCTACAGCGATGCCTGCCTTCTCTCTGAATGTATTACTGCTCTGCATCGCAGATCTTTAACATGAGTGACTTCTGCTTATGATGACAGTATGGTCATACCTGTTGCAGATGAAATACAATTACACACAATCTAGACATTTTTTTAGGCTATCATAACCTGTCAATAGACCATTCTCAAAGAAAGCTTTTTAAACCATATTTCTGAACCTGCAAAGCGCTTTACATTGAGTTTCTCATTCACACTCATTCAGCATCTGTTTACACCATCTACAACATTATATACAGTGGGGTGCGAAAGTTTGGAGCAGCCTTGTTAATTTTCCTGATTTACCTTTATAAAGCATTGATTGTTTGGATAAAAAAAATTCCGTTAAATATATCATATAGGGGACAAACACAGTGATATTTGAGAAGGGAAATGAAGTTTATATGATTTACAGAAAGTGTGCAATAATTGTCTAAACAAAAGTAGGCAGGTGCATAAATTTGGGCACCAAAAAAAAAACTTAACTCAATATTTAGCAGATCCTCCTTCGCAGAAATAACAGCCTCTAAACGCTTCCTATAGCTTCTAATGAGAGTCTGGATTGTGGCTGAAGGTATTTTAGACCATTCTTCTTTACAAAACATCTCTAGTTCATTCAGGTTTGATGGTTTCCAAGCATGGACAGCTCTCTTTAAGTGACACCACAGATTTTCAATAATATTCAGGTCTGGGGACTGAGATGGCCATTCCAGAACATTGTACTTGTTCCTCTGCATGAATGCATTAGTAGATTTTGAGCAGTGTTTAGGGTCGTTGTCTTGTTGGAAGAGCCAGCCCCAGCGCAGCTTCAGCTTTGTCACTGATTCCTGGACATTGGTCTCCAGAATCTGCTGATATTGATTGGAATCCATGCGTCCCTCAACTTTAACAAGATTCCCAGTCCCTGTACTGGCCACACAGCCCCACAGCATGATGGAATCACCACCAAATTTTACTGTAGGTAGCAGGTGTTTTTCTTGGATTGCTGTGTTCTTTTTCCTCCATGCATAACGGCCCTTGTTATGCCCAAATAACTCTATTTTAGTTTCATCAGTCCACAGCACCTTATTCCAAAATGAAGCTGGCTTGTCCAAATGTGCTTTAGCATACCTCAAGCGGCTCTGTTTGTGATGTGGGCGGAGAAAAGGCTTCCTCCGCATCACTCTCCCATACAGCATCTCCTTGTGTAAAGTGCGCCAAATAGTTGAAAGATGCACAGTGACTCCATCAGCAGCAAGATCATGTTGTAGGTCTTTGGTGCTGGTCTGTGGGTTGACTCTGACTGTTCTCAACATCCTTCGCTTCTGTTTATTCGAGATTTTTCTTGGTCTGCCACTTCGAGCCTTGACTTGAACTGTGCCTGTGGTCTTCCATTTTCTCACAATGTTTCTCACAGTGGTGACTGAAAGCTGAAATCTCTGAGATAGCTTTCTGTATCCTTCCCCTAAACCATGACGGTGAGCAATCTTTGTTTTCAGGTCATTTGAAAGTTGTTTTTGAGACTCCCATGCTGCGACTCTTCAGAGAAGATGCAAAGAGGAGAAAAACTTACAATTGCCCCCCTTAAATACCCTTTCTCATAATTGGAGTCACCTGTGTATGGAGGTCAAGGGTCACTGAACTTACCAAACCAAATTTGAGTTCCAATAATTAGTTCTAAAGGTTTTGAAATCAATAAAATGACAACAGTGCCCAAATTTATGCACCTGCCTACTTTTGTTTAACCAATTATTGCACACTTTCTGTAAATCATATAACCTTCATTTCACTTCTCAAATATCCCTGTGTTTGAAATATATGATATATTTAACGGAATTTTTTTTATCCAAACAATCAATGCTTTATAAAGGTAAATCAGGAAAATTAACAAGGCTGCCCAAACTTTCGCACCCCACTGTATATGCAGCATTATTTTATTTACAATCAAACACTAATCAGCACACCGTGGGTAATGTGGGTTTTGCCCAAAGACATTTCAACACATCGACCAGCTGAGCCACAGCCGCAGTCATGGAAGACTGAATAGGGACAAAAAAGAAATAAATATCGGCATCTATTAAGCAGGTAAAGTGATTACTTGAGTTGTTTATAGTTAACTTCCTTTCAACGGACTAATTTTTGACATCTAAATGGGAGCCTTGTTGACACATATTGAACCAACGGACCAATAGGAGAGCCCCACTTTCCTGGAAACACAGTTCAAATAAAGTGACTGAAAGTGATTGCACGAGCCAGGTGGAAAGAGTTTTCATTACTCAAAAAGTAATGTGAATCGATACCATTTGCATCATTTAGCAAACACTCCGCTGAGTTTTAATTTTCTAAATTGAGGGCAAAAAAGGGAAGGTTTTGGAAAAAGCATTTAGACATATTAAACGGAGGAAAACCCCGTTTTGTCTTATTTTAGCCTCAAGAAGGGTGAGCAGCCTAAAACTGCAGCAGCGGCCTGAAACATGCAGTCACCTGGTATGTTACAAGATTTCCTTTTAATGCAGATGTGCCTCCTAAACAGGATATATGCTTCGGCATTTCAGCTGGCAGAGGATGGAGCATTATCACAGCTTTCCTCAGCTGCAGGCAGTCTGAACAGAAGTGGCCTGGGGAGAATGTTTAATTGCCGGGGTTAAGAACAGATTTTATCGTAGCTGCTGCTACACAGTCACAGCTGGGTGCATATTACATACTTTCTGGCTCTAATTAAGCTCAAAGTTGGTGTTAAAAACCAGAATGCTGTCTCAGGATCTACTGTAGCGCATGTCCAAGATGGATGTGGAATTGCTCCGTTGAAGAAGGTAGATGAACATTTTCCCTCAACAAGTACACAATTAACATAGAAGCACAGAGTTATGGGCGTGTTTCCCGAGACTTTCAGACTCTACAGGAGTGCCCGATCTTCAGATGGTGAACCAGAAGGCAGGTGGAAGGTGTTCTAGACTTAAGAAAATAATCTAAAACTACACCTGAATGCTTCCGACAGGCTCACCACCCGTGGGAGGGGCCATGGGGGTCGGGTGCAGTGTGAGCTGGGCAGCAGCCGAAGGCGGGGACCTTGGTGGTCTGATCCTCGGCTACTGAAGCTGGCTCTTGGGACGTGGAACGTCACCTCTCTGCTGGGGAAGGAGCCTGAGCTGGTGCGCGAGGCTGAGCGGTTCCGGCTAGATATAGTCGGACTCACCTCGACGCACGGCTTGGGCTCCGGAACCAGCGTCCTCGAGAGGGGTTGGACTCTCTTCCACTCTGGAGTTGCCCGCGGTGAGAGGCGTAAAGCAGGTGTAGGCATACTTATTGCCCCCCGGCTGTGCGCCTGTACATTGGGGTTCACCCCGGTAGACGAGAGGGTAGCCTCCCTCCGCCTTAGGGTGGGGGGACGGGTCCTGACTGTTGTTTGTGCTTATGCACCGAACGGCAGTTCAGAGTACCCACCCTTTTTGGAGTCCCTGGAGGAGGCACTGGAGAGTGCTCCTCCGGGAGACTCCCTCGTCCTGCTGGGAGACTTCAATGCTCACGTGGGCAATGACAGTTAGACCTGGAGGGGCGTGATTGGGAGGAACGGCCCCCCCGATCTGAATCAGAGTGGTGTTCTGTTATTGGACTTCTGTGCTCGTCACGGACTGTCCATAACGAACACCATGTTCAGGCATAAGGGTGTCCATATGTGCACTTGGCACCAGGACACCCTAGGCCGCAGCTCGATGATTGACTTTGTGGTCATATCGTCGGACTTGCGGCCGTATGTCCTGGACACTCGGGTGAAGAGAGGGGCGGAGCTGTCAACTGATCACCACCTGGTGGTGAGTTGGCTCCGCTGGTGGGGGAGGAAGCCGGTCAGACCTGGCAGGCCCAAACGTATTGTGAGGGTCTGTTGGGAACGGCTGGCGGAATCCCCTGTAAGGAGGAGTTTCAACTCCCACCTCCGGCAGAGCTTCAACCATGTCCCGGGGGAGGTGGGGGATATTGAGCCCGAATGGGCCATGTTCCGTGCCTCCATTGTTGAGGCGGCCGACCGGAGCTGTGGCCGTAAGGTGGTCGGTGCCTGTCGTGGCGGCAATCCCCGAACCTGCTGGTGGACCCCAGTGGTGAGGGAAGCCGTCAAGCTGAAGAAAGAGTCCTATCGGGCCTTTTTGGCCAGTGGGACTCTGGAAGCAGCTGATGGGTACCGACAGGCCAAGCGGAACGCAGCCTCGGCGGTTGCTGAGGCAAAAACTCGGGCTTGGGAGGAGTTTGGGGAGGCCATGGAGAACGACTTCCGGACGGCCTCGAGGAGATTCTGGTCCACCATCCGGCGGCTCAGGGGGGGGGAAGCGGTGCACCGTCAACACCGTGTATGGTGAGGGCGAGGCTCTGCTGACTTCAACTAGGGACGTTGTGAGTCGGTGGGGGGAATACTTCGAGGGCCTCCTCAATCCTACCGACACGCCTTCCGATGAGGAAGCAGAATTGGGGGGCTCGGACTTGGGGCCTCCCATTTCTGGGGCAGAGGTTGCCGAGGTGGTCAAAAAACTCCTCGGTGGCAAGGCCCCAGGGGCGGATGAGGTCTGTCCTGAGTTCCTCAAGGCTCTGGATGTTGTGGGGCTGTCTCGGTTGACACGCCTCTGCAGCATCGCGTGGACATCGGGGGCAGTGCCTCTGGACTGGCAGATCGGGGTGGTGGTCCCCCTCTTTAAAAAGGGGGACCGGAGGGTGTGTTCCAACTATAGGGGGATCACACTCCTCAGCCTCCCTGGTAAGGTCTTTTCGGGGATACTGGAGAGGAGGATCCGCCGGATAGTCGAATCTCAGATTCAGGAGGTGCAGTGTGGTTTTCGTCCTGGCCGTGGAACAGTGGACCAGCTCTATACCCTCCGCAGGATCCTGGAGGGAGCATGGGAGTTCGCCCAACCGGTCTACATGTGTTTTGTGGACTTGGAGAAGGCATTCGACCGTGTCCCTCGGGGACTCTTGTGGGGGGTGCTCCGGGAGTATGGAGTGCCGGACTCCTCGATATGGGCTGTTCGGTCTCTGTATGACCGGTGTCAGAGTTTGGTCCGCATTGCCGGCAGTAAGTCGGACATATTTCCTGTGAGGGTTGGACTCCGTCAGGGCTGCCCTTTGTCACCGATTCTGTTCATAATTTTTATGGACAGAATTTCTAGGCGCAGCCAGGGCATTGAGGGGGTCCGGTTTGGCGACCTCAGAATCGGGTCTCTGCTTTTTGCGGACGATTTGGTTCTGTTGGCGTCGTCAGGCCGTGACCTTCAGCTCTCACTGGAGCGGTTCGCAGCCGAGTGTGAAGCGGCTGGGATGACCATCAGCACCTCCAAATCTGAGACCATGGTCTTCGGCCGGAAAAGGGTGGAATGCTCTCTCCGGGTCGGGAACGAGATCCTTCCCCAAGTGGAGGAGTTCAAGTATCTCGGGGTCTTGTTCACGAGTGAGGGACAAATGGAGCAGGAGATTGACAGGCGGATCGGTGCGGCGTCTGCAGTGATGCGGGCTCTGCACCGGCCGGTCGTAGTGAAGAAGGAGCTGAGCCAGAAGGCGAAGCTCTCGATTTACCGGTCAATCTATGTTCCTACCCTCACCTATGGTCACGAGCTGTGGGTAGTGACCGAAAGAACGAGATCGCGAATACAAGCGGCCGAAATGAGTTTCCTCCGCAGGGTGTCTGGGCTCTCCCTTAGAGATAGGGTGAGAAGCTCGGTCATCCGGGAGGGGCTCGGAGTAGAACCGCTGCTCCTCCGCATCGAGAGGAGTCAGATGAGGTGGCTCGGGCATCTGGTGAGAATGCCTCCTGGACGCCTCCCCGGTGAGGTGTTCCGGCCCGTCCCACTGGGAGGAGGCCTCGGGGAAGACCCAGGACACGTTGGAGAGACTATGTCTCTCGGCTGGCCTGGGAACGCCTCGGGGTCCCCCCAGAAGAGCTGGAGGAAGTGGCCGGGGACAGGGACGTCTGGGTCTCTTTGCTCAAGCTGCTGCCCCCGCGACCCGATCCCCGGACCAGCGGAAGATAATGGATGGATGGATGGATAGGCCTGAATGTTTTTGACTTTTGCCCAAGATGCTCACTTTACATTTCTGATTTTCTCATTTTGCTAAATGTGCTCATTTTGGATTCAGTTTCATATCAGTGTTCAGCTCTTACAATGATTAACTTTGTGCTCATGAAAACAAAATTGAGTTCAAGTTTGTTTTCATGTGCCTCGTGGCTGTTGTCACCAAATGCAGCACCAGCCATTTTAGGATGCTGATGGTAGAATTGTTCTGAATACAGCTCTTCTCGCTTTCTCTCATTTTACTTGTGTAAAACGTTGTCAAATTAATGACCAAAAACTCAGTTTCAAATGGAACCTGTGTAAGGCAAAGTTGCTGTTTAACAGTTTCACATACTTAATGATAACGTTAATGTGACGTTGTTGCAGGTCCAGCAGAAGCTCTGCATGCGATGAGTCATACAGGCATGTTGATAAAATTCAGTGACATTTTAGACATTTGTGCTGTAACAGGAAGTGTCCTTTATTCAGGAATGATTTCTGACATCGGCCTATTTAGAATCCTCAGCCATCCAGTTTGTTACAGAGCCAATAATTTGCTCGTGCTGCCACCTACTGGCTTGTATATTTACAATCTGGTCGACTTGTAGAAAAAATAGATGGATTACAGAGTCCCAGAACTACTGCTTTGAGTTAGTTTGTTATATATTTATAGAGGTTTTATTTTTTAAATATGCAATATACACAATATTTCAAATTCAAGCACCTTAATATGAGCCAGATGGCAGGCGATGTCCCAAATGACTTGAATGTATATAGATTAAAAATTGAGTGCCGATTTGTGGTAAATATACAAAAAAGTTAAAGTGATGTAGTTAAAGATTGTTTAAACAATGAGGCAGGCAATGCAGAATATTAAAGTGTTCTTTAATCCTCAGATATGTAACATATTACATGGTTAATGAGGGCATGCGGAAAAAATATACCACCTCAAAAATCAACCACTGATGACAAGAGGAGAATTTAAAAGGCATTATTAAAATGAACCATAAGCAATCTGACAGTATTGCGTGTACATTTTAAATTGAACGCAGTTTCAAGAAGCATTCGTGATGAAACAGGATCAAATTAATTTGTATTCAAACTATAGTCAAACACACCTGAACATACTGAATGTAGATAATTAAGAAGCAGGACATTTGAGTGATGTAATTATATGTAAATAAAGGTCACGGTAACTTAAACCAGTAATAATAATAATGCGTCCTGCCTGGAAGATGGAAACCATAAAAACAATTACCTTCACTGTACTATTTTATCATAGCTGATGCAATACTGGAAAGAGGTGACGGGTTCCAATTCAGTAATAAAACACATAATCCGAAATATAAAGTGAACACGTACTTGGCATAACAACTTTGTCCTGTGTACCAACATTAAAAAACACTTTACCAACAGAAAACTCCTCCACTTGAGTATCCGTCAAGCTTTAGAAACCTTCAGGTTTTTGTTAACACTTGGAATCAAATACCTCAAATAACACCTAAGTTTGAACTTTTGGTTAAAAGAAATACACTGAAGATTGTACGTTTGGATCAACATGAGCTAAATTTCTATAGTCCAACAACAGCATAGATGTAATTTGAGCCTTAGAAGTCTGTAGATATCATTGATTAGTTTGTAGTGAACACCAAGTTATGCTGTTTTTAATTGAAGACGACAATAAGACTACGGCAGCTTAAAGGCACCCGGTCTCCTGTCAGTAGTCGTCTCTGTGATCCGGCACTGGTTTGTAAGGACGAAAAGGCCTTTGGCTTCCAGCTGCATTTTGCCTGTAGTCAAAGGGCGACATGTAAAATCCAACTCTCAGTCCTGAGGAACACTTCAGGAAGCTATAAATGTAGACTCATCTGCAGGTCAGAGCCACACTAATGTGACTGTTTTTAAATAATTAAAAAGTAATAATTAAGCCAATAAACCTAATTCTATGTCTGGGGTAAAAGCACTAACCTGAGATTCTCATCCTGCAGGTCATCTGCTCTGAGGGCGGACCTGGAGATGCCCATGCCTGGAGGAATCCTGTCTGGGTACCGCACAGCAATTTTGTTGCCATTCAGGTCCCAACCCTGTGAAGAACATGAGTTTACTGGAAGAGTAACAAGAAAAACGACTGACAGACAACCAGAAAGCTGATGTAGGAAACATTTTGAATACTACAGTGGCTTGCAAAAGTATTTTTTATCCATTCGTCCAAGCAAAACTGCTCCAGCTGCTTGAAGTTGGATGGGTTCTGCTGGTGTACAGCAGATGTCGCATATTTCATGATAAAACTCAGCCCCCCTTTCTACGTACCAGCAGGTTATAAACCGTTGGAAAGCTTAAGTCCCTGAGATCCGATTTCAGGACACGATCACGACTGTAGACACAGTAAACACTGACGTCAAACCCGTCGCAAATACAACTAATTATGCAACTCACAGATGCATAATTAGCCACAAGAAGCCTCACAGTATTCCAAGAACAGATACAACTCCAACAATAATGCTCCTTTTACATTGGCATGGGTCCAGTTAAAGTACTCCAGTAAAATAGTTATAAGTCCATGAAGACACAGTCTGCGGCTGCAAACTTTCATCATTTCCGTCAGACCATGCCTCTCCTAAAAATGGTTCAAGAACAGCTCTGAATTTACTTTGGGTATGCTTTTTTTAGGCGGTTAAACCACTCGAGTGTTGTTTTAGCAGAATGCTTCAGGTCATTGTCCTGCTGGAAGATGAACCGTCTCAAATCTGTGGAAGACTGAGACAGGTTTTCCTCAAGAATTTCCATGCATTTACCTCCATCCGTTTCAAGCTGCTATTCTGGTCCCCTTCAGTGCAAAACATCCACACAGCAAGATGCTGCCACCACTGTGCTCGACTGTGTGGATGGTGTCCTTCAGGTGATGAGGTGTTGGGTAGCATTTTATTCTCTTCTAACCAGAGGACCATCTTCCTTCTTCATGCATTTTGACTTTCTTCCAATCATCTGTAAGCCACAGCTTTACTCTGGTAAAACCCAGCTCTGTGGCGTCTATGGCTTAAAGACTCAGTCTGATTCTTCGTGGACAGCCCTCACTAGGCAGGTTTGTGGTGCAATATTCTTTCCATTTTGTGTTGACGGATTAAATGGTGCTCAGAGGGATTATTAAAGTTTAATTTCTCTTTTTTATTACCCCATTCTGCTTGTCCCTGACCCGTTTGAAGGTCTTTCAGAACAGGTGTTTATGTACTGTGATCATGTGACACTTGGATTGCACACAGATGGACCTTAGTGAAACATCTATGCGAGTTCTGAAGGTACTTTGTAGCACCAGATCCTATTTAGGGTCTTACCCAAAAATAATATACATACTGTATATGTATGAACACTTTTGCAAGCCACTGTAGATCATTACTATACTTTATACACTGTCCAATCTGTCAAATGTGCCACATGCACTGTGGCCGCTTTCACAGGCATGTCTGAATGAAGGGTGAGGAACATTGATGGAAAATGTGTGAATGATTGAATGCTATCACTCATTCATGCCACATACCACATGTGTGAACAGGATTAAAGTCTCTACAGAGGAGCACTATTGACTCATTTTGCCCAGTTCAAGGTTGGAAATTGAAAATGGACCAAGTGTTCCAGATTAATGGGCATGTGTCTGGAAAGACAAACTACTTCATGATGCAATTTATCTTAAATTCTATCTGGTTTAATATCTTGTTTTTCCAGTCACACAACTCATAGCACTGACTCCAGGTAGTAAAAGACAGACAACCTGGTGAACCTGTAGCATTAAAAAACCTAATAAAAGGACTACCTTTCATGTACATAATCAGTATAATATAACAAAAGATAAAGCCACAGTCCCTCAGTAAATCCCTCAATCGTCCTAATTTAGATTGTACTTACATGGAAGCGTCTGATTGCTTCATCACAGTCCTCTTTTTTTGTAAAGTTGACAAAGGCACAACGTTTGTAATGCAGAACCTTCACACTATAGACGACCCCAACCCTGAACGAGAGGAACGTGTGAATTACAATAAAACTCAAGCATCTTACCACAGCTTAGTCTTTACTTAGTCAATTTGTGTTCAGCTGAGCTGAAATTAACTTTAATTAAAAAAAAAAACATTCTTACTTGGTAAACAGGTCGGTGACTGTGGCATCAGTTACTGGGTTATTCAAGTTTCCCACCCACACTGGAAACAACTCCCTAAAAGAAAAGAAAACACCATATTTACAGGGTTAAAAAGAAAATTATGGTGCGTATACTTCCTTATTAAACATTTTCTGGGTACTTAAATGTTTTCCATTACAGAAACTGATCCGGGATCATCTTTTTTCTAATTAACCTTTGTTAATACCATATCAGATTCTCTGTAATTGAAACATTGATATATTTCCAGACAGTATTTGAAAGGTCCACAGTTTTCTGAGCCAGAATCGTAAAAAACCCACATTTTCATCAGAAATGTGCACTGATGTGAGGTTTCTGCAGTCTGAAAGGGAAACCAGGTGGGTACCTTGTAAAAGTACAAATTCCAGTCTGACCCTCCAGATAATATTTACTACTAATTCTTTCTCTTTTAATCAAAAATGAAACTAAAGACTTTCTAATTAATGACCCTGCAAAGTCAGTAAATAAATACTCACAGTGATGGTCTGTTATCACCGTAGTTCATCTTCATAAGAAAAGGCTTTGATTGACTCTGGACGTTGGCTATATTCTGGACTGAGCCTAAAGGTTTGTTCATAAGTGGATTTTTAGGTGCGTTGTGGGACTCAGCAAAATCAACAATTGCAGGGTTTGTATTGGCTGAGAGGATCGGCGAGACTCCGGTGACATTCGCTACTTGAGCTGGCGGGAGAGTGCCATTTAAAACAGCTCCTAGAACACAAAAACCAGCTATTAGTTGCTATTTGACTCAAAACATATTCAAATGTCGCTTCCAAGCAAATTGCCAAAAGCCAGCTGAATACAGCAGCTTTTCAATATGACCCTCACCTGGCTGGCGTTGGTGTAATTTAAATAGCACATCTATGGCCTTCTCTATAGTCCCGTGAATAATTAAAGCATTGGAGCTTTCCTCCGATGTGAAACCATATTGCTGAGGAAAAAACAGAATGACAGGTTTATAATTATAACTGTTCTGTCCTCATGAACTATGCAGTGATTCTAATCTGACAACAACTTTTCTTGTACGATACAAAAAAATGAAGCCACAGAAATGTTACCGTTACACACCATGAGCTGAAATATCTGCACCCGCATGAGTTCCTGAGCAGCTTCTGCATACGAACTCTCCAGTTTGAGGACTTCCCTGAAGGCCCGGGCAGCCTCTTCATACCTCTGAAACGGAAGAAGCAAACTTTTTTTCACCACCGACTTTGAACTGAAATCTTTGCAGCCCCAAGTGTGCATTTTGTCATCTCTCAATAATAAATGTCACATTTTGTCCATCAAGTTTACACACAGACTCAGAAGCCTTCTGTTGCCATTTTGTTTTAAGAACCGATTAGGTTTCCTGCCTTTGTCTAAAGCCTAGTGGGAGTGGTTTGGCAGTTTGAAGCCACTGGTTCTCGTAAACTGGTGGCAGTCTTTCTTAAAATGGCAGGGTGTCAAACTCTACATCTGAAAACAATGATTCCATAGCTCTTCTCCAATGGTAAAAAAAAAAATTCTCATTCCAGATGATCGGATGGACCCAGTGTTTACTTTTTGACCACAAAATCATCCTCACAGCTCGATGGCTCTATTTTGCACTGACTGTGAATATCTGCAACAGATTAATAATAAAAATGCATCTGACGCTATGCAAACTGTGTGTGAACAGTTTATTTCAGATCATGAATTTAAAAAAGCAAGATTCATCAAGTGTCCTGTGATCTATGTTTACTGCAACAGGTTGTCAATACATGTAAATAATGGGAGCAATCAGTGGTGCCAAAGGGAGCAAAGTCTGAGTAAGCCAACCTGTAAATAAACAGCTGATGACAAAGGGATTTCTTCAGATGTCGCTTCTTCACTTTTACAACCACTGATTAACAATTAATCATAGGACTCTAATCTTGGCTCATGAGCTCAGAATCACAGTTCAAAATAAACTGAGGAGGCATGATTACCAGTAAAAAAGGTTAAAGAGATGACTATGAGTTCAAGTGAGTCAGCGGACGCCTGATTTCTGAAAACTGGAGGGTAGACCATTTACCTTTAGACCTGCCAGAGCTCTGCCTCTCCTAAAAAGACCTTTAACCCAGCCTGGACATATGCCGAGAGACAGCTCTGCGTCGGTCAGCGCCTTGTCGTATTCTCGCAACTTTTCAAAACAAAAGGAACGATTGCCAAACAGCCTGTGACAGAAAGAGAGTTTGAACACCACATTAAAAAAAGTCAGTAGCTGTGAGCAGAGATTGGTAATAAAGGGGGAAGGGACATGCTCTTACTTATATTCTGTTGGGTTGTATTTAATCGCATTTGTGAAATACTTCACAGCCATATTATAGTCGCCATCACTGGCAAAATTATTTCCAATATCTAGAAAGAAAAAAAAGCAGGAACTTGAGTTAGAATTAAACTCTCACTGATAAAGAGGACTTAAACATACATAAACTGACAATGAATGTGCACACGGGCTAAACTTACTTGCAAGCTCAGTACTTATCTTTACATTATCTTCGAAGCTGAGGCTGCTGGGGGCGACAGAATCCTGTTTAAACAGCAAGAGAAGCAAATTGGTGAACATATATGTAAAACAATACAAATTTTTTTATCTATTTAAAATCCAACTTGTATGTAGGACATCTGACCTTCTTCTGAGCCTCCTTTTCAACCTCCTGGTCTTCCTTTGACTTGTTGGGAACATTTTTACGTCCTTTGTCGGGGATCTTCTTTTTCTCCTTCCTCTCAGCGTTGGACTTCTCCTCTAGTTTACGCCTGGCAATAAGAGCAGCTTTGCTCACAAAAGTACTCGTCATATCCAGTTCCTTGAGAAAAATAGATGGACGGACTCGTTACTTTACACTGTAAATGGTACATGCGCCAACTAGATTCAATAAAACGAGGACACCAAAATATTTCCTCCACACCAACAGGAATAATTTATCGACTGCTAGTTTCTGCATTATTATGAGCAACAAATGTAGGATGATAAGTTATTTAGAACAGAAATGTGCTTTATGTGGTTCGGACCACTGGTACCTCTGAGTCAGTGGAGTCATTCTTGGTGTCGGCATCTTCTTCACTGGATTCTAGGTCACTGCTGTCGCTGTCTGTATCTTTAGCTGCAGCCGACAGTTTCACACTGGAATTGGTGCCGTCTCTTTTTTTATCATTACCTGGTTTACTCTCCTCCGTTTTAGATCGTTGAGCATCATCTTTCCCCTGAAGAGCAAAGCACACAGCCTTGTCTGAGTTAGTGTGCAGCTAGTGGCACTCTTTTAAAAGATATTGGGCATATTCTTATCACCTCTTCATTTGTTTCAGGGTTTTGTTTTTTCTTCTCCATTTCTTTCCTTTCCTTCTGTTTCTGTTCAACAAGAAGAAATGCAACGATGCTTAATAACCACAAGCTGCTGTTTAGTCATTTCTGAAGAGCTCATGCCCCAGAATGCAGTACTTACCTGTTTCTTCAGCCGCTTTTTCTCAGCTTTTTCTTTGTTTGTCTTCGCTTCTTGTAATAATCTGGCTTTTCTTTCAGTATCCTACAAGTGCAAAACCAAACATCACACAAATTGAAATGACTTCTTATCAACATGAAATATTTGACTTCAACAAGAAAAGGAGAAGTAAACTTACACTCTCCTTAACCTGAACTTTTCCAAAGGGTGGGCAGGAAGAGTCACGGGCTGATGTATAGTAATGCAGAGGAGCCTGATAATCAGAGCTGGATGACCTCATTTGGTTCTCTCTTAATCCTTCATTGTTACCTGAGTATCCATTGAAACTGTTATGAATGTGTGTCCAACTCTCATAATCATCAACATCTAGTTGTTGTTGTTTTTTTTAACACATTTTGCTAATAGAAACAAGCATGAGACAAATATGCATGAGACGGTTGTAATATGCGATATCTCCTTACCAAGCAGGCCGCATTGAATGATCCTTTGCATATAAGGCTGACGCTCAAACATTCCCACAACTCTTTGCTAAACCGGAGAGAGAAAAAGGTGTGAATGGCAGTCCCAAATCGTTCCTTAAAACCATCAGATTAGCTTACCATCTTCAGTCTTGAAACTTTTCCACAGACGACCAACATTCAAGTTCCAGTAAAGACTGACACAAAATGATAAAAAAAAAAAGGAGCAAGATATCTGGTATGTTCCCAAGGCTGTCTGAAGCTGCGTCCTTGAGCTGCAGTGAGATTACAGAGACTGAACCAGCATATCTTTGTTTCACTTTCCTTTACCCAGAACAAACTGAGTCACCGAATCTACTTCAGCAGATAAGTTTCATTCGTTGCACCGGCACATAAACACACATAATAAACACTAATCTGAAGGTTTCATCCAATTTGGAGAATATTTCCACATTCAACTTATTAAATCCTTTCAAAAGTAGCCTGTAACAGATATAATCAGCTACCCACAGGATGCCAACATTAGCTAATGTTGAGTAGGGTGTGGGTTGAGTGTTTTACACAAATTGAGCCTTTCAGTTAGCCTCGACTGTGACTATCTTATCTTGTTAATGTACTGAGAATTAACACAGAAACCACAAACACCTGTGTTAAGAGGTGGCAGCTGGAATAAGGCAGCACTGATGCAGTTAAAGCAATGATTGCATAAGCCAGTGTGAACTCACAGCGTAAAGACAATCTGGCAACCGTTTTATGCTGTTTCACATCAATTCTGGGGAAACAGACTGAAAGAAAACAAAAGTATTTAGCCAATTCTTCACTGAAGTAAAAACACCAACACTTCTATTCTATAACTTTATTCTCTTAAAGTTACTAAACTGGTCCATCTGACTGATTGATCATTTATGACATAAGATTATCAACAAGGAATCATCAGTGTACACCCAGCAAGTCCGAATTACTTCAACGATAGTTTTATACGCATTTATATATATATAGATAGATAGAACTTTATTGATTTAAATTAAGGCTCCAGCCGCAGTGCAGCACCATAAAAAAAACACCATATAAACAATATATAAAGGAGACAGTGGATTTAGACATCTGACATGTGACTGTGAATACACATTTCTTTAAAACATATGTGGTGTATGAGGGATGGTTGCCTTTAGACAGCTGATGTGTAAATGGTACAGGGAGAACACTGCTGACACAGACTTGGTCAAACACAGGAATAATATCTTATTGCCAGCCAGGTCCGTATCAGAATTACAGATTGATGAATCAAAATCTGGAGAGATCTTCACAGCCCCAAAGTGCGTGCAATTTCTCCCTCACTGCGAGTGGAGTAGGGTAAAATCTTCCCATATTTGGTACCCCTGAAGATGCTGCGTGTCCCCGTCAACAGGCACATAGCCAGAAAATAATGTATACATATCTGGTGGGTCTCCACTAACTGATGAATGTGTTTTTCTTAACATCGTCTCAGCTGCAACGCTGTTCCGCTTTAAGAGAAACAGCTGCGTACATAAGACGCTCCTGAAAGACGGACATAAACAGTGCATGCACGGTTTAAAATGTTTCCAGTAAGCGAAGGTTAGTCGGATGAGTACAACATTAGCTTGTCTTACGTGATGCATGACAGCTGCTGGTCGGTTTTGAGATGGTTAACAACGTTGACAGTAGTGCAGTGCCCGTGTTAGCTACAAACTTATGTGAGTTTTTACTTACTTAAACATCTGTTAGAGATTACTTACGATCATACGGATGTCCGTTAACTCTGGAAAATAAGAAGGGAAACCAACAGTGTAAACCCCATTTGTTCAAAAAGGGTAAGGACGTGATTCATCAGCATTCAGCCATAACAACTAGAACGAGCGAGCTAGCTAGCTAGTTAGTTAGCCAGAATAAATACGAACTTTTTTAATAACGACAAATTAACATTTTCTTACCCGTTTCGTCTTTAAATACCTGCATGTTTACTAATACACGCCCAGTCTCGGCGTCTTATACTGTTTAATTAAATTTAATAACGCCACATGCTGCATTTATAATACTAAATTTAGCAGCTGTTTACTTGAAATGCGTTCGCGTTTCCGCGCGCTCTCAACTACTCACGGCTCTACGTAGGAAGTGGAGCCAGCAGGCGGGACTTGCAATCTAATACACGCATGCGCAATGTGGCCCTACTCCCGGAATATGCAGAGCCGTATATAGAGATGTACGGCTCTGGGAATATGTACACATTGATGTCCCCTGCTGGTAAATAACAATAAAATACCTTCTTGTAAATCCATAATTATTAAGCTTTTATCTTCTCATCAGCAAATACTGAACATTTTTTGCACCTATGAGCCGTCATTTTAAATTTTATCTAGGGTGTTTTTATGTGTAAACACTAAGTGTGCAAATAAGAAACACATTTACAAAAAATTTTGCACATCTCGTTCTCAATTCTTGGCACAAAACTACATTTTTGGTCTTTCAAAAATATTCACGAACCCATCTTTATCTGTTCATGATCAACTGTCTTTGCCTCACAGACGCTGTATTGTCTTCCCTTGTACAAAATCTGAGAGGGACCCACACTTTTTTGGTGGATTCAAGTCAGGTCAAAAGTGGGACCAGTCATCTTTGTGGGCTTTCCTGGTTGCCAACCTGTGGATTACTGGAATGCATGATGGACCTGTCCTGCATAAAGATTACAGCCCTATTTGATTATTCCCCACTTCTTGACAAAGTAGAGTCTGTTTAGAGAGCTGCATGAGGTTTGGGAGTTGATTTTTAGTCCATTTTTAACCCTAAAAGGTCCACCTAGCTCATCCTTACAGATAACAGCCTATAATTGTGGTCCTCCTCCATGCTACTGACACCGGAATTTCAGTGGTGCTCTTTAACTGTTTAGCGATCCTGAAAAAGGTCCATCCATCAGCACCATAATGTTGATGTTTCAGCTTCTGAATCTTTTTTCTCCTTCTGTTCTTGCTTGGCATCTTGAAACTGAGCGATATGTAGATTGCAGTTCTGGAACATGGTGGCACAGGAGGCAAATGGAGCGATAAAGGATCAATTAAATCATGTTGAACATATTTGAATTAAACAAGAGGCACACAAAAGTTTTTCACATAAAAATTTAATGCACCATTCAGTTAATTAAATCTGTACACACACCCAGAAGTCACATTCTGAGTAATTTAAGGATCATAATACCCCGTAGTTTTAAACAACTACAGGTGAAGCCATTATTAGAAATAGGAAACATCACCAGTAAATTTCCTTCATAATTGAGGGAACGTTTAACTGGAATTGTTCACTTAAAAAAAAAAAAAGAAATCTAAATGGAAACATTTCTTAAAACAACCAAAATCATGATATAAATATCTGCGTTTTTCATCAAAATGAGTCAGGCTTGCTTTCACACCAGCTTATTACTGTATTAAAAACTGTAAGTGCCTCCCTTACAGTGTATCTGATTTGGGTCAGATAATGAGAAATAACCTGGCCTCATCTCTTTATTATTGACTTTTAAAGGTTAAAACCCTGAGATAAACTTTTAAAAAGGATAATCAGTAACCACATTTAAAATAAGAAAAAGCAACAAAAGCCTTTCATCTTAGCCAAGAGTTTGGCCAAATGTACCGTTGGTTCACACTGTGGGAACTGTTATTCTACAACCCGTCCATGGCGAATGGAAAAGGCAATGAGCCTGTGGTAGGTTGAGATGAGGATGATCACAGCTCCTACCACCATGCTACAGATGAGACTGAAGGCCCAGCGAGGTCCTAGGAGGGTGTAGACGTGGGAGACAAAGACGGGGCCCAGTGTCCGCGCCCCGCTCCCCGAGGCCGTCAACCAGCCCATGTACACGCCCTGAGTGGAAGACGCATCATTATAGGAGCTCTTTTGAGCACAGAAATGTGGAGGCACATTCAAAAGTGGTTCAAAGCACCCCGATCCACTACTTCTTACAAAAGAATACACTTACCTGAGGTGTAGGCCCAAGGATTTTGGAATATAGTGTGTAAGACATGACATTGCAGGCTGGGTATCCCACCCCAATAAGGATGTCAGATGAGATATACTGTGCAAGGTGAATGGCGGGGGTATACTGACACCAGGTCTGTTCATAAGGGCAACCCGTGGGCTCCAAAGTGCCGTTGGTGGCGACTGTGGCTGCAAACATCCGACTGACCAATGAGTTGTTTTTCAGATCTGCATGTTGACACGAAAAGAAAGAACGTGACCACAAATGCAAAAGAAATACTTAAAAAAAAAAAAAAGATTCAGGCAATTGTTATTCAGGTTATGACAATTAATCACAGTGATCAACAGGTGAGCCGACCACTCTGTGCAATCAAATCAACCAATACCTGCCCACTGGATTTTAGGGTAATGATTTCCCCATGGAAGCAGAATGAGGAAGCCACAGAATGCAATAAAAAAGCCTACAAGCAGCACTGGACGATCCCCAAACCTGGAAAAAAAAAAAAAAAAAAATGAAGTCTTCTTGATAAACCAAATTCAGAAAAGCTGAAATATATTTTAAATCCACAATACCATGAGGTAAGCTACCTGTGAGCGGCTACTTTCACAACCACAAACACCAGGATGGACTCAAATCCAATGCCGCACATAATAATGCCGTTGTATAGCACAGCTTCTCTCCTTGTCCAGGCAAACATGTCCATTGACAAGGGGGTGGAAATTCTGAGGGAAAACATTCGGTTAGAACTTTAGACACGGAGGCAGAGCGAGTGCCTGTTACTTTATGACTCAACTGCTGTAGTTTGTGTTGGAGCAAATACCTACGTTTCAAAGACAGCAAAGATAAACATGACGATGAAGAACAAGATGTTGGAAGTCAGCACAGCCATCTGATCGATGCTTTCTGCACTTTCTTCGATAATAGCGACTCCATCTGCGCCAAAGAGGAGAGCCGGATTAACAACAGCAGCAAAAAGAGATCAGATTCATCATACATCTCATCTGTCAATGCCATAACAATATCTGCACTCATGCTTGACGTGCTGCAGTTATTTCCTAAACAACAGGGCCATCGCCAAGAGAAATGAACCACTGCAGTGCTGGAATCTCAAATTTAATTCCAACTACTCCAGCAATGTCGCTCCACAAGTTCTTGGATATCAAAATGATCTGAAACCCTCAGCCTGCTGATCTCAGACACTTAAATATTTAGGCTCAAACAGTGATGAGACAGTGTCCACGTTTCTTGTTGCTTTTCTTTGTAGTTTACCATACGCACATGACCCCCTGTGAAAGTCCTGACCAGAAAAGTAGGGCGTACATACCTTCAGAGGTGTAGTTGATAGCTCGGACATGCTTCCCATCTTCGTCCACATGATGTTCTCTGATGGCAGAAAAAGACAAAGAGGATAAAGGACAAGTTCGCAACTCCTTAAATAGCTGATCAGGTGCTCATCTGAACAATGAAACAGGTTGTCATGTACAGTCTTTCCTCGTTTAGCTGCTGTGGAGGAAAAATAAACCAATTAAGAAGCGACACTGAGGCAGCAGATTACCATAAAATAACAGTTACATTGAAAGGACACTCAAAAGAGATCTTTTACTTCCCGATACGAGTGGAGAACAATGATTGTCTCTTGTTTAGTTTTCCATATGTGCCCCATTTTTTTAGTGAAGAAAACATGACTGCTCATTTTTCCATCTGCTTGTTTTTATTAATTCGTCAACAGTGTTGCGGTTTTATGATTTAACCCAACTATTGTCTGATATTAATACCAATCCCGTTAATTCCAGGTAACATTGTCTTTTCAGTGTTTTCAGACAATCTGATCTGTTCGGAAAGAAGTTTGTCACAATTTGTTGTTCCTAAATCAGCTCGACTGCAGATCTCAGACAGACATAATGATAAAACTAACCATCCAATAAGGCAGAATTAAGACATTCAAGACACTGCATGTGCCGACAAAAGAGTAGCAAAGTTCATTGATCTCTAACTGGTTCACTGGAGCATGCGGTGATGTAATCTCAATTTGCTGTGCTCAAATTTCGAAATCCACAGAAGCCCGAGGAGACACGTCGAGTGTTTGTGCACTCACTTTAACACCAAGAGAACAAGCAGGATGTTGATGAGTCCAAACACTGCAGCCAGTAAAGCTGGTGTCGTGTACATGTTGAGATGCAGGTCTATGAAGTTCACCGTCACACCTTGCTCACCGATGAATGACAGACACGCCTGCAGAGCTGATGAGTGCGTGAAAAGACATGAAAAGGTTCAAAATTAAATCCACTGTGTTGTTTTTCATGCTCTTCATTACACTTCCAGGACTACTCTGTGTTCTGGTTGGGATTACATCGTGTACCTGGTCCCAGGATGAAACCCAGTGCCTGACAGGCACTCATGTTAGCCATGGCACCGGTCCTCTCCTTCAGTGATGTAGCCCCAGCAACATAAGATCTCACCACGGCAACATTACCTGTCATGAAATGATCCAAAAACTTAAATCCAAAAACAATTATTAACCGATGGTGTAAGACTTTAAAATAATCTTAGAAACAGGATATATTCAGGCTCTCACAAATCACCTGCTCCGAAGCCCACAAAGACTCTGGACATGAGCAAGTGGTACTTGTTATTGGTCTTGGGCAGGTATGCATAGGCATAGTAGATATTAGCAGACAGGTTGATGAAAATGGAGCACACGAGTGGCTCCCTGCGTAGCCGGTGATTAGACCACAAGCCAAAAATAGGCGAGGCCACCATCTGACCCAGACTGTAGGCCGCTACCATCCATCCCAGGAAGCTGGCGTCAGCACTACTGTCGATCTGGAAGAAACACAGCGGGTACAAGCATGAGCACTGGATCAACATGTAGAACGACCGAAAGCTTTGTTAATTTTTATCCGCAATTTCAATTTTTAACCAATATGCAAATGAGGCCCCAGACTTCCACGTATACCAAAGTTTAAGTTTAGAGGTACTTCTCACGCACAGCAGTAATTCTGTAAATCCAAAATCAAATCCCCAAAATATTCCACTTACCTCCTCTTTGCCCTTCCAAAGTTGCTTTTAAACAGTACTTTGTTTGAATAAATATACTCAGAGAAAGGCAAGAGATGCATACCTTTTGCAAATAGGGCCATAGTGATGTGATGACTATGGTGAAACCTGAAAGGACACAGAGCTGATATTAAAACACACCGTCAAAGATCCTGCAAACGTTTTAAGTTAAAAAAAAAAAAAAAAAAAACTACTGGAAGTGATTCAGTCTCTTTAAAAGAAGCTGCTGGTTTGAGGCCGATTTAATAATTCATCCAGTTAGCAGTAATTCAGTATTACTGCTCACTTCTTTTGCGTAAATTTGGATTCTAACTAACATTTTAAAAGGACACATATGTAAAAGCAACTCTTTGTTCTGCAAGAAGATATAAATAACCATTTTTATCTCCAATAAATTCTCCACATGCCTTAAAAGCACCTCCTGTTAGTTGTGGGAATCTCTAGGCACACCATGATTTGATTCAGTTACTATTCAGATGTCTGCAATGTGACAATAAAATGGGATTATTGATGCATCTTTTCACAATCTAGAACCTCTTTTCTCTCACTATGCGACTACTTGGTATGATTTCTGATTAATTTATTTCCAAAAGAAGTCAGCTTATTCTGAGTTGCTAACGAAACATGACAGAAATCTAACCAACATTCTCCTGTATAAATCATAATGAGAAACTACCTGCATCATCTGTGATAAAGAGTGCAGTTACAGAGAGATAAGATTGCTTCCATATGCTAGCTTTTGATTGAGAGGACGCCTGTCGGATTTCTTAACAAGCCATCTCGTGCATGCTACAGAATCCCCAGGTACTTCACATACGCTTCTTCAATTAACACATGGAAAACCGATTCTTGACATTTGTGAATCGATTCACAAGCATGGAAGGGTTCATTTTGCCCTCCATACCTCATGCTGGGCTTCTCTCCTGGCATCAGCTCTTTCCTGATGGTTCCACCATTTATTACAATTATTTTATTTCTTAATTGAATGCAAGTGCTTTCCCCTCTCTTTACTGACCACATCCTTCTCTGACCACATTAACACGGTTTTCACTTCAACTTTCGATATGATTGAAATTGAGCTATTCCTGGCTTTGCGTCATAACTGCATATCCTCTTCTACATGTTGTTGTTCCCCCTATCCATACAAACATTGTAAAGATATAATGATTTAGCAGGACTTCCATTTGTTCTGACTTGCATGTTCAAAGCTTTTCTGTGCTTAACTTCTCAGACAATCCTCTGAGACTCCTTCAGTGAGTTGGACTTTCTTTATGTTTAATTTTACTCGCTGGCAAACTCTTATTACACTTTCCACATCAAGTCGTTGGAGTAGACTGTTGTTACAGCACAAACAATAGGAAATAATGGGCAACATAGCACAGTGGTGTGGTAGTCGAGGTGTGTCTGATAGGGCCAGAAGTCATTAATGTCCTCACCTACACTGCTGAGGAACATGGTGAAGTACATGACTCGGATGGACCTCCACCGGCTTTTGTAGTCCTCATCCTGGGAGTCACCACTACTACTGGTGGATATAGTTTGATAAACATGACAGGCGGGCATAAAAGTTAACTGATGTGACACAACAGCTGAAAACACAACACAGGGAGGAAAAACCGGTGCCTCCACAAACTGTAAATTGTGCATTCTCACAACTCCCAGTACGGAAAATCTACCCCTAATTTGTCAAGTAGCTCCTGAACTTTGCACTTACCCGCTTGAATCATCCCGAAGCAACGGTGTGGTATCGTCAGAGTCAAGATGGGACATTTTAACTGAGAAAATAAACCGATGGGAAAGTTATGACGCTGTCCTGTCGCTAAGTCGCCATGTAGCCGAGGTTCAGTGAACTACACCGTGAAAGGCTCACTGCCAGTCTTCCGTACAGCCCTGGGAAGCTAGCTAACGTTAACGACTCAAAATAAAATTTCAGAAACACCAAATGTTCGTTAGCTTGCCTTATCAAGCGCAAAAGATTAAACAAAGTCGTTTACAAACAATGCTGAAGTGAATAAATAGTGGTACGCGACACAAAACCTTACAACATTGGACTATGATACCAGAGACACCCCTGCATTTCATCATTATCAAGGCAAATTATAGTTAAATCTAATATCCGGTTGAGTCTTCAAAAATAAAATCTACGAGAGAAAAATGCTTCCACATTTATAAATCATTCGTTTCACAATTGACCTTTCGTTTCATACCTTACGTCGGCAGTACAATTAAGTCTATTGATATCAAAATTGAATCTTTTTCAAGATTTATTTGCATTAATTTTCATACTATCATAAACTACTAGCTCTTATTTTGAAGCCGTAATTGTATAACATCCGGGTCCATTACTGTGTTAACCGTTTACCTTTACGCAGCGCTCTCACGTGAGGACTTAAAAACATAAACACTTTTGTCCCGCGAAAATCTGGGTGAAAATACATATCTATAAGATATTTGATTCCATTGCCACATCATAGAGATTGCTCTGATATCGAGCCAGGCCTTAAAAACAAAAACAAATGTTGTATTTATTTAATCAATTGCATTTTATTAAGTATGCTTGAGTATAAGTATAGCAAGTAGCAAGTAGCAAGTTTATAAAAGTATACTTTTAAGAATACAACAAGTAAACTCATCTATATGCTACCTAGTGTACAAGGTATATACTCCCAGTCCATATTTTAGTTTATTGAAGTATACTTTAAGAATACTTTAATGAACTTAGAATTACTAAAACAATACTATTTTACCTTAAGTATACTTGTAAGTTTGCTTAGCATATTACTTGTTGCATACTATTTATGTTTATGCATTTGGCAGACACTTTCATCCAAAGCGATTTACACTGGTAGGCGGATAGGGTAAGGGGGTCTGGTCTAAGGACCCCTAATGGAGGTAGAACCTTTAATGCAGGTACTACCTATTTTTGAACACAAGTCACCCACATGAAAGGTGGCAGTCTTACCACTACATTATCCAGTCCCTTATTCTCAAAGTTAACTCATACTGTATGTATACTAGACTGCAATGTAGGGATGGGAATCGTAAACCGGTTCTTGTTGAGAACCGGTTCTTGTTGAGAACCGGTTTTCAGTGTTTCAATTCCTTGGAATCGTTTGGTGATTTTGCAAACGATTCCCTTATCGATTCCAGTGGGCGCGAATGACGTCACCACGCAATGTCCAGTGCAGCCAGCAGTCAACAGTAAACATGGCGCCCAAGCGGTACAAACGCTCGAAAGTTTGGTTACACATCCCTAAAAAAGACGACAACAGGGCAACTTGTAAAGTGAATATTTCACCAAAGGGAGGAAATACTACCAACATGCAATAACTATGAATGAATGATTCTGAACCCAGCAACGTTAGCAACGTTAGCATGTCCTCGGCTAACACTGCAGGTAACTAACTAACTAACACTGCCTATCAGTTCACGTCTACCTCCAGCTTCTCCTTTCACCAGAGTAGGGAAGAGTTAAATTAGCCAGGCCATGATAGACGAATGTGGACCTCACCGTTGTTGGGTTTGTGAGGTCATGACTCGTGTTACTTCTAAACTAAACAAAGTTGATGCTAATCGACCGGTTTGTTGTCCTTTTTCTCCAAATGAGAACCGATAAGGGAACCAATAAAGAACCAAATCGTTAAGCAGAATCGAAAATGGAATTGGAATCGTAAAAATCTTATCAATTCCCATCCCTACTGCAATGTATTTACAAAATAACAAGACAGAATTTTGAGAACAAGTTTGACATATAACATTTTAAAAGATACCATACAGTACAAATACCTGCTTAAAATCATTAAAGATGTGCATTTCAAAAACAAAGAGCCTCTATGAAATCAAGTCCTTCTTTGCTGAATCAACGAATTGACCTTATTCTGTACTTGGATCAAGTTAAACTAAGTACTAGTACTTTGTAAAGTATAAGTATAAGCATAAGTATATTAAAGTACAAGTATTAAAGTATAAGTGTAAGTGTTAGTATCAATGTGCTTAGTCTTAGACTTTTCTTTATACTTTTCAGTATAAGCCAAGTATACTTCACTATACTACTCTTAAGTATATAAAATATAGTATATAAAAAGTAAACTTGAAGTTTACTGCCTCAGTTTTAGTATAAATTAAGTATACTCGTAGTACACTTGAATAAACTACGTTTTGCTAAGATTGGTCTGGAGTTTTGAATAGTGGTTTCCAAACCGTTCAGATTCGGACCCAAAAAATAAGAGACGCCATGTGAATGTGACACACAGTACGTTGACCAGGCGGGTGTTCCACGAACGTAGCTACACAAAGCCAGACTGTATCAGGAAAGCCTCTCTTAATGGATGAAAGCAGAAAATAGTTCCAACGTCCTTGCGCGCGACCCGCTTTGTAGATGGCTCACGTATGAACGTGGTTAATAAGGCAATTAAAACAAGAACAAGAGTGGGCTACAACATTAAAAGCCCAACTTGCTTTCCCATACAGAATCCATAGCCTATAGGTCTAATGTAGGCCTATACATATACATACAACTTCACGTGTATGCTCATCTTATTTGTTTATTTGTTGACCCATATGTGCTGTAAATTATATGTATCACCCCCCCCCACACACACACACACACACACACACAGTCACTTATGAAAGTTTTTCTGTCCCATCAGAGTTTGAATACGAATTTCTAATATTGAATTTTTACAGCATCAAAATCAGACTTTGAATTTGAAAAACCAACAGTCTAAAAAAAAAATCAGTGTAAAAAAATTCAACATCTGAAAAAAAATTCAGTGGAAAAAAATTCAACTTCAAAAAATTCAGTGGACAAAGAACCAGACTCAACATCCGGGTAAACAGGGAGAAGCAATCGATCCCTGTCTCAATTCATCCAATGGCAGCCAATCAAGTTACACTCATTGGACAGATCAGCCATGTCCACCAACGCGGGTGATGGTGCTTCGGTGAGTGAGTTTACTTTATTTGCCATTTGTGTTAGTAAAATTGAGTATATTACTAATATCTATTGAGCTGATATTAGCTTGACTGGCTGCCGTTGGATGAATTGAGATAGGGATCGATTGCTTCTCCCTGTTTACCCGGATGTTGAGTCTGGTTCTTTTTCCACTGAATTTTTTTAAGTTGAATTTTTTTCCATTTAATTTTTTGAAGTTAAATTTTTTTCCACTGAATTTTTGGTTTTTGAAACTGATTTTTTTTTTACACTGTTGGTTTTTCAAATTCAAAGTCTGATTTTGATGCTGTAAAAATTCAATATTAGAAATTCGTATTCAAACTCTGATGTACGGTGGCCGACACGTGCAAACGCCGAAACAAATCCATCAATAAAATACTGCAAGAGAAAAATGCGGCAATAACAAAAACGACCGGAGCACACTCGCTGCAGAGAAGAAGGTCAAAAGGTACGTTGTCATTATTTAAAAAAGACATAAATGACAACGTACCTTTTGACTTTTGTCTCTTTCATTAATATGGTAGATCTCCCATAGTCGATCCCCTATCCCACAGGTCGAGACCCCCTAGTGGCCTGGTGAACTTCCGTTGTGTTTTTTTTTTGTTTTTTTTAAACACCTTTATTTTGCTTTACAAGATACAAAAACAGTGCAAAAACATGACAAGTATCATTAGTAATAAATAAAGAACAAATAAGCATACCAAAATAAATACATACATAAGTAGTTTAAATAATAAATGAAGAGAGAGAGAGAGAGAGAGAGAGAAAGAGAGAGAGAGAGAGAGAGAGAGAGAGAGAATATATACCAGGGGACATGAACAATGAGGATTACACTGAGTTAAAAATTTCAAAGTGGGAGACTAGATTTATAGTTTTGATAGCTTTCTTATTATTAGAGGAGGAAATTGATTTGAAATATATCTGGAGTTCTATCATGAAAGCACAAAAGTTGGGTTTCACTTTGGCAAATTTACATTTGTGGATGTAATATTTAGCAAGAATTAAAATGAGATTTATTAAAAAATATTCTTTTTCAGCAGGAGCATCACTCTTTATAAAACCAAAAATGATATTTTGCAGAAGGAGCTCAAAATCACAGTATATATGATCTAAAATAAAATCTACAAATATCTTGCCACAGCTTACGGGTATATTCACATTTCCAAAACAGATGAATAATGGTCTCAGTATGAGTTTCACAAAAGGCACACTTCAGATCAAGATCAACAAAATTGAATTTGATAAAGAATGATTTAACCGGGTAACATCTATGGATAATTTTGACTGACACTTCTTTAACCTTATTAAGCACAAAGAATTTTTGAGGAAGAGACCAAATTTTATCCCAACATAAATCATTTACACAACTATTCCAGTGAAAAATTACAGGAGAAACAGATCTGATATTACATTGGAAAAGAGCACGAATTTTACAATTTTTCTTTTTGCTAGAAGAAGGGTCAAAACATATTTTCCCAACTGGTGAGTTGGTTACCTCAGTGAAGGAAGAATCAAGTATAGAGGCAGATGTGTTGCTTTTAAATAACATTATTACATCAGGTGGGATTGCATCAAAGATGATGGCAAATTGTTTTGGAGTTACAGGTATTCCATAAAATTGAAGGAACTCCTCATAAGAAAATAAGTTACCATTGCTATTGAATAGTTTTTTGACCCAAATTATATCATTGTTGAACCTCTCTCTTAAGAATATTGATCTGTTCTTATAAAGTATATCTTTGTTATTCCATATGGAGTAACGGTGTGGTGAAAAATTGTGTTTGTATATCATTGACCATGCAAGTAGTGCTTGTTTATGAAAGTTGGAAAGACAAATCGGAATTTTCCCTATGTTATAGTTACATGCTAAGAGGAATTTTAGGCCACCAATTTTAGAAAAAATATGATTGGAGATACAGTTCCATATTGAATTTGGGTTTTTTAGAAATTGATTGATCCAATTGATTTTAAAGGTGTTGTTCAAAGAAGCAAAGTCCAAAAAATTAAGTCCCCCATTCTCATATGTGTTTATGACAACAGATTTTTTTATGTAATGCATTTTGTTCTTCAAAAATGGGCCGCCAATTGTCGATAAGCAATACATCTTTTTTAGGCTTTGGAATAAGTGTGATTAATCCCTGAGTTAAAGACATGGTTGGTAATCCTGTTCAGAAACACATTTTGTAATACTGGGTGAAATGGTCCGTCTATCCTGAGAGAAATCTATACAAGATGTATTTATAAAAAGGGACGAAAATAATCAGACCTCTGTGGTGTGGAGCTTAGAGGAGGGGACACTTTCGAATCTTGCTAGCTCTCTTGCTAGCTCTCTAGGATTACCTACCATAGCTTTAATGTTGGGGGCAGTGATTCATTAGCTATGCTTTCTGTGAAAACCTTCTGTAAGAATGGGGCTAATTGTTCACTTCCGATGTGTTTTGAAGTTTGCAGCGTTTCTCTCTTACATGTGTTTTGGGGTTTGCAGCGCGTGTGCTCCGGTCGTTTTTGTGATTGCCGCATTTTTCTCTTGCAGCATTTTATTGTTGGATTTGTTTCGGCGTTTGCAGCGCGTTTGCACGTGTCGGCCACCGTACTGATGGCACAGAAAAACTTCCATACACACTGCTCACAATAGAGTCTTTCTTTCGAATGCGAAAGTGAAAATAGAGTTCTTCCAAAGGACAGATCCTACACACGCAGCAGACTATTTTTCGAAGTCTGTAAAGAATTTTCCCCGCTTGCGCCTTGGATATCTTAAGATTAGTATTTCTGAATTTGTCCCGCATCTTTATTCCCATCGTTAGAAAGAATACTTCGCGGCGAAAGGCGGATAAATCAATCTGGAATTCCAAGGACGCGATGGGTAGGCCGAGATATAATCAGCAAACAAAAAATCATGTTCATGAATCGTGTAATATTTCTTAGCTTCTGTTGTTATCAAAGCTACGTTGATTTAAGATAAACTATAGTGAGTCGATGTTACAAGGTGTAAACACCGTTTTTTCCACCTCTCATTTTGCAGACTTGTGCATGATTCGGTGGTCTGTGGTGGTGTTTGTCTCGTGGTGCCGTGCTGCTCCTGGTAAGTCCCTGCAGGCCACCTCATACACTCACAGTATCTTTACTGTATATAGCCTTCTGTAAAAAAAAAAAATAAATAATTGAACACATCTGGCATCAAATAGGTTCTGTGCAAAAGTCAAAAGCCACCCCTTATTTTTCAAAGTTTTGCATCCAAACAGCCACTTTCGTGTAATCTTGAGAAGTAGTTCTCCAGACTTTTTGAAGGTCTTTTCACAGATTTTCATAGGACATCTTCTGCTTTGAATCATTTTTAGTCGAGTCCCATGTACCTGACCTTCTTTTTTATTGTTTGTTAACTAACTTAACACAAACCTATGAATCATTAAAGCATGAAAAAGCACTTGACTCAAGGAATAAGCAAGGTTGAATCTACACATAACAGACAACTTGGCAAAGATCCAGTTTCAAAATGAGGCACTTTGTTACTACTATTTCTTTAGTTGCATCTATAGAAAAAAATACCAAAGATAGCAGAGGTTGGCAATATGACATTTTGTTTGTTTCATTTTGTTTTTACCAACAAGGTGATTCCTAAAGAGCTATTTCGTACTAAAAAATATTAACCAGTCAAGTCAAGTCAAGTTTATTTATATAGCGCATTTCAGACACAAGTGCAATTCAATGTGCTTCACATTAAAAAAAAGGAAAAAAGAATAAGAAGAATAAACGTAACAAGAGAGAATTAAAAAACTTAAAACACCAAGGTAAAACATTAAATAATTAGAATAAGAAAGATTAAAACTTATCAACATGAATCACAAAAGAAAAAACCTTAAGATAAGACATTAAAACAGATCATTTGCTTTTAAAGAAAAGGGATTAAATGCTGTTATGTGAAGGCCTCGGAGAACAGCTCTGTCTTTAGTCTTGATTTAAAAATGTTAATGGTGGGTGCATTTTTGACAATTTCTGGGAGCTGGTTCCAGCGCTTAGCGGCATAGTGACTAAGAGCTGCCTCTCCACACTTCGTGTTAACTTTTGGAATTACCAGCAAATTCTTCTCTACTGATCTTAGTGTCCTGGTTGGTGTATATCTCTGAAACATATCGAGTAGATAGCTGGGACCCCTGCTATTTAAAGATTTAAAAACAATGAGCAATGCCTTAAAATCAATTCTGTATCTCACTGGGAGCCAGTGCAGCGATCTCAAAACTGGTGTTATGTGGTCAAACTTCTTTGTTCTCGTAAGAACCCTTGCTGCAGCATTTTGGATTAATTGAAGCAGCTTTATGGTCTTTTTGGAGAGACCTGTAAAAAGGCTATTACAGTAATCGATCCTACTAGTAATAAAGGCATGGATTAGCTTCTCCAGATCATGATATGACATGAGGCCTCTGAGCTGAGTGATGTTTTTTAGATGGTAGAATGCAGACTTAGTAATGGCCTTCATATGATTATTAAAGTTCAGGTCACTGTCAATAATGACACCGAGGTTTTTAACTGAGTCCTTAGCCTTCAGCCCCTTTGTTTCAAGGACAGTAGCGATCTTTAGTCTCTCCTCCCTTTTTCCAAATATAATTACTTCAGTTTTATTCTTGTTCAGCTGGAGGAAGTTGTGTGACATCCAGTTGTTTATTTGGTCAATGCAGTGATATAACACAAACACGGCAGATGAACAGTATTCCTGTAGGGAAACAGAAGTGGACTGAAATTCAGCGGCAACAGGTCTGATGGAGGTATGAATCCTCCCCAGAGCCCGGAGCTCAACATTACTGAAGCAGTGTGGGATCATGCTGGCAGAGAACGGAACAAAAGGCAGCCGACATCCAAAGAAGAGCTTTGGGAAGTCCTTCAAGAAGCCTGGAGAAATATTCCTGAAGACTCCTTAAAGAAATAAGAAGAAAACTTCTCTAACAGGGTTCAGGCTGTGTTCATGAATACGGGTGCTCATTTAAAATATTAATATTTAATTTCTCAATAAATCGTTGCACCTATTTTCTGTTTTTCCAGCTACCTATAAGGAAATGAGATGTGGCTAAAGACTTAGCACAATACTGTGTGTCTTCAGATTGAAGACTACTAAATGGCGCTTATCGTAATGCAATTAACAATAAAAAAGCAATTCACCAGAAGTTTAAGTTAACCAACCATTCATGTTACAGTTTCAGAGAGCGTTGGGGTTTCGGTTGGGGCTCCACATTCAGTGCAACGCGGCCATGCGGCCACATTGCCGTGCTGGCTCAATCCTCCGCAAAGTGCAGAGGACCTGGAAGTACGCTGGTATCGTGATCACTTTGATGTCCCAGTCATGCTGTACAAGGCAAAAAAGTTTGAGACTGGATCCCAAGAAGCTTCATATGTTGGCCGAGTCTCGTTTGGCTTAAAGGACACAACGTCTGGCGGGCTGAAGTCAGGCGACGTGAGTCTGAAGCTGGACAATGTGACAATTAAGGATGCAGGAGATTACACTTGTTATGCCAGCAGCTTCCAGGAATATGACAGCTCAACTGTGAACCTCCGGGTGACGGGTAAGTAGCACAAGGGTGAAACAACCTGAAATAAATCAAGCAATTGACCTTTTTAAAGGATAAGACCGGTTTTTTGACATTGGGCCCTTGATTTCACATTATAACATGATGTTCTACTCACCCCTGCTTGTTGTTGGTAATTTGGAGCTGTTCCGAAGATATTCCAGAGGCGTCTGGCTGCTCTCTTGAGATATTTGGCCATGAAACGGTTTCCTATGGGCAAGCTTATACAGGCACAAACTATGCTGTTTATAATTTATTAATTACTGTACACTAGCACTGATAACGTGGAGGTGCGTCGCTTACTTAAAAAAATCCGGGTTACTGTAATTTTGATTTTTTTTTTTGTCGTAAAGTGGGTGTTACTGACGTCCTCCTCGTGCTACTGCCACAGACAGCCCACAGACCTGCTGCCTATTTATTCATTCGGCTAAAATTCAAAATTAGTAACCCGGATTTTTTTAAGTAAGCGACGCACCTCCACGTTATCAGTGCTAGTGTACAGTAATTAATAAATTATAAACAGCATAGTTTGTGCCTGTATAAGCTTGCCCATAGGAAACCGTTTCATGGCCGAATATCTCAAGAGAGCAGCCAGACGCCTTGCGAATATCTTCGGAACAGCTCCAAATGTTCAACAACAAGCAGGGGTGAGTAGAACATCATGTTATAATGTGAAATCAAGGGCCCAATGTCAAAAAACCGGTCTTATCCTTTAATCAAATGCTCATCTACCTTCTCCAACCCCTTCACAGAGACAGGAAGATCCCCTCTTCTGTCTTTCGTGTGGAAAGAAGATAACATGGTGAACGTGAGCTGTGAATCTGAAGGCTGGTATCCACGGCCTGAGCTGCAGTGGTCAGACCAGACACAAGATCTGACCCATAACAGTGTGGTGCACAGCGAGGTCACCTCTGGCCTTTATTCAGTCCACAGCTGGCTTCTTGCTCCAGGATCCTCGGACGTGTCCTGCTCAATAGGTCTGCCTAATATGGTGGCAAAGGAGGCTAGAATGCACATAAGAAAAACTCCTGAAAAAGGTGAAAAATGTGCAACTGTTGTATTTTCTTGACTCTTTTTTTTTTCACTTAAAACCATGATAAAATACAAGAATTCTTGCTTTCCGAGTCAGAGTCCTCCACGGGCGGATGGGTGGCTTTCGGCATACTCCTCATAATTGCATTGGCTGTCCTCGGAGCTTTGTACTACAGGAAGAGAGGTAAATGTTTCATCTAAATCAGAAGGTATTGATGACAATATTTGAAAAAATGTGTGTGGACGCACTGTAAATATGAGCACTGAGCAAAATTAAACCTTTGAGTGTTTCTTTTATGTTACCGGGAAGAAATCATGAAGTCCCTAAGTTGATGTTGGGAATTTGTCTGTAATATTTCATCTATTATATAGAGAAATTAAACAAATGAGTGAAATCCTTAAACAGACAACATGGACGACAAAAAGTTCAAACCAAATTTATAGATTAGGTGATGGCTGAAACGAACCCTGAAATTGTACTTCTCTGTTTCAGGGAAGAAATCCACTGAGTGCAGTAAGGGTAAGAAGGACCACAAATTCTTCATAAACACATGACTTTTTCATTGAAAGTTTATTATATGTTTTGGGACTTGAGACAGGGCCACATTTCATCTTTTGCCCTGATAAGTTCAAAGCTGTTGATACTGATGACATTTTAGTCATAGTTGTAGTCCTAATGATATAAAAACTAACAAACTTTTTTTTTTTTCCTCAGAGAATGAACCACTTTTATCAAGTAAGATTTACCTTCTCACATTGTTGTTCTTAATATCAAGGCTGCAATTTTTACAGTTAAAAATCTGTATTCTCTTCTTGCTTCCCTACAGATGAGCCGACAGCTTTATCAGCGGCTCGCAAGTTTTATGGTAATGATTTAACTTGTTGAGAACCCGATTTGTCTTGCTTTTTTCAATATCTGGATTTTTGCAATTTTTTCTCATCTAATTTTCAATCTTCAACAGAAAATATTAAATTGGAGGACACAGGTAATGAATACCTCAAAATCAAAGGGAATATTCTGAGAGACGCCAGCGTTGGAAACTTTCAAGATGGAGAAAGTGTTCCGTGTCTCACAGCAATCAAAGGAACAACAGGTTTTTCAGAAGGACAACACTACTGGGAGGTTTCTTTAGGGAAAGAAGGTGCAGGCCTCAAGAAGTCCTGGTGGATTGGAGTTACAAGTGTAACAGAAAACCTTCAGAAAAATCGTTTATCTCCAAACACATCCAATCATTTCTGGTTCCTGTCATCTTCTGAAGATACTTTACAGTTTAGCACTGAACCCCCAGTATCTCTGCCTGTTCAGTCGAGACCAAAAACAGTTGGTGTGCTTTTGGATTGTGCCAAAGGAAATCTTTCCTTTTATGATGTAGAGAAGAACAGGCTGATTGGGTCCTTTATTACTTCATTTAAAGAGAAAGTGTTTCCATTTTTCAATCCTGGGAAAGGTGACGCTGCACCTATGGAGATACTACATAAGTTAGAGCAGTCTAGCGACAAGGAGAATGCTGTAGATTTAGAGGGAGGAGAGGCTATTTCTCAATCTACAGCATAGGTAACAACTGCTATGATGAGTAAAACACCATTTTGAGCACAGCAGTGGACTTTTGTCCTGTGCTGAAGGTCAATCATGGACAAATCCAACTGAACCAAGTATAAAAATTGTTTGTACTTTATTTTCATGCAAATTAGGGAAATCTAAAGAGTAATAATAGTAATATCCATATGGTAAAGTCTCCATTAAGTCCAACTTGATGTCCAAATTTAAACATTTTCAAAGTTCAGCAGATCTGATGCAGATGGGGGGGCTTGTCTAATCAGGTCACCGGGGCTGACCAATCAGACCAGAACTGGGCTTTATTAGAAGGAAGGGCAGCCTCCCTGAAATTTGGAAATCCATATCCAATTAGATCAAATAAAATGGTTCATTTTAAACCCAAAGTCAGAGACCAGAAAAATCATATTAGCTTAAATTTAGGCTTAAAATACTTCAGTTTGTCAATTGACTTATTGTCCAGGGCAATGCTGTGAACTATGAAAAAACGTTCAAGACATTGTTTTCAAACTTTTTCTGTGGGAGATGGTTGCACATATGAGCACAGCTCATTTCACTCCACAGGGGATTTTGTTATGAGGCAGCGGTGATTTAAAAAAAAAAAAAAGGATTTTATTAGAGCTGAGCAACAGTCTGGGAGTTGACGCGTGTTCCTAATGGAGTGATTTTCCTGCACAATTACTGAGACGTTTAGCCGTCTGACAACAGAAACAGAAAAATATGTGAATGAGAGCTGCCTTGTTTGGAATTCTGCTGCCTTGATATACAGATTCACTCTTCTGTTCTTCGAAAAGCTTGAACTTTTGGCCATGGGTAGGGATTCAGCCCATGGCCACATTATCTGGGTGTGTTGGCCTGGTTTTGAGAAGCTCAGTTTCATATAGTTTCGGTTTATGCGTTTTAAAAGTCCAGTTTTGGTCGGACTAACACTATGACAACTTTCTTATTTTGCGTGTTCTGTTAACGTGCCTCCTTTCTCTAAATGGAAATAAGACCTCTCTGTTAGTACCAGTGCTGAGTCCGCATTTTATTTAAAGCCTGGATGCTTAAGTGATAGTTGTGATCTGGGGCTTAAACCACGAGCACTTCCTTGCTGCCTAATTTAGTTATGAAGTATAATTTGATTATGTTATTTGCTGCAGGCGGAAGACAAGGCACGCAGTGGTGAAAGAGTGATCCAACACTGCAGAACAAAGTGATGTGTGATGTTTCTTTGCCAAAAAAGATCAGAAATGCTTATTTAGCCTCGTAAGTTGACCACTTTAAACAAAAGTTTTGTTTTTCCTCATATATTATTGACTTTATAAGTCTTACAAAAATATTTTAAAAAATATATAAAAACAGAAAAAAAAAATCCTCAACATTGTTTTTTTAATTTTTTTTTTTTTAAATGTACTCATTTTGATTGTAACGGCCTTGGAAGAGAATATGTAAAATATCTTTAACTTACCTTTTATATCAGCACATATTTTGATCCGTCAGTATAAGCACTTGAAGCTTCTTCAATTGGACTGTTTTTATTGTAATAAAACAAACCTTTGACGAGCTAGTGTATACCATAAAAAAGTTCTCTTGGGCTTGCTAAATGTAATTTAGGTGACTTGTCAAAGACTTGGTAGTTTGGATACTTTGGCAGCTTTCTAGATAGGAATATCTTTATGAGCTGTTAAAAAATGGTCATGATTGTTTGAGTGTAATTTGGATCTGTAGTTATTTTAAATGTAAAAATGGATGTTATCTGACAAATATTACTGAATGAAAGGCTGAGGAGCAGTGTCTGCCTCATATTCCTATCATATTGTATTTCTAACTGACTGCTCTGTAAATGTTGAACGTGTGTTTTTCCCCAACGGACTCCATTTGTCTTTTTGAATAAAAGGGAAATAAAAGATTAGGATGGAATCTATTTTCTCCATGTCACCGTTTTCACAATGTAAAATCCTCAATCCAGTTTAAGAAAACACAGCAAAATGTCATACATTTTAATAAGTACAGGTAGTATTTACAGTATGTACACCATAACACATCAACAACATACTAATACTTTCATAGATTAGGAAGTATTTACATTGTGAATAAGACCATATGTTGATTCTGAAATACATTATTTTAAAAAATCTTGATACTCAGTAAATTCAAGTAGGCGTGCCTTGATACATACTAATCTATGATCGTGGTATAGAGGTATGCAAAAAAAAAACACTTAACAGGTGCATCATGGTCTGAGACACTGAAGAACACTTTAATACACTCATCGGTTGGGAACACAATGTCAGTATTAAACACAAACTATACAGGTTCATACGAGTCCACAAGACCTGCTGTCTTCCTTTGGGGACTTTCAATGATCACAACCATTATGTTTCTTCTCCCAAAGCTTTTCACATTCATGTTTGGTCAAGAGCCTTCAGGGAAAGCAAATTCTCATTCAGGGACTATTTGTTGGTTTAAAGCCGGATCCCTCCACAGACCTTTGGTGTGTGTTGCCCCCACCATCTCTCATTTGCCCTTCACTTTCAGTTAACATGACATATTAAAAAAAAAAAAAAGATTTTTTTTTTCAAAATAAAAAAAAAGCGATTCACTGTCTGACCTCACACATAAAAGTACATTTTGTCCAAATGCAACTCAAAACTGACACGGGGTAACAGCAACACTGAGCACTCATCATCCTAAACCCATCAGTCCTCTTAGCTTAGTCACTTTTATTACACTACTCCCTTATGACCAGGGTGATGAGACCTGAAACGCATCTTAACATCAGGTGCTGCATCCATGACAGAAAGATGAAAGCGACGCCCCACCTTGACCCAGAGTTTTTTTCTCCTCATAGTGACTGCTGGTGGATAACACATCATGGCATCTGTCCCTGTTTTGCGACATTGCTCTAACTGACTGCGGCGGCGCTTTCCCTCCTTCCCTGCTTCTTCAGCAACTGGATGCGGTTGTGAACGTAAAACTTGATAGCTCTCCAGTCTCGCTGGTTGCTCACCAGCAGGGGGCAGAGTTCCAGACAGCGCTCGCAGTCTGCCTTCGCAGGAACGCGCAGTTCCATGAGGTTTCTGTTCAGGTGAGTCTCCACCGCTACGCGCTCCGCCTCCGACCAGGGACGCTTCAGCACACCCCGCTTTCCTGTGGAAAGAAAGAAAGAAAGGGTTAAACGAGTGCAACAGAAACAAACGGTGTCAGATTAATATAAATGTATATCTGTCAGATTGTTGCTGACAAACCAGTACCTGATTTGGGTGGAACGCATCTCCTCTTGTGGTCATTCGCCATCTGTGGGCTGACAGGGGGGGAAGGCATGGGTGCTCTCTTCTTCCGTGGGGGTCGGCCGGGTCCTTTCTTCTTTGCCGTCACCTCCGTCTTCTCCTTAACTTCATCTTTGTCTTCCTCTGGCTCAGAATCTTCAGAAAACGAATCTGCTGAATTGCCAGACATCACTGTACACAAAGAATAAAATGGAAACTAAATCAACATTTTTGGGGCTTAGATTTAAAAACGGTCACGAAAACATGTCTTGGATTGGCGATCATTCTATCATAAGTGCATCGTGATTTGCATAAAGTACAGTACTGACAGCACAGAAGTTATATTGTCCAACAAACAAGGATTTAAAAAAAAAACAAAAAAAACCCGTCAACCTCCAAAAACAAAAATGCAGATGTGCAGTTTAGTTTAGCATAAACACTGGAAACAAGGCGAAATGGGATGCTTGGGTCAAGTTTTTGATGTATCTAAGACATTATATCATGTATATATTTGTATTCCTAACATTTAATATAAATCTCATTCTGAAATCTTATGGGAGGTGAGTAAACAACAGTAAAACAACAGTGTAAACGTGAGTGAAAGTAAAGAAAACTGGGGGAAACGTGCAGTAATGACACAAAGTAATATGATCTGTGGGTTTCCTTAGTTGGCTACCTCTATAAACTGGCATTATATAAATACAGCCAGATCAAATTGGACTGTATTGAACTTAGTTACTTTTCTCTGTTAAGTGCCTTCAGATGCAATGAACAGGTTTAATATTAATAAGGTAAACAGAATGACTTCCATATAACAGATTTCAAAGCGATTACACACTTTAAAATTTAAGAAACAGAAATAACTGGTTTCACTGACAACCTTTAGGGGATCAGTCTCACTCAAGTAGTGGCTCGTTTAGCTAGAACTTGACCGAAACTCCCTCTGCCTGGACAATACGCCTCGCAGATGATGGCGTTTACTGTTATCATTTTGACTGGGATGACAAATGCCATTCAAGAAGCAAATAAAATTCAACACCACAGCACCATTTTCCTGAAGAAAACTGCTGTTCCAAGAGCATAGTGGCAATTATTTCATCATATAAAAAGTCATTTGTTGGCATCACTAAACTGGAAAGAATGGCAGGATAACTGCAAAAACAACTGAGTTACATTCCAGCGTTGCCTGATTGCTGTTGTGCTGGCAGTATTCTCACACACGCTCATTAATCACTTTGACTCTATAGCATGGGAAAATCCTTCCAAAGCTCAAAAATATGGGAATTTTCATTCACATTTTGGCAATTAAGCATGTTTCCTAAAACATTCACAGACACACTCGCACACAAAAAGAAAGCCAAAACATTTCTGCACACACAAACAAAGAAATCCCTCTTCACCTAAAAATATTTTGATAAAAAAAAGTTTGGCACGACCTCTGTGTCAGAAATCTATGATTGAAATGGCAGAAAATGGGCAATGATTACAGTGCAGGAAATTGCAACACAAAAGAACAGTTTGCTTTGCCAAAAGGCTTCACCACCTGCACCTGCTTACCGTCTAACTCGAGGCAGATGTCCTGCAGGCTCATCCCCCTGAAAAGCACTCCCTCCTTTTCTCCATAAAGAACCACGCGCCCCACGCGCCCCATCAGCGCTGGATCTCGTATGATCGAGGAGCAGTTCTGGGCCACGTGATATTCGCGCTCCAGGAAGTCCTCTAGCCGCTTGACAGCTCCACCCTCACCCTCCTCTAACAGCAGCAGTTGGGTAAGGATGGATACCTGCCGGCGAACTCGTGTTGCTGTCATGGCTCCGGGGTTCTTGGCCCCGCTGGTTCGAGCCAGGTTTCTCAGCAGGTCTGTGCCACGCAGAGGGGTGGCAGGAGAGTGGTAGGGCCGGGAGAAGACGTAGGGGCTCTCAGGGTCCACACCCACATTGGGGCTGGTTCGAAGAAGCAGGTCCAGGCAGGACTCACAGTGTGGCGGGAGAATAAGTGGCTGGATGCGGCCACGCTTGCCTAAGACACCCGCCCGCGAGAGATGACAGAGGACCTGCCGCTCAAAGGGAGACAGGAGAGCTTCCATGCCAGAGGGGGAGTTGGGCTGCGGAGTGATACGGCTGCGGTAGTCCTGGATAGTGAGCTTTGCCACTTCACATTCCCGATGTCGATTGTAGAGGATGAGCAGGGAAAGGCTGGAGTGGCACAGCAGGCGCCAGGCCTCGGCAGAGTGAGGAGAACGAGTTAAAGAGAGGAAAGAGGAGTGTTGTTGGTGACGGAGATAGAGGACCAAGCAAGACAGGGACGACAGGAGCGGAGACATGTGTTGTCTGTGTGTGCTGGAAATGAAAGACAGAGAGAACAAACACCGTTAATTAAACATCTCATGTTTGATGGTTAATGAGCCTTGAAAAAGTGCGTCAGGCACAACTTTGCAAATAAAAGAAAATAATCCGACCACACCTTACTACTTCTCCATTCTTCTCCTCTGGTGCGTCGTCTTCCCCGTCTCCACTCAGCTCCAGATCTTCATCTGGATCAACATCTGGCTCTGGTGTAGGAGGGGGCAGCAGTTCTTCTTGATTTCTTGAGCTCTCCGTCTCCACCTTCTGTTGCTCCTCCTGCTTCTCCCTCTTCATCCTTCGACCTCTTCTGGGAGTAGACGGGGGAGGCGGTGACGGACTCTTCACTCTGGACACCATGGGGGGTGTGGAGAGTTTTGCAGCGGGCAGTGGCAAGTTAGCCCCCTTCTTTGCGGCTGCAGGCTGAGCTGAAGAAGGCGGTGAAAGCGACAGGGAGAACGAGACGCTGCCTGAGCCCAAGCGGGTGGCTGGCGATTCCCTCTCCCTGGAGAAGAGGGAGGGTGGAGTGGAGTTAGAGGCAGAGGGCTGAGGGACAGCAAAGGAATGGCTGTGAGTAGCAGAGGTGGAGGATGAAGAGGGGTGGGGGTGTGAGGCACTGCCATTCGAAGAGCTGTGCGTGTGGAGGTGAGCCAGCTCCATGGCTGTTCTGACGTCCGGCTGGTTAGCGTGATGCTTCTCCAGGTGGCGTGCTAAGGAGCGATAGTGGCGGCCGCAGTAAGGGCAGTGCTGACGCCGGCTCACCGCGCCGCTGCTGGAGCTGCCGATGTTTATGTTGATGTTATTGTTTATGTTGGTGGTCGGCGGTGTCAGTGTGTTGACCGAGGACTGGGATCTGGCTGTGGGTGCAACGGGTGCTGGGCAGGAAAAGGAGGAGCAGGGGCGCCCAGGTCCCCTGGAGGCGGAGGAGGAGGAGGGGGGCACGCTTTTCTTCTTGGAATTCACCTCCGTGGATATTTTGCGCTTCTTGCGCCGGCGAAGCATTCGGCCCCGGATCTCCTCGATTTCTTCTTCTTCGTCATCGTCGTCGTCGTCATCTTCCTCCTCTTCGTCTTCCTCTCGGTCTGAGTCGCTGGGCTCAGAGTGGGTGAGTGGGGAGGATGAAGGTGATAATGACCAGGAGGGGGTCAGGTAATCAGAAACAGAGAGGGACAGCGGGTGGGGGCCAGGCTCTTCCTCCTGGTTACACAAAGTATTCAAAATGAAAGAAAACCACATCAGCTCAAAGTTATTCTGCATGAACAGTATCAACATTTTTATGACGGTTAAGGTTAAAAGGACAACGTAAGCAAATATTTCTGTTGTTGAAAACAATTTCTTATCGAGGCAAATTAACAAAATCAAATATTTTATTGTATCTCTATGTCCCTCCCCATCCTGTCTAAGGTTGTCAGCACAGCCCCCCTTGACTCTTAGGTCATAAATCTTTAAATTGAGGTCTCTTTTTGAGTTTGTTTTTTTTATATGGTTTATTAAGACTGAAAATAATTACACAATAACCACTGCCATCTGTTGTTTTCTTTAGTTAATTTACTATCAAAGCTCACCAATGCATTCTCGCCCCAGTCCGTCAGGCTGTAGTCCACTGTGATCTCCTCTCCTTTTGCTATGTCTCGGATTGCTATGACAACCAACCGCACCTGGGTCCCGCAGTGGACTTCTCTAATCCGGCAATTGGGTGGCGGGTGGAAAAGCACTGGTCCTCGAACACCACCTGCACCCTCCTCCCCCATTTCTGGCACGCTGGAAAACATAAAGGGACTTTAACAAGATGGTTCCCCCATCTAAGAAGCATCTGGACCATTTAGAGAAGGTCTACCTTACCAGAGCTGAGTGGGATCGGGGAGGTAGTAGGGACTGCCAGGTGGAGGGAGACTGTCTTCTGTGCCCTCTGGGTACTGACCATCACCTGGTAATGAAACAAACTGTCTAATGCCAGCACTACTTAGCTTACAACACAATACACTTATGCACAAATCAAATACATCAACAACAGGTGGAAAATTGCACTTGTGAGTGTGGGTACATACCAGGGCTGTAGCTGTGCTCCGACATGCTCTCCTCCTCCTCATCTTCTGTTACATACACTCGGTCACACACCTTAACAGGTGTTCCCTTCCTTTTTCTCCCACACACACGGCTGTAAAAACAAAAGACCGTTGTTTAGGGTTATGACGCAGTCAGACAAAGCAGTGTTTAAGACGTTCTTTATGGAAATATTTTGAGAGAGAGGAGACTAAAGACCAAATAAGCTGAGCGTAGGATACCGTGGCAAAGCAGTAACTTAGGGGTAGGACTTTGGGGAGGCAACGACTCGTTAAAAAGTAGTCAGGTGGCCTATTATAGATACTTTAACCATTTGATCTATAATACATCGAAATCTGGAGACTAATAGCTAGATATTTTTTCTCCATAGGCCTGTGGGACCCTCATTTTGTTCCACTATGGGCCCAAAACCCAATGATACTCAATTATTATGACACAATACAAAAGAAATACAAACTTTCACAAGCTGGTGTGTGGCATGACACCAATAATTTGTCATTAAAAAAAAAAAAAAAAAAAAAAACTTGCAGTTACTTTCTCGTTGGTAACTTAATCAGTTCACCGACTAATAATCTGCAGTGCTGTTAAAATGCATTTGATTGACTTTACAGTGATTACGGCCTGATCGGCACCTTTGGCTGTGCTTGATTTGATAGAAGAATTAGTTATATGTCAACCACAGCTGAGAGATTAGCCTGTTTACTCGGAAAACCAACAGCTAATGAGTTAATGAAAAGCTAATGAAAAGCAGAGGTGCCATGGGTCCAAGACAAAACACATATCTACTGTAAACACGCTGCACGAGTGAATGCTTTGATTGCAGCTACTCATTATTATGATTATTAACCACGCGATAGTATAAATAGCCCCACACCCATCACTAAGAGTGTGTAGCTGCAATTATAAAAGGCGATTAGCACAACAAAGCATGCCTCATTCACTCGGCCTGCTGACACTCAACTTTGGGTCGGGTGCTTTTTAGTCGTGGTCAGCAACTTTGTTTACTTAACGCCAAAACAAGCCACGACTCCTGATCCGCTCCGGCTGAGCTGCCAATAAGTGTTGAGAGCTGAATAACATTAATGGAGGATAGGTTGAGACATATAGGGACTGAGGAATCTGATATATCACCCATGAGATTAATGACCAGCGGGGTTAGAGAGCAGATGATTTCTGCAGGGTGCATGCTAACGTTGATGCTAAACCACGGCTAGCCTGTTAGCTTCCAACAGCTAGCTGATACTTCAGCGCCGTCAAAACATAAAAAATAAAAGGCTGGGGATTCAGTGTGAAGCGAGCTGGATGAGGAGAAGACGCAGCCCTACGGGCTACAGCAGCTGCAGTCGCCCACCAAACAAAATGGACTTCCCTGTCTCTGCTTTCTGCAACATAACGCCAAAAATCATGCACGGGAACACAGGCTCCTAACGTTAACTAAACGGACATGCACGCTCCCAGCGCGTGCGTCTATCGGCTCTGGCATTTTGCGCACAAAATCCCCCGTGAAAACAAAGGCTCGCGGCGGTAAAAACCGGCGGCGTGCCGCGCTCACTCACCCCCGAGGCGGCGGCGGCTTGCTCCCATCCCCGTCGCTGTCGAGGGTCGGTGGCTCCCGGTAGTCAAAAGGCGACCGTACATTCTCCGCCATTAGGACTGCCTTCCCTACCTCTCGTACTCCGGTAGATTGCACACCGCGCATGTGCACAACATCTTTTGGGGTTCTACTGGTAAAATGGGGTGCACCCACCTCCTCAAAATATATGGAGCTATTACTATGAAATTACTAGATGAACTAACATGTCATTCAGATGTACAGATAGAAAAGTCTGCATTGTTGGGTTAAATCAGAACGCGTGGTCTTTTTTTATTTATTTTTATTTTTATTTTTTAGCGCTGGTAAATCAGTGCTTTCAAATCATTGCTGTCACAAACAATGTTTTTACACCAAGCACATCGGGATGTCTTTCGGACAAGATAAATGCGACCGAATGATATCAAAGAGCGACAAGGCGGTCACGACTGTCAACCAGGGGGCACCATAGTACACGTACAAGTAGGCTACAGCTACATTGGGATTCAACAGGCAAATGGAAACCATGATAGGAGGCCACAAAGAACGTAGACTAAGTACCTACAAAGAGTAAGACAGATGCTAAAATGTCAGCTTAATGGAACGAACAAAGTCCCAGCCTTCAACACACATGCCGTGGCTGCCAGTCATCAGATACCCCTCTGGCATAATAAGCTGGCCAGTGGAGGAGATAGAAGCCTCTGATATCAAGACAAGAAACCTCCTCACAATGTATTGAGAGTTTCACGCCAAGTCCAGCACCCTGAGATGGTACACTAAGTAAAAAGAGGGAGGTCGGGGGCTAGTGAGGTTCAGAGCCACTATCTAGGATGAAACAACAAATATCCAGGAATACATCAGGAAGATGGCCCCCAGTGATGAATGCTAAGTGAGTGTCTCAGGCAGCGAGGGGAGGGGGAAGAGGAGGAACCCATCATGGAAGGATAAAGCCTCTGCACAGCATGCACCACTGACAAATTGAAGAAGTGGCTGATATCGAGAAGTCCTATCAGTGGCAAGACAAGGCTGATCTGTACAGAGGCACTGATCATGGCAGCTCAAGAACAGGCCTGGAACACAAGAGTGTTCAGCTGGAATTTGAATAAAGCTTCAAATCTGAAGCTTGAGTTTCAAAACTTAATCACATTTTAACTACTGATTTTACCTGATTTTATCTATTGTTCTTATTTCTTTCTTTTTTGTTTAAAATTTAAATCATGCTTTTTATTTCTACTGTTTTAATGTATCTGTAAAGCACTTTGAATCGCCCTGTAGTTGAATTGTGCTATACAAATAAACTTGCCTTGCCTTGCCTAATAAAGGGCAGGATCTACCACACCAGACAGGGCTCCAGGTGCAGGCTGTGCAAAGAGGCCTCTGAGACAGTGCAGCACATCGCTGTGAGGTGTAAGTAGCATGCAGGTACAGAATACATGGAATACCAGAAAGAAGTGGCAGGAATAGTGTACGGGAACATCTGAGCTGGGTATGGACTGGAAGTGCCAAAGTCAAAGTGGGAAATACCTCCAAAGGTAGTGAAGAATGGCAGAGCCAAGATCCTGTGGGACGTCCAGACCCAGACTGATAAACAGGTGTTGACTAACCAACCGGATTGTGGTGGTCGACAAACTGCAGAGGAAGGCAGTACAGCATCAAGAAGCTCGAGAAATACCAAGTGCTGAAGGATGAAGTTGAAAAGATGTGAGAATTGAAGGCAGCAGTGGTGATCAGAGATCTCTGGGACCCCCAAACTGGGAGAACGGCTCCGGCAAACCCTGGGAACGTCAGAGATCTCTGTTCAGAGGAGCGCAGTTCTAGGAGCAGCTAAGATAGTTTTTTTTTAATAGATTTTTTATATGTATTGTAGCAGTTATTTGAAAAAAATCCATAATTATCTTTAACCATACTTGCTCAATTCCATTCAATTATTTTCTATGTTAATCATATGTTGTCAAACAGAACAATGTAAAAGTCAGTTTATTGCAACTGAATGTTTGCTTACTGACAAATTTCTTATTTACATGTCAAACAATTCACTTGCCTATGCTAAAAGCTGACACTAACCTATCAATCTTTTGTATGTCTCGCTCTTTCCGGGAAACTTCCCAGGAAGCTATTTGGAAAGGACTTCCTTTAGATAAGGAGCTACTGACAAAATAGATAAATAAATAGATTCGGCAGTGATTATTTTCACATATACGGAGCCGAGGAATGTGAACCCTCGAACAGAGGACAAAAAAACCCCCACAAAGCTTAAACAGAACAGAGCACAGGGATGAAGATAGTGTTTTTTTAATCTTCAATGCACATTCGGTTAATCTTCACAGAAATAAAGAAAAGAATGGAATTCAGAAATTCACCATACTGGCAGGTCTGGAAATCATACCTCATTCACTTAAAAGAGTGGATGCTGTGAAAGGCTACAGTGAAGTTGCTGTGGTACAGAGTGTCTGGTACCTCTGGCTACAAACAGTATAGAATCGCTTCTGTAAAATAACAGTCTAATATTGTAGTTCACAATTTCCGGCTTCCAACAAGGCAGACAGCAGAAAACCAATCGGTGTAACAGTTTAAACAAGTGGACAGTGCAGCAGCACATTCAAGTATAACATCAGGAGAGAACTTGGTGAACAGAGCAGCAGAACATGACACTTTATCACAGATTGTGCCAAAACATACACATGACAAGCATCCAGTACATGACACCAAATCGGATTTTCAATCATTTAAGGTTAAATATGTTAATAATGTAATTCATTTAAAGCTCAAAGACCTGTTAAAATAGTAAATGGCTACACATTCAACTGCATATCAGTCACAGTTTATCAGTCATATATTATTGGCTATATTCTAGCAGTTAGTCGATTTTGGAGTGTTATCAACAGCAGATTTAGTCATCAGAGGAAATCTATTTAAATAAAAATATCTTACACAGCATACTGAAAGAAGAAAGTCTAACTGTGGCACCGCATACGGCAAACCAACCTGCACTTTTTATGTTAAAAGGAAATGCCAAACACTGGGAAACTAGAGGTCATTCTAGCACTTACTGTGGAAATACCAATGTCTGGGAAAAGCTGTCTAATTGGCTTTGATAAAGTGGATTAGTTGAAGTTTTAGTTAAGCAGTGCACTTTCCCCAAAGACTGTTCACAGAGTGCAGGCCACGTCAGTTTACATTTTCAATTTGGAATACATAAAGCTGGTTGTTAGTGTTGAACGAGTTTGTTCATATATGTTACTGAAGCAAAATGAAGGAACTTAGATCTCCTCTGTTCCTTCTCTCTCTGTGTGTAAGACGTGGAGGGTCTGGGCTGCATGGTCAGCCCAGTGGATCAGCTCGAGCAGCACCCGGTAGGTCCACATTTTGAGGCCAAATACTCCCCCGCCGCCATCAATTTCCTGCACAGAAGAGAGCAAGATCAGGTCAAATGTCTCTCAACATGCACACACAGTACACAAGAAAAAGTTGAGAAGACTGTTCAGTATATAGATACAGTTATTGACTCGTGTCCAGCTGATCAGTTATAAGACTATTATTCACTAGTTTTAGCTCAATTTCAGCCTCCACTTACATCCCAGACAGATATCCCGTCTCTTTTTCTAGATTTGTATAAATAGGTTGTTCCCGTATAACTGGCTTTAGCCACAAGCTTTAAAACAAAATTTAAAAAAAAATCTGTGTCACAGGTAGCCTGGCTGACGCGTCCACAATCTCGATGAGATGGTGGTCTGGGAACTAGGTGTGCATTTTCTCGTATTTGAGGCGTGGTTTACGAATGCCTAGAGCCGTTTATTGGGCGCTACGAATGTCTATCAAATGACGTCAGGTTCTTCCCATGCTGCTTTGCGCGCGATTCATAGCCAATTGTATCACTTATACCAGATGACGACAGAAATTCGACGAGGAAGAAGAAAAAAATGGAAAATAAAAGTAAACTTGCGCTCTAAGCTACTTAAATTGACAACAAAGTAGGCATATATGCTATATTCTACATGAATTTTTATGTTGTAGAGTTGTGAATTTATTTTAATAATGGAGAAATTGAGCAGCCTTGCTTTGTTGTCTACAGTAGTAGATCAACCCTCATCTTACTTTGAAGCTCCCAGCTCTCTGAAGTGACGTCAACGAAGCTTTAGCAGCAGAAAAGCTATCAGGCTTGTGTTGATAATAATAAACTCCTGGACTATGTACAAACTTCCAAATGCATCGTTTTGTGAGTACAGACCATATTTGTACAACTGTAGAAGTTTGGTGTCATGACATGTGATTTTAGTGTGGTAATTTTGGAGATACTGCCAGGGTCCGTTAGCGCTTGTACTAAGCTATTCGGGATAACTCGGTAACTCAGCTGATGTTCAGCCAATATCGGAAAAACTTCGGGTGGGCTACTTGGCTGGATGTCACGGTTCAAATGACCCTAGGGTGAATCTACTCCGAAACACTTTTTAAGGCTGCATTGAACGGTAACGTTGTGTCCGCTGTCATGTTGGATTAACGCTCTACAAGCTTCGGTGTAGCGCATAGACGTCGTCATCGTCTTGCTGCTGCCCCCCGTTCTGTGATTGGTTCCCAAACTCTAGCAAAAATAAGGGCGGTGGTTTCCAGGCTGACTTTGCAGTGAGAATGAAATCGAGCGCAAAGCAGCATGGGAATTCCCAGGCTATGTCACAGGTACATTATTGAGACATAATAGGAAGCTAGGAGCTGGAGTGTATGTTGTGTTGTCTTTTTGTGCAACATGTTTATGAGACTTGGACACAGATGTATCCTGTTTTGACATTATAATAAATGCAAGTAACATTAAAAAAATATATATATTTGGATAATACACAGAATGAACTGACCGTTTCCAGCAAAACTGTCACCTTTAGAGAATTTATTATTACTATCATATTTCTTGTAAAGTTATCTCATTTGAAAGAATATATATATATGTGAGTAAAATGCCAGTGCAACTGGTTTTCTTATGTGTTGACTGCTCTCATTATATTTCCAGGATGCCCGACGAATAGAAGCTTCTTTTAATCATATGAATAGATAGGGTAGATAGGAATGAACCGTAACAAGTTCTTAACCTCGTTACACTGATGGTCTGGGGTGACCTCAAGGGTTGCGTCCTCCGTCTCCACTAGAGCTTTGGTGCTGTGGAGCAAGTGCTCCAGCCGCGCTCGCACATTCTTCTTCATGGTCTCGTAGTCGCTCTCCATCTTGCCCCATTCCTCCTCTTCCTTCAGGATGACACAGTGGAGCAGTCCCAGGCACTGCCGCAGTGCTGAGTGCAGCAGCTGCACCTGCTCCTCCGCGCTGGGCTCCTCCGCCTCTGGGGACAGGGACACTATACGTCCACCGTCTGGGGTGTGGCCCATCAAGAAGGTCTCCCTCTCTTTCTGAAAGAGCCCAGAGATTAATAAGGATGAGAGGGGGGGGGGGGTAGATCTTTGGGTACTTGATGATAAGTGCAAGGATGTCACTGATGCTGGATTTGTCCCATTTATCTTGTTTTAGATCAGCCATAATCTGACAAGAATCTTTATCACATCGATCAATCAAAAGCTTTTTAAAGAGGCAGTGAAGCACACAAACAGGGAGGGAGGGAGGGAGGGGAAAAAAAACACTATCCATTAGGCACCCAAGGGAATTGGTTGGAGGTGGAGGAGGTATCTTAATGTGATTAAGTTCTGCGCCACAGCATCCCTTAAGAACACGCAAGTGCACGTTTGTGAGTCTTAAATGTCCACAGTAAAATCCCAACAAACTCAGATGTGAGAGGTAGCTAGCTGCCTCAGCACAGTAACACGCTCACATTAAAGCAAGCCACATATAAGGGGAAGGGGAGCGTGTCACACCGTCTGACCAGAAGGTAAAAAACCACGAGAGTGTGAACGGCTAACTTACGTATAGCCGCAGCAGATCGGTACATTCATGGTGAAGTAGCCGGGCTAGAGACACCGCTCTCCCGGTCCGCGACGGGCCCGGCACCGGTTCGTCCGGCGCGGTTAACGGCTGCTCCTCCTGCTCTGCCATTTGCAGTCAGCCCAGGATATAAAGGTGGGTTAGCAGCGAGCTGTGTTCGCCAAGCAGAGGAACGTGCCCCCCTCCTCCTACTCCTCCTCCTCTCCCAACCTTGTAAATACTGACACAGAAGCAACGTTTCCCCCCCCCCCCGTTTCCTAACAGACGCGGTATGTTTTTTGGAGACTTTTGTGAACCAAACGCGAACTGGAGGTCCTGGGAGCGAGCGTCGGTCGCGCGTGTTTGTGTCGGTGTTCAGGTTGGCATGAGCAAGGAGAGGGGTTTTAATTGGTTCCGCAAGCCACAGGGGCGTTTTAGTGGGGGACGCGCAACAATACGTCACCATGTGGCACATCCAACCCTCCACAACTGATAAAAACTGTAACCAGTAACTTTTAAAATGACTGAAAAATCACGTGGAGTTCAACATAAAAATGTTTTGTGGCCAGTTAGATATGCAAAATGTTAAAACCTCAGGGATTTCTGGAATGATAACAATCTAGAGAATATATTGGATATTGGATTACACATAAAAGCCAAATCAAACACTATATTCATTGTCGATTTTCGATTTTGAACTATAATTTTGACATGTTCTCTGTAACAGATTTATCAGTACATACTTGAGCTTGTAAATTAGTTAGAATAAGCTTTTAAGATGATTTAGTTGTGGTGTCACCTTATCGGATAATGATCAAGACGTGTGTTTTAAGGGGAAAAAGTTAGTATTGGGTTCTGTCGAGTTAAATTTTTGATAACAGAATTTGAGAAAAAAAAATCAAGTTTCTGTGAAACCAGCATATTTTACAGTACAAATATGCATGACATTAGGGGCAACTGTTAATCAGAAAGAGCAGCAGTCCTCTGCTTAGCAGAAGGTAGGTGGTTCGATCCTTGGCTTCCCAAGTCCACTTACATAAATGTGGTTGATAGAAAAAATATTCAGCTCCACCTTGCCCATGATGCATTCATCTCTGTGTGTGTGTGTGTTTAACAGAGAGGGAAAAAAGCAATAAATAGGCTCAAAGAGCTGTGCAAACAAAGAAGTTCAGCGTGTGAATGGGACTTGTAGTGTACAGCAGTCTAAAAATGCATAAAAGTCAGTTGTTAAGTCATATCTTTTGTTGGATGCTTTGTGCAGTTTAAGTTGTCACTTAAATTTCCTTAAAAGATTAGAGTTTTGCACTTTTTTCTCATGTTGAAGCCTTTATATGTTTTGCTGTATGAATTTGATCTTCTTTAAAAAGGCTCTTGTATATATATCAAACTACTTTATGTGCCTTCCTCAGCACACCATACCACAACCTGTCTCTCTCCTTCCTGCCCCTAAACCGCTCTGTCCCACAGCTCACCTTCCCCAGGTATCTGTGCTATCTCCTCTGCCTCCATCCCACAATACCCAGCCTGCTCAGGACTCAGGAGTGTTTTGGAGGTCAGGGTTGGTGACACACCTCAGGGGGGAAGAGGGAGCTATGGGAGACTGTGGGTTGCATGGATGAGGCCGGATGTTATGTGGAGAAGCATTGGTGAGGTGTGGTGTGCCACTTCAGCAACTGATGTGTGGGCAACTGAAATATCTGTTCTTCAGATAACTGGGTCTGTGGAGTAAGCAGGAGAACCACCCTCTGCTGCAGATTAGCTGCTAAGGCCTTAGCTACGAGCTAAGGGTGGCTCTCGACCTTATGGGCAACAACTGAGTCCTTTTTTCTCAAACCTGTAGCCGCAAATTGAGAAAGAGAACTGATAAGGGGCTTCTCCATCATTGCTCTTTATGTGCCAGCTCAAGGATGTCATCTCACGGCAAGTGAAGCAACATGTTCCACACCAGCCACAAGATGGAGACAAAGAACAGGTTATGGTAGAAGTTCTCTGTTCAATGATAAGTATGTCTGAGTATGTCTCAGCAAAAGTAGTCGCAATAGTCGAACATACAACGTATGTTAAGGTCTGGATGTATTTGGAAAGTGAATAATGTGTCTTATTTTAGCTGTTTACCAGAACATAATTGAGCTACAGTTATATGATAAAGAAAATGTTTTAAAGGTACACTTTCTGCTTTAATTTCAAGTTATACACATCCATACAAATTGTTGGCTTTTTGATATCTAAAACACTCTAATCTAAAGGCTAGAAAGTAGTTGGATAGTTATCTTTAAAGCAGTTTCACGGACAAAAAATGGTTTAGTTATTGCTTTATCAGATAAACTTGTGAATGATCTGTAGTTGATTTTAAGAACGCCATCTGCCCTTGGAAACACGCAGTCAAAGGAAGTATCAGTGCAAGATAAACATGCCATTGTGAGGCTTCAAAAACAAAAAAAATCAAACAATAAGACCACAGGAAAAGCAGGCGTGGCGAATTCATTTGGTAGATTCTGAAGAAAGAGAAAAGAAATAGGCCAGTGATGTCAGCAACTTAAAAAGGCCCGGGTGTCTTTAAAAGGACAAGAGTGATGAATTATCAAAAACAAGTGAAGAAATCTCTCCAGGTTGTGGACATATCATTATGCAAGTTTTACAGAAAGAGAATACTTCAAAGAGCAAATCAGAGGGAACAAACAAAAACATCTTAAAAAGTGAGACGGGCTTTGCATTCTGTGAACAACTATATCTAAGATCAACGGGCACAATAAATTCTAATAGAAAATGTTTGGAACATGCAACACCATTTGTAAAACACAGGGAGGCAGTGTGGCAGGCATCTGGTGGCTCTGTGTCACTAGTGTTTGCTGATTCAGCCCCTGGATGAATTCTAAAGTGTACACAGATATATTGTTTTAGCTCAAATGAACAGAGCTGGGGCAGTTTTGTTAAGAAGAATGGGCAAAGGTCCAAGTGGCCAGATGTGCACATGGTACATGCAGACATACCCTTAAATACTTGAAGCTGTAATTGCTTGACAGAGAGCTCTGCAAAGTGCTGACTTTAGAGCGGGGGGGTCAACAGTTATGAACGCTCGAGTTTTCTTTTTTTGTATTATGTCTTGTTTGCTTTACAGTTACACATTTTTTGCATCTTCAAGGTTGCTGAAAAGAGCAGATCAGATTCTATTCTAGATAAACTACACATTACAAGGAAACTACACCGGAAAAATTAGTTCTAATCATTGAGCATGATGACCCAAGGGCGTAATAATGGTGTTGACATTGGTGGGGACATAATTTGCCACTCCACCACCACCTAAGGTTGAGGGACACCTCATTTGTGCGGGGGTCTGGGGGTCCTCCCCCCGAAATTTTTTTATTTCATAGATGCAATTTTCTGCATTTTAACCAATTCTGGGCTGAATAATGGCAAATCCCATCTGATTCACAGCCCTCTGATTTTTTTTAATGTAAACCATAATGGCAAGATTGAGAACTGATTTTTTTATGCAAGTCACTCAAGTTTCTGGTGACTTCAACATTATCACAGGCCCAGGCAGACATTGCCACAGTAAGATGTTTTATTATTACAAGCGTTTCTGAAATTTCAGGATCTGTAAGTTGATGAGTTTGGTGCATTTTGTATAAAATATTAACTGATGAAGTTTTGAAAGTGCACACTGCAAATATAAGTGTGAAAAGTGTGAACAATAAAAGTGGAAATGTACAATTTTTTAAAAATGTAGTCGGATGACTACTTAGCATTAGCAACAAGCATTTATTAGCTCTGCACAGTTCCGACAAAAATAAAACACCAGCAGTCAAAAGATTAAGGTCCAGCAAACATTTATTAAAAATAAAGACATAAACTGTCACATGAAAAACACTTTTCCACGGCTCACTTTTTCCTGAAAAACTATTAAGTTGACCTCTCATCAGAACAACATTCCTCTGTTGTTACACTGAAAAAGTTTAATGAAAGAGTTCTTGTGCAATGAATACTGGTTATGAGAAATAACAAAGCCTGTCATCTCAGCATGGCATTCAATCTGCCTGATCAATCTGTCTGTTAAAGTTACTTCTTTGAACTGATCAGGAGTTGAATGAAAGGCAGGAAGTGCTTTATCAAACACTGAGTTCCGACTTAAAGAATGAACAAAAGGGGCGGTCGGTAGCGGAGTGGTTTAAGCAGCCGCCCCAATAACAGAGGCTATGGTCCTCGATGCAGCGGGCCCCGATTCGACTCCCGCACCGGGTAGCCCTTTGCTGCGTGTCTTCCCCCTCTCTCTGCTTCCTGTCTCTCTCACACTGTTCTATCATTAAAGGCATAAAAAGCCCAAAAAAATACTTTAAAAAAAGAATAAACAAAAAACAATAATAACATTTTTTTTTAATTAAGAAAAATAAATTATGATAAACAGTTGAATCCCAAGAAAGTCAAAATGACAAAAAATGCACCAACATTTCCAGAAACCACTTCTTTTTTAACTTGGATCTTGAATCAGGTTTTTTTTTTTTAATGAATAAATGACAATATCCATGATATAACTGATATAATTAAATATCAGCTTGTCATAGTTTCTGTTTTAGAGGCATGGTGCTGAAAGCAGCCAAGAAAACAACACGTACACTGGACTGATTCTGACTACCACAGTTGTGCAAGACTTTTGCGAGGAAAAGGAAACTCTTAAATTCTGTTGCTTCAGTTGTGATCACTTTTTTAAAAAACATTGATGTGATAGTGTAAGTTAAACTGGTTGAATGCTCTGTTATTCTCTCTTACAAGATTCAAGATTCAAGACTTTTAATTGTCATTATGTTTCTGGAACATAACAAAATCGCAGTGGTGCTTTCGTGGAGAAAAATGAAAAGGCATAAAAAAAGAATACAATATGTATAAAAAGAATAAAAATATAGATAAAGAATAAAAATATGTACGGTATATATACAAAAATATATGCACAGATTCTAAAGATTGTTTATATTGCGCTTGTAGTTATTGCACTGGAATGGTTAAGACTGTGAGAATTATTGCACTGATGATAAATTAATATGTCTTGCAAATAATGACAAGGAAAATAAATACTTGTGGCTATGAGTCATTCTGGATATGAGTCAGTGTGCAGATGAATGCGTGCTTCCTCAGATAATTGCAGTCACATTTTTCTGAAAGATAGTGCGCAGACAGACTATATGAGTGGGCTTTAAGTATGCAACACATGTAGAAATTGTTGTAAATGGGAGTCGCTAACTGCAGGTAAGTTGTGACTGTAAACGTGACTGTTCTTGTGCAATGATTACTGGTTATGAGAAATAACAAAGCCTGACATCTTAGCAATCAATCAGTCTGTCTGTTGGAAGTTACTTCTTTGAACTGATCAGGAGTCGAATGAAAGGCAGGAAGAGTACAAAAAAGACAAAAAGAGAACATAACTATGACAGGTTATGAACAAAAATTAATTCTAAAAAATAAACTCCAGCAGAAATGACAAATTGTGATTTCTTCCTGATACTTCCTTATAAATCCCATACTCGCATTACCTTCTCTGTTTTTTAAGTCCTCCCTTGCTCACTTTTTTAGACATTAGCTTGTTAAACAGTGTGTCAGCTTATTGAACTGGGTTCCCTCCTGCTTGAGTCATCCTGTGGGAGCTTTTTGAGGCCTGAGCGCAAAACTCACAGCTGCCGTCCCTTTGATGAGAAAAACAGACGTCAAGTCAAAAGATTTGATGAAGTTTAATTTTGTCACCTGTCCACATTTCAAACAACAAGAATTGTGTTATTTCTTCAATCAAATGCAAATCATTACCAGGTAAAGTGCCAGTCTAAATACAGTCTATAGCAACACCATTTTCCTAACACCACCTGTATGGTGTTTTGCATCATGAAAATTTGCGTCGGCAGGCAAAACAAGCGCCCTCGTGAGAGGCGATCACGCACATACTTCTTTAGCTTTGCTGGTATTTCAAATGAAGAGATGAGATAAAAAAAAATAAATGTTAAAGGTATCAGTCACAGTCATTTGAGTTTGATACTTATTAAGTTGAGCAGATATATATATTTGTGTGTTTGTGTATAAGTGGATCTTAAATACTTGCAATAATTACGATTGCAGTCAACAGGATGGTTGACCTGTAAGTTGTGAGTCTGGACTAAAACTGTTGCACAACCCTGCACTGCCGGCTTTCCCCAGAAAAGGCAGAAAAGGAGGGATTTGTACAATACTCATGACTAATTGAAATGACACATTGTCAGCAATAAAAAAGACAACAAAGGTTTTGTTTCGTTGTTTTGGGTGCCGAAGGGCTTTATCATCTCGTTTAATACAAACTAAATTCAGAATTCAGAATTAATATTAACGTTGCGATGGCATACTTTGATAAAAATGTAGCTTTAAAGCAATACCAGAGAAGTGTTTGGACCGTGAAACTATGTACCTCTGATTCATTTTAAAGAACGCCAACCTTTGTTATGCACATTCTCCGTGCCTGACTCTACCCTGGAGTGCCTCAACCTGAAGTACCGCAGTTTACAACTTTCATTTTCATGCCCAGCACGATGCTGTTTTGCTTTATATTACTATGTCACACACCGAGGACTCTATAACAACACCTTTCCTCCAGAGTAAATAATAAAGTGAAAAAGAGAAAAAAGACAGTCACCATCAGAGATAAAGTTGAGGAAAAATAAGACATTGTTTTGAGCAAAAACTTCTTCCGTAGATGCAATAAAGAAACCAAATGCAACACTACGGGTGGAAGTGAGAAAGAAGTTGATATAGAATACTTTAGGCAGAGCGTGCAACACTGATGTTCAGTCAGTGAGAAAGTAAACAATTATCTGAATAAACGGTGACATGTTGAAGAAAACTAGATCTATGATGTCACATTTGCTGAACTGCTATGACATTTTTTAGGTTTGCTTTGTTTTAGATGGTGAAAATTCGCTCATATTTTGTCTCATTAGTACGTCACACAACTCCAAAAACCCAAACTATCACTTTAAATAAATTTATTTCTCATGACAAACATACAAAACCTCTGCTTTCCCAGAGCATATATGCGTAGTGTCCCCACTGTTAAGACTCTGACAGACTTGTGTTGTCAGCAAAGGCAAGTTACATATGAACATGACGGACCAAAGTACAAAACCATTTTTTCATCATTAAGCAAGTATTTCATTTCCTGGAACATTTCTAGGAATATGACATTTCATACTTTCAACATGATCTACTCCATAAAACTACAGCATACCTAATATTTTGTGAGGCCAGACTTGTACAGGATGCATCTTCATTAAGACAAACAGAGAAGGGGATAATGGGAAATGTTGTCATGATTCCATTTTTAAGAAATTGCTAGATTTGAGCATATCAATTTATTTCTGTTTACAAAACAGTAAAAGAAAAATTATTAACCCACCTACATGACTCATTAGTGAAGCCTTTTGGGTCATCTTGTAGTCTCAGAAAAATAATTAGTGTTGTCACCCATGTCAGAATTGATTTAATTTTACCAAAAGTGTGGTTAGACTCTTCTACTACGAGCCATGTTGTTGTAATTGATGCAGCATGTGGTTTGGTCTTTCTGAAATATGCGAGGCCTTCCCTGAAAAATGCATCATCTGGATGGGAGCATACGTTGCTCTGTAGCTTGTATAGACATTTTAACATTAATGGTACCTGTCCAGATCTGCAAGATCAGGAGGACGCAGCATTCATGATTTCAAACAGGAATTTCAAATTGTGATTAATCTGGCCACAGAACAGTTTTTCACTTTGCCTCAGCCCATTTTAGATAAGCTTTGGTTTAAGGAAGAGGGCAGCGTTTCCGGATCATGGATTCTTCTTTGCATGATAGAGCTTTTTTTTTAAAGTATTTTTTTGGGCTTTTTATGCTTTTTGATGATAGGACAGTGTGAGAGAGACAGGAAGCAGGGGGCAGAGAGATGGGGAAGACACGCAGCAAAGGCCCGCTCGGTGCGGGAGTCAAACCGGGGCCCGCTTCATCGAGGACTAAGCCTCTGTACATGGGGCCGCTGCTTAACCCACTACGCCACCGACCGCCCCTGCATGATAGAGCTTTAACCTGAATTTGTGGATTCAAGATATCACCCCAATAACATCTCAATTTTAAGTTATCTAAGCACAAGCATAATGTTCCACACGGGATCACTTGGTTTGCGTCTTCTGTTTTCCTTGTGGTGACTAACACATGAGTAAAACAATGGGAAAATTGAAGCAATGCTTCTGTGAACACATGTATATCTGTGTATCCTTTTGCTGCACAAAGTTCCTTTGAACCTAGTTTCCCAAAATGTAACCTGGTGGTCATTGCATTGTCTTTGCTGACTTCCTGATTGTGCAATAGTTAACCTGCACTGAAAGCATACCTGAACTCTCACCTCTTAGGAATTACAATTAAGTTTTTAACACATAGCACACACAAATTAAGCCCATGAATCAAATAGAACCCCAAAAGCAGACTTGTTAAATGTGAGATGTTTAGCTCATAGCATTGTATCCTGTAAAGTTAGCAAGCACCCACTGGTAAAAATCCAGTGATAAACTGTAACGACTGAAAAAGGCCACATGGCGTCTTCACGGGGGATAAAAAGATAAAGCACTATCTCGCCACCTGAATGCTGTAAATGTGGTTTTGATAAGTGAGATGCAGGCCGATTTGTTACGAGACTCACGAGAAAGCAAAAAGTTCCTTGTTTTTTTTTGTGTGTCCTTATGAGAATGAAACAAATTGTCATTCTTACACTGGGCATGCCGGACCTGATTAACCAGCTACAAAGCCACCAAGTGGCTGTTCATGTCTTGCAGGTCTCAAAACACCCACATACATAGTTGACCCAGGTCATGAAATAAAACATTGGAAACATAGAAATTAATTAATTAATTAACCAGGTTGCATTTGCTAAAGGAAAGCATCATGAATGGAGCTTAATCTAAATTAAGATGATGTGGAAAATATGTATCTACTGTCACTGTCAAAACAGCGGTTCATGTAATTTCATATTTTTTTCAAATTAGGCTGTTAATGTATATTTACTTGTCATCTATGTTTTATTTTCTTAATCATTCTTCATGTGTGACTTTTTCAGTTTACCCTTTTCATCTTTATATTTCCCTAATTTATTCATCTGTGTTGAATTTTTTTGCAATTGAGTAGATGATCATGAGTTGTGCACTTTTTTTATTGTTGTTTTTTATTGTTTTATTGCTGGGTCGCCCCAGCACAAGTTACAAAGTGACACTAACAGGGTAAGGTTTAATCTGCATCTCATGCATGTTTACGGTCTATTGCAGAGGACACAGTACCAGTCACCCTTTACCTTTTAGAAATGAAACTGAGGAAAAAAAGCTATTGAAATTTATTTGCATTTATTCATTTCCTTAGCTAAATAATATTGTTTTTAAACAAATGGTTGATGTGTTGCTTCTTTTTAAAAGTATCACATGTATACACACATTTTGCATTAGGCTGTCATACCTAAAACAATTAGAGATAGATGTCTATGTCTGGTTTACTTTGACAAAATGTGAATAAGATAAAGTGATTAAAATGAGCGTTTTCACAAAGTTGAATAGGACACGTTTGAGCCAGAAAAAAGGGCATCTATTTCTGTATCTGAGTGTCAAGTTCAACGTAAGGCATGTTTTTCTAACCCTAGTCAATTAGCTTTTAATATGTAAACCTAACCATGGAGATTCAAATATCCAAATATAATTAGTAATGAAGTTTCAAGCTAAAATAAGTTGTTGAATTGGGTAAAGTTGCAGTCAGATGTCCTTCAGCTCACCTTAAAAAAGCTGACTTTTTTCCTAACACCACCTGCTATTTTTCTTTTCTTTTCTTTCTTTCTTCTTGTATTTACTGTACTTTGATTCTGTTATTTCTTTTGCTTCCCCATGCTTTTGTTTTACCATTATTATTGTTCTGTATTTTTTTTGTACAGCATTTTGGTCAAAAAAGGCATCGTCTAGTCTTAACTCTTTTTTATACTGTTAAAGAAATACCAGATTCCTTGATTAAATCATATTAATATGCATCTTGTCTCCTCTGCAAAAATATGTTGAATCTGTTTCCTGTTAAAAGGTGCGATTAAAAAGTTTATCAGAGGTCAGAAGTGCAGACTGTAATGAAGCTGTGCGGGCAAGCAATCAAGTGGATGAGGGTACATGTTTGGTTCCAAAACAAAACGAAAAACTTTTCAAGTGTGAAATGCATTCCACTGTCAGCCAATAGAAACTGTCATGCGCTTGATAATTCAGTGGTATCAGGGTAGAAGTTGAAGTGACTGTTTTGCAGCTTTCTTCCTCATGGTTAATGTACGACACAATCAACAGATACAGAATGGACGAGTGTCTTTCAGTACATTTTATCAGTCATCATTGGCATAAGCATGAAGGAAACAGAACTCTCCCATGGTGAGATGGCTCACTCCCCCATCTCGTATTACCGTCACATGATGGTTTACGCGCTTCATTCAATGCTAGACAGACTCGATAATGTTGAAATCAGGTATCTGTGGGGGCCATACCATCCCTTCCAGGACTTTTTGCTCTTCTTTATCCTGAAGATCGTTTTTAATGACATTGTCTGTATGTATGGGGTCGCTGTCCTGCTGCAGAATAAATTTGGGACCAATCATGTGCCTCCCTGATGGTACTGCATGATGGATAAGTATCTGCTGTATTTCCCAGCATTGAGGACAATGTTAATTCTGACCGAATCTCCAAATCCATTTGCACAAGTGTAGTCCCAGACCTCCACCAGGCTTCGCTGTTGTCTGCAGACACTTATTATTGTACCACTCTCCAACCTCTCATCAAACAAAATGCCGTCTGCTACAGCCAAATATTAAAAACTTTGACACATCAGTCCAGAGCACCTGCTGTCATTTTTCTTCAGCCCAGTTCTCATGTTTTTGTACGTAGTTGAGTCGCTCGGCCTTGTTTCTATGTCGGAAGTATGGCTTGTTGTCTGCAACTCTTTCATGAAGATGGTGTACTGATAGGTGTACTGATAGGTGTGTTGATGGCACTGCTCACATCTTCAGATTTTGAAGGGAAATAAGCTCGATGTTTGTTTCATCTGCTGCACTAATTTTCTTTGACCAACCACTACGTCTACGATCCACAACGTTGCCCGTTTCTTTGTGCTTAAACAGGAAACCTGTCTGCTTTGAAATCTTTGTCTGGGACAGAGACTACCTTGTATCTTGATGCTGTGCTCAGTCTTGCCATGGTGTATGACCCGTGACATGAAATTGTCTTCCACGACCTCACCTTGGTAGCAGAGCTTGGCTGTTCCTCACCCAGTTTTAAGCCTCCTACGCAGCTGTTTCTGTTTTGATGCTGGTTTGACGGCAAAGGGTACTAACACCAAATATTGATTTGATTTAGATTTTTCTTTTGTTCGCTCACTTTGCGTTTTGTAAATTGACTGAAAATTGTTCAATTCAATGTTAAGATGATCCCACACTGCTTCCATAATGTTGAGGTCCGGGCTCTGGGGAGGATTCATCCCTCCATAAGACCTGTTGCCACTGATTTCCAGTACAGTTCTTGTGTCATTTGGCATAGCCCACTAGTTTCCCTTCCTTAAGAATGGCTTCTTGACAGCCACCCTTCCATGGAGACCATCTCTGATGAGGATTGGGCCAGCGGTAGGGGTGGGCGATATGGGCAAAAAAAAATATCTCGATATTTTTTAGGATTTTCACGATAAAGATATTTTGACGATATTTAAAAAAAAAAATTAAAACTTGCATTAAGATCACAATAAAATGAACACAAGCATGCAAGTCTAAGCACACACGGCCGGTAGGCTACAGTGAAACTGCGAATGGCTCATTAAATCAGTTATGGTTCCTTTGATCGCTCTACCGTTACTTGGATAACTGTGGAAATTCTAGAGCTAATACATGCAAAACGAGCGCTGACCTTCGGGGATGCGTGCATTTATTAGACCCAAAACCCATGCGGGGTGCCTCTCGGGGTGCCCCGGCCGCTTTAGTGACTAGATAACCTCGAGCCGTTTCTCAGGCTACTTCTCCCTCCGGAGAGGGAGCCTGAGAAACGGCTACCACATCCAAGGAAGGCAGCAGGCGCGCAAATTACCCACTCCCGACTCGGGGAGGTAGTGACGAAAAATAACAACACAGGACACTTTAAATCCTTTAACGGGGATCAATTGAAGGACAAGTCTGGTGCCAGCAGCCGCGGTAATTCCAGCTCCAATAGCGTATCTTAAAGTTGCTGCAGTTAAAAAGCTCGTTGTTGGATCTCGGGATCGAGCTGACGGTCCGCCGCGAGGCGAGCTACCGTCTGTCCCAGCCCCTGCCTCTCGGCGCCCCCTCGATGCTCTTAGCTGAGTGTCCCGCGGGGTCCGAAGCGTTTACTTTGAAAAAATTAGAGCGTTCAAAGCAGGGCGTGGCGTGGCGCTGTGGTAAGGGCAGAAGACCACTGGCGCCGCACTTTTTGGCGATTGAAAAAAAAAACAAAAAAAAAAAACATTTTTTTTTTTTTTTTTTTTTTGCCTATATCTCGATATTGCAAATTACTCATCGTCAAAACAACATTCACGATAATTTCGCAAACGATACATATCGCCCACCCCTAGCCAGCGGTAGATGGTTCAACTGAAGGTCCAGATGCATCTCTCTGGTCCTGTGTCACGCTTTTGCTGGATTTTTTCCTATTTGTGAAGGACACCACTTTCAAATACCTACTGTAGATAGTGTTTAGATCTGACACTTCTTTTGTCTTCTCCTTGTCCAGTTTCCACTCAGCGTGGTGTACAGTGTGTCCACAAAATTACCTAAAAGTACAGTTTAGAATCGGCTCTTAAGTCGGCTGTAGACACAACACTGGTATGTCCCTTGAATTGGGTGGCTTTTTTATGACTGGGCCTCAGAAGATGAGGTACAAGAACTGGATGGAAATTTAGTGAAAAAGCAGGCAAAGTCTGGGGATATGAAGTAATGAAGTTTTCCACAGGATGCGAAAATTTTACAAGTGATGCCAAAAGGATGATGTTAAGAACAAGAGCTGACAATTTCATAAACGTCCATGCCAACTGTAACCAAACAACTCATCATTTTTATTGTTTTGGTTTTTCTTTTTTCCTGGAAAAGCATATTTTTGGAATGTCTCCAATACATATAAAGGTAGGGCTTCTCCCTCTTATGTTGACAGCGACAGCAGCACGAGTTACCTGCAGAAACCTTGGATGGAATTTTGCCTCAAACTGTCTACTGTGAGATGCAGACTGTTTGAACTTTTAGTCTTGTCAAATATATTTTCCTTGTCGGTGACTTTCCCAATTTATTTCACATTTTTGGGGGTTCTTTTGAACACCTTGTCAGTTTTGTGGGCATCTCCAACTTACTCTGAGGAGAGGTGATGTCGCTCAACTGGTTGAGCAGGCATCCCATATACAGAGGCTGAAGCTCCTCAATTCAGCCATCCCAGCTCGGTGCTTTTTCCTGCACGCCCCCTCTCTGTCTTTCCTGATTTCCTGTCATGCAACATTTCCAAAAAAAAAAAAAAAAAAAGATTCTACTGCCAAAAACTTTTCTAAGAGCTCTTTTAATCTGATCTTTGTCACAGCACACCTTTCATTCGACGAGGGCAGCCAGTTTTAAATGTTGGAAGTTTTTGAATGAAGCAGCTCGACCTGTTTTCCCAAAGTAGATTTGAATAATTTGTGCTGCTTATTTATATTTTTGACAACGTGCCCAAAATCATACTATCTTAAGGAATTACAAAGAGGATAAAATATCTGCTTGTTCAATGCAACTAATGTTAACACTCTCCATGGAAGACAGTTTTGTTTTCAGTTGAGTTTATTTAAATTCTGTCACTCACACACAGAAGCTTTTGTAGACCAGTTTACACATTTGACTTTACACACTGAGGTGCAGCCACTGCTGCTTTTAAAGCTGGAAGAACTAGTTTCAGCAAATCCTCGTTTACATTGTTCATGTTTCCGTAGCTTTGTTTACTCTTACCACTGAACTGAAGATACATGCAAGATTTTCTGTTGATGCTGTTGAAAGGTGAGTGTGATTGTTACCTCATAACTGATCAACTTTAGATTCTCTGAACTTATTTGAGACTTTTTCGGTAGACGGTTAAGTCAGCTCAGAGAGTTGTAAATTTTGGACGTGATGAGAAGTTTTTGATTAGTATGGAATCCATCTGATAATTCTGTTGAGGCGGAAAAAGAGGATAAAATATAAGGGTGTGTTTTTGTGTGTGTGTGGGTGTGTGAGTAAAAGCAAAACAAAGTCAAGTCGAGTCTGTGACAAAGTTCCCAGACCAGATTGTAGCCACCAATGTTGCAACCCGATGTAGCTCCACATGCCATGTTGACACCTTGAGTCTCCTCTGTAAGGGGAGCTCTGTCTTGCTGTTCTTAATATGAAAAACATTCGTATTCATCTGCAGTACCGACTGTTTAAACAGTGCAGGTTTTGAATGACTGAATGTTTTCAGCCTAACTGTAGTGATCTGACGTTTCCTTTTTTTTCAGGCATATATGAGGTAGGTGAACTCCACAGAATTTACTCGTTACAAAAACCCAACGGTGCACTTAACACTGGTGATTCCACAGCCACACTTTCACCTGCTTATTTTGCATCTCAGTGGTCATATTTGCTCATCATCTTTAGAAAACGTGAAAATGAAGTAAGAGTTCAAAGATGCATGCAGTCTGAGAGCTCACTGGCATCATGACTGGTGTGATCCTACCACAAGATCAAAGTTAAAAGAAACTTCGGAAAATAGGGGTTTAGTGAGGCTCCCCAGCTGAACTCAAGGGTCTTTCAGATGGTTGCTCATATGACTTAAATTCTTAAACCCTAATGTTATTGTCAACTTTCAAACTCTTCAGCTGTATATTGCACAGTTGTGATTCTTTTGTGCTGACAAAATGAGCCCAACAGACAGATAAACTGAACACCTTAACTCCCTCTTTTTGGTAGTTAACATTATGATACCGGATTCCATGACAAATATTTTGCTTAAAAAAAATGACAACGCATATTCACCACGACGTCTGGTCATGGTGAAATGATGTCACTGAATTAGTGAAAGCTAATAAAGTTAAAAAAAAAAATAAAAAAATATGATAAACAGTTGAATCCCAAGAAACTCAAAATGACAAAAAAAATGCACCAACATTTCCAGAAACCACTTCTTTTTAACTTGGATCTTGAATCAGGTTTTTTTTTTTTTTTAATGCATAAATGACAATATCCATGATATAACTGATATAATTAAATATCAGCTTGTCATAGTTTCTGTTTTAGAGGCATGGTGCTGAAAGCAGTCGAGAAAACAACACGTACACTGGACTGATTCTGACTACCACAGTTGTGCCAGACTTTTGCGAGGAAAAGGAAACTCTTAAATTCTGTTGCTTCAGTTGTGATCACTTTTTAAAAAAACATTGATGTGATCGTGTAAGTTAAACTGGTTGAATGCTCTGTTATTAGATCCGTATTTCCAGTGTACTGCCTTTCAAAGTGTCAATCATGAAGGCCTTCACTCAAACTCAAGATCTTGATTCAAGATTCAAGACTTTTAATTGTCATTATGTTTCTGGAACTTAACAAAAATGCAGTGGTGCTTTCGTGGAGAAAAATGAAAAGGCATAAAAAAGAATACAATATGTATAAAAATAATAAAAATATGTATAGTATAAATGCAAAAATATATGTACAGATTATAAAGATTATTTATATTGCGCTTGTAGTTATTGCACTGGAATGGTTAAGACTGTGAGAATTATTGCACTGATGATAAATTAATATGTCTTGCAAATAACCACAAGGAAAATAAATACTTGTGGCTATGAGTCATTCTGGATATGAGTCACTGTGATGATCTGAGGAAGCATGCGTTCATCTGCACACTCACATTTTTCTGACAGATAGTGTGCAGATAGACTATATGAGTGGGCTTTAAGTATGCAACACATGTAGAAATTGTTGTAAATGGGAGTCGCTAACTGCAGGTAAGTTGTGACTGTAACCGCCTTTGTCTTTGCATTTTTATCAGATAACTTCAGAACCATGAACTGCGGGTTGTTCCTGATCCTGGTGACAGGTGAGTCTTTGCTCTGTTGAATGCATCTGACATCAAGTGTATTTTCAATATTAAAGGAAGCACTGAAAATATTCTAAAGACAAAAAGGGCTCACAAAAAAAGCAAATGATTATATTTATTAACATTCATCCGTCAAAGCTGAGATCAAGCTCCAAATAGAAAAACTACTGTAATGATCTGAAAAATCTATGTAAAACGTTTAATCCTCACCATATTTCCATGAAGAAATATCAAATACTTGTATGATTTAAAATGGTACAAAAGGGAATAAAACCATGTGTTTGGTTTCCACAATAACACCTCACACACTTCAGATGCAGTTTTGAGAAGTCTTTCTTTCCAAGTACCTAGTGTTGGCTGATAAAGAGATTTTTGATGGCTTGTGACATTTATTTGATGGATGATAGCAGCGCAAAGACTTAAGTTTGAAAGGACAAGGACTTTCAGCCTTCATTCATTTAGCTAAAAAGCAGAGCTACTGTGGCTGGCACCCCAAAGCCATCTGATCATCCAATACAATCAAACACTTGGGATCAACGATTCAGCATTTATAGACTTCTTTCTAAACTTATTTGTACACTTGCTATGTAATCATTGACTTTTGAACACTCATTGCAAACATTTCAAACACAGAAATGTGGCTGTCATTAGTCAGCTCTCTTTCATGGCTTTAGAGAAACTTAGCTGACATGAGTCAGTCAGATGGGAATGAACAAGAGGGAATAATGTCAGTGTTATGGCCGACTGATCATCTTAAAAATTCTTAGTAACTTAGTAATTCTTAGTAAGTAAACCCACTGGTTTGTTGACTTCCTAGTAATCATTCAACGAGCAATCGTTTGATCCGCTATTGAACAGCACACATAAATTGAGGCGATATAATCAAACAAATGGCAACACTGACATACAGTCAAGGCAAGGCAATTTTATTTATAGAGCACAATTCATACACAAGGCAATTCAAAGTGCTTCACAGCTACATAAAATCACAAGAAGGCAATAAAATCATTAAAAAAAAAATAAAATAATAATAATAATAATAATAAAAAAATCATTAATTAATTCATTTAAAAGTGAAGAGTGCAGATAAAATACTTTCAGGTGTCATATGCACAGCTAAATAGAACTGTTTTCAGCCTGGATTTAAACATTGTCAGAGTTGAGGCCTGTCTCACATCTTCTGGAAGACTGTTCCAGATTTTAGGAGCATAAAACTGAAACGCAGCCTCACCTTGTTTAGTCCTGTTAGAGCCCGAGTTGGTTCATATGGCTTTAACATGTCAGAGATGTACTTTGGCGCTTGACCATGAAGAGACTTGTACACAAGCACAGCTGTTTTAAAGTCTATTCTCTGAGCGACAGGAAGCCAGTGCAGAGAACTGAGCACTGACTAATATGGTCGTATTTCTTGGTTCTAGTCAGGACTCGAGCAGCAGCGTTCTGGATGTACTGCAGCTGTCTTATAGCCCGCTTAGAGAGCCCAGTGAGCAGGCCGTTACAGCAGTCTAACCTGCTGGAGAAAAACGCATGGATCAGTCTTTCTAAGTCTGGTTTAGACACTATTCCTTTGATTCTGGCAATGTTTTTTAGATGGTAAAAAGCTGCTGATGTCACTGATTTAATGTGGCTGTTAAAGTTCAGGTCTGAGTCCAATATTACCCCGAGATTTCTAACTTGATAGTTAGGTTTTAGAGAGAGAGTCTCAAGGTGACTGATAACACTTTCTCTTTGTTTCTGTGGGCCACAGACAATGATTTCAGTTTTGTCTGAGTTTAGCTGGAGGAAATTGTTTTGCATCCACACACTGATCTGTTCGATGCAGCGACACAATGTATCTACAGGCCCGTGTTCTCCTGCCGTCAGTGACACGTAGATCTGAGTGTCATCTGCATAATTGTGGTAGGACACATTATAGCTGCGTATCAGCTGGCCTAGTGGAAGCATGTACAGATTGAACAATACGGGTCCCAGGATTGAGCCCTGGGGAACCCCACAGGTCATAGCCATTTGGTCTGAGACACAGATACCAATTTCAACAAAATATTTCCTGTCCTCCAGATAGGACTTGAACCAGTTTAAAGCACGACCAGAGATTCCCACCCAGTCTTCTAACCTCTGTAATAAGATCGCATGATCAACTGTGTCAAAGGCAGCACTCAGGTCCAGCAGAACTAAGACTGTGACTTTACTTGCATCTGTGTTCAGGCGGATGTCATTTGTCACCTTGATCAGAGCTGTCTCAGTGCTGTGGTGGGGCCTAAAGCCTAATTGGATTTGTTGTCATACCAAGATTTAAAAAATTCAATATGTGTGTGAAGGGATTTAAAAAGATTTGAAAAACATTTTAAATCTATTATTAAACCGTATTGAAACACATAGATAAAATGACGTAAAAAATAATCATGAGCCAGCACAAATGCAAAGAAGATATTGAAGTTTACTGTAAGTTAATTTTTCTCAGTCTAAACTGCTGGTCTTATTAGCCTGTTGTGCAAGACTGATTAACCCTCTGTTTCTGCCCTCTCACACAGCTGTCGGCACAATCAGAGGTTTAACTGATCCTTTTGATCTAATCAACGCTTCAGTCACTGCACTACTACAGGGGAATGAACCTCCAACATCTTCACCTACACAATCAAATGTACCAGCATGGAGCTCCAACAGAAAAGAGACAACTCCAGATCATGTAAGAACATCAGAACCGTCTGAGGAAACAAGTGCAACGCCAGCGGAGAAAAATCAAAATAAACGCACCACAAATGAAGAAAATAGTAGTTCCTATGTAACACCAGGGACTGCTGCCCATGAATGTTGCAAAACCAGCCAGTCACTTAATGTCACCACAAGACAACTTGTTCCTGGATCAAACCCAACATCAACGCACAACAAACCCATATCAACAGCTTCTGAAAATGTCTTTGGAAGTTCTGCACAGACCATATCGAAAGGTTCAGGCGCCACAGATCACGCCACACCCATCAGCAATTCCTATTTATCACAAACGGATCTGACCACAAGCCCACGCAACTTCCAAGATAAAACACATGCAGATGAGTCACATTTAATCTCCACCATGTCTGACAAGATATCTGAGACAGCATTGCAAGTAAGTTCATCAGCTTTGACCAAATTCAGCACCGGAACTTTAACTCCAACTCTCCCAGCACAAGAAGATTCCGTCTCTGTTGAGAAAGTGGCTGGCTCCACTGAAAAGGCTGCAACTGTTATTTCAACACTGAAAACAACAAAGATGACCGCCACACTAAAAGAATACACAAGTTCCACAAAGATGGCCACATCAAAGACACCAACTTTAACTTCTGCCACATATCAAACATCTGGAAATCAAATTCACATCACTGAAGCTCAGAATTCTGAAACAAGAAAAACACATGGTTCAACAGAGGCAGCTTCAGGTTTAACCACCAAATCAAATGAAACGGTGCCATCCACAGTGAATGTTACCTTATCTCCAAATCAAAGTACTACCCTCACAACAACAGTTTCAGCAGCAAGCGCAACGACAGCCCCCACATTTATTACAGAAGCAGAAACACCAGCAAAAACACAAGCAGCACAAACACTGTCTGTATCAGGAGCAACAAAAGCAACAATCCCATCATCAACACCGTCATCAAAACAAATCTCTGAAACTACAGCTACAACACAGAAGCAACGCACAGTATCTTTAACAACAGGGTCAGGCACAACACAAAGTTCAACATCTGAAGTAACAACAGCAGCTATAAAAACTACAACACATACAATGTCTTTGGCATTGTCCACACACATGCAACCCACGATCGTGTCAGTGGCAAATACTCCATCAACAGCGTCACCCATAGCGACTGCACAAACTACTACTACAACATCCACCAGTGAACTTTCAACTGCAGCAACACTGACGGCAACAACAGAAATTAGAACATTTTCAAGTCATAGCACAGCAACTGCAATTACTGCGCCATTAGATGCACGAGATGTCACAAGATCAACAACCCCAAAAGACATTTTAGTGTCAACAACACACAAACAACTCAAAGCACTATCTGCTACGACTGCATCACCAAAAACTTCAATGAAAATTACAACAACAGTATCTCAGACAACAGAAACATCCCCGTCAACCATGTTGACAGCAGAAAGGCTCACAGCTTCAAAACAAGCTGCTGGATCAACAACAATACACAACAGAAAATTAACTACAACAACACAAGTGGAGACACAAAATGCAGCTGCATCATTCGCAACAGCCATATCAGTGGCAGTGGAAACGGTGCTCACAGCAACACAAACACAATCTAATCCACCTACAGCCGATTTGCATGCATCTACAACAGGCCTTACATCTACAAAAATGGCAGTGTCCATGACAACAGCATCCACGGCAACAACAACTGCATCCACAGCTTCAATAACAAGACCATCAACGACAACATATGCAGAAACAAGATCTACTTTATCTGTAACTGCGCAAGCACAAAAACAAGTGACAAGCACATCACAAACTACAACTACAGCACAATCAGCAACTCCAGGAAAAAGGGATTTTGTTTTGTCGTCAACACCTACAACAGCATCAGGAGCAGCTTCAAATCCCACACTGACATCAGCACAAATGGCATTCACAGGACTACCCACAGAATCTATGGAAACTTTCACCACGGCAACAGCAGCAGAGTTAATTTCACCTACAATAAATCTGTCACAAACTACAACATCTTTGGTAACACCGCCACATAGATCAACACAAACTGCAACTGCATATTTAGAAACCACATACGTAACAGATCAAGCCACATTCCTCACCAGCAGTTTCTCTTCGGCAGCAGCGACAACATCAAAGACAACCCCGATGCCAACATATTTCAAAACATTTGCTCCAGTTTCATCCACACAATCAGAGGCAACAAAAGAGACACCCGAGCTGCCACGAACAACGACTCCATATTCAACTATGATTACCACAGATGCAGAGGGTTTAGCGTCTTCCATCACCGAACCGCAAAGTGACCCAAAAACATTACAAAGCACACAACAACCACAAAGTGTCTCATCTATCCCTAACAAAACTTCGGACAGCACTTCATCTTCAAACCCGGCTTCGGTTGTGTCCAACTCAACAGCAGAGGCACCACGTCCAGCTGGTTCCTTACCGCAGGCTGAGAGGACTGCAGATGTGAGCACCACTTTAATGACACCAACAACAGTTGGGGCATCTTCGGAATCTGTGTCGCAAAGCCCAATGACAGCAGACTTGAGATCAGATGAACCATCACCCAACTTTACCTACGCCAACACAACGCGGCAGGAGGAAGATTCAACTCCCCCCTCCCCATCTGGGGGCGACACGGTGTTTTTCAGATGCATGCCTAAGATTGCTGTTGTGAGGCCCCTCGTCTTTGATTACCCGACGGTGAACCGCACCAGCGTCAAAGCTAGCTCAAAAGGACACAAATGAAGTACTAAATGTTTTCAAGGAAGAGCTCAATATATTAGGAAATACAGCTGTTCTTCTTTGAAGAGGCTTCGGTAGAGACACTGATAACTCTGTCATATCTGACTGTGGGACTGAAAAATTCATGAGCTCTTTTCAGGACCTTCCACAACTTGTCCCACTCCAGACCATACATCATTCAGCCATGGTGCATTTGTTTTCTTGGTCCTTAACCCTGAATGTTGAATTTTAAGCAAGTTTAAAGGGAGCTAAGAATCATCAAAGTCTTTTTTGATGTGAATATTTTCTCTGTTAATGTGAACAAGACTTAAATTCGTGGTTTTTGGAAGTCAAAAATGAATTGATGGAAGTTAGCGAAATTAAATTTCTCTGAGTTGTGATTGATTATGAGAAACATCATATTAATTATGTAAAACAAACAAAAATAAACAATTGCTCCCTTATACAAACCTAAATATTTTACTGTGTAGAATTATGGGGTTCAATCTTCAAAATACTCAATACTTTTCTTACAAAAACAAGTCATACAGCAAATATATAAGGCTGCCTACTCTGACCACTTTATGTCTCATATTATGAAATTTAATGATTAAAACAATACGCGTAATGTTAGTTGTATTGTGAAAAAGCCACTTTCAGAGGGTGCAATCTTTTCTTAAGGGTAAATAGGGGTTTATGTAAATGTATTGTTCAAAAAGCTTAAAAAAGGAATCAAAAGCGGATGTCTTTCTTTTGTTGAGGCTGAATTAGGGCGCAATACCAACAAAACGAAGAACGAGTGCTTCGTTCCTGGCTTTTAGGAAATACATTCTAAAGCTTTTTTTCAAAGGCCACAATGAAGTCGGAGCATTGATAAATATTATGCTTGACCCTGTTCAGCCACTACGTGTTTTAATTGAATTGTATTGTTTTGTTTTGTTTCTGATTACTGACTATATAACTAACAAACTAATAGAAAGCTTGAGAAAATATCACATTTTTTTTTTTTTTTAACTTGGATTTGTTAATTTTCCCAGAGGGAATATGTTTATTTAGGGACCATTGGGACATTTAATGTGTTAATATACATTTAAAAAAGGTGCTTTTAAACTTACCCACAAGGCAAAATAAAGAACAAGTGTCTATTTACATTGTATGAATATAGAGTATAGAAAGCAAACAGTCTGCTCTGTATTATGCAGTTTTGTTATATGTAATACAATCACTCTTTAAAGTTATTACAAAAGCTCGGACTGACAGATTTATGGCCTTAATCGTTTCAGATTATTTTTCTTTCAGTTTCTTGGACCCATATTTCCACAACATCTGAGAGCAACCGACCGTACCACCTGAGCCATCTCACAGAGCCACACCCTACCTCCCCGTGTGATTAAGAGGTACGCATCAAATGCGATGCATTGTAATGAAATGCTTTTGTAGGAGATCCAAAAATGAAAAACTGAGAAGAACACACTCCACCTTCAACCCTAAAAATTTGCTGTGCGTGACATTGTTAATAGACCTGAGTTTACCCATGACAGATGACACTTCATCCGTTGCTAAGAGGTCTGTTGATTATGTGCAGTTAAATAACAAAGGGACACTCATTCCACAGACAGGTATAATAAGGTGTGAATAGGTTATTGTGATAGTAAGGTAGGCACGGAATGATTATAACAGTTCCTGCCTGCATATTTGTTGCAAGTTATGTTCAAGTTTTATCAGCAAGTTTTTTGCTGAAATTAAGCTCATAATATGTGCTACCTTAACTCACATTGCATATGATTTGATATCTCTGTTTTGGTTTGCCTTGTTTATTCTCTCTGGTATTCTGATGTCTTGTGATCTTGTACACTTGCTGTGTTGTGTTTTATTTTTCAATCCAGTTTTCAATTTCTCTTTGCCTCTTAATATTCTGAAACTGATGGTGCTGAGATATTTAACTTTTTCCTCCCATAAAAAACTGAGTCATCCCTACTTGTTAATCCCACCTATTTTACACAACACTTAAGAGAATTGATTAAAAAAATCTAAATGTAATGAAACATATAAATATAATACATTGTAATAGTAATTGTAAACTGTACTAATAACAATTAAAAAAAGATTCTGAAATGGCTGTCATTTTTGCCTGTTTCTATTGTGGACAGCTGCGTGAACATACAGTAATTTTATCAAAACCTTACAACACATGACATATTTTTCTGGATGATGGGATGTTGACCTTTTGAAATCCTTTTGTTGTAGCGATAAGGTGTGTATTTGGCACTAATCCAGAGCCAACAGACAAGCAATTCAGCTTCAGTGAAAAGAAATCTTAGCATACCAGTGCTAAATTTGGATTCTATTGTCCGTTTTTTTTTCTCTGGGTTAAAGTACATGATCAGAACTAAATGCTTGACGAGCGAAGTAGCATTATGAAGAAATCCTACTGATTTACCAATGAAGAAAAATAAGTGTATCGCAAAGTAAAGGTATAATCATGAAAAAATGAAAATATAAAAGCTGATTAAATACAATGACACTGAAAAGTTCTTTGTGTTAAAACTAAACGTCCATGTCGAGGTCTTTACATACAACTGCTTGCAAAGCACCAGCGAGTCTTTTGTACTGTATATAGGGTGTACTTAGTTTTGATGTGGCTGAGCAAAGTCACCACCAGCTACAGAAACTCCAGCATCTACTGAATATATGTGTAAAGACAAAGAGATCATGTGAAATTTCTTTTTGACATGCATAAAATAATGTTTTACCAACACTCAGACTTTGAAATGTCACACCTGTACTTGTGAAAGAGATGAGATAACCAGGTCAGGTTTATTCACTTAAGAGACAATAAACGACAACAGTTAGGTGCTGTAAATGATTGCGTCAAAAAAATGCTTCAAAAGAATTTATTCACACGTCACATCCCTTTGATTGGCAGTCAATATATAAGATCCTCCTCAGAGTGGTGTAAGTACAGCTCACAAAGCATCAGGACAGTTCTTTGGGAACTTCTGAATTTTGCTTATTTATTTGGGTAAGTCCTTTTATGATTTTGTTGTCAATTAAAATGTGATAGATTTTATTTATATTTGATTTATTATTTTAACTGCTTGGCACATTTATATATAAACTTTTGTGTTATAATCAATGATCATATAATCGTTGAATGTGGGGGAATTTAGAGTACACTTTCTACGGTACAAATGAAAATTAGATATTAGCAAGCCGATAACCAACAAAGAATGTATGAGGTCATTTTCACAGTGTAAAAAAAAAAATTGTTTTAGCAAGTGCTAAAAGTAGTTCAAATTTTAGTTCTCCGTCTTAATTTTCAGTGAAGTTATTGCTGCCCAGATACACAAAAATCATTTTCAAATTGAAAAATTATTGGGAAACATTTTGTGTGACACGCATTGTGTGACATTTTATTTTTTTTAGATTGATATCAAATCAAATGTTTACTTTTGCAGATACAGTAACAGTTAAGACATACCTTTAATAATGATCTATTCTTATCAGATTGTCAGGTATATCAAAGCTTTTTGCTGTTATTGTACTACATACTTGTAAAGTACTTTATATTTCAGAATAGCATCACTCAGAAGCTCTATTCCCACACAGTAACTAAAAACAAGAGGGAATATCTCATGATTTTGAATCAATTACTATTTGCTATATTCTTTATGCTCATATGTACCAAAATTAAATTTATCTGTGATTTATTTTGTTAGTGGCTACAAAAAAACACAAATGTATGTCACAGTCTCAATAGCAATTTTCCATAGACTACAGAAGTGTATGTCTTAAAGGGCTGCAGGCTTTTTGAATTACAATCTTTGATATAAATGGTATTCCAAGTGGTTCATCAAGTTCCTCTGCATTAAAAATATGACTCACTGTTGCTCTAAACTGAAAGCCCCAAGCAATAGCATTAAGAGTAAGATCTGTGCTGAAAGCTGTGACAAATTATATCCATCAAAGTATTCTTTTGGTGAAAGGTTACTTAACTGTTGAGGAAAAAATATGAATGTATTTGTTCCATGAAAAGAAACTGGGTGTGTCATACTGTGTGTGATTTTCTCATGCAATTTAAAGCAATTTATACAAACTGTGTCATTGTAAATCAAGGTTTTATGGAAGAAATAGGAATTCTTTCATTGTGTTTTAAAGCACAATTATACTTGTAAACTGAACTTTAAAAATCTTTAGACATTTTGTGTTGGTAATGCTTTTTAAGACATCAGTTTGAAAGTGACAAATGATGAAAGAATGAGGTAGGATGGTTGGTGGTTGGGTAATGGGTTGGACTACAGATCAAGATAAGCTGCGGGAATGCTGTTTTTCTATGAAGATAGAGTAATGTGCAGTGTAATATAAGTCAGTTGAGTGATACTGGATTTTATATAGGCGTATCTTGTTTTTCTCCAAAGAGGAAAAAGTAGCCTATTGGTTGCATGCTTACTCTTGCAGTGAACATAACAAATTACAAATTACTTACTTATTAATGACTAACATTTGGATAAAATAAAAAAATGTCACAACAATATTTAATGAGGAATATATAGAGTGACATCTGAAACATTTGAAAATAAGCTTAACCAAACCTCTCTGGGTTGGTTTACTGTAGCAGTTAACTAATGTCCCCCTGGGAATCCTTGCAGTGGTGATGATAACTGTGCTAACGCAGCTGGATTTATAGCTTTTTACTAGAGCTCATACATGACATTAACTAACCACAGCCTATCGTGCCCATCGTAAAGTAAAATTCATCTGTTTATCCTAACAGGTTGAATTTGAATCCTGCACCATTTTTTGTAAATTTGAGCTTTTAGACTTTGTTTGGGATAACCAAATAATTCAAACAGGGTATTCAAAATCAATGATTTAGCCTTGGGGACAATTTTGTAAGTGCACGTGAAGCAGATGAGCAACAAATAACAATGCTAATAATAATAATAATAACAATAACAATAATGTTAAATGTATAGAACAGACAGCCATTTCTTAGCCTTTTTTCAAAGAACATTCATGATAGTGGGAGCCAACATGTTCCTCTTCAGATGTAATATGATGCTACCGATGAATCACATATGAACTATGGTATCACACAAGTGACTTCTGAAACAAGTAGCAAGACTCCTTCTAGACCTCCATACCCTCCTGGACACAAAGTGTAAAATAAAAGATAAATAAAACAGCTAGATCATTCAGCAAAATACAAAAATACCTAAACATGTTGTCTGCTTACAGTTTATAGGCTGAGACAAATTTTACAGAAACTGTCCTGAATGTGAATTTTAATGTTTGTGTGGTTTGAAAATACTGTACTGAATATTACCTACTGTAATAAGTAGGTAATGATACAGTTCTGTGGAAATAGTGATTTATTAGTATGTTGTTAAACTTTGGTTGGTAGAAGTTGGTAAACTCTGCTTGGAACTCAAATGAGTTATGAAAAATAAATTAAATAAATCCAAAGGGAAAGGATCACTTCAGTAAGTTTTTAAAAAATCTATTTAAACAATTATTGTAATAGCAGGTATGATTTCCTTTACCTTTCTCTATTGCAATGGAGCTGAGGAAGCCTATGATTTAAAACATTTAGTTGTTTAACGACAATGTTATTTAGAAGTTATGTATTGTCCATTGTGTTCAGTTGGTTGTGGATAATGCTTCTCTACAATAACAGTTCTAGGCAGTGTTTAATTTGTAAAGTGGGAGGTCCAGGTGTGCAGAGGATGAGTGGCTCCGGTTCGAAAAAAAAGTGTGCGGGGGGGGGGCTTTCGAGCAACCCTGTGCGCCACACCGAAAATAATCTGGGCATGTATTGTAGGCCTAATAACAATAGTCACATCAAATCCAGATAGAGTACAAATTCCTTTGCAAGCTTAGGTCGTTTGGAAAAAACATCAACAAACTCCCTTGCTTCTTTTGCATTTTCTCGTAGGCTACGAACACCACACCACCGCCGCTTTACAAACTCTCTGGCTAACTGTCCAATAGAACGGAAGTGTGCACCCTCCTTTTGCGTAATATAGATATTTTCAGTATCTCGTTTCATGACAGAAATCACCAACAAGACGGATATCAAAACCAAACATTGACACTAAACAAATTTTAATTTATTTGTTTAATTATTTGATTTTTTTTTAGCTGGCGGAGCCAACGTCTGAGGTTCCGGAGCGCGCTCCGGTTTGCTCCCCCTCAAATTGAGCCCTGGTTCTAGGGTTCTCCAGCACAGTCCTGAGTAAATTGCTCTGGAGCTGTTGGGTGAATGTTGGCCAAAAAGATAATTTAATGTTGGACTGATAAGTAAAGAATAAGTTATAGCTATGATGAACTGCTGAGCTGGATTCGGAAAAGTGATAATGAGATATTGCTCAGACAATAAAGTATAAAGTTGTATACTAAATATCATAGATTATAATTAAAATCAATAATAAATAAATAAAATATCTGATGATTCATGGCTCTGTAGTGAAGAGCCATTGCCTTGTTGAGCAAAATTTTGTGACAATCCCGAATAGAACTTAAAAAAGTAATAAGAAAAAAACTTTGGAAAAAAGCATTAACTGTAATTTGTTTTTAAGTGGGTTTACAAATTGTTATGTAATTTTTAGTTAAATTGTACTAATATATGCATAAATATTGCAGGTTAAAAAAAAAAAAACTACAATGGGCTTCGGACATACCTTGTCAGTACTGCTGATACTTGCAGGTAAGTAATTATGAGGGTCTAAAAAGAAGAAATTTATTGAATAACACTGAATAAAATCAAAATCTTTATTTATTAAGTAGGAAGATCCACAACAGACAGTTTAAACACAACAACAATTACCCCATCAACAACCACAACTTTGTCCACGACAACAACAGCTTCCCCGACGACCACCATAGATATCCCAACGACAACCACAAGTACCCCATCAACAACCACAACTTTATCAACGACAACAACGGTTTCCCCTACGACCACCACCGATACCCCATCTACAACCACCCCATCAACAACCACAACTTTGTCAACGACAACAACGGATTCCCAGACGACCACCACCGATACCCCATCTACACCCACAAGTACCCCATCAACAACCACAACTTTGTCCACGACAACAACGGATTCCCCGACGACCACCACCGATACCCCATCTACAACCACAACTTTGTCAACGACAACAACGGATTCCCCGACGACCACCACAGATACCTCAACGACAACCACAACTACCCCATCAACAACAACAACTTTGTCAACGACAACAACGGTTTCCCCTACCACCACCACAGATACCCCAAAGGCAACCACAACTACCCCATCAACAACCACAACTTTGTCCACGACGACAACGGATTCCCCGACGACCACCACCGATACCCCATCTACAACCACCCCATCAACAACCACAACTTTGTCAACGACAACAACGGATTCCCAGACGACCACCACCGATACCCCATCTACACCCACAAGTACCCCATCAACAACCACAACTTTGTCCACGACAACAACGGATTCCCCGACGACCACCACCGATACCCCATCTACAACCACAACTTTGTCAACGACAACAACGGATTCCCCGACGACCACCACAGATACCTCAACGACAACCACAACTACCCCATCAACAACAACAACTTTGTCCACGACAACAACAGTTTCCCCTACTACCACCATAGATACCCCAACGACATCCACAAGTACCCCATCAACAACCACAACTTTATCAAAAACAACAACGGTTTCCCCTACGACCACCACCGATACCCCATCTACAACCACAACTACCCCATCAACAACCACAACTTTGTCAACGACATTAACGGATTCCCCAACGACCACCACCGATACCCCATCTACAACCACAACTACCCCATCTACAACCACAACTACCCCATCAACAACCACAACTTTGTCCACGACAACAACGGTTTCCCCTACCACCACCATAGATACCCCAATGACAACCACAAGTACCCCATTAACAACCACAACTTTGTCCACAACGACAACGGATTCCGCGACGACCACCACCGATACCCCATCTACAACCACAACTACCCCATCAACAACCACAACTTTGTCAACGACAACAACGGTTTCCCCTACGACCACCACAACTACCCCATCTACAACCACAAGTACCCCATCAACAACCACAACTTTGTCCACGACAACAACGGCTTCTCCGACGACCACCACAGATACCCCAAAGGCAACCACAACTACCCCATCAACAACCACAACTTTGTCCACGATGACAACGGATTCCCCGACGACCACCACCGATACCCCATCTACAACCACAACTACCCCATCAACAACCACAACTTTGTCCACGACAACAACGGTTTCCCCTACCACCACCATAGATACCCCAATGACAACCACAAGTACCCCATCAACAACCACAACTTTGTCCACGACGACAACGGATTCCCCGACGACCACCACCGATACCCCATCTACAACCACAACTACCCCATCAACAACCACAACTTTGTCAACGACAACAACGGATTCCCAGATGACCACCACCGATACCCCATCTACACCCACAAGTACCCCATCAACAACCACAACTTTGTCCACGACAACAACGGATTCCCCGACGACCACCACCGATACCCCATCTACAACCACAACTTTGTCAACGACAACAACGGATTCCCCGACGACCACCACAGATACCTCAACGACAACCACAACTACCCCATCAACAACGACAACTTTGTCCACGACAACAACAGTTTCCCCTACTACCACCATAGATACCCCAACAACATCCACAAGTACCCCATCAACAACCACAACTTTATCAACAACAACAACGGTTTCCCCTACGACCACCACCGATACCCCATCTACAACCACAACTACCCCATCAACAACCACAACTTTGTCAACGACATTAACGGATTCCCCGACGACCACCACCGATACCCCATCTACAACCACAACTACCCCATCAACAACCACAACTTTGTCCACGACAACAACGGTTTCCCCTACCACCACCATAGATACCCCAATGACAACCAAAAGTACCCCATTACCAACCACAACTTTGTCCACGACGACAACGGATTCCCCGACGACCACCACCGATACCCCATCTACAACCACAACTACCCCATCAACAACCACAACTTTGTCCATGACAACAACGGATTCCCCGACGACCACCACCGATACCCCATCTACAACCACAACTTTGTCAACGACAACAACGGTTTCCCCTACGACCACCACAACTACCCCATCTACAACCACAAGTACCCCATCAACAACCACAACTTTGTCCACGACAACAACAGCTTCCCCGACGACCACCACAGATACCCCAAAGGCGACCACAACTACCCCATCAACAACCACAACTTTGTCCACGACAACAACGGTTTCCCCTACGACCACCACAACTACCCCATCTACAACCACAAGTACCCCATCAACAACCACAACTTTGTCCACGACAACAACGGTTTCACCTACTACCACCATAGATACCCCAATGACAACCACAAGTACCCCATCAACAACCACAACTTTGTCCACGACAACAACGGATTCCCCGACGACCACCACCGATACCCCATCTACAACCACAACTACCCCATCAACAACAACATCTTCGTCCACGACAACAACGGCTTCCCCCACCACTACCACTCTTTCCCCAACGACCACCACAACTACCCCAATGACAACCACAAGTACCCCATCAACAACCACAACTTTGTCCACAACAACAACGGATTCCCCGACGACCACCACCGATACCCCATCTACAACCACAACTACCCCATCAACAACGACAACTTTGTCCACGACAACAACAGTTTCCCCTACTACCACCATAGATACCCCAACGACAACCACAAGTACCCCATCAACAACCACAACTTTATCAACAACAACAACGGTTTCCCCTACGACCACCACCGATACCCCATCTACAACCAAAACTACCCCATCAACAACCACAACTTTGTCCATGACAACAACGGATTCCCCTACCACCACCATAGATACCCCAATGACAACCACAAGTACCCCATTAACAACCACAACTTTGTCCACGACGACAACGGATTCCCCGACGACCACCACCGATACCCCATCTACAACCACAACTACCCCATCAACAACCACAACTTTGTCAACGACAACAACAGATTCCCAGACGACCACCACCGATACCCCATCTACACCCACAAGTACCCCATCAACAACCACAACTTTGTCCACGACAACAACGGATTCCCCGACGACCACCACCGATACCCCATCTACAACCACAACTTTGTCAACGACAACAACGGTTTCCCCTACGACCACCACAACTACCCCATCTACAACCACAAGTACCCCATCAACAACCACAACTTTGTCCACGACAACAACAGCTTCCCCGACGACCACCACAGATACCCCAAAGGCAACCACAACTACCCCATCAACAACCACAACTTTGTCCACGACAACAACGGTTTCCCCTACCACCACCATAGATACCCCAATGACAACCACAAGTACCCCATTAACAACCACAACTTTGTCCACGACAACAACGGAATCCCCGACGACCACCACCGATACCCCATCTACAACCACAACTACCCCATCTACAACAACATCTTCGTCCACGACAACAACGGCTTCCCCCACCACTACCACTCTTTCCCCAACGACCACCACAACTACCCCAATGACAACCACAAGTACCACATCAACAACCAAAACTTTGTCCACGACAACAACGGATTCCCCGACGACCACCACCGATACCCCATCTACAACCACAACTACCCCATCAACAACCACAACTTTGTCCACGACAACGGTTTCCCCTACCACCACCATAGATACCCCAATGACAACCACAAGTACCCCATTAACAACCACAACTTTGTCCACGACGACAACGGATTCCCCGACGACCACCACCGATACCCCATCTACAACCACAACTACCCCATCAACAACCACAACTTTGTCAACGACAACAACGGATTCCCAGACGACCACCACCGATACCCCATCTACAACCACAACTTTGTCCACGACGACAACGGTTTCCCCTACGACCACCACAACTACCCCATCTACAACCACAAGTACCCCATCAACAACCACAACTTTGTCCACGACAACAACAGCTTCCCCGACGACCACCACAGATACCCCAATGACAACCACAAGTACCCCATCAACAACCACAACTTTGTCCACGACAACAACGGATTCCCCGACGACCACCACCGATACCCCATCTACAACCAAAACTACCCCATCAACAACCACAACTTTGTCCATGACAACAACGGTTTCCCCTACCACCACCATAGATACCCCAATGACAACCACAAGTACCCCATTAACAACCACAACTTTGTCCACGACGACAACGGATTCCCCGACGACCACCACCGATACCCCATCTACAACCACAACTACCCCATCAACAACCACAACTTTGTCAACGACAACAACAGATTCCCAGACGACCACCACCGATACCCCATCTACACCCACAAGTACCCCATCAACAACCACAACTTTGTCCACGACAACAACGGATTCCCCGACGACCACCACCGATACCCCATCTACAACCACAACTTTGTCAACGACAACAACGGTTTCCCCTACGACCACCACAACTACCCCATCTACAACCACAAGTACCCCATCAACAACCACAACTTTGTCCACGACAACAACAGCTTCCCCGACGACCACCACAGATACCCCAAAGGCAACCACAACTACCCCATCAACAACCACAACTTTGTCCACGACAACAACGGTTTCCCCTACCACCACCATAGATACCCCAATGACAACCACAAGTACCCCATTAACAACCACAACTTTGTCCACGACAACAACGGAATCCCCGACGACCACCACCGATACCCCATCTACAACCACAACTACCCCATCTACAACAACATCTTCGTCCACGACAACAACGGCTTCCCCCACCACTACCACTCTTTCCCCAACGACCACCACAACTACCCCAATGACAACCACAAGTACCACATCAACAACCAAAACTTTGTCCACGACAACAACGGATTCCCCGACGACCACCACCGATACCCCATCTACAACCACAACTACCCCATCAACAACCACAACTTTGTCCACGACAACGGTTTCCCCTACCACCACCATAGATACCCCAATGACAACCACAAGTACCCCATTAACAACCACAACTTTGTCCACGACGACAACGGATTCCCCGACGACCACCACCGATACCCCATCTACAACCACAACTACCCCATCAACAACCACAACTTTGTCAACGACAACAACGGATTCCCAGACGACCACCACCGATACCCCATCTACAACCACAACTTTGTCCACGACGACAACGGTTTCCCCTACGACCACCACAACTACCCCATCTACAACCACAAGTACCCCATCAACAACCACAACTTTGTCCACGACAACAACAGCTTCCCCGACGACCACCACAGATACCCCATCTACAACCACAAATACCCCATCAACAACCACAACTTTGTCCACGACAACAACGGATTCCCCGACGACCAACACCGATACCCCATCTACAACCACAACTACCCCATCTACAACCACAACTTTGTCCACGACAACAACAGCTTCCCCGACGACCACCACAGATACCCCAACGGCAATCACAACTACCCCATCAACAACGACAACTTTGTCCACGACAACAACGGTTTCCCCTACGACTACCACCGATACCCCATCTACAACCACAGCTACCCCATCAACAACCACAACTTTGTCAACGACAACAACGGATTCCCCGACCACCACCACCGATACCCCATCTACACCCACAAGTACCCCATCAACAACCACAACTTTGTCCACGACAACAACAGCTTCCCTGACGACCACCACAGATACCCCATCTACAACCACAAATACCCCATCAACAACCACAACTTTGTCCACGACAACAACGGATTCCCCGACGACCAACACCGATACCCCATCTACACCCACAACTACCCCATCTACAACCACAACTTTGTCCACGACAACAACAGCTTCCCCGACGACCACCACAGATACCCCAACGGCAACCACAACTACCCCATCAACAACGACAACTTTGTCCACGACAACAACGGTTTCCCCTACGACTACCACCGATACCCCATCTACAACCACAGCTACCCCATCAACAACCACAACTTTGTCAACGACAACAACGGATTCCCCGACCACCACCACCGATACCCCATCTACACCCACAAGTACCCCATCAACAACCACAACTTTGTCCACGACAACAACGGATTCCCCGACGACCACCACCGATACCCCATCTACAACCACAACTACCCCATCAACAACCACAACTTTGTCAACGACAACAACGGTTTCCCCTACGACCATCACAACTACCCCATCTACAACCACAAGTACCCCATCAACAACCACAGTTTTGTCCACGACAACAACAGCTTCCCCGACGACCACCACAGATACCCCAACGACAACCACAAGTACCCCATCAACAACCACAACTTTGTCCACGACAACAACGGATTCCCCGACGACCACCACCGATACCCCATCAACAACCACAACTGCCCCATCAACAACAACATCTTCGTCCACGACAACAACGGTTTCCCCAACAACCACCACAACTACCCCATCTACAACCACAACTGCCCCATCAACAACAACATCTTCGTCCACGACAACAACGGCTTCCCCCACCACTACCACTCTTTCCCCAACGACCACCACAACTACCCCAATGACAACCACAAGTACCCCATCAACAACCACAACAACAACGGATTCCCCGACGACCACCACCGATACCCCATCTACAACCACAACTACCCCATCAACAACCACAACTTTGTCAACGACAACAACGGTTTCCTCTACGACCACCACCGATACCCCATCTACAACCACAAGTACCCCATCAACAACCACAACTTTGTCCACGACAACAACTGATTCCCCGACGACCAACAACGATACCCCATCTACAACCACAACTACCCCATCAACAACCACAACTTTGTCCACGACAACAACAGTTTCCCCTACTACCACCATAGATACCCCAACGACAACCACAAGTACCCCATCAACAACCACAACTTTGTCCACGACAACAACGGATTCCCCGACGACCACCACCGATACTCCATCTACAACCACAACTACCCCATCAACAACCACAACTTTGTCAACGACAACAATGGTTTCCCCAACAACCACCACAACTACCCCATCTACAACCACAAGTACCCCATCAACAACCACAGTTTTGTCAACGACAACAACAGCTTCCCCGACGACCACCACAGATACCTCAAAGGCAACCACAACTACCCCATCAACAACCACAACTTTGTCCACGACAACAACGATTTCCCCTACCACCACCATTGATACCCCAATGACAACCACAAGTACCCCATCAACAACCACAACTTTGTCCACGACAACAACGGATTCCCCGACGACCTCCACCGATACCCCATCTACACCCACAAGTTCCCCATCAACAACCACAACTTTGTCCACGACAACAACGGATTCCCCGACGACCACCACTACCCCATCTACAACCACAACTATCACATCAACAACCACAACTTTGTCAACGACAACAACGGATTCCCCGACGACCACCACCGATACCCCATCTACAACCACAACTACCCCATCAACAACCACAACTTTGTCAACGACAACAACGGTTTCCCCAATGACCACCACAACTACCCCATCTACAACCACAAGTACCCCATCAACAACCACAGTTTTGTCCATGACAACAACAGCTTCCCCAACGACCACCACAGATACCCCAAAGGCAACCACAACTACCCCATCAACAACCACAACTTTGTCCAAGACAACAACGGTTTCCCCTACTACCACCATAGATACCCCAACGACAACCACAAGTACCCCATCAACAACCAAAACTTTGTCAACGACAACAACGGATTCCCCGACGACCACCACCGATACCCCATCTACAACCACAAGTACCCCATCAACAACCACAACTTTGTCCACAACAACAACAGCTTCCCCGACGACCACCACAGATACCCCAACGGCAACCACAACTACCCCATCAACAACAACCACAACTTTGTTCACGACAACAACGGTTTCCCCTACTACCACCATAGATACCCCAACGACAACTACAAGTACCCCATCAACAACCACAACTTTGTCCACGACAAAAACGGTATCCCCTACGACCATCACAACTACCCCATCTACAACCACAAGTACCCCATCAACAACCACAACTTTGTCCACGACAACAACGGTTTCCCCTACCACCACCATAGATACCCCAACGACAACCACAAGTACCCCATCAACAACCACAACTTTGTCAACGACAACAACGGTTTCCCCTACGACCACCACAACTACCCCATCTACAGCCACAAGTACCCCATCAACAACCACAACTTTGTCCACGACAACAACAGCTTCCCCGACGACCACCACAGATACCCCAAAGGCAACCACAAGTACCCCATCAACAACCACAACTTTGTCCACGACAACAACGGTTTCCCCTACCACCACCATAGATACCCCAATGACAACCACAAGTACCCCATCAACAACCACAACTTTGTCCACAACAACAACGGATTCCCCGACGACCACCACCGATACCCTATCTACATCCACAACTACCCCATCAACAACCACAACTTTGTCAACGACAATAACGGTTTCCCCTACGACCACCACAACTACCCCATCTACAACCACAAGTACCCCATCAACAACCACAACTTTGTCCACGACAACAACGGCTTCTCCGACGACCACCACAGATACCCCAACGGCAACCACAACTACCCCATCAACAACCACAACTTTGTCCACGACAACAACGGTTTCCCCTACTACCACCATAGATACCCCAACGACAACCACAAGTACCCCATCAACAACCACATCTTCGTCCACGACAACAACGGTTTCCCCTACGACCACAACCGATGCCCCATCTACAACCACAACTACCCCATCAACAACCACATCTTCGTCCACGACAACAACGGTTTCCCCTACCACCACCATAGATACCCCAATGACAACCACAACTACCCCATCTACAACCACAAGTACCCCATCAACAACCACAACTTTGTCCACGACAACAACGGTTTCCCCTACGACCACAACCGATGCCCCATCTACAACCACCCCATCAACAACCACATCTTCCTCCACGACAACAACGGTTTCCCCTACCACCACCATAGATACCCCAATGACAACCACAACTACCCCAATGACAACCACAAGTACCCCATCAACAACCAAAACTTTGTCCACGACAACAACGGATTCCCCGACGACCACGACCGATACCCCAACGACAACCACAAGTACCCCATCAACAACCACAACTTTGTCAACGACAACAACGGTTTTCCCTACAACCAACACAACTACCCCATCTACAGCCACAAGTACCCCATCAACAACCACAACTTTGTCCACGACAACAACAGCTTCCCCGACGACCACCACAGATACCCCAAAGGAAACCACAAGTACCCCATCAACAACCACAACTTTGTCCACGACAACAACGGATTCCCCGACGACCACCACCGATACCCCATCTACATCCACAACTACCCCATCAACAACCACAACTTTCTCAACGACAACAACGGTTTCCCCTACGACCACCACAACTACCCCATCTACAACCACAAGTACCCCATCAACAACCACAACTTTGTCCACGACAACAACAGCTTCCCCAACGACCACCACAGATACCCCAAAGGCAAACACAACTACCCCATCAACAACCACAACTTTGTCCACGACAACAACGGTTTCCCCTACCACCACCATAGATACCCCATCTACAACCACAAGTACCCCATCAACAACCACAACTTTGTCCACGACAACAGCAGCTTCCCCGACGACAACCACAACTACCCCATCAACAACCACATCTTCGTCCACGACAACAACGGTTTCCCCTACCACCACCACAACTACCCCATCTACAACCACAAGTACCCCATCAACAACCACAACTTTGTCCACGACAACAGCAGCTTCCCCGACGACAACCACAACTATCCCATCAACAACCACAGTTTTGTCAACGACAACAACGGATTCCTCGACGACCACCACCGATACCCCATCTACACCCACAAGTACCCCATCAACAACCACATCTTCGTCCACGACAACAACGGCTTCCCCCACCACTACCAATCTTTCCCCAATGACAACCACAAGTACCCCATCAACAACCACAACTTTGTCCACGACAACAACGGATTCCCAGACGACCACCACCGATACCCCATCTACACCCACAAGTACCCCATCAACAACCACAACTTTGTCCACGACAACAACGGATTCCCCGACGACCACCACCGATACCCCATCTACAACCACAACTACCCCATCAACAACCACATCTTCGTCCACGACAACAAAGGTTTCCCCTACAACCACCATAGATACCCCAATGACAACCACAAGTACCCCATCAACAACCACAATTTTGGCCACGACAACAACGGTTTCCCCTACGACCACCACAACTACCCCATCAACAACCACAACTTTGTCCACGACAACAACAGCTTCCCCGACGACCACCACAGATACCCCAACGGCAACCACAACTACCCCATCAACAACCACAACTTTGTCCACGACAACAACGGTTTCCCCTACTACCACCATAGATACCCCAACGACAACCAGAAGTACCCCATCAACAACCACAGTTTTGTCCACGACAACAACAGCTTCCCCGACGACCACCACAGATATCCCAACGGCAACCACAACTACCCCATCAACAACCACAACTTTGTCCACGACAACAACGGTTTCCCCTACGACCACCACCGATACCCCAACGACAACCACAACTACCCCATCAACAACCACAGGTTCCCCAAAAACAGCTATTGTTTTGTCTACTTCTTCAACACCTTTTACTACCACAAGGTCATCCACAACTACTTCTACGACCACTACATCTGCAACAACTGCTGAGGCAATAACAACAAGGCGGCTGACTTTCAGGTCACTTGGAGAGACATTCACATCTGATTTGTTGAATCCATCATCCACAGCATTTACGGAAAGAGCTGAACTTTTAAAGTTACACGTAAGTCTTTCTTTGAGTGTGATATGACAATGTCCCAGTTTTTGTAGTCCAATATTCTTCTATCTTGCAAACACATCAACTTTTAGTTTTAACCTTGAATATTCGAGCTTGATGATCAATAAATAAAAAAATAAGCATAAAGTGCAAAATCCACAAATTTTACATTTTCACATTCCCAGGATATGTAGGTTATAATCTCAACATTTTCCTGCCACAGACCATTTATATATTAGAGTTAAACAGCCAATACATCTAGTGTCAGTAGAATATTTTACAACTATGTGAGAAATATGGCATGTTTACAACGGCTGTATTTTATGCTCAATCACAGTTTCAACACCTGAATTCATTAGTTATTCTTTTTCTTACCTTTTTTTTTGGTTTGCTTAAAACAGTGTAATTTTGTTTTGTTGCCAAAATGTAACAAAGCAGTGAAAAAGAAAAAATGAAAAGAACATAATCGTTTGACAGTTAACTAAATAGAAACTGTTGCCACTGCGTCAAACATGGAACCACAGTCTTGTGAAAATGTGGTGAATTATACTACCAACAACCAACCTCCACATGCAGAATTACAGGCAAATGTTAAAAGAGCAGTTACTCAGAAACAGTCTACATATCTTCTAAAACGTCTACTGTCTACATGGTTGTTATCACGTTTACAATGAACCATAAACACTTAATTTTTTGTTTTTGTTGTTTCTCTTTCTGTAGCTTCAACCTTTATACAAAGCACAATCGTCTTCATTCCGCTCTTTGACTGTGATTTCATTCAGGTAATTGTTCTCATATAATAAATATTAAAAGTATAATAAAAACCTAAGATTGCTGATCATGAATTTTTACCAATGAAATAAAGTTGTATTACTTTTGCAGAAATGGATCAATCATCAACAACATGGACCTTGAATTTGAATTAACTTTAATTCCTACCAACGTTGAACTAGAAAGTGTTTTGATCAAAGCATCTCCAAACATCACAGCCTTCAACATTGAAAAAGATAGTGTCGACGTACAACCCACAGCATCAACAGATGCCCCCGCCATTAAAACGGCTTTACCAACAACTAGTACAACTACAACCACAACTGTCCCAACAACAACCACATCTGCACCCACAACAACAGATGCCTCCACTACTACTACAGCAGTCACAACTACAACCACAAGTACCCCATCAACAACCACAGTTTTGTCCACAACAACAACAGCTTCCCCAACCACCACCAAAGTTACCCCAACGACAACCACAAGTACCCCATCAACAACCACAACTTTGTCCACGACAACAACGGTTTCCCCTACGACCACCACAGATACCCCAACAACAACCACAGTTTTGTCCACGACAACAACGGTTTCCCCTACGACCACCACAGATACCCCAACGACAACCACAAGTACCCCATCAACCACCACAGATTTGTCCAAGACAACAACAGCTTCCCCAACCACCACCACAGTTACCCCAACGACAACCACAAGTACCCCATCAACAACCACAGTTTTGTCCACGACAACAACGGTAACCCCTACGACCACCACAGACACCCCAACAACAACCACAACTAGCCCATCAACAACCACAGTTTTGTCCACAACAACAAATGTTTCTCCTACGACCACCACAGATACCCAAACGACAAACACAACGAGGCCATCAACAACCACAGTTTTGTCCACGACAACAACTGCTTCCCCCATCACTACCACTCTTTCCCCAACGACAACCACAACTACCCCATCAACAACCACAACTTTGTCCACGACAACAACAGCTTCCCCGACGACCACCACAGATACCCCAACGAAAACCACAACTACCCCATTAACAACGACAGTTTTGTCCACAACAACAAATGTTTCTCCTACGACCACCACAGATACCCAAACGACAAACACAACGAGGCCATCAACAACCACAACTTTGTCCACGACAACAACTGCTTCCCCGACGACCACCACAGTTACCCCAACGAAAACCACAACTACCCCATCAACCACCACAGATTTGTCCAAGACAACAACAGCTTCCCCAACCACCACCACAGTTACCCCAACGACAACCACAAGTACCCCATCAACAACCACAGTTTTGTCCACGACAACAACGGTAACCCCTACGACCACCACAGACACCCCAACAACAACCACAACTAGCCCATCAACAACCACAGTTTTGTCCACAACAACAAATGTTTCTCCTACAACCACCACAGATACCCAAACGACAAACACAACGAGGCCATCAACAACCACAGTTTTGTCCACGACAACAACTGCTTCCCCCATCACCACCACTCTTTCCCCAACGACAACCACAAGTACCCCATCAACAACCACAACTTTGTCCACAACAACAACAGCTTCCCCAACCACCACCAAAGTTACCCCAACGACAACCACAAGTACCCCATCAACAACCACAACTTTGTCCACGACAACAACGGTTTCCCCTACGACCACCACAGATACCCCAACGACAACCACAAGTACCCCATCAACAACCACAGTTTTGTCCACAACAACAACGGCTTCCCCGACGACCACCACAGTTACCCCAACGAAAACCACAACTACCCCATTAACAACGACAGTTTTGTCCACAACAACAAATGTTTCTCCTACGACCACCACAGATACCCAAACGACAAACACAACGAGGCCATCAACAACCACAACTTTGTCCACGACAACAACTGCTTCCCCGACGACCACCACAGTTACCCCAACGAAAACCACAACTACCCCATTAACAACGACAGTTTTGTCCACAACAACAAATGTTTCTCCTACGACCACCACAGATACCCAAACGACAAACACAACGAGGCCATCAACAACCACAGTTTTGTCCACGACAACAACTGCTTCCCCCATCACTACCACTCTTTCCCCAACGACAACCACAGCTACCCCATCAACAACCACAGTTTTGTCCACGACAACAACGGCTTCACCCACGACCACAACAGTTACCCCAACGACAACCACAAGTACCCCATCAACAACCACGGCTTCCCCCAGCACTACCACAGTTTCCCCAACAACAACCACAAGTACCCCATCAACAACGGCTTCCCCCAGCACTACCACAGTTTCCCCAACAACAACCATAACTACCACCACAACCACAGGTTCCCCAAAAACAGCTATTGTTTTGTCTACTTCTTCAACACCTTTTACTACCACAAGGTCATCCACAACTACTTCTACGACCACTACATCTGCAAAAACTGCTGAGGCAATAACAACAAGGAGGCTGACTTTCAGGTCACTTGGAGAGACATTCACATCTGATTTGTCGAATCCATCATCCACAGCATTTACGGAAAGAGCTGAACTTTTAAAGTTACACGTAAGTCTTTCTTTGAGTGTGATATGACAATGTCCCAGTTTTTGTAGTCCAATATTCTTGCAAACACATCAACTTTTAGTTTTAACCTTGAATATTCGAGCTTGATGATCAATAAATAAAAAAATAAGCATAAAGTGCAAAATCCACAAATTTTACATTTTACATTTCCACATTCCCATGATGTGTAGGTTATAATCTCAACATTTTCCTGCCAAAGACCATTTATATATTAGAGTTAAGCAGCCATTACAGCTAGTGTCAGTAGAATATTTTACAACTATGTGAGAAATGTGGCATGTTTACATTGGCTGTATTTTATGCTCGATCACAGTTTTAATACCTGAATTGATTATTTATTGTTTTTCTTACCTTTTTTATTTTTGGTTTGCTTAAAACAGTGTAATTTTGTTCTGTTGCCAAAACGTAACAAAGCAGTGAAAAAGAACAAATGAAAAGAACACAATCGTTTGACAGTTAACTAAATAGAGACTGTTGCCACTGCGTCAAACATGGAACCACAGTCTTGGGAAAATGTGGTGAATTATACTACCAACAACCAACCTCCATATGCAGAATTACAGGCAAATGTTAAAAGAGCAGTTACTCAGAAACAGTCTACATATCTTCTAAAACGTCTACCGTCTACATTGTTGTTATCAAGTTTACAATGAACCATAAACACTTAATTTTTTGTTTTTGTTGTTTCTCTTTCTGTAGCTTCAACCTTTATACAAAGCACAATCGTCTTCATTCCGCTCTTTGACTGTGATTTCATTCAGGTAATTGTTTTCATAGTGGAGTATAATAAAAACCTAAGATTGCTGATCATGAATTTTTACCAATGAAATAAAGTTGTATTACTTTTGCAGAAATGGATCAATCATCAACAACATGGACCTTGAATTTGAATTAACTTTAATTCCTTCCAACATTGAACTAGAAAGTGTTTTGATCAGAGCAGCTCCAAACATCACAGCCTTCAACATTGAAAAAGATAGTGTCGACGTACAACCCACAGCAACAACAGATGCCCCCGCCACTAAAACGGCTTTACCAACAACTACAACCACAACTGTCCCAACAACAACCACATCTGCACCCACAACAACAGATGCTCCCACCACTACCACAGCAGTCCCAACAACAACCAAAGGTAACCTAACAACCACCACAGGGGCTCCAACAACAACCACAGCTGCCCCAACAACAACCACATCTGCATCCACAACAACAGATGTTCCCACCACTACCACAGCAGCCCCAACAACAACCAAAGGTAACCTAACAACCACCACAGGAGCTCCAACAACAACAACAGTTGCCCCAACAACAACCACAGCTGCCCCAACAACAACCACAGCTGCCCCAACAACAACCACATCTGCACCAACAACAATAGATGCCACCACCACTACCACAGCTGATCCAGTAATTCCTACATCAGGAACATCAACTACAATGGCTTCACAGACAACAACTATAGCATCACCAACAACCGAACATTCTTCACCAACAACTTCAGCAGCTCTGGAAACAACTACTGTTTCTTTAACTACTCTCACTACCACTACTACAACTGAAGCTCCTCCACTCAGATTTGTTGTCCAAGCAGTTTTTGTTGAACCTTTTGTTGAAGAACTTAAAGACAAAACCAGCAAACTGTTTAAGAGTCTTGAACTAAAGATAACACAAATGGTGAGTGCAATGTTAAAACATATTTTGGGAGGTTACACGTAACTTCACATTAAATTGAAATGTAATTAATTATTTTTTGTGTGATTTCCTGTCACAGTATGACATCATCTACAAAGCTAGATTTGGCTTGCTCTTCGTCCGCAGTTTTGTCATTGAATTTAGGTAAGTTTTTACTTTTTGGAGGTTCCACTTCCTTTGCTTCACCATTCTAAGTGATATTAGCATTCATCAGTTTTGATATTCATAATGACAAAAAAAATAAAAAAAATAAAAACGTGTCCACAAGGTCTAAATTAGATGCGTTTCAATTTCATTATTTCCTGGGTTTTTACAGACCAGCGGCTGGCAGAACACGAATGGAAAATACTGAAGCAGAGATGGGGCTTGAGTTCAATAAAACTATGCAAATTGCTGAAATCCCAGCCGAGGAAGCTGTTCAAGAAGTTTTGATAGAAGCTGTAAATACCAGCACTGCCAACTTCAATCTAACAATTGAAAGAGAGTCTATCAAAATAACAGGTATGTAAACAAGATGATTTCCATTTTTTTCCATCTTTACCTTTTCGTTCAACAAATTGTTTTATGTTTTGAAACAATTTTGAGTGAGTTTAAAGGAGGCTTTCTTTTTCCAATATTGAATCATCTTTCACAGTCATGGCATAGTCCTTTTCTGATCCCTTAACAATTTGTTGGCATATCAACTGGCATGCACTCACTCAAGAGAAATTTAGTAGTGACAAACACTGGTAGAAGTACCTTACCTTACCATACATAGACAAAGTATACCACACTGATACTGTTGTGATCATAAAAAAATGCTTCCAATCAAGTTGATTTTTTTCAATGATGTTTATATCTAATTTTTACGTTTCTTTTTGACAGAAACACCTGTAGATTCTACGGCTAATCCAAACTCAACGACCAATGCTACAACTACAACTGCCAACATCACAATAACACCAACAAGTCCTGCAAGTTCAGTTTCAAATGCCACAATCCCTTCCACAACTACTGTAAGTGCTGGAACCATCGCTTCAACCACAACTGCCTCTGAAACAACCCCAGCTACCATTGCTACTACTACAACACCCTTTACAACCACAACTACCACAAGTACAACCACAAGTTCAACCACAACAACTTCCACGACCACTACATCTGCAACAACTGAAGAGCCAATCACAACAAGGCGGCTGACTTTCAGATCAGCTGGCGAGACATTTACATCTGATTTGCTGAATCCATCATCTACAGCATTTACAAGACGGGCTGAATTGTTGAAGTCGACAGTAAGTCTTTCTTTGAGTGTGATATTATAATGTTATAACGTCATAGTGTTTGTAGTCCAATATCCTTCTATCATGCAAACACATCGACTTTTAGTTTGACCCCAGAATCTAGGATAATCAGGAAATGAACAAGAAGTATACAGTACAAAATCAGCATGTTTGGAAGAGTAAAACTTTGACATTTTACATTTCCAAATACCCTGGATATGTAGGTTGTAATCGCAAATATTTTTTAGCCACTGACACATTAAATCTCAGAGTTAGGCAGCCGTTAGGCAGCATAATGTCAATACTATCTTACACAACTTTGATTGATTTAGGTAAGTTTTTAAATAGACTTTCCAAGATGGAAAACCACTCTCTTGTCAAAGTGTGGTGAACTATTTTACCAAAACCAACCTCCACATACAGAATAAAGAGCAAATGTTGCCAGAGCACTGAAACATTGACAGTCGACAAATCTTTGGTTCTAGAAAATCTACTGACTGTGTTCTAATAGTTTATATCTTAAGTTTATAATGAAGCTTAAACACTTACAGATTTCTTTTGTTGTCGTTTCTCTTTCTGTAGCTTCAACCTTTGTACCAAAGGCAATTCTCTTCATTCCGCTCTTTGATTGTGACTTCATTCAGGTAATTTTTTCATGGTGTGGTATACTAAAATGTTAAGACTGCTGATCACAAATTTGTACAAATAAAATGACATTTTATTACTTTTGCAGCAATGGATCAATCATCAACAACATGGATCTTGGATTTGCATCGGCATCTGTTCCTAACAACATTGAAATAGCAAATGTTCTGATCAGAGCAGCTCCAAACATTACAGCATTCAACATTGACGTCAATGCTATTTTTGTGGAAGGCACACGTAAGCAAAAATTTAATGTTCATTCAATCAATTATTCATCAAAATGACATGCAACTTGACCAAAATTCTACAATGCCAAAGATCAGTTTTCTAATGATGCCTTGTTTTCTTTTTCCTAAAATTTACAGAAGTATCAAGTGGAGTAAGTCAACAGATCAGTCTCATCACTGCATCCTGCATGGTGCTGTTGTCATGGTTACTGTCAAGCCAGCAATAAGTTCATGTAAAATCTCATTAGAAAAAGTGGTTTTACTGTTATGAATAAGAAGGGCCATGCTGTAAGAATCCAAGACCTTCTGACGACCTGCAATATTGACATGACTTTGAAAAAGCTTCTAAATATAGCATTTAACGTAAGGTTCACTTCACACACTGAAGTAACAAAGCGTATTGCAAGAGCACATCAACATACCTTTGACTGCACAAAGCTTTGGGAGAACTTTACCTTAATTTCCTGATATATTCCTCTAGAATCTGATTGATGAAGGAAACAACTAAATACAAATGAAGAGAGTAATGAAAGTTATTCATTGAGCTATCTGAGGCTATGCGTAACAGATTCGTGGCAAACAAATGTCACAATGTTATTATAAAATGTAAACTGTGTTATTTCAATGTAATTTATAATTCTTAAAGTTGATTTATGAAGGTATGAACTTAAACGCTGCTTCAGGCAAATCCTGATACATTTTCACTCTTTGAAGATCATAACACAAATCAAATGTAAGGTATCTGAATACGGTCGTAGATGACCAATTCCATTAGTTTTCAAATTTAGATGTATTTATATAATGCAAATACAGTATTGTGTTACTGTTCCTATATTGCTTCAAATTGATCAAGGATACTAAAATAACAATTAGATTAATCAACATAATCACAATTATTAGCTTCTTCTCAGTAAAGAAAATGTATGTAAAAAACATACTATGCTTCTATTAAAGGCACTAACATGTATCAAACACTGTTTCCATTGGTTTTTTTCAAACTTACCTTTTACAATAAGTTGATCCCAAATGGGTCAATGAATCATGCTTCATTTAGAAAGCAATAATATTGTTTTTTAGTTTCACATGCTGGTCATGATAAGGATTTTGACAGATGGAAGTACCGGGTATCTAATTGAAAGTAATTAATTTATATGTGTAGCATCTACGGCTGGTGATTAATCAAGCCTAGCTAAACCCCCTGGCAAGGCCCACAACCATGCAAATAAAAGTCCACCTGCCCAGCCTGTCTCCCGATACTACCACCACGGCTACGAGGTGCTTTGGCTCAGTTGCTAAATAAAATCAATAAAACCAAAAGAAAATAATACTAAAACAACGGCTGACAACGGCACCATGCACCCGTCTCCAAAATGTTTGGTGGCCAACTCCTGCTGTCACCTCTGACGGTACACTACGCCACCGTCACCTGTGTGAGCATTTATAAAATCGTGTTTAAAACTCTGGGCACACATTTTAAAACAATTTAAGATTCCTGCTGTACATACCCTGGCTTTTCTGCTCCCCAGCAAATACAGGACAACCACACACCTTGCTGTCTGCCGGGCACCAACACACCTTGCAGTCTGTGCAGCACAGCTCCTACTGGCTTTTGTCTTGGGAATTGGCCACACCTGGCCTTAATTACCCACTACCCCTGTCACATCTGCTCATAAAAAAACATCAATGACTGACATCATACCCCAAATTATCCAGGAATTGTTCCATAAAAACAATGGTAAACATGGAGTAGATAAGTACATAAGGAGACTTAGTGGTAGAATGAGTGAGTTCAGGAGTGTATGCAGAGATAACGGTTAGCTAAGAAGAATTGTGACACTGAGAGGACTGAAGATAGTAGGCAGGAATATAGGGATAAGGCCAAACAAAGGGCGTACAATGACTTGTATGCTATGTTGGACAGTAAGGAGGGAGAGAATCATTTTTACAGGTTGGCGAAGCAGAGAGATAGAAATGGGCAGGACATGCAGCAGGTTAGGGTGAATAAGGTTAGAGATGGAAATGTCTTGACAGTTACCAGAAGTGTTATGGGTAGATGGAAAGAGTACTTTGAAGAGTTGGTTAATCAGGAAAATGAGAGAGAACAAAGAGTAGAAGAGGTAGCCGTTGTGGACCAGGAAGTAGCAAGGCTGAAGTGAGGAGTACATTGAAGAGGATGAAGAGTGGAAAGGCCGTTGGTCCTGATGATATACCTGTGAGGGTATGGAAACATCCAGGAGAGGTGGCAGTAGAGTTTTTGACAAAGTCTTTCAACAAGATCTTAAAGAATGAGAGGATGTCCGAGCAATTATCATCAACTTTATTTCCAGACTTGGGGTCCATTTTCAAAAATCGAACACAGTACATAGACAATACATAAAGACAAACAGAAACACACTTATAAAAGACACTTGTACCAGTGTTTCCACATATATGACTGGTATCGCACCGCACTAAGCGCAGGATTTGACAGTAGCATAATAATTTGATTCCATGAACCATCCAATCTACAGATAAAACTACACATTAAAATCCTCAACAATGCATGGAATGTGTTGACCCCTACACCATAAAACAATTCGCTTGCACTGCTCCACCTGGGCTTCTTAAGCAGAATGCTCAGCCCATCATTATATGCGACTTGAAGTTTCTGCAGGCTACCCTTTTTATACTTAGCCCACAGGGGGGCAGTATACAGGGGGGTGCAGTATGCCTTGAACAGGCTAATTTGAACACTATCAGTGCACCAGTGAAACTTTCTTACCAGCATGTTAACTTGTGCATATAACATGCGGCGCTTCCTGAAGATGTCATCATCATCACACATTTGATCAGTAATTATATGTCCCAAATACTTTGTTTTGTTATTTACAGGTAAAGCCTGCCCCGCCAAATTAGAAGAAGGAAAAGTGAGATCCTTGTCCCCCTTACTTTTACATATAAGCATAACACTTTTCTTGCAGTTGTATTTAACATCAAAAGTCAATCCATATTGGAACAAACATGTAGCATTTCTTGCAGCCCAGTACTGCTGGGGGAGAAGATGGCTAGATCATCGGCATACATGAGATGGTTTAGCAGTGCATTCCCAACCATGCATCCTGTCCTACAGGCCCTCAGTTGCTCAGACAATGAAGGAGAAGCTTGCTGGTGCCGATTTTCAAGAAAAAGGGAGATGTGTAGAGCTGTGGCAACTACGGAGGAATAGAAGCCATACAATAAAGTTATGGGAAAGAGTAGTGGAAGCTAGATTAAGGGCAACAATTAACATTTTCAAGCAGCAGTATTAGTTTCATGCCAAGAAAGACTACAACAAATGCAGTATTTGCTTTGAAGATGTTAATTAAGAAGGTCAGAGGGAACTCACAGGGTGCCAAGAGAGAAACTGTTGTATTGTATGAGGAAGTCTGGGGTGGCAGAGAAATATGTTGTTGAGTGGTGCATATATGAGACAGTGTAGAGGTGTACTGTAGGTGTAACAGAGGAGTTCAAAGTAGAATCTGCCCTGAGTCTCTTCTTGTTCACGATGGTGATGGACAGGCTGACAGACTACGTCAAACGGGAATCTGCATGGACTATGTTTGCAGATGACATTGGGATCTGGAGTGAGAGCAGTGAGCAGGTGGAGGTATGCCCTAGAAAGAAGAGGAATGAAGGTTAGCCACAGCAAGACAGAGTACATGTGTGTGAATGAGAAGGACCCAATTGGAACGGTGAGTTAACACGGAGCACAGATGAAGAAGGTGGAGGATTTTAAGGTAGGAAGACCAAAGAGGAGATTTTTGAATCTAGTGAAAGAGGACATAAGGTAAGTTGGTGTGAGAGAAGAGGATGCAGAGGATAGGGTTAGATTGAGGCATTTTATTTACTGTGGCAACCCCTTAAGGGAATAAGAGAAGAAAATATAATAAAAAATTTGGGTTTCCTCTTCTTTTTTTTTTGAGCACCAACGAGGATTTCAGTGGTTCTTTCTGATTTAAATTTGGGTGGTCTTTAGTGGATACATACCTCTTACTGCCCTCTTTTCACCCAGCTATAGTGTGGAAGTAAACATCTAATCAACATCCTCATTTTAAGATCCTCTATATTTGCTCCTCTCTATAGTTTCCCAGCACCCATTATTCCATCGATCTTATCTATATGGTCAGAGGGAGAAAGCATGCAAAGCAATACAATGACATATTATGATGCTTCAACATGTTTCACTGCCAGTCATGCTGATGAGGACAAAATATTCAGTTTGATTTGCATCACATACAAATAACTGCATTCACCAATGGCTGTAAGGTAGAAATATTTATTTTTGGAATGACTTGAAAAGAAACGCTAATAGCATGACAGTAAGTCACATTAGTTCACAGAGCAAAAGAATGGGAGGATGCTTCCCAGCCGAGCTGAGAAACTAGCAGATTGACGAGCAGGTAATGCATTCTTGTTTATTAATATGTTCTGTCAAAATATCTTTTGTGATTTTATAAAACCTCAATAGATTTAACATAAGGTGAAACTGTAGCTATAGTTTTGATTACAATTTTGATGTACCCTGGTGTGCAATGACAAAAAAGTCTATTCTCTTCGATTACATCAAATAACAATGGCATGTCCAAGTGTCACAGTATGGTTATTCAGTAATAACAGATGGGTAGCACTGAAGGCCTGGGTGTACAATACACAGCCATCCACTGTTTTAAACTATACAATGCTGCATAACCTGTTTTCATCTAGTGTCTGCAATTCTTTTTTAAAATTTAGAATTTGTCCTTTTTAAAGCCCACATTCTGAAAGGCCCATTCTACTCTGATTAGTTTAAAAAACCGAAGTGTGACACAGCTGTCCATTCTTTCTTTAAGGCATGCCAAAGTAACCACTTGGCAGGCAAGTGGGGTTCATAAACTTTTAAAATTTAGACTTCCATGAGACATGAAGGCCAAAAATATGGCTTAATAATATTTTACATATTTGACGTTGCATGTTCAGTGATGTAAGCTGTAAATTCAGATGCTTGCAATTCCGAGCAATATACAATAATATTGAACTGTGGTTGAATGCTACAAATATGTATTTGTAGATTTTTTTAATATGCATGCTTACAGGAGTTCAAACATTGTAAAGAAATAAATGCTTCTACTAACTACATTGAAAACTTTTGATGTGGTACTTCAGTGTATAAAAAACTCTGTGTTATTTGATTTTGCAGATTCAAAAGATTTCAGAATGGTTGTTGGATGGATCTTTACAATTTTTGTAATTCTAACAGGTAACTTATGATTTATTTATCTGTGTTTTTTTCATTGAAAGACATAAGACATTACAGAGTTGGGCTTATACAAAACAAAAAAGGCAATGAAGGAGACAACATTAAGTGGAGAACTGAGTGATTAATAAAGTGTGTCAAGAACATCACTGATCAGTTGCACCCTGGTATGTTAATCTGTTAGGAGTGCACGTGTTACGTGTCTTTAACACGTGCACTCCTAACAAAAGTGAGACACAAACTGACTGAAATGCTAATAAATGGTTTATTACTGCAGCTATCATCATGGTAAGATGTTTTTTTTGTGCAAATTTTATAATGTTATTGGTACCAAGAGGCAAAAGTAACATTTAATTTCAAGGTCAGGACTGGTAAGGGTTCCTCCAACTTTATGAGTTGGAAATCCACTTGTGGGGGAGCGTTCCAGTGAATTTTTCTTTGCAGTGGGAGCTAAAGAAATCCTTCTTTCAATTTAAAATGGAAAGTATCATGTATTCTGTGAGGTATCCTCATAATTTGTAGCCTGGGTGCCAGCCGAACTTAGCCCCACCCATAAAAATTTTGGTCGGGAAGTTCGGTCTGGCTCTGCTTAGTTAGGAAATCATTATGCCCGACATGGAATCAATCGACCCAATCAGATTGCCAGGGCGGGCTTTATACGATGATGGACAGATGATCAACAGGGACATTATCGACTACGTCACTAAAGAGCGCTTGGTTTGAATTCTGATTGGTTGTAGGTCTATCCAATTGAGGTAAGAGGCATTTTTTCTCCTGGTTCGGTTGAAACATAGCCTAGCAAGCCAGACCCGTACAGCAAAAAGCTGTGCAGGGGTCTAGTGACGCTGGATAGCAGTATGGGCGGGATAAACGGTTGTCTGTCAAGTTGCCTCTGCACTCAACGCCACGCAATAGGATGGCACAACAACCAATCAGAGCGATGAAGAAGGATTACGTAATCAGCGCGACGGACCAACGGAGCAAGCTGGTAAATTAAACCTTTATCGTACCCGGTGGGCAAAACTCCGAAAACGTCCTTTTTTAAAAAAATTTAAAAAAAACTTAAGTGCAGTTATCTGTTCATCTCGCAAAGAAAACTGTATATCTAAATTTTCTAGAGTCGCTGCCAAAGCCAAATCGAAAGACTGTTCGCCAGATGCAGCCATTTGTTTACCTCTCTCTGGAACTACACACTGAAACGTCGCACCTCTGTCGTCACTAGGTAGCCCGGCCTCCGACCCCGCTCCACACGATTTGATTGGCCCGATTAAGTTTCGATTTGCAGCCTCGCAAAATGACCACAAGTGACTAGACTAGCCCCGGAGCAAATTCAATTTGCGGTCGCTAGGGGCGTCTAGATTTCTAGGCTAGTTGAAACACGCCCCATACTCAAAACTCTATTGAGCGGTATCAGACTCTCATTCTGACTAGAATCGTGAGTATGACGTAGTCAGGCTACATAATTTGTACAGTTCCTGTCAGAAACTTGTCGATGTTCAGAACATAAAATCTTTTTAGAATCAAACCATCTTTTTTCTTGAAAACTAAAGACAAGTGCATTGGAAATATATTTAGGTAAAGGAATTTATTGAAAATATCATTTATATTTAAAGTCAATTAAATTCTCCTACATTTCATAACTTTGTATTACAAAGACAGTTTATGTTTTTATGTCAGTGAATCAGGTTTGGTCAGACAGCAAAGTTTGGGAGTGCCTTGAACTTTATTCAAACCACAAGATTCTTATGTTTTTACCGTCAGCTTGAAATATACAATGCTCTTGTGTCACCTCAAACTTGGTTTAACTGGCTGCATCAGCACAGGTACATACCAATGTCAGAGCTTTTATTAATAATTGGTCTTAAAGATAAAGAGCCATTTATTAGTTTTTGAGGTGTGAAAGGCTTGGAGTTACCACGGTAGAAATTATATTTATCATTTTTATCTCTTACTAAATTCAAAGTTTTGCGGTTAGTTTTTTGTGAGGCTTGGGTAGTAATAAAACACTGCAAAGAATGTTGAAAAATACAAAATAAATCTGCAGTGGTTTTCACAGATGTACTTAAACAGTCAAAATGTAATCAACAGTTTCTGTCAAAACTGATACGTTGGAAAGAGTGACAACAAACAAAAAAAATATACAAACCAGATTCGAGAACCAACCAAAAGTTTAAAACATTTATGTTCTATTACTGACTTAAAGCAAGTCTCTCCCATGACCACAGCTACCCCAACAACAACCACAGCTCCAACAACAGCTTCCCCAACAACAACCAGAGCTCCAACAACAACCACCACAGCAGCACCAACAACAACAGCTCCCACAACAACAACAGGAGCTGCTTCGAAAACCACCACAGCTATTACAACAACAACAACAACAGCTGTTCCAACAACAAGCACAACTGCCCCCACCACTACCACAACAGTCCCAACAGCAATCACAGCTGCTCCAACAACAACCACAGCTACCACAGCAGCTCCCACAACAACAACCACAGCTGCTCCAACAACAACCACATATGAACCCACAAGAATAACGGATTCCCTCATTACCACCACAACAGTCCCAACAGAAACCACAGCTGCTCCAACAACAACCACAGAAGCTCGAACAACAGGCGCCCTAAAAACAACAACAGCTCCCACAACAACAACAGCTTCCCCAACAACAACTACATCTCCAACAACAACAACCACTGCAGCTTCATCAATAACAACGGCTAGCCCATCAACAACCACAACTTTGTCCATGACAACAACGGTTTCCCCTACAACCACCACATATACCCCGACGACAACCACAACTAGCCCATCATCAACCACAACTTTGTCCACGACAACAATGGCTTCCCCCACCACTACCACTCTTTCCCCAACGACAACCACGAGTACCCCATCAACTACCACAACTGTTTCCTCTACGACCACCACCGATACCCCATCTACAACCACAAGTACCCCATCAACAACCACAACTTTGTCCACGACAACAACAGCTTCCCCAACCACCACCACAGTTACCCCAGCGACAACCACAAGTACCCCATCAATAACCACAGTTTTGTCCACGACAATAACGGTAACCCCTACGACCACCACAGACACCCCAACGACAACCACAACTAGCCCATCAACAACCACAGTTATGTCCACAACAACGGCTTCCCCGACGACCACCACAGTTACCCCAACGACAACCACAACTACCCCATCAACAACCACAGTTTGGTCCACGACAACAACTGCTTCTCCTACGACCACCACAGTTACCCCAACGACAACCACAATTACCCCATCAACAACCACATCTTCGTCCACGACAACAACGGCTTCCCCCACCACTACCACTCTTTCCCCAAAGACAACCACAACTAGCCCATCAACAGCCACAGTTTTGTCCACGACAACAGTGGCTTCACCTACGACCACCACAGTTAGCCCAACAACAACCACAACTACCCCATCAACAACCACAGTTTTGTCCACGACAACAACAGCTTCCCCAACCACCACCACAGTTACCCCAACGACAACCACGACAACCCCATCAACAACCACATCTTCGTCCACAACAACAACGGCTTCCCCCACCACTACCACTCTTTCCCCAACGACAACCACAACTACCCCATCAAAAACCACAGTTTTGTCCACGACAAAAACAGCTTCCTCGACCACAACGACAGTTACCCCAACAACAACCACAAGTACCCCTTCAACAACCACAACTTTGAAAACGACAACAACGGTTTCCCCTACAACCACCACAGATACCCCGACGACAACCACAACTAGCCCATCATCAACCACAACTTTGTCCACGACAACAATGGCTTCCCCCACCACTACCACTCTTTCCCCAACGACAACCACGAGTACCCCATCAACAACCACAACTGTTTCCCCTACGACCACCACCGATACCCCATCTACAACCAAAACTTTGTCCACGACAACAACAGCTTCCCCAACCACCACCACAGTTACCCCAACGACAACCACAAGTACCCCATCAACAACCACAGTTTTGTCCACGACAACAACGGTAACCCCTACGACCACCACAGACACCCCAACGACAACCACAACTAGCCCATCAACAACCACAGTTTTGTCCACAACAACAACGGCTTCCCCGACGACCACCACAGTTACCCCAACGACAACCACAACTAGCCCATCAACAACCACAACTTTGTCCATGACAACAACGGTTTCCCCTACGACCACCACAGATACCCCAACAACAACCACAACTACCCCATCAACAACCACATCTTCGTCCACAACAACAACGGCTTCCCCCACCACTACCACTCTTTCCCCAACGACAACCACAACTACCCCATCAACCACCACAGTTTTGTCCACGACAACAACAGCTTCCCCGACCACAACCAGAGTTACCCCAACGACAACCACAAGTGCCCCTTCAACAACCACAACTTTCTCCACGACAGCAACGGTTTCCCCTACGAGCGCCACAGATACCCCAACTACAACCTCAACTAGCCCATCAACAACCACAGTTTTGTCCACGACAACAACGGCTTCCCCCACCACTACCACTCTTTCCCCAACGACAACCACAACTACCCCATCAACAACCACAGTTTTGTCCACGACAACAACGTCTTCACCTACGACCACAACAGTTACCCCAATGACAACCACAAGTACCCCATCAACAGCCTCAACTTTGTCATTGATAACAACGGTTTCCCCTACGACCACCACCGTTACCCCATCTACAAACACAATTACCCCATCAACAACCACAACTTTGTCCACGACAACAACAGCTTCCCCGACGACCATCACAGATACCCCAACGACAACCACAACTACCCCATCAACAACCACAGTTTTGTCCACGACAACAACGGTTTCCCCTGCGACCACCACAGATACCCCAACGACAACCACAACTAGCCCATCAACAACCACAGTTTTGTCCACGACAACAACGGCTTCCCCGACGACCACCACAGATACCCCAACGACAACCACAACTACCCCATCAACAACCACAACTTTGTCCACGACAACAACAGCTTCCCCGACGACCATCACAGATACCCCAACGACAACCACAACTACCCCATCAACAACCACAGTTTTGTCCACGACAACAACGGTTTCCCCTGCGACCACCACAGATACCCCAACGACAACCACAACTAGCCCATCAACAACCACAGTTTTGTCCACGACAACAACGGCTTCCCCGACGACCACCACAGATACCCCAACAGAAACCACAACTACCCCATCAACAACCACAACTTTGTCCACGACTACAACGGCTTCCCCGACGACCACCACAGATACCCCAACGACAACCACAACTACCCCATCAACAACCACAGTTTTGTCCACGACAACAACAGCTTGCCCAACCACCAGTACAGTTACCCCAAAGACAACCACAAGTACCCCATCAACAACCACAACTTTGTCCACGACAACAACAGCTCACCCGACCACCACCACAGATACCCCAACTACAACCACAACTAGCCCATCAACAACCACAGTTTTGTCCACGACAACAACGGTTTCACCTACGAACACCACAGATACCCCAACAACAACCACAATTACCCCATCAACAACCACAACTTTGTCCACGACAACAACGGTTTCCCCTGCGACCACCACAGATACCCCAACGACAACCACAACTACCCCATCAACAACCACAGTTATGTCCACAATAACAACAGCTTCACCCACCACTACCACTCTTTCCCCGACCACATCCAATGTTACCCAAACGACAACCACAACTACCCCATCAACAACCACAACTTTGTCCACGACAACAACGGTTTCCCCTGCGACCACCACAGATACCCCAACTACAACCACAACTAGCCCATCAACAACCACAGTTTTGTCCACGACAACAACAGTTTCACCTATGAACACCACAGTTACCCCAACGACAACCACAACTATCCCATCAACAACCACATCTTCGTCCACGTCAACAACGGCTTCCCCCACCACTACCACTCTTTCCCCAACGACAACCACAACTACCCCATCAACAACCACAGTTATGTCCACAATAACAACAGCTTCCCCCACCACTACCACTCTTTCCCTGACCACAACCAATGTTACCCCAACGACAACCACAACTACCCCATCAACAACCACAGTTTTGTCCACGAAAACAACTGCTTCTCCTACGACCACCACAGATACCCCAACAACAACCACAGCTGCTCCAACAACAACCACATATGAACCCACAAGAATAACGGATTCCCTCATTACCACCACAACAGTCCCAACAGCAACCACAGCTGCTCCAACAACAACCACAGAAGCTCGAACAACAGGCGCCCTAAAAACAACAACAGCTCCCACATCAACAACAGCTTCCCCAACAACAACTACATCTCCAACAACAACAACCACTGCAGCTTCATCAATAACAACGGCTAGCCCATCAACAACCACAACTTTGTCCATGACAACAACGGTTTCCCCTACAACCACCACAGATACCCCGACGACAACCACAACTAGCCCATCATCAACCACAACTTTGTCCACGACAACAATGGCTTCCCCCACCACTACCACTCTTTCCCCAACGACAACCACGAGTACCCCATCAACTACCACAACTGTTTCCTCTACGACCGCCACCGATACCCCATCTACAACCACAAGTACCACATCAACAACCACAACTTTGTCCACGACAACAACAGCTTCCCCAACCACCACCACAGTTACCCCAACGACAACCACAAGTACCCCATCAATAACCACAGTTTTGTCCACGACAACAACGGTAACCCCTACGACCACCACAGACACCCCAACGACAACCACAACTAGCCCATCAACAACCACAGTTATGTCCACAACAACGGCTTCCCCGACGACCACCACAGTTACCCCAACGACAACCACAACTACCCCATCAACAACCACAGTTTGGTCCACGACAACAACGGCTTCTCCTACGACCACCACAGTTACCCCAACGACAACCACAATTACCCCATCAACAACCACATCTTCGTCCACGACAACAACGGCTTCCCCCACCACTACCACTCTTTCCCCAAAGACAACCACAACTAGCCCATCAACAGCCACAGTTTTGTCCACGACAACAGTGGCTTCACCTACGACCACCACAGTTAGCCCAACAACAACCACAACTACCCCATCAACAACCACAGTTTTGTCCACGACAACAACAGCTTCCCCAACCACCACCACAGTTACCCCAACGACAACCACGACAACCACATCTTCGTCCACAACAACAACGGCTTCCCCCACCACTACCACTCTTTCCCCAACGACAACCACAACTACCCCATCAAAAACCACAGTTTTGTCCACGACAACAACAGCTTCCTCGACCACAACGACAGTTACCCCAACAACAACCACAAGTACCCCTTCAACAACCACAACATTGAAAACGACAACAACGGTTTCCCCTACAACCACCACAGATACCCCGACGACAACCACAACTAGCCCATCATCAACCACAACTTTGTCCACGACAACAATTGCTTCCCCCACCACTACCACTCTTTCCCCAACGACAACCACGAGTACCCCATCAACAACCACAGTTTTGTCCACGACAACAACGGTTTCCCCTACGAGCGCCACAGATACCCCAACTACAACCTCAACTAGCCCATCAACAACCACAGTTTTGTCCACGACAACAACGGCTTCCCCCACCACTACCACTCTTTCCCCAACGACAACCACAACTACCCCATCAACAACCACAGTTTTGTCCACAACAACAACGTCTTCACCTACGACCACAACAGTTACCCCAATGACAACCACAAGTACCCCATCAACAGCCACAGTTTTGTCCACGACAACAGTGGCTTCACCTACGACCACCACAGTTAGCCCAACAACAACCACAACTACCCCATCAACAACCACAGTTTTGTCCACGACAACAACAGCTTCCCCGACCACCACCACAGATACCCCAACTACAACCACAACTAGCCCATCAACAACCACAGTTTTGTCCACGACAACAACGGTTTCCCCTACGAGCGCCACAGATACCCCAACTACAACCTCAACTAGCCCATCAACAACCACAGTTTTGTCCACGACAACAACGGCTTCCCCCACCACTACCACTCTTTCCCCAACGACAACCACAACTACCCCATCAACAACCACAGTTTTGTCCACGACAACAACGTCTTCACCTACGACCACAACAGTTACCCCAATGACAACCACAACTAGCCCATCAACAGCCACAGTTTTGTCCACGACAACAGTGGCTTCACCTACGACCACCACAGTTAGCCCAACAACAACCACAACTACCCCATCAACAACCACAGTTTTGTCCACGACAACAACAGCTTCCCCAACCACCAGTACAGTTACCCCAAAGACAACCACAAGTACCCCATCAACAACCACAACTTTGTCCACGACAACAACAGCTTACCCGACCACCACCACAGATACCCCAACTACAACCTCAACTAGCCCATCAACAACCACAGTTTTGTCCACGACAACAACGGCTTCCCCCACCACTACCACTCTTTCCCCAACGACAACCACAACTACCCCATCAACAACCACAGTTTTGTCCACGACAACAACGTCTTCACCTACGACCACAACAGTTACCCCAATGACAACCACAAGTACCCCATCAACAGCCTCAACTTTGTCATTGATAACAACGGTTTCCCCTACGACCACCACCGATACCCCACCTACAAACACAATTACCCCATCAACAACCACAACTTTGTCCACGACAACAACAGCTTCCCCGACGACCATCACAGATACCCCAACGACAACCACAACTACCCCATCAACAACCACAGTTTTGTCCACGACAACAACGGTTTCCCCTGCGACCACCACAGATACCCCAACGACAACCACAACTAGCCCATCAACAACCACAGTTTTGTCCACGACAACAACGGCTTCCCCGACGACCACCACAGATACCCCAACAGAAACCACAACTACCCCATCAACAACCACAACTTTGTCCACGACAACAACAGCTTCCCCGACGACCATCACAGATACCCCAACGACAACCACAACTACCCCATCAACAACCACAGTTTTGTCCACGACAACAACGGTTTCCCCTGCGACCACCACAGATACCCCAACGACAACCACAACTAGCCCATCAACAACCACAGTTTTGTCCACGACAACAACGGCTTCCCCGACGACCACCACAGATACCCCAACAGAAACCACAACTACCCCATCAACAACCACAACTTTGTCCACGACTACAACGGCTTCCCCGACGACCACCACAGATACCCCAACGACAACCACAACTACCCCATCAACAACCACAGTTTTGTCCACGACAACAACAGCTTGCCCAACCACCAGTACAGTTACCCCAAAGACAACCACAAGTACCCCATCAACAACCACAACTTTGTCCACGACAACAACAGCTTACCCGACCACCACCACAGATACCCCAACTACAACCACAACTAGCCCATCAACAACCACAGTTTTGTCCACGACAACAACGGTTTCACCTACGAACACCACAGATACCCCAACAACAACCACAATTACCCCATCAACAACCACAACTTTGTCCACGACAACAACGGTTTCCCCTGCGACCACCACAGATACCCCAACGACAACCACAACTACCCCATCAACAACCACAGTTATGTCCACAATAACAACAGCTTCCCCCACCACTACCACTCTTTCCCCGACCACATCCAATGTTACCCAAACGACAACCACAACTACCCCATCAACAACCACAACTTTGTCCACGACAACAACGGTTTCCCCTGCGACCACCACAGATACCCCAACTACAACCACAACTAGCCCATCAACAACCACAGTTTTGTCCACGACAACAACAGTTTCACCTATGAACACCACAGTTACCCCAACGACAACCACAACTATCCCATCAACAACCACATCTTCGTCCACGTCAACAACGGCTTCCCCCACCACTACCACTCTTTCCCCAACGACAACCACAACTACCCCATCAACAACCACAGTTATGTCCACAATAACAACAGCTTCCCCCACCACTACCACTCTTTCCCTGACCACAACCAATGTTACCCCAACGACAACCACAACTACCCCATCAACAACCACAGTTTTGTCCACGAAAACAACTGCTTCTCCTACGACCACCACAGATACCCCAACAACAACCACAACTAGCCCATTAACAACCACAGTTTTGTCCACAACAACAGCGGCTTCCCCGACGACCACCACAGTTACCCCAACGACAACCACAACGACGCCATCAACAACCTCAGTTTTGTCCATGACATCAACAGTTTCCCCAACCACCACCACAGTTACCCCAACGACAACCACGACTACCCCATCAACAACCACATCTTCGTCCACAACAACGGCTTCCCCCACCACTACCACTCATTCCCCAACGACAACCACAACTACCCCATCAACCACCACAGTTTTGTCCACGACAACAACAGCTTCCCCGACCACAACCACAGTTACCCCAACGACAACCACTAGTACCCCTTCAACAACCACAACTTTCTCCATGACAGCAACAGTTTCCCCTACGACCACCACAGATACCCCAACTACAACCACAACTAGCCCGTCAACAACCACAGTTTTGTCCACAACAACAACGGCTTCCCCCACAACTACCACTCTTTCCCCAAAGACAATCACAACTACCCCATCAACAACCACAGTTTTGTCCACGACAACAACATCTTCACCTACAACCACAACAGTTACCCCAATGACAACCACAAGTACCCCATCAACAACCACAACTTTGTCAATGATAACAACGGTTTTCCCTACGACCACCACCGATACCCCATCTACAACCACAAGTACCCCATCAACAACCACAACTTTGTCCACGACAACAACGGCTTCCCCGACGACTACCACAGATACCCCAACTAGCCCATCAACAACCACAATTTTGTCCACAACAACAACGGCTTCCCCGACGAACACCACAGTTACCCCAACGACAACCACAACTACCCCATCAACAGCCACAGTTTTGTCCACGACAACAATTGCTTCGCCTACGATCATCAAAGATACCCCAACGACAACCACAACCACGCCATCAACAACCTCAGTTTTGTCCACGACAACAACAGCTTCCCCAAACACCACCACAGTTACCCCAACAACAACCATGACTACCCCATCAACCACCACATCTTCGTCCACAACAACAACGGCTTCCCCCACCACTACCACTCTTTCCCCAACGACAACCACAACTACCCCATCAACCACCACAGATTTGTCCAAGACAACAACAGCTTCCCCGACCACAACCACAGTTACCCCAACGACAACCACAAGTACCCCTTCAACAACCACAACTTTCTCCACGACAACAACGGTTTCCCCTACGACCACCACAGATACCCCAACTACTACCACAACTAGCCCATCAACAACCACATCTTCGTCCACAACAACAACAGCTTCCCCCACCACTACCACTCTTTCCCCAACGACAACCACAACTACGCCATCAACAACCACAGTTTTGTCCACGACAACAACGGCTTCCCCAATTACCACCACAGATAACCCAACGACAACCACAAGTACCCCATCAACAACCACAACAACAACGCCTTCCCCCAGCACTACCACAGTTTCCCCAACAACAACCATAACTACCACCACAACCACAGGTTCCCCAAAAACAGCTATTGTTTTGTCTACTTCTTCAACACCTTTTACTACCACAAGGTCATCCACAACTACTTCTACGACCACTACATCTGCAACAACTGCTGAGGCAATAACAACAAGGCGGCTGACTTTCAGGTCACTTGGAGAGACATTTACATCTGATTTGTTGAATCCATCATCCACAGCATTTACGGAACGAGCTGAACTTTTAAAGTTACACGTAAGTCTTTCTTTGAGTGTGATATGATAATGTCCCAGTTTTTGTAGTCCAATATTCTTGCAAACACATCAACTTTTAGTTTTAACCTTGAATATTCGAGCTTGATCATCAATAAATAAAAAAAAAAAAGCATAAAGTGCAAAATCCACAAATTTTACATTTTACATTTCCACATTCCCATGATATGTAGGTTATAATCTCAACATTTTTCTGCCACAGACCATTAATATATTAGAGTTAAGCAGCCATTATAGCTAGTGTCAGTAGAATATTTTACAACTATGTGAGAAATGTGGCATGTTTACATTGGCTGTATTTTATGCTCGATCACAGTTTTAATACCTGAATTCATTAGTTATTGTTTTTCTTACCTTTTTTTATCTTTGGTTTGCTTAAAACCAAGTGTAATTTTGTTTTGTTGCCAAAACATAACAAAGCAGTGAAAAAGAACAAATGAAAACAACACAATCGTTTGACAGTTAACTAAATAGAGACTGTTGCCACTGCGTCAAACATGGAACCACAGTCTTGTGAAAATGTGGCGAATTATACTACCAACAACCCACCTCCACATGCAGAATTACAGACAAATGTTAAAAGAGCAGTTACTCAGAAACAGTCTACATATCTTCTAAAACGTCTACTGTCTACATTGTTGTTATCAAATTTACAATGAACCATAAACACTTAATTTTTTTTTTTTTTTTTCTCTTTCTGTAGCTTCAACCTTTATACAAAGCACAATCGTCTTCATTCCGCTCTTTGACTGTGATTTCATTCAGGTAATTGTTTTCATGGTGGAGTATAATAAAAACCTAAGATTGCTGATCATGAATTTTTACCAATGAAGTTTTATTACTTTTGCAGAAATGGATCAATCATCAACAACATGGACCTTGAATTTGAATTAACTTTAATTCCTACCAACGTTGAAATAGAAAGTGTTTTGATAAGAGCAACTCCAAACATCACAGCCTTCAACATTGAAAAAGATAGTGTCGACGTACAACCCACAGCAACAACAGATGCCCCTGCCACTAAAACGGCTATACCAACAACTAGTACAACTACAACCACAGCAGTCGCAACAACAACCAAAGGTAACCTAACAACCACCACAGGAGCTCCAACAACAACCACAGCTGCACCCACAACAACAGATGCTCCCACCACTACCACAGCAGCCCCAACAACAACCAAAGGTAACCTAACAACCACCACAGAGGCTCCAACAACAACCACAGCTGCCCCAACAACACCCACATCTGTACCCACAACAACAGATGCTCCCACCACTACCACAGCAGCCCCAACAACAACCAAAGGTAACCTAACAACCACCACAGGGGCTCCAACAACAACCACAGCTGCCCCAACAATAACAACCACATCTGCACCCACAACAACAGATTCTCCCACCACTACCACAGCAGCCCCAACAACTACTGCAGCTCCAACAACAACCACCACAGCAGCTTCAACAACAAGAACAGCTCCCACAACAACAACAGCTGCTCCAACAACAGCTTCCCCAAATACCACCACCACAGCAGCTCCAACAACCTCAACTGAACCCACAACAACAGATGCCCCCACCACTACCACAGCAGCTCCAACAACAACAACAGTTACCCCAACCACAACAGCCACAACTGAATCCACAACAGGTGCCCTAACAACAACAGCAGCTCCCACGACAACAACAGTTACCCCAACCACAACTGAATCCACAACAGGCACCCCAACAGCAGCTCCCACAACAACAACTGCAGCTCCAACAACAGCTTCCCCAAATACCACCACCACAGCAGCTCCAACAACAAGAAGAAGTGCACTCACAACAACCACAACTGAATCCACAGCAGGTGCCCCAACAACAACAGCAGCTCCCACGACAACAACAGTTACCCCAACCACAACTGAATCCACAACAGGCGCCCCAACAACAAGCACAGGAGCTCCAACAACAGGAGCCCAAACAACAACCACATCTGCACACACAATAGCAATGGATTCCCCCACCATGACAACAACAGCCCTAACAAGAAGCACAGCTGCCCTGGCAATGGCACCCCCAACATCAAACAGAGCTCCAACAACAACCACCACAGCAGCTCCAACAACAAGAAGAGCTGCACTAACAACATGCACAGCTGCCCCAACAAGGACCACAGCCATGCCCACGACAAAAACAGTTACCCATGCCAGCACCACAGCTGCCCCAACAACTACAACAGATGTCCCAACAATGAGCACAGCTACACCCACAACGACAGCCCCTATAACTTTTACACCTTCCCCAACAAGAACCGCAGCTGCCTCAACAACGACCACATCTGTACCCACAACAATGAATACCCCCACCACTACCACAGTTGCCCCAACAATAATCACAACTGCACCCACTTTGATGGAAGCTGCATCTACCAGTACCTTCACCTTCAAAATGACTCGTAAGTAGACGGGACAATTTTAACTTTTCTGATACAATTTTGAGTAAATTTAAAGGAGGCCTTTTTATGTCACTCCCCAATTTTGCATTATCACTGGCTACGTTCACACTGCAGGCAAAAGTGGCCCAAATCCTGCCTTTTTTCTCCTTTGTGATCCATATCAGATTTTTTTATTACAGTCTGAACAGCACAAATCTGATGTTTTTTCAAATCAGACCAAGGCCACTTTCATATGTGATCCTAAAACATATATATATATCTGATGTTTTTCAAAGCAACCTCAGTCTTAACAATCATGTCGTATTTATTCCGACTTTTACCTCATTGAAGTGATACGTCATTGAAGTGAAGTGTAACAATGGACAAAACAAGCATGGCAGACACCCTTGATGGAGCTAGTCAGTGGAATAAAGTGACATTTTGGACATAGTTTTGTCGGCTCCAATTGCACAACAAATTCAGAATTGACACACACACGCTGACATGTGTAGCATGCATATTTACTTACGTAAATGTGCTGCATGTGATGTCCGTTCTACATCTCCGCTTCAGGGCTTCAGGGCTTCAGGGCTTCAGGGCTGTAGACTGTTCACACCTGAGTCTGATGGCAGTCGCATTTAAATTATAATGTAAACAACCACGGAAAAAAAACAGATCTCAGTAAATAATCGAAATTAAGACTTAAGACATTGAGACTTGCAGTGTGAACGTAGCCTTTCATGGTCATGACATAGTTCTTTTCTGATCCCTTGACAAATTGTTGGGATATCAACTGGCATGCACTCACCATCGCATGTGGAATTTTGAAGTGACAAATATAAGTAAAAGTACTATATCTTATCATACATAAATATACAGTATACCACATTGATGCAAACATGATTGTTTAAAATTGATTCTATCAAGCTGATTTTTTCTATGGTTTTTACATCTTCTTTCTCTATATTTTTTGACAGAAACACCTGTAAACTACACAGCGAAAGCAAATTTAACCAAAGCAATTTCTGCTATAGGTTCAGTTCAAGCAGCTTCAACCCCGACTGTTGTCAGAAGTTTTGGTCACACATGTAAGTAAAATCGGGTGCCCTGTGAAGAACTCCAGGTACTTTCAGTGTCCCAAAATGACCTACAAATCTCAGTAGATTTTATAATCAACCAGTAGAATAGGCTATTTTAAAAGTGCAATATTTATTCCCTCAAGTAATGTTTTTTCTATTTTCTCTGCATTTTGTACCCTCAGATGTTGGAAGCCACAAAATTAGTTTAATCACTGCATCCTGTCTGATCCTGTTGTCATGGATACTGTAAAGCCAGGAAAAGCATCTGTTCTGACTTCCATTTGAATTATAAGTAGAACATCAATTAACTTCTAATATGAAAAATACCATAATCCATCCAGCCATCTACTTTCAAAACCAGCTTAATTCAATTCAGGCTCACGGTGGGGCTGGAGCCTATCCCAGCTGCCACTGGGCAAGAGGTGGGCGACATCCTGGACAGCTAAGCAGTTTATCACAGGGCCACAAAAGACACAAACACTCACTCCTTGGGACAATTTTTATTTTTGGATGGTGGAAAGAAGCCAGAGAACCCGGGAAAACATGCAAACTTCCCACAGAAATGCCCTAACTGGAATTTGAACTCAGAACCCTCTTGCTGTGAAGCAACAGTGCTGACCACCGCACCGCTGTGCAGCCCAGGCATCATCGTGTCTGTAAAAATGATTATTATTATAAGAATTATATTATTATATAATATACACGTGCCTGGTATGGTCTGGAAGTGTCAAAGTCAAAGTGGGAAATACCTCCAAAGGTGGTGAAGAATGACAGACCCAAGATCCTGTGAGACGTCCAGATCCAGACTAACCAACCGGATTGTAGTGGTCGACAAACTTTAGAAGAAGGCAATAGTGATATATACAGTAATTCCAAGTGACAACATCAAAAATAAGAAACACAAGAAGCTCAATAAATACCAAAGGCTGAAGGAGGAAGTTAAAAGGATGTTGGAAGCAGGGGCGTGGCTACGGGGGGCTGGGGGGGACACTCCCCCCCCCCCCCCCCCAGGAACAAGTCCTGACGCCCTGAGAAATGTCCTGTCCATCCAAAGAAAACTGGCCAGAAAACTGGCCAGAAAAAAGGCCACGATTTATTATATCTGTTTGTGTCTTGTATTGATAGAATAAATGCAGGTGGTGATTTTAAAAAAAGCATATATCTGCAAAGTTAATAGCTTTATTTATTTTTTTGTTATCGTGCCCCCCCCCTGTAACCTTAACCCCTTGCTGCTGAAAAAAAAGGCGATTTTCATATTTTCGGATGATTTTGTTGTATATAATGATCTGAAATGTAGACTTAATGAAGGTAATAAAAAGCTGGAGTTGGCTGGATGTCTTGCCCCAAGTATCTACTTGAATTTAAACCCTCAATGGAGAATGTGGAGCATGTTAAACAAAAGCTATTACATCCTAAAGTCCTGGTCTAAAAACCTCTCCAAAATAGGCAAGGCAAGGCAAGGCAAGGCAATTTTATTTATAGAGCACAATTCATACACAGGGCAATTCAAAGTGCTTCACAGCTACATAAAATCACAAGAAGGCAATAAAATCATTAAAAAGAAATAAAAAAATAAAATAAAGGTGTTCATTTAAAAAAATTAAATAAAATAATAATAATAATAATAAAAACCATTAAAATAATCATTAGTTAATTAAAAAAGTGAAGAGTGCAGATAAAATACTTTCAGGTGTCATATGCACAGCTAAATAGAACTGTTTTCAGCCTGGATTTAAACATTGTCAGAGTTGAGGCCTGTCTCACATCTTCTGGAAGACTGTTCCAGATGTTAGGAGCATAAAACTGAAATGCAGCCTCACCTTGTTTAGTCCTGACTCTGGGCACCAGCAGGAGACCCCTCCCTGAGGTTCTCAGAGCCCGAGTCGGTTCATATGGCTCTAACATGTCAGAGATGTACTTTGGCGCTTGACCATGAAGAGACTTGTACACAAGCAGAGCTGTTTTAAAGTCTATTCTCTGAGCGACAGGAAGCCAGTGCAGAGACCTGAGCACTGGACTAATATGGTCGTATTTCCTGGTTCTAGTCAGGACTCGAGCAGCATTGTTCTGGATGTACTGCAGCTGTCTTACAGCCCGTTTAGAGAGCCCAGTGAGCAGGCTGTTACAGCAGTCTAACCTGCTGGAGAAAAACGCATGGATCAGTCTTTCTAAGTCTGGTTTAGACACTATTCCTTTGATTCTGGCAATGTTTTTTAGGTGGTAAAAAGCTGCTGATGTTACAGATTTAATGTGGCTGTTAAAGTTCAGGTCTGAGTCCAAATAGGACATATTTGCAACATGGCAAAGGGGTTAAAGGGGAACTCCGGGGCATTTGAAGCGTGTTTCCATTGCTAGAGGTTGTCAAATACTGATAGTAGGACACAGAGAGGTCCAGATCTGTGCTCCCTGTGTGGAGATCGCTCTGTCCGCACAGCATGTCATGCGAGGCTAATACGTGGTGGCTAAGGGGCAAGCGCTAACCCTTCCACGTAAAACAACAACTTGCACACTGCAGAAACGTCACACCACTTTATAACCCATCCGACAATAAAGTCACAAGCCTTACCATCAAAACCATATGCATGGTTCTCACATTACTGGCATGGGGACGTTACAAAACAACTTTATAAACAGCATGTCACTCACCGGCTGGTTGTAGGCTCGCGCATGTGAAAGCCCAAAAGAGTCGATGGAGAATAATCCCATATACAAAACAATTATCTTCTCTAGAAAAACTACGTTCAAGTATTTAAAACATTACAAGAATATTACTGGGTATGTATTGTTGTAATGTTTTAAATACTTGAACGCAGTTTTTCTAGAGAATATAATTGTTTTGTATATGGGATTATTCTCCATCGACTCTTTTGGGCTTTCACATGCGCGAGCCTACAACCAGCCGGTGAGTGACATGCTGTTTATAAAGTTGTTTTGTAACGTCCCCATGCCAGTAATGTAAGAACCATGCATATGGTTTCGATGGTAAGGCTTGTGACTTTATTGTCGGATGGGTTATAAAGTGGTGTGACGTTTCTGCAGTGTGCAAGTTGTTGTTTTACGTGGAAGGGTTAGCGCTTGCCCCTTAGCCACCACGTATTAGCCTCGCATGACATGCTGTGCGGACAGAGCGATCTCCACACAGGGAGCACAGATCTGGACCTCTCTGTGTCCTACTATCAGTATTTGACAACCTCTAGCAATGGAAACACGCTTCAAATGCCCCGGAGTTCCCCTTTAAGGGGCAGAACAATCGTCAAAACTGCTTTCCAGTTGGTTTGTTTGAATAGTGTGTGTCAGTCCTCCTCCATTCAAATTGCCAGGACAACGCTGTGTGGGAGTTTACTTTAAGCCCATACGGTGCATGTGTCGGCAGCTTGAGCTTTCGTCAATCAAATTTAAATACAAGTTACTTGGTGAACACGTTTCTTGTGACCCTGATGGCGTTGTAATGGTGTGTTTGCATGCATCATACAAGTTCTACATTTCTTTACAAAAAAAAAAGACTTCATAAAAAAATTCCACACTGTTAACAAAATTGACGGACCATGATTTATGCTAGTGTGACCATATTTTCATTACCGAATTGAATTATTACTACTATTATTATTATTATTATTATTATGCTTGAAGTTGTAGTAGTGGTTTTCCACCAATTTTTTTCAGGTATTATTTTCTGCCCCCCTAGATGAGCTAACTGCCCACCCACACATGCCATTCTGGTCACACCTCTGGTTGGAAGTGAAGGCACCAGTGGTGCCAGTGGTAATTGGAGCACTCGGATCCATTTATACATCCATAATGTTATAGTCTAAGGGCACTTTCTGTAAAAAATAAAAATAAAAATCTATGTACGTCTTCTTGAATTTTTCACATGAGCAGCTGGTTAGAAGTGAGGTCTTAGTACTGAGTGATGTTGTTCACAATTCAAAACAGAATGCAAAACAGAATGGGAAATATATGTTTGCTGTGGTCACAGTTCTCTTTTTCCGCTTTGACTCCAGCACTTATCATCCCATCGATCTTATCTTCATGGTGAGATGGGAAAAACATATTTTAAAAGCAATACAAGGAAATATCGTGATGCTTCAACCTGTTTCACTGCCAGCTCACCTGAAGAGAACAAAATATTCAGTTTGATTTGCATGACCGACGCATAACTGATTTCACCAATGGCTGTAAGGCAGAAATGTTTACTCTGGGAATGACTTAAAAAGAAGCTCTAATAGCAAGACAGTAAGTTTCACTATCAGTTCACAGGGCAAAGGAATTGGAGGATGCTTCCCAGCTGAGAAACCAAAAGTTTTACCAGCAGGTATTGTATTTTTGCTCATCAGTAGATTCTGTCAAAATGTCTGAAAAAGAAAAAAATGATCAAGCTTTTATGATTTTTAAAAATCCTTAATAGATGCAACATAAGGTGAAACTGTAGCTAAATCATAGATTTGAGGCAAACTGAATTGAAAAAACAGAGTAAGTACATTTATTCACTTTTTTAATATACTCTGCAAGTATTGACTGATTTACTTTGCAAAAATATTTCATTTCCAGGCTTCACCCAAGAATTGGGAAAGATTTAAGCACTTTATTCTATTATTAATTTCCTACCCATTAATAACAATGTTTTTGAAAAGTTTTTCTTTCTCTGGACATTGTAATAGTTTAGGTTGTGCACCTCTTAAACTCTAAAAGTGTTTCCACTTTAGTGTTATATAGGTGGACTGATTTTAAAAAAATATATTAAGCTTCAGCTTAATCACTCAATTCCACTCGATAAAATGCCACTGTCACTATTAAAGGTAGGGTAGAAGATCCTGGATTTTGAGTCCAGCGAAGCTGCATTTTGAAAATACACAGATCAAAAGTCCCAACCCTTTTCTTCACTTTCCCCCTGAAGCCACGCCTCTAGAGTACATGAACGCGCAATGCTTTTTCACGAGCACGAGGGTGCACGAGCGCTGTTCTGACAGCAAGCATCGTTCATTGCCGTATTTAGTATTTAGTATATGCTAACTATACGTTTAATAATGCTAGGTGCTAGCCAAGTTGGCTCTAGTTTAGCTTCCTGCCAAGCTTCTGGACGCGTAATTCGTTCACGGAGCAGGGTACGCGCACAGGGGGAAGGAGGGGGAGGGAGGAGCAGGTTGCAGTTTGATAGACGGCATCAGAATCAAATCATCGTTAACGGTCCGTTCAGTATGATTGGATAGTGTTTTTCCTAGATTGTACGTTCTAGAGGCCACTAAAACTTTTCATTTTTGTGTCAAAACTTTTAATTAATTGGTTGCAATGGGGGTGTGAAGAGTATTTCAAGCAATATGTAAAAAAATGCTCCAGAAAAAGAACCCCTACCCCACCTTTAATCAAGTTGGTTACATCAAATGACAATAGCACATCCAAGTGCCACAGTACAGTAAGATTATTCAAGGTCATTATAATAACAGAAGGGTAGCACTGAGAGCCTGGAGGTACAATACACAACCCTCCACTGTGGTTGAGAAGAACTTTGCTGTAGATTCTGCTCTTTGTTACTTTGCAGAGCTTTTAGTTGCAGTAAAAGCTGTGACAGGTAGGTGGTTCGGGAAAATGAATAAATAAGCATATAAATATATCAAGTACATATCGTGTCAAGTACCCACGTTTTACAGGATTGATTTGTATGAACTTTTCTCGATGGTTTTATATTTAACTCTACTTTGTGGTTTTAAGAGCATGTAGGACAAGCGCATAGTAAACTTAAAATTTAGACTTCCATGACATGAAGGCCAAAAATATGGCTATTATCATTGCATGTTATATGTATGCCTACAGTGATTCCAACATTAACATTATAGAGAAATAAATGCTTTTAGTAACTAAATATAAAGCTTTTTTATGTGTTATGTTACTGATTAAAAGTCTCTGTGTTATTTGATTTTGCAGATTCAAAATACTTCAGAAGGGATGTTGGAAAAATCATTCCAATTTTTGTGATTCTAGCAGATAACCTAATTTTCTTTGTGTTTTTTCATTGAAAGATATAAGACAATGGGCCTCATGCAAGAACCGTTCATACGCACAGATTTGTTCTTAAATCGTCTGTACGAGTGATTTAAGAAAATTTGCGCATTCCCCAATCTTTTCGTATTTTACGTTTTCTTTCAGGTACGAACAGAATTTACGAGTGATCCAGACCTGTCGTAGGAGTTTCGTACAATAGTCCGCTGTTATTCAAATCAAGTTTGCTTGACTAATGGATTGTATATTTAATTACTTTGAAGAAAACATAAATAAATATACATTATACCCCATAATTATGCTGACATTATTCTGTTTGACTTAAATTGTGCACTAATTGAAGGTTCATTTGAATCTGTATATAACGAGGTCAATGGGAAGCGTAACCAGCTGCTGTCTTGCTACTTTTGGATGCCTTAGTGCGTCAGGCTCTTGAAGAGAACGTGTCGAGACAGATGAATGGCTGACATCGCGATTTAGATTCCCAAGGACTGTGCTACTGCAAATATGCAGCTTGCTAGAGCCACGACTCCAGAGAAAAACACGCCGATCAAACCCAATTCCACCACACGTCCAGGTCCTCACCACCCTTGGATTTTTGGCCACTTAAACCTTTCAGAGGGAGATTGGAGACAGATCGGGGGTGTCCCAGTCCTCTGTGAGTCGTGCGCTCCCCTTGGTCATCAAAGCTCTCATCAGTTTATCACCCATGGTACATCAAATTCCCACACACCGCTGTCCAACAAGTACAAATTAAGAGGGACTTTCATCCCGTGACTGGACTGCCAATCATAATTGGAGCAGGAGATACATATACGCATCAAAGCCCCCGTGCTGTCGTGGAGCGCACTGAGCTGAAGGCCAGGTGGGTGTGTCTCGATACCTCGTTCATGGCGCAATATTGCCATGAACGAGGGTCTCCTAAAACCTGAACCAGCCCCGGCAGACCAGAAGGTGTGGTGCCAGAAGACCCCCCTCATGGACCACCCCATCAAAGTGCCATCATGATGAGGCAACAACTGATTGCACGGCTTTAGTTGCAGTCATCGATCGCCTGCCCAGGGCGAGAAATTTTTTTTAAGCCATTTTCATATGAAACTGAATGAAAATGAAGTAAGAGTTCAAAGATGCATGCAGTCTGAGAGCTCACTGGCATCATGACTGGTGTGATGCAAATGGTGTGAAGCATCACTGGTGTGATGCTTGTCGTAGCAAGGCAAGAAACTGAGAGGATCTGAAGTTTACTTGAATGAGCACTTAACTAAGAAAACGTCTGAAATTGCACGAGAAGCCCGAATCTTGAAGAAAAATAACAAGATCAAATCAACATGGACACGAAACTGCAAGGTGTTCATACAGCTGATCGGGTCCACCCCGGAGCAGTCCAAAGTCATACTGGTAAGGGAACGACAAGACCTTGAACAGTACAGATGATGAAGATGTTAAACTTTGTAAACGCAAGTAGGTAAACGCGACCACATTTCCTAACCATGACACTCACAGATTCACGAGACTTAACAGACAATACTCATGACATAATTCAGCTGATTACAGAATATGACCGTGTACAAATGGAAACATCGAAATACACTGAACACCATTCATATGACTTGGAATATGATATAGACCCGGACAATAATTTTCTTCTCGAGGTTAATGAAAACTGTTCTTACTACACTAACGAACAATTTAATCATAACATTACCAACAAGGGCAACATATCAATAATTCATTTCAACAGCAGAAGCCTAAATAAAAACTTTAAGGACATAAAGGATTATTTGCATACATTTTCACAACCTTTCAACATCATTGCAATATCTGAAACCTGGATGAATAGTGGGGACGTGGAGGACTTTGAAATGAATGGTTATGAACTTGTATATGTAAACAGGAAAAACAAGGCTGGTGGAGGAGTAGCAATCTATGTGGACAATGGCCTGAAATTTAAAGTCTTAGATGATATGACAACTGTGGTTGACAATTTACTTGAATGTTTGACGATTGAAGTTTGTATGGAAAGAGGTAGAAATATTATAATAAGTTGTATATATAGAGCACCAGGAATTATTATTGATGTGTTTACAGAATATGTTGAAAGCATGCTTGTAAGCAAGAGTAATAAGACTATTTTCATTTGCGGGGACTTTAATATTGATTTGTTAAATCCTAACAAAGTTAAAGCTATAGATGATTTCATTGATACAATGTATAGCATGAGCCTATTCCCAAAAATTACTAGGCCCAGCCGAGTTACAACACACTCAGCTACTCTAATTGATAATATTTTTACTAATGATATGGAAAATCAAACTGTGAGTGGGCTATTGATAAGTGACATTACAGACCATCTGCCAGTTTTTCTGTTAATAAAAGGAAGATACAAGAAGAACATTTCAAATAGACCAAAACAATATAGAAGAATGCGATCTGAGAAATCCATTAATTTATTTAAAGAGGATTGTTAAAACAGACCTGGGAAGTAATATATGAAAATGATGATGTTAACAGTGCTTATGAAACCTTCATTAAGATATTTGGTAATCTATATGATAAACATTGTCCAGTTAAAGAATGGAAAAGTGTAAGAAAGCATGAAAACAATGATCCTTGGATTACAAAGGGAATTGTAAATGCATGTAAAAAGAAAAATAGTCTTTACAAAGAATTTCTTAGAGTAAGAACAAAAGAAGCAGAAAATAAATATAAGAAATATAAGAATAAATTAACTCATATTATAAGGGCAAATAAAAAGGGCTACTACAAGAAAGTACTCAATGAGAATAAAAATAATGTGAAAGGAATATGGAATACGCTAAAAAATATCTTAAGAAAAGGAAGCTCATCAAGAAATTATCCCCAGCACTTTATTTATGATGGCAAGGAGAATTACAATACACAAGATTTTGTCAATGGTTTTAATGACTTTTTTGTTAATGTGGGCCCTGATCTTGCTAGAGAAATCCCAGATCCAGGGGAAAGGGGGAAAAATATGGAAGGACTACTGAAGAGTAATCCTAATTCAATGTTTATAAGTGATGTACAAGAAAGTGAAATATTGGATATAGTTAAAGGGGAACTCCGGGGCATTTGAAGCGCATTTCCATTGCTAGAGGTTGTCAAATACTGACGGTAAGACACAGACCGGTGCAAATCGGCGCTCCCTGTGTGGAGATAGCGCTGTTTGCGCAGCCTGTCATGCTAACCAAATATGTGGTGGCTAAGGGGCAAGAGCTAAACCTTCCATGTAAAACAACAACTTGCACACTGCAGAAACATCACACCGCTTTGGAAACCATCCGACAATAAAGTCACAAGCCTTACCATCAAAACCATATGCATGGTTCTCACATTACTGGCATAGGGACGTTACAAAACAACTTTATAAACAGCATGTCACTTACCTCTTGTCGGTAGGCGCGCGCATGTGAAAGCCCAAAACAGCCAATGGACGATAATCCCATATACAAAACAATTATCTTCTCTAGAAAAACTGCGTTCAAGTATTTAAAACATTACAACAATATTACTGGGCATGTATTGTTGTAATGTTTTAAATACTTGAACGCAGTTTTTCTAGAGAAGATAATTGTTTTGTATATGGGATTATCGTCCATTGACTCTTTTGGGCTTTCACATGCGCGCGCCTACCGACAAGAGGTAAGTGACATGCTGTTTATAAAGTTGTTTTGTAACGTCCCCATGCCAGTAATGTGAGAACCATGCATATGGTTTTGATGGTAAGGCTTGTGACTTTATTGTCGGATGGTTTCTAAAGTGGTGTGACGTTTCTGCAGTGTGCAAGTTGTTGTTTTACGTGGAAGGTTTAGCTCTTGCCCCTTAGCCACCACGTATTTGGTTAGCATGACAGGCTGCGCAAACAGCGTTATCTCCACACAGGGAGCGCAGATTTGCACCTCTCTGTGTCCTACCGTCAGTATTTGACAACCTCTAGCAATGAAAATGCGCTTCAAATGCCCCGGAGTTCCCCTTTAACAACTGCAAGAGGAAGTTATCTACTGACTTCAATGATATTGATATGACATTGGTGAAAAATGTTATTTCAGCCATATCTAAACCACTAACCTACATCTGTAACTTATCATTTCAGACAGGTGTTTTTCCAGATGAAATGAAAATCGCTAAAGTTATACCTTTGTTTAAGACTGGGAGCAAACATTACTTCACAAATTACAGGCCTGTTTCTTTATTGCCACAATTCTCAAAAATACTAGAAAAGATTTTTAATAAAAGACTGGATGCATTCCTCGACAAATATCAGTTACTTTCTGAAAGTCAATATGGGTTTCGATCAAACAGATCAACAACAATGGCACTGACAGAAACAATTGAAGAAATCACTAAATCTATCGACAATAAGCAATTTGCAATAGGAATATTTATTGATTTAAAAAAAACATTTGATACAATAAATCACCAATTACTAACCTGTAAATTGGAAAAGTATGGTATCAGGGGAGTGGTTCTAGATTGGGTTAAAAGCTACTTAGATAGGAGGCGTCAATTTGTCAAACTGGGGGACTGTTGTTCATCGTACTTAGATATTGTGTGTGGGGTTCCACAAGGTTCGGTGTTGGGGCCGAAATTGTTTATTTTGTACATCAATGATATATGCAAAGTGTCTAAGTTATTGAAATAGGTTCTTTTTGCTGATGACACAAACATTTTTAGTTCAGGAGATAATTTAAAGAAGTTACAGGATGATGTTATGACTGAAATGAGTAAATTGAAAGTTTGGTTTGATTATAATAAATTATCCTTAAACTTAGCAAAGACAAAATTCATGTTGTTTGGAAACTGTAAACGGGACACAGAGGCATGTATTTCAATTGAAGGGGTGAACATTGAGAGAGTTTTTTAAATAAAATTTCTTGGAGTCATAATTGATGATAAAATAAGTTGGAAACCACATATCAAATACCTACAAAGCAAGATATCAAGGAGTATTTCAGTAATGAATAAAGCCAAAATGTTTTTAGATTTTGATTCACTCTATATTCTGTACTGTTCTTTAGTTCTGCCTTATTTAATGTACTGTGTGGAAGTATGGGGCAATAATTACAAAAGTTCATTGAATTCTATAGTTGTTCTTCAAAAAAGAGCAATTCGTGTTATTCATAAGGTAAGATATGTGGAACATACTCATTCACTTTTTTTGCAGTCAAAGATCTTAAAATTTGTTGATATGGTAAAATATCAAACAATGCAATTTATGTATAAGGCAAAAAATAATAAGCTACCTGGTAACATTCAACAATTGTTTAGTCAGGAAGATGTACATTATAATTTAAGAAGGACATTTCATTTCAAAAGAACCAGGAATAGAACGACAATGAGAGGTTTCAGTTTATCAATATGTGGAGTAAGGATGTGGAATGCTCTGAAGGTGGAGTTAAAAAAATGTCAAAGTATGTATCAATTCAAGAAAATGTATAAACAGACCGTTTTTCAGAGATACATGAGTGAAAACATGCTGTGATTTTTTTTTTCTCTTGTTTTTTTCTTTATCTCTCTTTCTTTTTGTATTATTTGGATATGCATGTATAACAGGTATGGTATAGTTTTGATTTTACATGGAGGTGCGTACAAGTAATATGTATAATATTTTGAATGTGTAGGGGTGGGATTCAATAAGCTATGCTTCTTCCCACTCCTTTTCAGGTGTGTTAAGTGGGATTTTGCTTATATGATTTTGTTTTGTTGACTTGGAGGCTGTTGATCTCCCTTGAACATCTGAAATAAAAATCAAATCAATCAATCCTACCACAAGATCAAAGTTAAAAGAAACTTCGGAAAATAGGGGTTCAGTGAGGCTCCCCAGCTGAACTCAAGGGTCTTTCAGATGGTTGCTCATATGATGACTTCAATTCTTAAACCCTAATTTTATTGTCAACTTTCAAACTGTTCAGCTGTATATTGCACAGTTGTGATTCTTTTGTGCTGACAAAATGAGCCCAACAGACAGATAAACTGAACACCTTAACTCCCTCTTTTTGGTAGTTAACATTATGATACCGGATTCCATGACAAATATTCTGCTGAAAAAAAATGACAACGCATATTCACCAGGAAGTCTGGTCATAGTGAAATTATGTCACTAACTAGAAGTTAAGTGAAAGCTAATAAAGTTAAATAAAAAAAATAAATATGATAAACAGTTGAATCCCAAGAAAGTCAAAATGACAAAAAAATGCACCAACATTTCCAGAAACCACTTCTTTTTTAACTTGGATCTTGAATCAGGTTTTTTTTTTTAATGCTTAAATGACAATATGCATGATATAAATGGAGCACCGCGTTAGTTCTGGCAGACCACGTAGTCAACGCGCCCTTTGCCTATTGGCTGACGCCGACCCAACCCTTATGGCCAGCTGCGCTCAATGGGTAATCAGCTGCTGCTCGCAATTGGATGCTGGCATTTGGGGCACTTCATTTAAACTTGGTTTGCTGTCACTGCTTTTTTTTTTTGCTCTCTGCTTGCAAGACGTAGCTCCGATTAGCATACGCGCCGATGCTAGTATTGTTGTTGCTGCTGCTGCTTGCCCTGTCGTCCGGCGTGGATCCCCGCCTGCCGGGGGACTCGGAGGATTTCGACCTTCCCAAGTCCGGCCGAGCCGGGACGCAGCACCGGGCGGGCTGCCCACAGCGCGCGCGGGCAGAGTCGAGGTAGGCCGCGGCGGGTTCCTGTACGTAGCAGGGCAGCCGCGGTAAGACATGCGGCTATCTTACACCGATTTCACATGATTTTGCGTGACTGTAGCTGTGTGGCGCGGGTCTTATGCCGGCACATTTGGATTACAAACCATCCTCCCGATTGGTCCGTTTGGATCCTCGCGGTGATGCTTCTAAGGTGCAACAGGTGCTACACACGGCTGTGGTATGTATGCATTACAGTCTGATGGGTGCGGCGCACCTGTCGTGTCGGGGTGTGGAGTGTTTGTGCCTATGGGGTACCAGGGACGCAGGAAGTGGGGTGCTCCGGGTGCTGCAGCACCCCCCACTGGACAACAGACGCAACTACACCACTTGTGTATTAGCCTAAATTCAGGCATAGTTTTTCTCCCCCTAATTATTATTCTAAAATAAAAACACAAAATATGAATGTTTTTTACTTTTTTCATACTTATAAGTAGTTTTAAATGTCTTTTAAAAATTTGGTTTGAAATGAATGATAAACTTTTAGACCTCAACCTGGCGGGAAAGAACAGTGTGACGGGAGAGACGTTTGTTGCTTGTGGTGAGTGGTGTCAAGCTAGCAGCAATGAGCCAGAAAAGGATATCGGATTTCTTTACAGATGGAGGGGGGCAAAAAGCCAAAGAAAAAAAGTCATCCTATGACGAGAAGGAAGTTCAGGAAGACGAGACGCCTTCATCATCATCAGGGCATCTTTCCCACTCCAGCACTGACCACGAGCAGCAAGCGCTAACTGGCTGTAGTGAGAGCACCAGTAAGGCTACCACCTCCCCAGTCACTGTCGAGGAAACATGTGGGTATGTACTCGATGAAGTTCCCTTTCAACCATCAGACCACTCGTTCCCAGCCAGACGTTTTGGCAAGGAAAATTTCTCCCGGTCCTTTCACTCTGGGTGGTTTCAGCGATGGTCATGGATACACTATGTGAAAGAGCACGACATCGCTCTGTGTTTTCACTGCTGCTCTGCGATCAAGAAGCGCCTTGTCAATCCAGATGCTGCAATAAGTGCTGGCAGTTTTGTGAAGGGGGGCTTCAGAAACTGGAGAAAGGCAACTGAAAAGTGCAATATTCATGAGAAGTCGCGCTGTCATATTGAAGCAGTGAATAAACTAGCGGCATTAAAGATGACACCAATTAATGCATTGCTATCAAGCGCAATCGCGAAGAATCATATGACTGCGCAGACAGTTTTGGAGCTGGCTTTCAGATCGCTGAAATTCCTCGGACGTGAGGGGCTACCTATAAGAGGACAACACCATCGTGATGGTGTGTTTTGGCAGCTGATGCTGGAGAGGACGTACTCCGAACCAGCAGCACGCGACTGGCTCCTCAGGTGAGACAACTGGATGGGGTGCGAGTGCCAAAATGAGATTCTGGAGCTTCTGGCTCATGCTGTGCAGAGGAAGATAGTGGCAGAGGCGCAAAGCTCCCCATACTATGGCTTGATTGCAGACGGAACAACGGACATCACATCGTGCGAACAGTTTTCCTGTCATTTGTTCTACACTGACCAACAGTTCAACCAGAAGGGCCAGTTTTTGGGATTCTACAACGCAGCTGACAGTACATCTGAGACTTTGTTCCGGTGTATCAAGAATTTCTTTTTGCGCTTGAACCTACCTCTAAATAAACTGCAGGGGTATTGTTTCGATGGGGCCAGCAACATGGCCGGGAAGTTTTCGGGGGTTCAGGCGAGACTCGGGAAGGAATGTCCAGGATCATTGTTTGTGCATTGTGCCAACCACTCCCTTGACCTGGTGCTACAAGAGGTTGCACGAGAGGTACCGCTGATATCGGAAACACTCCAGTTTGTACAGAGCGTATCAACTGTCATCAGAGAATCCGCTAAGCGAAAGACCGTGTTCGAGTTGTCTTTCGGTGAGGAAGAAGAAAGATGCCGCCTCCTTGGTTTGTGTCCCACAAGATGGAGCGTCAGAGCCACTGCCATATCCAGAGTGACACGCTCGTTTGGCGCAGTTCTCCAAACACTCCAAACACTCCAGCAAGACCGCAGCATTCGAGGGGACACGAGATCTAAGATCGGTGGAATTCTCAAACAAGCTCAAAAAGGGAAAACCATGTTCGGACTGATCTGCTCAGAGTCGCTGTTCACTCCCTGTGAAGCTGTGGCCAAAGTGCTCCAAGCAGAACATTCCACCGTCGCTGCAGTGCTAGAGTGCGTACGGACCCTCGAGGAACGTGTGCGAGCCTTGCGCACCGAAGATGCAGTGGATGAAATACTGAGAAAAACAACCGCATCAGCAGCTGCACATGGCCTCAAGATGCCAGACCCGGCCCGCCTTGTAAAAACGCCATCAAGGTTCCGCGACACAGACCAGGCTGAGGACATCATCCCGTCTAAAGGAGTACCAGCTTGGAAGAGAGAGTTTTTTGAAGCGGTAGACCTTGTGAGCTGTGAACTTGACCGGCGGTTTGATCAGAGTGGGATGGCAACAGCTGCTCTGAGGGAGTCCGTGCTGCTCAATGCAGCCAAAGGATCGGTTGACACAGACGCCCTGAAGACCCTGAAGTTGCCAGAAAACATCAAGGTGCCTGCTCTTGAGCTGCAGTTACAGATGCTGGGAGGGCTAACCAAACAGCAACACTTTCAAAGTCTCAACCCACTTTGCAACGTACATGTCCAGCCTACACGTCCAAACCCGATCACTCTTCAAAGATGCGGAAGCACTCCTCCATCTCTGCCTGTCTCTCCCTGTTTCTGTGGCCTCATCCGAGAGGTCATTCTCGGCACTTCGCAGGCTGAAGACCTGGCTTCGCATCACTCAGCGGAGATTGACCCACCTAGCCCTACTCCACTTGCACCAAGATATCTTGGATACAGTGGACATCCACGCCCTTATGAGGGAGTTCATCAGTGCCACACCAGAGCACAAGGCAACCTTTGGAGTTATTCCATCTGGTAAGCAATGTTTTTAATTAAGTTTGCTTTGGTTAAATTGTTCTCAGCAAGTTGTGTGGTTTTGCTGCTTGATTAATTATTTTTCTAGTTTCCTTTATGTTATCAGGCTACTATTTCAGAATAGCAGCAGACTAATGCATGCCTAATTGGTCCTGTGTATTTCTTTTTTCATTATTACTTTGCTGTAGTTCATTGAAAGAGCGCAAGTCTGAGGAGAATCAGCGCGGCTGCTTCCGCTGTGTGCCCAGGAGAGCGAGAGAGCACAAACGCTAGTGGAATCAATTTTTGTCTAAAAAAAATAAATGCACTTATGATTGAATACACGTGTGTGTCTCATTAAATATAAGCTTATAGCCTTGTTGATACATATGCTTAATCTTGTTAAGGTTATGGTTATCTTGTTTTTTCCACCTAAAATGTACGACCTAATATAGTTTAGATGTTTGGTACCATGGACAGCTACGCTCTCTGGTACAGTTTCGCGCTCTGGCTGAGTGTTGGGGCAGCGCGATTTGCTCTTGTGCGCATCCTCGTCTCCACATCAGGTGCGCGTTTCCCTTCCGCAAGAAGAACTTGATCATTTCAACGTGAGATTTAAAATAAAAAAATGGTAAAATCTAGCCTCCTTGTTTAGGCTACATAAAACATGCGAGAGTAAGTCAGATAGCCTAGGATTACTCACCCTAAAATTGATTAGAATGCAGGAAATTGCATCTAAAAAAAATGAATCCCCCCCCAGCACCCCCTGGTGAAAATGTGTTCCTGCGTCCTTGTGGGGTACCTCATGTCACGGTAGCCACAAGATAGCTTTGCAAGCCAGTTCGGTAACAGATAGCTGGCGCTACCTAACTGGAAACGTTGAACTAGCTAGCTACTGGCCAGCCTTTGACATCTTGAACTGAACCAATTGAAGTGTGGCATTTCATATCATTGTTGTTCTATGAACCGTTCTTAAAAAGTCTGCTAGTTTGCGTTGGCTAGTATACTAGTGGTGGCTAAGGCTAGCAGAACTGTGTTTGGAACCATACAGAGGAGTTCAGCTCTTAAACTCATCAAAATCACCTGTGTTCAACTATGTCAGAGAACAGACTCACAGGTTTAGCAATTCTCAGTACTGAGTCTAAACGTGCAAAAATTTAGATTTGGATGAGTTGTTAGGAGATTTGCTGCACAGCAATCGTTGCATACAGCTTCTGTAATTTGATTCTGTATAGCAATCAGTTGATATACACGTTTTGTATTGTTATTGGTAATAGAGCCTAAGTGTACTTGGCTGACTGAACTACCTTTGAATATTTATTCAACTGGTAAATGAGCTCTGGGAATTATAATTTTTTAAACAGTGGATACATTTTTAGGTGGCTCGGTTTTAATAAAAAAAAAAAAAAAAAAAAAAAGACATTGTGCAGCTGTGCCTCTGTTTAAATAAAACAAGAGCCACTGTTAGGGCTTTACTTTGCATGAAAGATACTGATTAAGATCGAAAATAATTTGGGATGAAGTCAAATCATTAAAACCGCTTCCGGAATTGATGGCATGAACAGCAATGACAGAGGTCATTTGTGTTTGCCCTGCTGCAAAGCGCTGTCGCTGCTGTGGAGACTGACCATATTTTTTATGGTGTACCTAAGTGGTTGAGGTCAATGCTTGCCCCAATAAAATTGATAGCTAATAATTCGTCGGGGGATAGGATACCCTGGTTCCAACTAATCAATTGGCTGATCTGCGTTCCGGTATGGTCAGTTGGGGGGTTGTAGGACACCCTGGTCCAACAATCCAATTGGCTGGCTGTGTTCCGGTATGGTCTGTTGGGGGGTTTGTTGCCTTTACAGCAAATGGAAGGCACTCCACCTGAGGATGCTGCTGTTCCCTGTCTTGGCTTCCATGGAGCTCATGGAAAAGTCGGGAACTTCCTCCGAACAGAGCCATACCGCCAAACATAATTATATGCATTCAGAATAAGCTTCTGAAATTCATCTTTGTTTCTCGTCTCGTTTTGACGAGAGTGGTTCTGACAGAACTGATATAATTAAATATCAGCTTGTCATAGTTTCTGTTTCAGAGGTATGGTGCTGAAAGCAGTCGAGAAAAAAACACGTACACTGGACTGATTCTGACTACCACAGTTGTGCCAGACTTTTGCGAGGAAAAGGAAACTCTTAAATTCTGTTGCTTCAGTTGTGATCACTTTTTAAAAAAACATTGATGTGATCGTGTAAGTTAAACTGGTTGAATGCTCTGTTATTAGATCCGTATTTCCAGTGTACTGCCTTTCAAAGTGTCAATCATGAAGGCCTTCACTCAAACTCAAGATCTTGATTCAAGATTCAAGACTTTTAATTGTCATTATGTTTCTGGAACATAACAAAATTGCAGTGGTGCTTTCGTGGAGAAAAATGAAAAGGCATATAAAAGAATACAATATGTATAAAAGTAATAAAAATATGTATAGTATAAATGCAAAAATATATGCACAGATTCTAAAGATTGTTTATATTGCGCTTGTAGTTATTGCACTGGAATGGTTAAGACTGTGAGAATTATTGCACTGATGATAAATTAATATGTCTTGCAAATAACCACAAGGAAAATAAATACTTGTGGCTATGAGTCATTCTGGATATGAGTCAGTGTGCAGATGAATGCATGCTTCCTCAGATCATCGCAGTCACATTTTTCTGACAGATAGTGTGCAGATAGACTATATGAGTGGGCTTTAAGTATGCAACACATGTAGAAATTGTTGTAAATGGGAGTCGCTAACTGCAGGTAAGTTTTGACTGTAACCGCCTTTGTCTTTGCATTTTTATCAGATAACTTCAGAACCATGAACTGCGGGTTGTTCCTGATCCTGGTGACAGGTGAGTCTTTGCTCTGTTGAATGCATTTGACATCAAGTGTATTTTCAATATTAAAGGAAGCACTGAAAATATTCTAAAGACAAAAAGGGCTCACAAAAAAGCAAATGATTATATTTATTAACATTCATCCGTCAAAGCTGAGATCAAGCTCCAAATAGAAAAACTACTGTAATGATCTGAAATATCTATGTAAAATGTTTAATCCTCACCATATTTACATGAAGAAATATCAAATACTTGTATAATTTAAAATGGTACAAAAGGGAATAAAACCATGTGTTTGGTTTCCACAATAACACCTCACACACATCAGATGCAGTTTTGAGACGTCTTTCTTTCCAAGTACCTAGTGTTGGCTGATAAAGAGATTATTTGATGGATGATAGCAGCGCAAAGACTTAAGTTTGAAAGGACAAGGACTTTCAGTCTTCATTCATTTAGCTAAAAAGCAGAGCTACTGTGGCTGGCACCCCAAAGCCATCTGATCATCCAATACAATCAAACACTTGGGATCAACGATTCAGCATTTATAGACTTCTTTCTAAACTTATTTGTACACTTGCTATGTAATCAGTGACTTTTGAACACTCATTGCAAACATTTCAAACACAGAAATGTGGCTGTCATTAGTCAGCTCTCTTTCATGGCTTTAGAGAAACTTAGGTGACATGAGTCAGTCAGATGGGATTGAACAAGAGGGAATAATGTCAGTGTTATGGCCAACTGATCATCTTAAAAATTCTTAGTAACTTAGTAATTCTTAGTAAGTAAACCCACTGGTTTGTTGACTTCCTAGTAATCATTCCACGAGCAATCGTTTGATCCGCTATTGAACAGCACACATAAATTGAGGCGATATAATCAAACAAATGGCAACACTGACATACAGGATTTGTTGTCGAAATTTGTGGTGTCATACCAAGATTAAAAAAATTCAATATGTGTGTGAAGGGATTTAAAAAGATTTGAAAAAGATTTCAAATCTATTATTAAACCATAGTGAAACACACAGATAAAAGGACATAAAAAATAATCATGAGCCAGCACAAATGCAAAGAAGATATTGAAGTTTACTGTAAGTTAATTTTTCTCAGTCTAAACTGCTGGTCTTATTAGCCTGTTGTGCAAGACTGATTAAGCTGTCGGCACAATCAGAGGTTTAACTGATCCTTTTGATCTAATCAACGCTTCAGTCACTGGACTACTACAGGGGAATGTACCTCCAACATCTTCACCTACACAAACAAATGTACCAGCATGGAGCTCCAACAGAAAAGAGACAACTCCAGATCATGTAAGAACATCAGAACCGTCTGAGGAAACAAGTGCAACGCCAGCGGAGAAAAATCAAAATAAGCGCACGACAAATGAAGAAAATAGTAGTTCCTATGTAACACCAGGGACTGCTGCCCATGAATGTTGCAAAACCAGCCAGTCACTTAATGTCACCACAAGACAACTTGTTCCTGGATCAAACCCAACATCAACGCACAACAAACCCATATCAACAGCTTCTGAAAATGTCTTTGGAAGTTCTGCACAGACCACATCGAAAGGTTCAGGCGCCACAGATCACGCCACACCCATCAGCAATTCAACCACTGGAAAGGCTGCAACTGTTATTTCAACACTGAAAACAACAAAGATGACCGCCACACTAAAAGAATACACAAGTTCCACAAAGATGGCCCCATCAAATACACCAACTTTAACTTCTGCCACATTTCAAACATCTGGAAATCAAATTCACATCACTGAAGCTCAGAATTCTGAGACAAGAAAAACACATGGTTCAACAGAGGCAGCTTCAGGTTTAACCACCAAATCAAATGAAATGGTGCCATCCACAGTGAATGTTACCTTATCTCCAAATCAAAGTACTACCCTCACAACAACAGTTTCAGCAGCAAGCGCAACGACAGCCCCCACATTTATTACAGAAGCAGAAACACCAGCAAAAACACAAGCAGCACAAACACTGTCTGTATCAGGAGCAACAAAAGCAACAATCCCATCATCAACACCGTCATCAAAACAAATCTCTGAAACTACAGCTACAACACAGAAGCAACGCACAGTGTCTTTAACAACAGGGTCAGGCACAACACAAAGTTCAACATCTGACTGGCACATACTCCATCAACAGCGTCACCCATAGCGACTGCACAAACTACTACTACAACATCCACCAGTGAACTTTCAACTGCAGCAACACTGATGGCAACAACAGAAATTATAACATTTTCAAGTCATAGCACAGCAACTGCAATTACTGCGCCATTAGATGCACGAGATGTCACAAGATCAACAACCCCAAAAGACATTTTAGTGTCAACAACACACAAACAACTCAAAGCACTATCTGCTACGACTGCATCACCAAAAACTTCAATGAAAATTACAACAACAGTATCTCAGACAACAGAAACGTCCCCGTCAACCATGTTGACAGCAGAAAGGCTCACAGCTTCAAAACAAGCTGCTGGATCAACAACAATACACAACAGAAAATTAACTACAACTACAACAACAGAAGTGGAGACACAAAATGCAGCTGCATCATTCGCAACAGCCATATCAGTGGCAGTGGAAACGGTGCTCACAGCAACACAAACACAATCTAATCCACCTACAGCCGATTTGCATGCATCTACAACAGGCCTTACATCTACAAAAATGGCAGTGTCCATGACAACAGCATCCACGGCAACAACAACTGCATCCACAGCTTCAATAACAAGACCATCAACGACAACATATGCAGAAACAAGATCTACTTTATCTGTAACTGCGCAAGCACAAAAACAAGTGACAAGCACATCACAAACTACAACTACAGCACAATCAGCAACTCCAGGAAAAAGGGATTTTGTTTTGTCGTCAACACCTACAACAGCATCAGGAGCAGCTTCAAATCCCACACTGACATCAGCACAAATGGCATTCACAGGACTACCCACAGAATCTATGGAAACTTTCACCACGGCAACAGCAGCAGAGTTAATTTAACCTACAATAAATCTGTCACAAACTACAACATCTTTGGTAACACCGCCACAAAGATCAACACAAACTGCAACTGCATATTTAGAAACCACATACGTAACAGATCAAGCCACATTCCTCAACAGCAGTTTCTCTTCGGCAGCAGCGACAACATCAAAGACAACCCCGATGCCAACATATTTCAAAACATTTGCTCCAGTTTCATCCACACAATCAGAGGCAACAAAAGAGACACCCGAGCTGCCACGAACAACGACTCCATATTCAACTATGATTACCACAGATGCAGAGGGTTTAGCGTCTTCCATCACCGAACCGCAAAGTGACCCAAAAACATTACAAAGCACACAACAACCACAAAGTGTCTCATCTATCCCTAACAAAACTTCGGACAGCACTTCATCTTCAAACCCGGCTTCGGTTGTGTCCAACTCAACAGCAGAGGCACCACGTCCAGCTGGTTCCTTACCGCAGGCTGAGAGGACTGCAGATGTGAGCACCACTTTAATGACACCAACAACAGTTGGGGCATCTTCGGAATCTGTGTCGCAAAGCCCAATGACAGCAGATGTGAGATCAGATGAACCATCACCCAACTTTACCTACGCCAACACAACGCGGCAGGAGGAAGATTCAACTCCCCCCTCCCCATCTGGGGGCGACAGTGTGTTGGTGTCAGATGCATGCCTACGATTGCTGTTGTGAGGCCCCTCGTCTTTGATTACCCGACGGTGAACCGCACCAGCGTCAAAGCTAGCTCAAAAGGACACAAATGAAGTACTAAATGTTTTCAAGGAAGAGCTCAATATATTAGGAAATACAGCTGTTCTTCTTTGAAGAGGCTTCGGTAGAGACACTGATACCTCTGTCATATCTGACTGTGGGACTGAAAAACCAAAGCAGTTTCTTGGCATTTTAATGTATTTTTTTCAGGATCTTCCACAACTTGTCCCACTCCAGACCATACATCATTCAGCCATGGTGCATTTGTTTTCTTGGTCCTTAACCCTGAATGTTGAATTTTAAGCAAGTTTAAAGGGAGCTAAGAATCATCAAAGTATTTTTTGATGTGAATATTTTCTCTGTTAATGTGAACAAGACTTAAATTCGTGGTTTTTGGAAGTCAAAAATTAATTGATGGAAGTTAGCGAAATTAAATTTCTCTGAGTTGTGATTGATTATGAGAAACATCATATTAATTATGTTAAATAAACAAAAATAAACAATTGCTCCCTTATACAAACCTAAATATTTTACTGTGTAGAATTATGGGGTTCAATCTTCAAAATACTCAATACTTTTCTTACAAAAACAAATCATACAGCAAATATATAAGGCTGCCTACTCTGACCACTTTAAGTCTCATATTATGAAATTTAATGATTAAAACAATACGCGTAATGTTAGTTGTATTGTGAAAAAGCCACTTCCAGAGGGTGCAATCTTTTCTTAAGGGTAAATAGGGGTTTATGTAAATGTATTGTTCAAAAAGCTTAAAAAAGGAATCAAAAGCGGATGTCTTTCTTTTGTTGAGGCTGAATTAGGGCGCAATACCAACAAAACGAAGAACGAGTGCTTCATTCCTGGCTTTTAGGAAATACATTCTAAAGCTTTTTTTCAAAGGCTACAATGAAGTCGGAGCATAGATAAATATTATGCTTGACCCTGTTCAGCCACTACGTGTTTTAATTGAATTGTATTGTTTTGTTTCTGATTACTGACTATATAACTAACAAACTAATAGTAAGTTTGAGGAAATATCACCTTTTTTTTTAAAACTTGGATTTGTTCATTTTCCCAGAGGGAATATGTTTATTTAGGGACCATTGGGAAATTGAATGTGTCAATACACATTTAAAAAAAGGTGCTTTTTAAACATGCCAACAAGGCAAAATAAAGAACAAGTGTCTATTTACATTGTATGAATACAGAGTATAGAAAGCAAACAGTCTGCTCTGTATTATGCAGTTTTGTTATATGTAATAAAATCACTCTTTAAAGTTATTATAAAAGCTCGGACTGACAGATTTATGGCCTTAATCGTTTCAGATTATTTTTCTTTCAGTTTCTTGGACCCATATTTCCACAACATCTGAGAGCAACCGACCGTACCACCTGAGCCATCTCACAGAGCCACACCCTACCTCCCTGTGTGATTAAGAGGTATGCATCAAATGCGATGCATTGTAATGAAATGCTTTTGTAGAAGAACCACAAAAATGAAAAACTGAGAAGAACACACTCCACCTTCAACCCTAAAAATTTGCTGTGCGTGACATTGTTAATAGACCTGAGTTTACCCATGACAGATGACACTTCATCCGTTGCCAAGAGGTCTGTTGATTATGTGCAGTTAAATAACAAAGGGACACTCATTCCACAGACAGGTATAATAAGGTGTGAATAGGTTATTGTGATAGTAAGGTAGGCACGGAATGATTATAACAGTTCCTGCCTGCATATTTGTTGCAAGTTATGTTCAAGTTTTATCAGCAAGTTTTTTGCTGAAATTAAGCTCATAATGTGTGCTACCTTAACTCACATTGCATTTGATTTGATATGTCTGTTTTGGTTTGCCTTGTTTATTCTCTCTGGCATTCTGATGTCTTGTGATCTTGTACACTTGCTGTGTTGTGTATTATTTTTCAATCCAGTTTTCAATTTCTCTTTGCCGTTTTTTTTTTCTTTCTCTGGGTTAAAGTACATGATCAGAACTAAATGCTTGACGAGCAAAGTAGCATTATAAAGAAAACCTACTGATTTACCAATGAAGAAAAATAAGTGTATCGCAAAGTAAAGGTATAAATATGAAAAAATGAAAATATAAAAGCTGATTAAACACAATGACACTGAAAAGTTCTTTGTGTTAAAACTAAACGTCCATGTCGAGGTCTTTACATACAACTGCTTGCAAAGCACCAGCGAGTCTTTTGTACTGTATATAGGGTGTACTTAGTTTTGATGTGGCTGAGCAAAGTCACCACCAGCTACAGAAACTCCAGCATCTACTGAATATATGTGTAAAGACAAAGAGATCATGTGAAATTTCTTTTTGACATGCATAAAATAATGTTTTACCAACACTCAGACTTTGAAATGTCACACCTGTACTTGTGAAAGAGATGAGATAACCAGGTCAGGTTTGTTCACTTAAGAGAAAATAAACAACAGTTAGCTGCTGTAAATGATTGCGTCAAAAAAATGCTTCAAAAGAAATTATTCACACGTCACATCCCTTTGATTGGCAGTCAATATATAAGATCCTCCTCAGAGTGGTGTAAGTACAGCTCACAAAGCATCAGGACAGTTCTTTGGGAACTTCTGAATTTTGCTTATTTATTTGGGTAAGTCCTTTTATGATTTTGTTGTCAATTAAAATGTGATAGATTTTATTTATAGTTGATTTATTATTTTAGCTCTGACATGGGCCATCCATCCATCTTAACTGCTTGGCACATTTATCAATAAACTTTTGTGTTATAATCAATGATCATATAATCGTTGAATGTGGGGGAATTTAGAGTACACTATCTACGGTACAAATGAAAATTAGATATTAGCAAGCCGATAACCAACAAAATGTATGAGATCATTTTCACAGTGTAAAAATTTGCTAAAAGTACATTTCAAATTTTAGTTAGCGTCTTAATTTTCAGTGAAGTTATTGCTGCCCAGATACACAAAAATTATTTTCAAATTGAAACATTTTGTGTGACACGCATTGTGTGACATTTTATTTTTTTTTGTTTGAAATCACATCAAATGTTTACTTTTGCAGGTACAGTAACAGTTAAGACATACCTTTAATAATGATCTATTCTTATCAGATTGTCAGGTATATCAAAGCTTTTTGCTGTTATTGTACTACATACTTGTAAAGTATTTTATATTTCAGAATAGCATCACTCAGAAGATCTATTCCCACACAGTAACTAAAAACAAGAGGGAATATCTCATGATTTTGCATCAATTACTATTTGTTATATTCTTTATGCTCATATGTACCAAAATTAAATGTATCTGTGATTTATTTTGTTAGTGGCTACAAAAAAACACAAATGTATGTCACAGTCTCAATAGCAATTTTCCATAGACTACAGAAGTGTATGTCTTAAAGGGCTGCAGGCTTTTTGAATTACAATCTTTGATATAAATGGTATTCCAAGTGGTTCATCAAGTTCCTCTGCATTAAAAATATGACTCACTGTTGCTCTAAACTGAAAGCCCCAAGCAATAGCATTAAGAGTAAGATCTGTGCTGAAAGCTGTAACAAATTATGTCCATCAAAAGTTAAAGTATTATTTTGGTGAAAGGTTACTTAACTGTTGAGGGAAAATTATGAATGTATTTGTTCCATGAAAATAAACTGGGTGTGTCATACTGTGTGTGATTTTATCGTGCAATTTAAAGCAATTTAGACAAACTGTGGCATTGTAAATCAAGGTTTTATGGAAGAAATAGGAATTCTTTCATTGTGTTTTAAAGCACAATTATACTTGTAAACTGAACTTTAAAAATCTTTAGACATTTTGTGTTGGTAATGCTTTTTAAGACATCAGTTTGAAAGTGACAAATGATGAAAGAATGAGGTAGGATGGTTGGTGGTTGGGTAATGGGTTGGACTACAGATCAAGATAAGCTGCGGGAATGCTGTTTTTCTATGAAGATAGAGTAATGTGCAGTGTAATATAAGTCAGTTGAGTGATACTGGATTTTATATAGGCTTAAAGTGATTCACAGTATCTTGTTTTTCTTCAAAGAGGAACAAGTGCCTATTGGTTGCATGCTTACTCTTGCAGCGAACATAACAAATTACAAATTAATTACTTATTAATGACTAACATTTGGATAAATAAAAAAACGTCACAACAATATTTAATAAGGAATATTTAGAGTGACATCTGAAACATTTGAAAATAAGCTTAACCAAACCTCTCTGGGTTGGTTTACTGTAGCAGTTAACTAATTTCCCCCTGGGAATCCTTGCAGTGGTGATGATATATGTGCTAACGCAGCTGGATTTATAGCTTTTTACTAGAGCTCATACATGACATTAACTAACCACAGCCTATCGTGCCCATCGTAAAGTAAAATTCATCTGTTTATCCTAACAGGTTGAATTTAAATCCTGCACCATTTTTTTGTAAATTTGAGCTTTTAGACTTTGTTTGGGATAACCAAATAATTCAAACAGGGTATTCAAAATCAATGATTTAGCCTTGGGAACAATTTTGTAAGTGCACGTAAAGAGCAACTGAGCAACAAATAACAATGCTAATAATAATAATAATTACAATAATGTTAAATGTATAGAACAGACAGTCATTTGTTAGCCTTTTTTCAAAGAACATTCATGATAGTGGGAGCCAACATGTTCCTCTTCAGATGTAATATGATGCTGCCGATGAATCACATATGAACTATGGTATCACACAAGTGACTTCTGAAACAAGTAGCAAGACTCCTTCTAGACCTCCATACCCTCCTGGACACAAAGTGTAAAATAAAAGATAAATAAAACAGCTAGATCATTCAGCAAAATACAAACATTTTCAAACAATACCTAAACATGTTGTCTGCTTACAGTTTATAGGCTGAGACAAATTTTACAGAAACTGTCCTGAATGTGAATTTTAATGTTTGTGTGGTTTGAAAATACTGTACTGAATATTATCTACTGTAATAAGTAGGTCATGTGGAAAGAGTGATTTATTAGTATGTTGTTAAACTTTGGTTGGTAGAAGTTGGTAAATTCTGCTTGGAACTCAAATGAGTTATGAAAATAAATGAAATAAATATTTTATAAATCCAAAGGGAAAGGATCACTTCAGTAAGTTTTTTAAAAATCTATTTAAACAATTATTGTAATAGCAGGTATGACTTCCTTTACCTTTCTCTATTGCAATGGAGCTGAGGAAGCCTATGATTAAACACATTTAGTTGTTTAACGACAATGTTATTTAGTAGTTATGTATTGTCCATTCTGTTCAGTTGGTTGTGGATTATGCTTCTCTACAATAACAGTTCTAGGGTTCTCAAGGACAGTCCTAAGTAAAGTGTTCTGGAGCTGTTGGGTGAATGTTGGCCAAAAAGATAATTTAATGTTGGACTGATAAGTAAAGAATGAGTTATAGCTATGATGAACTGCTGAGCTGGATTCGGAAAAGTGATAATGAGATATTGCTCAGACAATGTTGTATAAAGTTGTATACTAAATATCATAGATTAGAATTTAAATCAATAATAAATAAATAAAATATCTGATTATTCATGGCTCTGTAGTGAAGAGCCATTGCCTTGTTGAGAAAAATTTTGTGACAATCCCGAATAGAACTTAAAAAAGTAATTAGAAAAGAACTTTGGAAAAAAGCATTAACTGTAATTTGTTTTTCAGTGGGTTTACAAATTGTTATGTAATTTTTAGTTAAATTGTACTAATATATACATAAACTTATCAAATATTGCAGGTTCAAATACAAACTACAATGGGCTTTGGACATACCTTGTCAGTACTGCTGATACTTGCAGGTAAGTTTATTATAATCTGAATTTTAGATTTAAGTAATTATGAGGGTCTAAAAAGAAGAAAGTTATTGAATAACACTGAATAAAATCAAAAACTTTATTTCTTAAGTGGGAAGATCCACCCCATCAACAACCACAGTTTTGTCCACGACAACAACTGCTTCTCCGAAGACCACCACAGATACACCAACGACAACCACAACTATGCCATCAACAACCACAGTTTTGTCCACGACAACAACTACTTCCCCGACGACCACCACAGATACCCCAACGACAACCACAACTACGCCATCAACAACCACAGTTTTGTCCACGACAACAACGAGTTCCCCGAAGACCACCACAGTTACCCCAATGACAACCACAAGTACCCCATCAACAACCACAACTTTGTCCACGACAACAACGGTTTCCCCTACGACCACCACAGATACCCCAACTACAACCGCAACTAGCCCATCAACAACCACAGTTTTGTCCACGACAACAACGGTTTCCCCTACGACCACCACAGATACCCCAACTACAACCACAACTAGCCCATCTACAACCACAAGTACCCCATCAACAAACAGAACTTTGTCCATGACAACAACAGCTTCCCCAACGACCACCACAGTTACCCCAACGACAACCACAACTAGCCCATCTACAACCACAGTTTTGTCAACGACAACAACAGCTTCCCCAACCACCACAACAGTTACCCCAACGACAACCACAAGTACCCCATCAACAACCACAACTTTGTCAACGACAACAACGGTTTCCACTACGACCACCACAGATACCCAAACTACAACCACAACTAGCCCATCAACAACCACATCTTCGTCCACATCAACAACAGCTTCCCCCACCACTACCACTCTTTCCCCAACGACAACCACAAGTACCCCATCAACAACCACAGTTTTGTCCACGACAACAACAGCTTCCCCAACAACCACCACAGTTACCCCAACTACAACCACAACTAGACCATCAACAACCACAGTTTTGTCCATGACAACAACAGCTTCCCCAACGACCACCACAGATACCCCAACGACAACCACAACTACCCCATCAACAACCACAGTTTTGTCCACAACAACAACAGCTTCCCCCACCACTACCCCTCTTTCCCCAACCACAACCACAGTTACCCCAACGACAACCACAAGTACCCCTTCAACAACCACAACTTTGTCCACGACAACAACAGTTTCCCCTACGACCACCACAGATACCTCAACTACAACCACAACTAGCCCATCAACAGCCACAGTTTTGTCCACGACAACAACAGCTTCCCCAACCACAACCACAGTTACCCCAACGACAACCACAAGCACCCCTTCAACAACCACAGTTTTGTCCACAACAACAACAGCTTCCCCCACCACTACCACTCTTTCCCCGACCACAACCACAGTTACCCCAACGACAACCACAACTACCCCATCAACAAACACAGTTTTGTCAACGACAACAACGGTTTCCCCTACGACCACCACAGATACCCCAACTACAACCACAACTAGCCCATCAACAGCCACAGTTTTGTCCACGACAACAACAGCTTCCCCGACCACAACCACAGTTACCCCAACGACAACCACAGTTACCCCAACGACAACCACTAGTACCCCTTCAACAACAACAGTTTTGTCCACAAGAACAGCTTCCCCCACACATACCACTCTTTCCCCGACCACAACCACAGTTACCCCAACGACAACCACTAGTACCCCTTCAACAACGACAGTTTTGTCCACGACAACAACAGCTTCCCCCATCACTACCACTCTTTCCCCAACGACAACCACAACTACCCCATCAACAACCACAGTTTTGTCAACGACAACAACGGTTTCCCCTACGACCACCACAGATACCCCAACTACAACCACAACTAGCCCATCAACAGCCACAGTTTTGTCCACGACAACAACAGCTTCCCCGACCACAACCACAGTTACCCCAACGACAACCACAGTTACCCCAACGACAACCACTAGTACCCCTTCAACAACAACAGTTTTGTCCACAAGAACAGCTTCCCCCACACATACCACTCTTTCCCCGACCACAACCACAGTTACCCCAACGACAACCACTAGTACCCCTTCAACAACGACAGTTTTGTCCACGACAACAACAGCTTCCCCCATCACTACCACTCTTTCCCCAACGACAACCACAACTACCCCATCAACAACCACAGTTTTGTCAACGACAACAACGGTTTCCCCTACGACCACCACAGATACCCCAACTACAACCACAACTAGCCCATCTACAACCACAAGTACCCCATCAACAAACAGAACTTTGTCCATGACAACAACAGCTTCCCCAACGACCAAAACATTTACCCCATCAACAACCACAGTTTTGTCCACAACAACAACGGCTTCCCCGATGACCACCACAGATACCCCAACGACAACCACAACTACCCCATCAACAACCACAGTTTTGTCCACAACAACAACAGCTTCCCCCACCACTACCACTCTTTCCCCAACCACAACCACAAGTACCCCTTCAACAACCACAACTTTGTCCACGACAACAACAGTTTCCCCTACGACCACCACAGATACCTCAACTACAACCACAACTAGCCCATCAACAGCCACAGTTTTGTCCACGACAACAACAGCTTCCCCCACCACAACCACAGTTACCCCAACGACAACCACAACTACCCCATCAACAACCACAGTTTTGTCCACAACAACAGCTTCCCCCACCACTACCACTCTTTCCCCGACCACAACCACAGTTACCCCAACGACAACCACTAGTACCCCTTCAACAACGACAGTTTTGTCCACGACAACAACAGCTTCCCCCACCACTACCACTCTTTCCCCAACGACAACCACAACTACCCCATCAACAACCACAGTTTTGTCAACGACAACAACGGTTTCCCCTACGACCACCACAGATACCTCAACTACAACCACAACTAGCCCATCAACAGCCACAGTTTTGTCCACGACAACAACAGCTTCCCCCACCACAACCACAGTTACCCCAACGACAACCACAACTACCCCATCAACAACCACAGTTTTGTCCACAACAACAGCTTCCCCCACCACTACCACTCTTTCCCCGACCACAACCACAGTTACCCCAACGACAACCACTAGTACCCCTTCAACAACGACAGTTTTGTCCACGACAACAACAGCTTCCCCCACCACTACCACTCTTTCCCCAACGACAACCACAACTACCCCATCAACAACCACAGTTTTGTCAACGACAACAACGGTTTCCCCTACGACCACCACATATACCCCAACTACAACCACAACTAGCCCATCTACAACCACAAGTACCCCATCAACAACCACAGTTTTGTCCATGACAACAACGGCTTCCCCGATGACCAACATAGATACCCCAACTACAACCACAACTAGCCCATCAACAGCCACAGTTTTGTCCACGACAACAACAGCTTCCCCAACGACCACAACAGTTACCCCAACAACAACCACAACTACCCCATCAACAACCACAGTTTTGTCCACGACAACAACGGTTTCCCCTACGACCACCACAGATACCCCAACTACAACCACAACTAGCCCATCTACAACCACAAGTACCCCATCAACAAACAGAACTTTGTCCATGACAACAACAGCTTCCCCAACGACCACCACAGTTACCCCAACGACAACAACAACTAGCCCATCTACAACCACAGTTTTGTCAACGACAACAACAGCTTCCCCAACCACCACAACAGTTACCCCAACGACAACCACAAGTACCCCATCAACAACCACAACTTTGTCAACGACAACAACGGTTTCCCCTACGACCACCACAGATACCCAAACTACAACCACAACTAGCCCATCAACAACCACATCTTCGTCCACATCAACAACAGCTTCCCCCACCACTACCACTCTTTCACCAACGACAACCACAAGTACCCCATCAACAACCACAGTTTTGTCCACGACAACAACAGCTTCCCCAACCACCACCACAGTTACCCCAACGACAACCACAACTAGCCCATCTACAACCACAGTTTTGTCAACGACAACAACAGCTTCCCCAACCACCACCACAGTTACCCCAACTACAACCACAACTAGACCATCAACAACCACAGTTTTGTCCATGACAACAACAGCTTCCCCAACGACCACCACAGATACCCCAACGACAACCACTACTACCCCATCAACAACCACAGTTTTGTCCACAACAACAACAGCTTCCCCCACCACTACCCCTCTTTCCCCAACCACAACCACAGTTACCCCAACGACAACCACAAGTACCCCTTCAACAACCACAACTTTGTCAACGACAACAACAGCTTCCCCAACCACCACCACAGTTACTCCAACTACAACCACAACTAGCCCATCAACAGCCACAGTTTTGTCCACGACAACAACAGCTTCCCCAACCACAACCACAGTTACCCCAACGACAACCACAAGCACCCCTTCAACAACCACAGTTTTGTCCACAACAACAACAGCTTCCCCCACCACTTCCACTCTTTCCCCGACCACAACCACAGTTACCCCAACGACAACCACAACTACCCCATCAACAACCACAGTTTTGTCAACGATAACAACGGTGTCCCCTACGACCACCACAGATACCCCAACTACAACCACAACTAGCCCATCAACAGCCACAGTTTTGTCCACGACAACAACAGCTTCCCCGACCACAACCACAGTTACCCCAACGACAACCACTAGTACCCCTTCAACAACAACAGTTTTGTCCACAAGAACAGCTTCCCCCACACATACCACTCTTTCCCCGACCACAACCACAGTTACCCCAACGACAACCACTAGTACCCCTTCAACAACGACAGTTTTGTCCACGACAACAACAGCTTCCCCCACCACTACCACTCTTTCCCCAACGACAACCACAACTACCCAATCAACAACCACAGTTTTGTCAACGACAACAACGGTTTCCCCTACGACCACCACATATACCCCAACTACAACCACAACTAGCCCATCTACAACCACAAGTACCCCATCAACAAACAGAACTTTGTCCATGACAACAACAGCTTCCCCAACGACCACAACAGTTACCCCAACAACAACCACAATTACCCCATCAACAACCACAGTTTTGTCCACAACAACAACGGCTTCCCCGATGACCAACATAGATACCCCAACTACAACCACAACTAGCCCATCAACAGCCACAGTTTTGTCCACGACAACAACAGCTTCCCCAACGACCACAACAGTTACCCCAACAACAACCACAACTACCCCATCAACAACCACAGTTTTGTCCACGACAACAACGGTTTCCCCTACGACCACCACATATACCCCAACTACAACCACAACTAGCCCATCTACAACCACAAGTACCCCATCAACAAACAGAACTTTGTCCATGACAACAACAGCTTCCCCAACGACCACAACAGTTACCCCAACAACAACCACAATTACCCCATCAACAACCACAGTTTTGTCCACAACAACAACGGCTTCCCCGATGACCAACATAGATACCCCAACTACAACCACAACTAGCCCATCAACAGCCACAGTTTTGTCCACGACAACAACAGCTTCCCCAACGACCACAACAGTTACCCCAACAACAACCACAACTACCCCATCAACAACCACAGTTTTGTCCACGACAACAACGGTTTCCCCTACGACCACCACAGATACCCCAACTACAACCACAACTAGCCCATCTACAACCACAAGTACCCCATCAACAAACAGAACTTTGTCCATGACAACAACAGCTTCCCCAACGACCACCACAGTTACCCCAACGACAACAACAACTAGCCCATCTACAACCACAGTTTTGTCAACGACAACAACAGCTTCCCCAACCACCACAACAGTTACCCCAACGACAACCACAAGTACCCCATCAACAACCACAACTTTGTCAACGACAACAACGGTTTCCCCTACGACCACCACAGATACCCAAACTACAACCACAACTAGCCCATCAACAACCACATCTTCGTCCACATCAACAACAGCTTCCCCCACCACTACCACTCTTTCACCAACGACAACCACAAGTACCCCATCAACAACCACAGTTTTGTCCACGACAACAACAGCTTCCCCAACCACCACCACAGTTACCCCAACGACAACCACAACTAGCCCATCTACAACCACAGTTTTGTCAACGACAACAACAGCTTCCCCAACCACCACCACAGTTACCCCAACTACAACCACAACTAGACCATCAACAACCACAGTTTTGTCCATGACAACAACAGCTTCCCCAACGACCACCACAGATACCCCAACGACAACCACTACTACCCCATCAACAACCACAGTTTTGTCCACAACAACAACAGCTTCCCCCACCACTACCCCTCTTTCCCCAACCACAACCACAGTTACCCCAACGACAACCACAAGTACCCCTTCAACAACCACAACTTTGTCAACGACAACAACAGCTTCCCCAACCACCACCACAGTTACTCCAACTACAACCACAACTAGCCCATCAACAGCCACAGTTTTGTCCACGACAACAACAGCTTCCCCAACCACAACCACAGTTACCCCAACGACAACCACAAGCACCCCTTCAACAACCACAGTTTTGTCCACAACAACAACAGCTTCCCCCACCACTTCCACTCTTTCCCCGACCACAACCACAGTTACCCCAACGACAACCACAACTACCCCATCAACAACCACAGTTTTGTCAACGATAACAACGGTGTCCCCTACGACCACCACAGATACCCCAACTACAACCACAACTAGCCCATCAACAGCCACAGTTTTGTCCACGACAACAACAGCTTCCCCGACCACAACCACAGTTACCCCAACGACAACCACTAGTACCCCTTCAACAACAACAGTTTTGTCCACAAGAACAGCTTCCCCCACACATACCACTCTTTCCCCGACCACAACCACAGTTACCCCAACGACAACCACTAGTACCCCTTCAACAACGACAGTTTTGTCCACGACAACAACAGCTTCCCCCACCACTACCACTCTTTCCCCAACGACAACCACAACTACCCCATCAACAACCACAGTTTTGTCAACGACAACAACGGTTTCCCCTACGACCACCACATATACCCCAACTACAACCACAACTAGCCCATCTACAACCACAAGTACCCCATCAACAAACAGAACTTTGTCCATGACAACAACAGCTTCCCCAACGACCACAACAGTTACCCCAACAACAACCACAATTACCCCATCAACAACCACAGTTTTGTCCACAACAACAACGGCTTCCCCGATGACCAACATAGATACCCCAACTACAACCACAACTAGCCCATCAACAGCCACAGTTTTGTCCACGACAACAACAGCTTCCCCAACGACCACAACAGTTACCCCAACAACAACCACAACTACCCCATCAACAACCACAGTTTTGTCCACGACAACAACGGTTTCCCCTACGACCACCACAGATACCCCAACTACAACCACAACTAGCCCATCTACAACCACAAGTACCCCATCAACAAACAGAACTTTGTCCATGACAACAACAGCTTCCCCAACGACCACCACAGTTACCCCAACGACAACCACAACTAGCCCATCTACAACCACAGTTTTGTCAACGACAACAACAGCTTCCCCAACCACCACAACAGTTACCCCAACGACAACCACAAGTACCCCATCAACAACCACAACTTTGTCAACGACAACAACGGTTTCCCCTACGACCACCACAGATACCCAAACTACAACCACAACTAGCCCATCAACAACCACATCTTCGTCCACATCAACAACAGCTTCGTCCACCACTACCACTCTTTCCCCAACGACAACCACAAGTACCCCATCAACAACCACAGTTTTGTCCACGACAACAACAGCTTCCCCAACCACCACCACAGTTACCCCAACGACAACCACAACTAGCCCATCTACAACCACAGTTTTGTCAACGACAACAACAGCTTCCCCAACCACCACCACAGTTACCCCAACTACAACCACAACTAGACCATCAACAACCACAGTTTTGTCCATGACAACAACAGCTTCCCCAACGACCACCACAGATACCCCAACGACAACCACTACTACCCCATCAACAACCACAGTTTTGTCCACAACAACAACAGCTTTCCCCACCACTACCCCTCTTTCCCCAACCACAACCACAGTTACCCCAACGACAACCACAAGTACCCCTTCAACAACCACAACTTTGTCAACGACAACAACAGCTTCCCCAACCACCACCACAGTTACCCCAACTACAACCACAACTAGCCCATCAACAGCCACAGTTTTGTCCACGACAACAACAGCTTCCCCAACCACAACCACAGTTACCCCAACGACAACCACAAGCACCCCTTCAACAACCACAGTTTTGTCCACAACAACAACAGCTTCCCCCACCACTACCACTCTTTCCCCGACCACAACCACAGTTACCCCAACGACAACCACAACTACCCCATCAACAACCACAGTTTTGTCAACGACAACAACGGTGTCCCCTACGACCACCACAGATACCCCAACTACAACCACAACTAGCCCATCAACAGCCACAGTTTTGTCCACGACAACAACAGCTTCCCCGACCACAACCACAGTTACCCTAACGACAACCACTAGTACCCCTTCAACAACAACAGTTTTGTCCACAAGAACAGCTTCCCCCACACATACCACTCTTTCCCCGACCACAACCACAGTTACCCCAACGACAACCACTAGTACCCCTTCAACAACGACAGTTTTGTCCACGACAACAACAGCTTCCCCCACCACTACCACTCTTTCCCCAACGACAACCACAACTACCCCATCAACAACCACAGTTTTGTCAACGACAACAACGGTTTCCCCTACGACCACCACAGATACACCAACTACAACCACAACTAGCCCATCTACAACCACAAGTACCCCATCAACAAACAGAACTTTGTCCATGACAACAATAGCTTCCCCAACGACCACAACAGTTACCCAAACAACAACCACAACTAGCCCATCAACAGCCACAGTTTTGTCCATGACAACAACAGCTTCCCCAACCACAACCACAGTTACCCCAACGACAACCACAAGTACCCCATCAACAACCACAGTTTTGTCCACAACAACAACGGCTTCCCCGATGACCACCACAGATACCCCAACGACAACCACAACTACCCCATCAACAACCACAGTTTTGTCCACAACAACAGCTTCCCCAACCACTACCACTCTTTCCCCGACCACAACCACAGTTACCCCAACGACAACCACTAGTACCCCTTCAACAACCACAGTTTTGTCCACGACAACAACAGCTTCCCCCACCACTACCACTCTTTCCCCAACGACAACCACAACTACCCCATCAACAACCACAGTTTTGTCCACGACAACAACGGTTTCCCCTACGACCACCACAGATACCCCAACTACAACCACAACTAGCCCATCAACAGCCACAGTTTTGTCCACGACAACAACAGCTTCCCCAACAACCACAACAGTTACCCCAACAACAACCACAACTACCCCATCAACAACATCAGTTTTGTCCACAACAACAACGGCTTCCCCGATGACCACCACAGATACCCCAACGACAACCACAACTACCCCATCAACAACCACAGTTTTGTCCACAACAACAACAGCTTCCCCGATGACCACCACAGATACCCCAACGACAACCACAACTACCCCATCAACAACCACAGTTTTGTCAACGACAACAACGGTTTCCCCTACGACCACCACAGATAACCCAACTACAACCACAACTAGCCCATCTACAACCACAAGTACCCCATCAACAAACAGAACTTTGTCCATGACAACAACAGCTTCCCCAACGACCACAACAGTTACCCCAACAACAACCACAACTACCCCATCAACAACCACAGTGTTGTCCACAGCAACAACGGCTTCCCCGATGACAACCACAGATACCCCAACGACAACCACAACTACCCCATCAACAACCACAGTTTTGTCCACAACAACAACAGCTTCCCCCACCACTACCACTCTTTCCCCAACCACAATCACAGTTACCCCAACGACAACCACTAGTACCCCTTCAACAACCACAGTTTTGTCCACGACAACAACAGCTTCCCCCACCACTACCACTCTTTCCCCAACGACAACCACAACTACCCCATCAACAACCACAGTTTTGTCCACGACAACAACGGTTTCCCCTACGACCACCACAGATACCCCAACTACAACCACAACTAGCCCATCAACAGCCACAGTTATGTCCACGACAACAACAGCTTCCCCGACCACAACCACAGTTACCCCAACGACAACCACAACTACCCCATCAACAACCACAGTTTTTTCCACAACAACAGCTTCCCCCACCACTACCACTCTTTCCCCGACCACAACCACAGTTTCCCCAACGACAACCACTAGTACCCCTTCAACAACGACAGTTTTGTCCACGACGACAACATCTTCCCCCACCATTACAACTCTTTCCCCAACGACAACCACAACTACCCCATCAACAACCACAGTTTTGTCAACGACAACAACGGTTTCCCCTACGACCACCACAGATACCCCAACTACAACCACAACTAGCCCATCTACAACCACAAGTACCCCATCAACAAACAGAACTTTGTCCATGACAACAACAGCTTCCCCAACGACCACAACAGTTACCCCAACAACAACCACAACTACCCCATCAACAACCACAGTTTTGTCCACAACAACAACGGCTTCCCCGATGACCACCACAGATACCCCAACGACAACCACAACTACCCCATCAACAACCACAGTTTTGTCCACAACAACAGCTTCCCCCACCACTACCACTCTTTCCCCAACCACAACCACAGTTACCCCAACGACAACCACAAGTACCCCTTCAACAACCACAACTTTGTCCACGACAACAACAGTTTCTCCTACGACAACCACAGATACCCCAACTACAACCACAACTAGCCCATCAACAGCCACAGTTTTGTCCACGACAACAACAGCTTCCCCGACCACAACCACAGTTACCCCACTGACAATGACAAGCACCCCTTCAACAACCACAGTTTTGTCCACAACAACAACAGCTTCCCCCACCACTACCACTCTTTCCCCGACCACAACCACAGTTACCCCAACGACAACCACTAGTACCCCTTCAACAACCACAGTTTTGTCCACGACAACAACAGCTTCCCCCACCACTACAACTCTTTCCCCGACCACAACCACAGTTACCCCAACGACAACCACAACTACCCCATCAACAACCACAGTTTTGTCAACGACAACAACGGTTTCCCCTACGACCACCACAGATACACCAACTACAACCACAACTAGCCCATCTACAACCACAAGTACCCCATCAACAAACAGAACTTTGTCCATGACAACAACAGCTTCCCCAACGACCACAAAAGTTACCCAAACAACAACAGCAACTACCCCATCAACAACCACAGTTTTGTCCACAACAACAACGGCTTCCCCGATGACCACCACAGATACCCCAACGACAACCACAACTACCCCATCAACAACCACAGTTTTGTCCACAACAACAGCTTCCCCCACCACTACCACTCTTTCCCCGACCACAACCACAGTTTCCCCAACGACAACCACTAGTACCCCTTCAACAATGACAGTTTTGTCCACGACAACAACAGCTTCCCCCACCACTACAACTCTTTCCACAACGACAACCACAACTACCCCATCAACAACCACAGTTTTGTCAACGACAACAACGGTTTCCCCTACGACCACCACAGATACCCCAACTACAACCACAACTAGCCCATCTACAACCACAAGTACCCCATCAACAAACAGAACTTTGTCCATGACAACAACAGCTTCCCCAACGACCACAACTGTTACCCCAACAACAACCACAACTACCCCATCAACAACCACAGTTTTGTCCACAACAACAACGGCTTCCCCGATGACCACCACAGATACCCCAACGACAACCACAACTACCCCATCAACAACCACAGTTTTGTCCACAACAACAACAGCTTCCCCGATGACCACCACAGATACCCCAACGACAACCACAACTACCCCATCAACAACCACAGTTTTGTCAACGACAACAATGGTTTCCCCTACGACCACCACAGATAACCCAACTACAACCACAACTAGCCCATCTACAACCACAAGTACCCCATCAACAAACAGAACTTTGTCCATGACAACAATAGCTTCCCCAACGACCACAACAGTTACCCCAACAACAACCACAACTACCCCATCAACAACCACAGTTTTGTCCACAACGACAATGGCTTCCCCGATGACAACCACAGATACCCCAACGACAACCACAACTACCCAATCAACAACCACAGTTTTGTCCACAACAACAACAGCTTCCCCCACCACTACCACTCTTTCCCCAACCACAACCACAGTTAGCCCAACGACAACCACAAGTACCCCTTCAACAACCACAACTTTGTCCACGACAACAACAGTTTCCCCTACGACCACCACAGATACCCCAACTACAACCACAACTAGCCCATCAACAGCCACAGTTTTGTCCACAACAACAACAGCTTCCCCCACCACTACCACTCTTTCCCCGACCACAACCACAGTTACCCCAACGACAACCACAACTACCCCATCAACAACCACAGTTTTGTCAACGACAACAACGGTTTCCCCTACGACCACCACAGATACCCCAACAACAACCACAACTAGCCCATCAACAGCCACAGTTTTGTCCACGACAACAACAGCTTCCCCGACCACAACCACAGTTACCCCAACGACAACCACAAGCACCCCTTCAACAACCACAGTTTTGTCCACAACAACAGCTTCCCCCACCACTACCACTCTTTCCCCGACCACAACCACAGTTTCCCCAACGACAACCACTAGTACCCCTTCAACAACGACAGTTTTGTCCACGACAACAACAGCTTCCCCCACCAGTACAACTCTTTCCCCAACGACAACCACAACTACCCCATCAACAACCACAGTTTTGTCAACGACAACAACGGTTTCCCCTACGACCACCACAGATACCCCAACTACAACCACAACTAGCCCATCTACAACCACAAGTACCCCATCAACAAACAGAACTTTGTCCATGACAACAACAGCTTCCCCAACGACCACAACAGTTACCCCAACAACAACCACAACTACCCCATCAACAACTACAGTTTTGTCCACAACAACAACGGCTTCCCCGATTACCACCACAGATACCCCAACTACAACCACAACTAGCCCATCAACAGCCACAGTTTTGTCCACGACAACAACAGCTTCCCCAACGACCACAACAGTTACCCCAACAACAACCACAACTACCCCATCAACAACCACAGTTTTGTCCACAACAACAACGGCTTCCCCGATGACCACCACAGATACCCCAACGACAACCACAACTACCCCATCAACAACCACAGTTTTGTCCACAACTACAACAGCTTCCCCCACCACTAGCACTCTTTCCCCGACCACAACCACAGTTACCCCAACGACAACCACAAGTACCCCTTCAACAACCACAACTGTGTCCACGACAAAAACAGTTTCCCCTACGACCACCACAGATACCCCAACTACAACCACAACTAGCCCATCAACAGCAACAGTTTTGTCCACGACAACAACAGCTTCCCCGACCACAACCACAGTTACCCCAATGACAATGACAAGCACCCCTTCAACAACCACAGTTTTGTCCACAACAACAACAGCTTCCTCCACCACTACCACTCTTTCCCCGACCACAACCACAGTTACCCCAACGACAACCACTAGTACCCCTTCAACAACCACAGTTTTGTCCACGACAACAACAGCTTCCCCCACCACTACCACTCTTTCCCTGACCACAACCACAGTTACCCCAACGACAACCACAACTACCCCATCAACAACCACAGTTTTGTCAACGACAACAACGGTTTCCCCTACGACCACCACAGATACACCAACTACAACCACAACTAGCCCATCTACAACCACAAGTACCCCATCAACAAACAGAACTTTGTCCATGACAACAACAGCTTCCCCAACGACCACAACAGTTACCCAAACAACAACCACAACTACCCCATCAACATCCACAGTTTTGTCCACAACAACAACGGCTTCCCCGATGACCACCACAGATACCCCAACGACAACCACAACTACCCCATCAACACCCACAGTTTTGTCCACAACTACAACAGCTTCCCCCACCACTACCACTCTTTCCCCAACCACAACCACAGTTACCCCAACGACAACCAAAAGTACCCCTTCAACAACCACAACTTTGTCCACGACAACAACAGTTTCTCCTACGACCACCCCAACTACAACCACAACTAGCCCATCAACAGCCACAGTTTTGTCCACGACAACAACAGCTTCCCCGACCACAACCACAGTTACCCCAACGACAACCACAAGTACCCCATCAACAACCACAGTTTTGTCCACAACAACAACGGCTTCCCCGATGACCACCACAGATACCCCAACGACAACCACAACTACCCCATCAACAACCACAGTTTTGTCCACAACAACAGCTTCCCCCACCACTACCACTCTTTCCCCGACCACAACCACAGTTACCCCAACGACAACCACTAGTACCCCTTCAACAACCACAGTTTTGTCCACGACAACAACAGCTTCCCCCACCACTACGACAACCACAACTAGCCCATCTACAACCACAAGTACCCCATCAACAAACAGAACTTTGTCCATGACAACAACAGCTTCCCCAACGACCACAACAGTTACCCCAACAACAACCACAACTACCCCATCAACAACTACAGTTTTGTCCACAACAACAACGGCTTCCCCGATTACCACCACAGATACCCCAACTACAACCACAACTAGCCCATCAACAGCCACAGTTTTGTCCACAACAACAGCTTCCCCCACCACTAGCACTCTTTCCCCGACCACAACCACAGTTACCCCAACGACAACCACTAGTACCCCTTCAACAACCACAGTTTTGTCCACGACAACAACAGCTTCCCCCACCACTATGACAACCACAACTACCCCATCAACAACCACAGTTTTGTCCACGACAACAACGGTTTCCCCTATGACCACCACAGATACCCCAACTACAACCACAACTAGCCCATCAACAGCCACAGTTTTGTCCACGACAACAACAGCTTCCCCAACGACCACAACAGTTACCCCAACAACAACCACAACTACCCCATCAACAACCACAGTTTTGTCCACAACAACGACGGCTTCCCCGATGACCACCACAGATACCCCAACGACAACCACAACTACCCCATCAACAACCACAGTTTTGTCCACAACAACAACAGCTTCCCCGATGACCACCACAGATACCCCAACGACAACCACAACTACCCCATCAACAACCACAGTTTTGTCAACGACAACAACGGTTTCCCCTACGACCACCACAGATAACCCAACTACAACCACAACTAGCCCATCTACAACCACAAGAACCCCATCAACAAACAGAACTTTGTCCATGACAACAACAGCTTCCCCAACGACCACAACAGTTACCCCAACGACAACCACAACTACCCCAACAACAACCACAGTTTTGTCCACAACAACAACAGCTTCCCCCACCACTACCACTCTTTCCCCAACCACAACCACAGTTACCCAAACGACAACCACAAGTACCCCTTCAACAACCACAACTCTGTCCACGACAACAACAGTTTCCCCTACGACCACCACAGATACCCCAACTACAACCACAACTAGCCCATCAACAGCCACAGTTTTGTCCACAACAACAACAGCTTCCCCCACCACTACCACTCTTTCCCCGACCACAACCACAGGTACCCCAACGACAACCACAACTACCCCATCAACAACCACAGTTTTGTCAACGACAACAACGGTTTCCCCTACGACCACCACAGATACCCCAACAACAACCACAACTAGCCCATCAACAGCCACAGTTTTGTCGACGACAACAACAGCTTCCCCGACCACAACCACAGTTACCCCAACGACAACCATAAGCACCCCTTCAACAACCACAGTTTTGTCCACAACAACAGCTTCCCCCACCACTACCACTCTTTCCCCGACCATAACCACAGTTTCCCCAACCACAACCACTAGTACCCCTTCAACAACGACAGTTTTGTCCACGACAACAACAGCTTCCCCCACCACTACCACTCTTTCCCCAACGACAACCACAACTACCCCATCAACAACCACAGTTTTGTCAACGACAACAACGGTTTCCCCTACGACCACCACAGATACCCCAACTACAACCACAACTAGCCCATCTACAACCACAAGTACCCCATCAACAAACAGAACTTTGTCCATGACAACAACAGCTTCCCCAACGACCACAACAGTTACCCCAAACACAACCACAATTACCCCATCAACAACCACAGTTTTGTCCACAACAACAACGGCTTCCCCGATTACCACCACAGATACCCCAACTACAACCACAACTAGCCCATCAACAGCCACAGTTTTGTCCACGACAACAACAGCTTCCCCAACGACCACAACAGTTACCCCAACAATAACCACAACTACCCCATCAACAACCACAGTTTTGTCCACAACAACAACGGCTTCCCCGATGACCACCACAGATACCCCAACGACAACCACAACTACCCCATCAACAACCACAGTTTTGTCCACAACAACGGCTTCCCCGATGACCACCACAGATACCCCAACGACAACCACAACTACCCCATCAACAACCACCGTTTTGTCCACAACTACAACAGCTTCCCCCACCACTACCACTCTTTCCCCAACCACAACCACAGTTACCCCAACGATAACCACAAGTACCCCTTCAACAACCACAACTGTGTCCACGATAACAACAGTTTCCCCTACGACCACCACAGATACCCCAACTACAACCACAACTAGCCCATCAACAGCAACAGTTTTGTCCACGACAACAACAGCTTCCCCGACCACAACCACAGTTACCCCAATGACAACGACAAGCACCCCTTCAACAACCACAGTTTTGTCCATAACAACAACAGCTTCCCCCACCACTACCACTCTTTCCCCGACCACAACCACAGTTACCCCAACAACAACCACAAGTACCCCATCAACAACCACAGTTTTGTCCACGACAACAACGGTTTCCCCTACGACCACCACAGATACCCCAACTACAACCACAACTAGCCCATCAACAGCCACAGTTTTGTCCACGACAACAACAGCTTCCCCAACGACCACAACAGTTACCCCAACAACAACCACACCTACCCCATCAACAACCATAGTTTTGTCCACAACAACAACGGCTTCCCCGATGACCACCACAGATACCCCAACGACAACCACAACTACCCCATCAACAACCACAGTTTTGTCCACAACAACAACAGCTTCCCCGATGACCACCACAGATACCCCAACGACAACCACAACTACCCCATCAACAACCACAGTTTTGTCAACGACAACAACGGTTTCCCCTACGACCACCACAGATAACCCAACTACAACCACAACTAGCCCATCTACAAACACAAGTACCCCATCAACAAACAGAACTTTGTCCATGACAACAACAGCTTCCCCAACGACCACAACAGTTACCCCAACGACAACCACAACTACCCCAACAACAACCACAGTTTTGTCCACAACAACAACAGCTTCCCCCACCACTACCACTCTTTCCCCAACCACAACCACAGTTACCCGAACGACAACCACAACTACCCCATCAACAACCACAGTTTTGTCAACGACAACAACGGTTTCCCCTACGACCACCACAGATACCCAAACAACAACCACAACTAGCCCATCAACAGCCACAGTTTTGTCCACGACAACAACAGCTTCCCCGACCACAACCACAGTTACCCCAACGACAACCATAAGCACCCCTTCAACAACCACAGTTTTGTCCACAACAACAGCTTCCCCCACCACTACCACTCTTTCCCCGACCATAACCACAGTTTCCCCAACCACAACCACTAGTACCCCTTCAACAACGACAGTTTTGTCCACGACAACAACAGCTTCCCCCACCACTACCACTCTTTCCCCAACGACAACCACAACTACCCCATCAACAAACACAGTTTTGTCAACGACAACAACGGTTTCCCCTACGACCACCACAGATACCCCAACTACAACCACAACTAGCCCATCTACAACCACAAGTACCCCATCAACAAACAGAACTTTGTCCATGACAACAACAGCTTCCCCAACGACCACAACAGTTACCCCAAACACAACCACAACTACCCCATCAACAACCACAGTTTTGTCCACAACAACAACGGCTTCCCCGATTACCACCACAGATACCCCAACTACAACCACAACTAGCCCATCAACAGCCACAGTTTTGTCCACGACAACAACAGCTTCCCCAACGACCACAACAGTTACCCCAACAAAAACCACAACTACCCCATCAACAACCACAGTTTTGTCCACAACAACAACGGCTTCCCCAATGACCACCACAGATACCCCAACGACAACCACAACTACCCCATCAACAACCACAGTTTTGTCCACAACAACGGCTTCCCCGATGACCACCACAGACACCCCAACGACAACCACAACTACCCCATCAACAACCACAGTTTTGTCCACAACTACAACAGCTTCCCCCACCACTACCACTCTTTCCCCAACCACAACCACAGTTACCCCAACGACAACCACAAGTACCCCTTCAACAACCACAACTGTGTCCACGATAACAACAGTTTCCCCTACGACCACCACAGATACCCCAACTACAACCACAACTAGCCCATCAACAGCAACAGTTTTGTCCACGACAACAACAGCTTCCCCGACCACAACCACAGTTACCCCAATGACAACGACAAGCACCCCTTCAACAACCACAGTTTTGTCCATAACAACAACAGCTTCCCCCACCACTACCACTCTTTCCCCGACCACAACCACAGTTACCCCAACGACAACCACTAGTACCCCTTCAACAACCACAGTTTTGTCCACGACAACAACAGCTTCCCCCACCACTACCACTCTTTCCCCAACGACAACCACAAGTACCCCATCAACAACCACAGTTTTGTCCACGACAACAACGGTTTCCCCTACGACCACCACAGATACCCCAACTACAACCACAACTAGCCCATTAACAGCCACAGTTTTGTCCACGACAACAACAGCTTCCCCAACGACCACAACAGTTACCCCAACAACAACCACACCTACCCCATCAACAACCACAGTTTTGTCCACAACAACAACGGCTTCCCCGATGACCACCACAGATACCCCAACGACAACCACAACTATCCCATCAACAACCACAGTTTTGTCCACAACAACAACAGCTTCCCCGATGACCACCAGAGATACCCCAACGACAACCACAACTACCCCATCAACAACCACAGTTTTGTCAACGACAACAACGGTTTCCCCTACGACTACCACAGATAACCCAACTACAACCACAACTAGCCCATCTACAAACACAAGTACCCCATCAACAAACAGAACTTTGTCCATGACAACAACAGCTTCCCCAACGACCACAACAGTTACCCCAACGACAACCACAACTACCCCAACAACAACCACAGTTTTGTCCACAACAACAACAGCTTCCCCCACCACTACCACTCTTTCCCCAACCACAACCACAGTTACCCAAACGACAACCACAACTACCCCATCAACAACCACAGTTTTGTCAATGAGAACAACGGTTTCCCCTACGACCACCACAGATACCCAAACAACAACCACAACTAGCCCATCAACAGCCACAGTTTTGTCCACGACAACAACAGCTTCCCCGACCACAACCACAGTTACCCCAACGACAACCACAAGCACCCCTTCAACAACCACAGTTTTGTCCACAACAACAGCTTCCCCCACCACTACCACTCTTTCCCCGACCATAACCACAGTTTCCCCAACCACAACCACTAGTACCCCTTCAACAACGACAGTTTTGTCCACGACAACAACAGCTTCCCCCACCACTACCACTCTTTCCCCAACGACAACCACAACTACCCCATCAACAACCACAGTTTTGTCAACGACAACAACGGTTTCCCCTACGACCACCACAGATACCCCAACTACAACCACAACTAGCCCATCTACAACCACAAGTACCCCATCAACAAACAGAACTTTGTCCATGACAACAACAGCTTCCCCAACGACCACAACAGTTACCCCAAACACAACCACAACTACCCCATCAACAACCACAGTTTTGTCCACAACAACAACGGCTTCCCCGATTACCACCACAGATACCCCAACTACAACCACAACTAGCCCATCAACAGCCACAGTTTTGTCCACGACAACAACAGCTTCCCCAACCACCACAACAGTTACCCCAACAAAAACCACAACTACCCCATCAACAACCACAGTTTTGTCCACAACAACGGCTTCCCCGATGACCACCACAGATACCCCAACGACAACCACAACTACCCCATCAACAACCACAGTTTTGTCCACAACTACAACAGCTTCCCCCACCACTACCACTCTTTCCCCAACCACAACCACAGTTACCCCAACGACAACCACAAGTACCCCTTCAACAACCACAACTGTGTCCATGATAACAACAGTTTCCCCTACGACCACCACAGATACCCCAACTACAACCACAACTAGCCCATCAACAGCAACAGTTTTGTCCACGACAACAACAGCTTCCCCGACCACAACCACAGTTACCCCAATGACAACGACAAGCACCCCTTCAACAACCACAGTTTTGTCCATAACAACAACAGCTTCCCCCACCACTACCACTCTTTCCCCGACCACAACCACAGTTACCCCAACGACAACCACTAGTACCCCTTCAACAACCACAGTTTTGTCCACGACAACAACAGCTTCCCCCACCACTACCACTCTTTCCCCAACGACAACCACAACTACCCCATCAACAACCACAGTTTTGTCCACGAAAACAACAGTTTCCCCTACGACCACCACAGATACCCCAACTACAACCACAACTAGCCCATCAACAGCCACAGTTTTGTCCACGACAACAACAGCTTCCCCAACGACCACAACAGTTACCCCAACAACAACCACAACTACCCCATCAACAACCACAGTTTTGTCCACAACAACAACGGCTTCCCCGATGACCACCACAGATACCCCAACGACAACCACAACTACCCCATCAACAACCACAGTTTTGTCAACGACAACAACGGTTTCCCCTACGACCACCACAGACACCACAACTAGCCCATCTACAACCACAAGTACCCCATCAACAAACAGAACTTTGTCCATGACAACAACAGCTTCCCCAACGACCACAACAGTTACCCCAACAACAACCACAACTACCCCATCAATAACCACAGTTTTGTCCACAGCAACAACGGTTTCCCCGATGACCACCACAGATACCCCAACTACAACCACAACTAGCCCATCAACAGCCACAGTTTTGTCCACGACAACAACAGCTTCCCCAACGACCACAACAGTTACCCCAACAACAACCACAACTACCCCATCAACAACCACAGTGTTGTCCACAACAACAACGGCTTCCCCTACGACCAACACAGATACCCCATCTGCAACCACAAGTACCCCATCAACAACCACAACGTTGTCCACGACAACAACGGCTTCCCCGACGACCACCAAAGATACCCCAATGACAACAACAACTACCCCCTCAACAACCACATCTTCGTCCACGACAACAACGGCTTCTCCCACCACTACCACTCTTTCCCCAACGACAACCACAACTACCCCATCAACAACCACAGTTTTGTCCACGACAACAACGGCATCACCTACGACCACAACAGTTACCCCAACAACAACCACAAGTACCCCATCAACAACTACAACTTTGTCAACGACAACAACGGTTTCCCCTACGACCACAACAGTTACCCCAACGACAATCACAACTACCCCATCAACAACCACAGTTTTGTCCACAACAACAACGACTTCCCCGATGACCACCACAGATACCCCAACGACAACCACAACTACCCCATCAATAACCACAGTATTGTCCACAACAACAACAGCTTCCCCCACCACTACCACTCTTTCCCCGACCACAACCACAGTTACCCCAACGACAACCACAAGTACCCCTTCAACAACCACAACTTTGTCCACGACAACAACAGTTTCCCCTATGACCACCACAGATACCCCAACTAAAACCACAACTGCCCCATCAACAACCACAGTTTTGTCCACAACAACAACAGCTTCCCCCACCACTACCACTCTTTCCCCGACCACAACCACAGTTACCCCAACGACAACCACAAGCACCCCTTCAACATCCACAACTTTGTCCACGACAACAACAGTTTCCCCTACGACCACCACAGATACCCCAACAACAACCACAACTAGCCCATCAACAGCAACAGTTTTGTCCACGACAACAACAGCGTCCCCAACCACCACCACAGTTACCCCAACGACAACCACAACTAACCCATCAACAACCACACATTTGTCCACAACAACAACGGCTTCCCCGAAGACCACCACAGTTACCCCAACGACAACCAACTCTAGCCCATCAACAACCACATCTTCGTCCACAACAACAACAGCTTCCCCATCCACCACCACTGTTACCCCAACTACGACCACAACTAGCCCATCAAACACCATAATTTTGTCCACAACAACAAAGGTTTCACCTACAACCACCACAGTTACCCCAACGACAACCACAACTAGCCCATCAACAACCACATCTTCGTCCACGACAACAACGGTTTCCCCAACCACTACCACTCTTTCCCCAACGACAACCACAACTACCCCATCAACAACCACAGTTTTGTCCACAACAACCATAGCTTCCCCCACCACTACCACTCTTTCCCCGACCATAACCACAGTTACCCCAACGACAACCACAAGCACCCCTTCAACAACCAGAACTTTGTACACAACAACAACAGGATCACCAACGACCACCACAGATACCCCAACTACAACCACAACTAGCCCATCAACAACCACAACTTTGTCCACGACAACAACGGGATCCCCAACCACCAGCACAGTTACCCCAACGACAACCACAGCTAGCCCATCAACAACCACATCTTCGTCCACAACAACAACGGCTTCCCCCACCACTACCACTCTTTCCCCAACAACAACCACAACTACCCCATCAACAACCACAGTTTTGTCCACGACAACAATAGTTTCCCCGACCACAACCACAGTTACCCCAACGACAACCACAAGTACCCCTTCAACAACCACAACTTTGTCCACGACAACAACGGTTTCCCCTACGAACACCAGAAGTACCCCAACTACAACCACAACCAGCTTATCAACAACCACAGTTTTGTCCACGACAACAATAGCTTCCCCGACCACAACCACAGTTACCCCAACGACAACTACAAGTACCCCTTCAACAACCACAACTTTGTCCACGACAACAACGGTTTCCCCTACGACCACCACAGATACCCCAACTACAACCACAACTAGCCCATCAACAACCACATCTTCGCCCACAACAACAACAGCTTCCCCGACCACCACCACAGTTACCCCAACGACAACCACAACTACCCCATCAACAACCACGTCTTCGTCCACGACAACAACGGCTTCCCCCACCACTACCACTCTTTCCCCAACGACAACCACCCCATCAACAACCACAGTTTTGTCCACGACAACAACGGCTTCACCTACGACCAAAACAGTTACCCCAACGACAACCACAAGTACCCCATCAACAACCACAACTTTGTCAATGACAACAACGGCTTCCCCGACGACCACCACAGTTACCCCAACAACAACCATAAGTACCACCACAACCACAGGTTCCCCAAAAACAGCTATTGTTTTGTCTACTTCTTCAACACCTTTTACTACCACAAGGTCATCCACAACTACTTCTACGACCACTACATCTGCAACAACTGCTGAGGCAATAACAACAAGGCGGCTGACTTTCAGGTCACTTGGAGAGACATTCACATCTGATTTGTTGAATCCATCATCCACAGCATTTACGGAACGAGCTGAACTTTTAAAGTTACATGTAAGTCTTTCTTTGAGTGTGATATGATAATGTCCCAGTTTTTGTAGTCCAATATTCTTCTATCTTGCAAACACATCAACTTTTAGTTTTAACCTTGAATATTCGAGCTTGATGATCAATAAATAAAAAATAAGCAAAAGTGCAAAATCCACAAATTTTACATTTTACATTTCCACATTCCCATGATATGTAGGTTATAATCTCAACATTTTTCTGCCACAGACCATTTATATATTAGAGTTAAGCAGCCATTACAGCTAGTGTCAGTAGAATATTTTACAACTATGTGAGAAATGTGGCATGTTTACATTGGCTGTATTTTATGCTCGATCACGGTTTCAACACCTGAATTCATTAGTTGTTTTTCTTACCTTTTTTTTTTTGGTTTGCTTAAAACAGTGTAATTTTGTTTTGTTGCCAAAACGTAACAAAGCAGTGAAAAAGAACAAATGAAAAGAACACAATCGTTTGACAGTTAACTAAATAGAGACTGTTGCCATTGCGTCAAACAAGGAACCACAGTCTTGGGAAAATGTGGTGAATTATACTACCAACAACCAACCTCCACATGCAGAATTACAGTTAAATGTTAAAAGAGCAGTTACTCAGAAACAGTCTACATATCTTATAAAACGTCTACCGTCTACATTGTTGTTATCAAGTTTACAATGAACCATAAACACTTAATTTTTTGTTTTTGTTGTTTCTCTTTCTGTAGCTTCAACCTTTATTCAAAGCACAATCGTCTTCATTCCGCTCTTTGACTGTGATTTCATTCAGGTAATTGTTTTCATGGTGGAGTATAATAAAAACCTAAGATTACTGATCATGAATTTTTACCAATGAAATAAAGTTTTATTACTTTTGCAGAAATGGATCAATCATCAACAACATGGACCTTGAATTTGAATTAACTTTAATTCCTACCAACGTTGAAATAGAAAGTGTTTTGATCAAAGCATCTCCAAACATCACAGCCTTCAACATTGAAAACGATAGTGTCGACGTACAACCCACAGCAACAACAGATGCCCCCGCCACTAAAACGGCTTTACCAACAACGAGTACAACAACAACCACGGCTGCCCCAACAACAACCACATCTGTACCCACAACAACAGATGCTCCCACCACTACCACAGCAGCCCCAACAACAACCAAAGGTAACCTAACAACCACCACAGGTGCTCCAACAACAACCACAGCTGCCCCAACAACAACCACATCTGTACCCACAACAACAGATGCTCCCACCACTACCACAGCAGCCCCAACAACAACCAAAGGTAACCTAACAACCACCACAGGGGCTCCAACAACAACCACATCTGCACCCACAACAATAGATGCCACCACCACTACCACAGCTGATCCAGTAATTCCTACATCAGGAACATCAACTACAATGGCTTCACAGACAACAACTATGGCATCACCAACAACCGAACATTCTTCACCAACAACTTCAGCAGCTCTGGAAACAACCGCTGTTTCTTTAACTACTCTCACTACCACTACTACAACTGAAGCTCCTCCACTCAGATTTGTTGTCCAAGCAGTTTTTGTTGAACCTTTTGTTGAAGAACTTAAAGACAAAACCAGCAAACTGTTTAAGAGTCTTGAACTAAAGATAACACAAATGGTGAGTGCAATGTTAAAACATATTTTGAATTAATATTTTGGGAGGTTACACGTAACTTCACATTCAATTGAAATGTAATTAATTATTTTTTGTGTGATTTCCTGTCACAGTATGACATCATCTACAAAGCTAGATTTGGCTTGCTCTTCGTCCGCAGTTTTGTCATTGAATTTAGGTAAGTTTTTACTTTTTGGAGGTTCCACTTCCTTTGCTTCACCATTCTAAGTGATATTAGCATTCATCAGTTTTGATATTCATAATGACAAAAAAAATTAAAAAAATAAAAACGTGTCCACAAGGTCTAAATTAGATGCGTTTCAATTTCATTATTTCCTGGGTTTTTACAGACCAGCGGCTGGCAGAACACGAATGGAAAATACTGAAGCAGAGATGGGGCTTGAGTTCAATAAAACTATGCAAATTGCTGAAATCCCAGCCGAGGAAGCTGTTCAAGAAGTTTTGATAGAAGCTGTAAATACCAGCACTGCCAAATTCAATCTAACAATTGAAAGAGAGTCTATCCAAATAATAGGTAAGTAAACATGATGACTTCCATTTTTTTACATCTTTACCTTTTTGTTCAACAAATTGTTTTATGTTTTGACACAATTTTGAGTGAGTTTAAAGGAGGCTTTCTTTTTCCAATATTGAATCATCTTTCACGGTCATGGCATAGTCCTTTTCTGATCCCTTAACAATTTGTTGGCATATCAACTGGCATGCACTCACTCACTCATGAGAAATTTAGTAGTGACAAACACTGGTAGAAGTACCTTACCTTACCATACATAGACATAAAGTATACCACACTGATACTGTTGTGATCATAAAAAAATGCTCCCAATCAAGTTGATTTTTTTTTAATGATGTTTATATCTAATTTTTACATTTCTTTTTGACAGAAACACCTGTAAATTCTATGGCTAATCCAAACTCAACGACCAATGCTACAACTACAACTGCCAACATCACAATAACACCAACAAGTCCTGCAAGTTCAGTTTCAAATGCCACAATCCCTTCCACAACTACTGTAAGTGCTGGAACCATCGCTTCAACCACAACTGCCTCTGAAACAACCCCAGCTGCCATTGCTACTACTACAACACCCTTTACAACCACAACTACCACAAGTACAACCACAAGTACAACCACAACAACTTCTACGACCACTACATCTGCAACAACTGAAGAGCCAATCACAACAAGGCAGCTGACTTTCAGATCAGCTGGCGAGACATTTACATCTGATTTGCTGAATCCATCATCTACAGCATTTACAAGACGGGCTGAATTGTTGAAGTCGACAGTAAGTCTTTCTTTGAGTGTGATATTATAATGTTATAACGTCATAGTGTTTGTAGTCCAATATCCTTCTATCATGCAAACACATCGACTTTTAGTTTGACCCCAGAATCTAGGATAATCAGGAAATGAACAAGAAGTATACAGTGCAAAATCAGCATGTTTGGAAGAGTAAAACTTTGACATTTTACATTTCCAAATACCCTGGATATGTAGGTTGTAATCGCAAATATTTTTTAGCCACTGACACATTAAATCTCAGAGTTAGGCAGCCGTTAGGCAGCATAATGTCAATACTATCTTACACAACTTTGTAAGAATTGATTGATTGATTGATTGATTGATTGAATCCTGAGGAAAATTCAAATGTGGTAAGTTTTTAAATAGACTTTCCAAGATGGAAAACCACTCTCTTGTCAAAGTGTGGTGAACTATTTGACCAACACCCAACCTCCACATACAGAATAAAGAGCAAATGTTGCCAGAGCACTGAAACATTGACAGTCGACAAATCTTTGGTTCTAGAAAATCTACTGACTGTGTTCTTATCAAGTTTATAATGAAGCATAAACACTTACAGATTTCTTTTGTTGTCGTTTCTCTTTCTGTAGCTTCAACCTTTGTACCAAAGGCAATTCTCTTCATTCCGCTCTTTGATTGTGACTTCATTCAGGTAATTTTTTCATGGTGTGGTATACTAAAATGTTAAGACTGCTGATCACAAATTTGTACAAATAAAATGACATTTTATTACTTTTGCAGCAATGGATCAATCATCAACAACATGGATCTTGGATTTGCATCGGCATCTGTTCCTAACAACATTGAAATAGCAAATGTTCTGATCAGAGCAGCTCCAAACATTACAGCATTCAACATTGACGTCAATGCTATTTTTGTGGAAGGCACACGTAAGCAAAAATTTAATGTTCATTCAATCAATTATTCATCAAAATGACATGCAACGTGACCAAAATTCTACAATGCCAAAGATCAGTTTTCTAATGATGCCTTGTTTTCTTTTTCCTAAAATTTACAGAAGTATCAAGTGGAGTAAGTCACCAGATCAGTCTCATCACTGCATCCTGCATGGTGCTGTTGTCATGGTTACTGTCAAGCCAGCAATAAGTTCATGTAAAATCTCATTAGAAAAAGTGTAGTTTTACTGTTATGAATAAGAAGGGCCATGCTGTAAGAATCCAAGACCTTCTGACGACCTGCAATATTGACATGACTTTGAACAAGCTTCTAAATATAGCATTTAACGTAAGGTTCACTTCACACACTGAAGTAACAAAGCGTATTGCAAGAGCACATCAACATACCTTTGACTGCACAAAGCTTTGGGAGAACTTTACCTTAATTTCCTGATATATTCCTCTAGAATCTGATTGATGAAGGAAACAACTAAATACAAATGAAGAGAGTAATGAAAGTTATTCATTGAGCTATCTGAGGCTATGCGTAACAGATTCGTGGCAAATAAATGTCACAATGTTATTATAAAATGTAAACTGTGTTATTTCAATGTAATTTATAATTCTTAAAGTTGATTTATGAAGGTATGAACTTAAATGCTGCTTCAGGCAAATCCTGATACATTTTCACTCTTTGAAGATCATAACACAAATCAAATGTAAGGTATCTGAATACGGTCCTAGATGACCAATTCCATTAGTTTTCAAATTTAGATGTATTTATATAATGTATTGTATAAGTATTGTGTTACTGTTCCTATATTTCTTCAAATTGATCAAGGATACTAAAATCTAAAATAACAATTAGATTAATCAACATAATCACAATTATTAGCTTCTTCTCAGTAAAGAAAGTGTATGTAAAAAAAAAAACTAGATATGCTTCTATTAAAGGCACTAACATGTATCAAACACTGTTTCCATTCGTTTTTTTCAAACTTACTTTTTACAATCAGTTGATCCCAAATGGGTCAATGAATCATGCTTCATTTATAAAGCAATAATATTGTTTTTTAGTTTCACATGCTGGTCATGATAAGGATTTGGACAGATGGAAGTATCTAATTGAAAGTAATTCATTTATATGCTCATAAAAAAACATCAATGACTGACATCATACCCCAAATTATCCTGGAATTGTTCTATAAAAACAATGGTAAACATGGAGTAGATAAGTACGTAAGGAGACTTAGTGGTAGAATGAGTTAGTTCAGGAGTGTTTGCAGAGATAACGGTTAGCTAAGAAGAATTGTGACACTGAGAGGACTGAAGATAGTAGGCAGGAATATAGGGATAAGGCCAAACAAAGGGCGTACAATGACTTGTATGCTATGTTGGACAGTAAGGAGGGAGAGAATCATTTTTACAGGTTGGCGAAGCAGAGAGATAGAAATGGGCAGGACATGCAGCAGGTTAGGGTGAATAAGGTTAGAGATGGAAATGTCTTGACAGTTACCAGAAGTGTTATGGGTAGATGGAAAGAGTACTTTGAAGAGTTGGTTAATCAGGAAAATGAGAGAGAACAAAGAGTAGAAGAGGTAACCGTTGTGGACCAGGAAGTAGCAAGGCTGAAGTGAGGAGTGCATTGAAGAGGATGAAGAGTGGAAAGGCCGTCGGTCCTGATGATATACCTGTGAGGGTATGGAAACATCCAGGAGAGGTGGCAGTAGAGTTTTTGACAAAGTCTTTCAACAAGATCTTAAAGAATGAGAGGATGCCCGAGCAATGAAGGAGAAGCTTGCTGGTGCCGATTATCAAGAAAAAGGGAGATGTGTAGAGCTGTGGCAACTACAGAGGAATAGAAGCCATACAATAAAGTTATGGGAAAGAGTAGTGGAAGCTAGATTAAGGGCAACAATTAACATTTTCAAGCAGCAGTATTAGTTTCATGCCAAGAAAGACTACAACAAATGCAGTATTTGCTTTGAAGATGTTAATTGAGAAGGTCAGAGGGAACTCACAGGGTGCCAAGAGAGAAACTGTTGTATTGTATGAGGAAGTCTGGGGTGGCAGAGAAATATGTTGTTGAGTGGTGCATGTATGAGACAGTGTAGAGGTGTACTGTAGGTGTAACAGAGGAGTTCAAAGTAGAGGTGGGACTGCATCAAGAATCTGCCCTGAGTCTCTTCTTGTTCACGATGGTGATGGACAGGCTGACAGACTACGTCAAACGGGAATCTGCATGGACTATGATGTTTGCAGATGACATTGGGATCTGGAGTGAGAGCATTGAGCTGGTGGAGGTATGCCCTAGAAAGAAGAGGAATGACGGTTAGCCACAGCAAGACAGAGTACATGTGTGTGAATGAGAAGGACCCAATTGGAACGGTGAGTTTACACGGAGCACAGATGAAGAAGGTGGAGGATTTTAAGGTAGGAAGACCAAAGAGGAGATTTATGAATCTAGTGAAAGAGGACATAAGGTAAGTTGGTGTGAGAGAAGAGGATGCAGAGGATAGGGTTAGATGGAGGCATTTTATTTACTGTGGCAACCCCTTAAGGGAATAAGGGAAGAAAATATAGTAAAAAATTTGAGTTTCCTCTTTTTTTTTTTTTTTTTGAGCACCAACGAGGATTTCAGTGGTTCTTTCTGATTTAAATTTGGGTGGTCTTTAGTGGATACATACCTCTTACTGCCCTCTTTTCACCCAGCTATAGTGTGGAAGTAAACATCTAATCAACATCCTCATATTAAGATCCTCTATATTTGCTCCTCTCTATAGTTTCCCAGCACCCATTATTCCATCGATCTTATCTATATGGTCAGAGGGAGAAAGCATGCAAAGCAATACAATGACATATTATGATGCTTCAACATATTTCACTGCCAGTCATGCTGATGAGGACAAAATATTCAGTTTGATTTGCATCACATACAAATATCTACTAAATGCGTAAGTTATGAAAGTTTCATACCATTGACATTCATTTTACTGTCCTCATGTATTTATGCTCTCCTCTTTGTGTTATAATTTGTTTACATAAAGCATGCTGAATTGTCTCTGTATGAGATGTACAGCACAAATATACTGGCCCTGTTTATTAATAACCCAATAATCGACACGCATCATCAAACTTTGTGACTATATTATCCTGTGTGTGTGACCCACATATTATTTTTTCACTGTTATATCTCAACAGGAGCTATCTTAACAGCCAAAAGCGTACCTGTCAGCAGGTGAAGGTAAAGTACAGGAACATATTTCAGAGTGGTAAGTAGCCTTTGAAGAAATGTGTTTGTCCAATAAAGAGAGCACCAAACTAGATATGGAACACAAGAAACTGAAAATAAAAAAGATCAAGCTAGAGATTATGAAACTGGAGAGGGATGTTAGTATAAATTCAGATAAAGGAGAATTTCGTGTTGTGAACTGTATTTAATTTTTTTTTCTCTCCACAGCTTGAGAAACATGTAATAATAATTAAACAATTCAACACAACTTGAACTCAAACTTGTCATTATTGTACAGTTCATGCAACGTGTTAGAAATGTGTTTTTTACATTTATATTCACAGTGGGGTGCCATGACCTAAACGTGTGGAAAGTTATAAATCATCTCTGTCCATTTAGCCTTCTTACACTTGCTCTGACTTAAACTGCTACTGTGTCAATGCTAAATTATGAAAAGAAGTTCTAACTCAAAGGTCACAACAATAAGGATCAAAGGAAATATGTGTCCCTGTATAGGTCCCTCACTGTGTCAGGAGAAACTGAGTCCCTTCAGGCACTAGAACTCAACAAAGAAAAGACTTGAGCCTGAAAAGTTGTCCACAAGACAAAATGTATAAAATATAGGGCTGTGACTCGATTAAAATTTTTAATCGAGTTAACTACAGGCTTTGAAATTAATTAATCGAAATTAATCGCATTTTAATCGCATATACTTTATCCTTTAGAAAATTAACATTTTCAACAATATTTCAACAAACACAGAACATATCCCTATTTGAAATCTGAATGTAGCATGCATGAAAACACAGTATATAGAATCTTGGATGTTAAGCTGCGTTGGGCCCCCGTTAGCTTCCACGCTAGCTGCTACATGTTTAGCGTTGAGGTGATATTTGAGGCTTGATACGCTGCGGTGATACGCAAATTCCTTGTTGCATAATCTGCACACAACCACGCTCTTGTCGACGCTTCAGTCCGTCTGTATTTAAAAAAATAAATAAAATAAAAAATAAAAATAAAAAAAAATTATAGTGTGCGATTAAAATGCGTTATTTTTTTTAACTCGCTAATATGTGTGTAGTTAATTAATCGAAATTAACGCGCTAAAGTCCCAGCCCTAATAAAATATGAAGTATACTATTAATTTAAGATGGCTCTGTCAGAAGTCAGCCATGGTGCCTGAGAACTTTAAGCAATGAACCTGTATTTAATTTGGCCAAAGGTCATTTCTATCCGTGCCCTTGTTTTAGCATTGTTGTGGAGAAATTAGAGTCGAATCCCGCGTTGGTCAGCCGTCCATTGGGGAGTTTATTGAACAAATCGTCACAGCAAATGTGCATACAGAATGTACAAAATGTCCGACGAGCTCATCTTGTGACACCCTTTTATACCGTTTTATCATAACAAGTGTACGTGGCCCTCTCTGGAGGCGCCTAGCTTCCGCAGTTTATCATCAACACGCTCATTCTAACTATCAACAATATTCATATGAACCAGTCAACAAGGCCCAGGATGTAACTAGGCCAGAAGTCATGAGCATGTCATGACATCCTTCTCCCACAGCATGTGCATGTGCATGCCCTTATTCCTGGATCAGGATATGGCGTGAGGAGGTACGGCCAGCATGCATAGCCTTTATCCCCAAGCAGGACACCATTGAACTCTCCTGCAGAATAAGAGAAATGTTGGTTGGATATACATGTGTTAAGACTTGGCAATTTGATGCAATATGTGCCTTATATGGCTATTTATAATAAAGCATGACGAGCACTTTAAATTTCTTAAGATGACCTCTACACCTGACCTCTCATTAGATCACCAAAATTCTGCCTATGCTACACCTTACTTCAAAAGTGCACTCCTTCGGGTAAGTAAAATTCTTGTGCAAACCTCTGTGCCAGTGAGGATGCTCGTAAGATCCTAGAATCATGAACTGATCCCGGCCATTTAGCCTCAATGTTGGAAATGAAATGACCTCCATCACAGATCATCTGTATGCACGGAGGATAGGAGTCAATGATGAGGTTTCACAGGGCATAAATGTAACATTGCTCAGCATTACTCAAAGGGGTTGATGTGGTATTTTTCAAAATGAGAAATCCAGTTCAGAGTCTATGGACAATTATCCCCAAGTGTACCTGTACATTTAGGATATGGAAAAATGTTCGGTTTACATAGTCAGCCTCCACGGGTCCAGCAGGGGCCTGGACAATGTGACAATGTTTAAATCCAGACTGAAAACAGTTCTATTTAGATGTGCATATGACACCTGAAAGTATTTTATCTGCACTCTTCACTTTCAAATTAATTAATTAATGATTTTTTTGTTTTTTGGAATGATTTTATTGCCTTCTTGTGATTTTATGTAGCTGTAAAGCACTTTGAATTGCCTTGTGTAGGAATTGTGCTCTACACATTGCCTTGCCTTGGATGCGTACATGGGTACAGTGTAGTGCACAGATAACATTAGGGAAGCCTGAGGGAGATGATGAACTTAATGCAAATACTTCAGCCAGTAGGCTGTTTTACATGATCGGCTACTGTAAATGTGGAGCAGCAGCCTGAAAGGACAGAGGTCATATTTTTAATATGGTAAGATGTTTTAATTCCTGCGTTTTATCTAATATCTTATTTGTACAGTGTCCTTGACTGTTTTGAAAGGAGCTTTCAATAATTTGTATCATTAACATTATTACCTGTCCCCCATTTTTCTGAGTCTGGTCCTACGTGGGTGTAGATCGGATGTTTGTTAGGTATTGATTAGTTTTAATGAATACCATGTTCTCTCTTATTAAATTTCATGTTCAATACGTGTGTATAGTTGCGTTTCTTTAGTTGCACTGGCACCGACTGATTGATTTTTCGAGACAGTGAAAGTGGTGATATGATAACCACAGTTTTTGCTTCGTTTTTTAGACAAGACATGAGTTGCGGGAGCGCAGAATTCTTGGTGAACATTTCTTTCCGGAGTCCGTTTCAGCCGGTCGGACATTTTTTGAGTTGCAGCTAAGCTAAGCTTCAACTTTAGCCTGCCCGGGAGCAGGCTAGTTCAGCAGCATAAATTACCATGGTTACTCAGCGGGCGTTCAAATAAGCCACCTTTATGGAACGGAACTCTCGCTAAATTTAGCCAGAAGTAGCGAAATAAGCCAGGCTTTCCGCTAAGCCAGCTTCTAGGAATATCCCCCAGGCTAGTTCAGCAGCATAAACTACCATGGTTACTCAGGGGGAGTTCAAATAAGCCACCTTTATGAAACGGAACTCTCGCTAAATTTAGCCAGAAGTAGCGAAATAAGCCAGGCTTTCCGCTAAGCCAGCTTCTAGGAATACCCCCCAGGTGCCCCAACAACAACAGCAGCTCCAACAACAACAACAGTTACCCCAACCACAACCACAACTGAATCCACAACAGAATCCACAACAGGTGCCCCAACAACAACAGGTGCCCCAACAACAACAGCAGCTCCAACAACAACAGTTACCCCAACCACAACCACCACAGCAGCTTCAACAACAAGAACAGCTCCCACAACAACAACTGCAGCTCCAACAACAACCACCACAGCAGCTTCAACAACAAGAACAGCTCCCACAACAACAACAGCTGCTCCAACAACAGCTTCCCCAAATACCACCACCACAGCAGCTCCAACAACAAGAAGAACTCCACTCACAACAACCACAACTGAATCCACAACAGGCGCCCCAACAACAACAACAGCTCCCATTACAACAACAGCTGACCCAACAATGACAACAGCTACCCCAACAACAACAACAGCAGCTCCAACAACAACAGTTACCCCAACCACAACCACCACAGCAGCTTCAACAACAAGAACAGCTCCCACAACAACAACTGCAGCTCCAACAACAACCACCACAGCAGCTTCAACAACAAGAACAGCTCCCACAACAACAACAGCTGCTCCAACAACAGCTTCCCCAAATACCACCACCACAGCAGCTCCAACAACAAGAAGAACTCCACTCACAACAACCACAACTGAATCCACAACAGGCGCCCCAACAACAACAACAGCTCCCATTACAACAACAGCTGACCCAACAATGACAACAGCTACCCCAACAACAAGCACAGCAGCTCCAACAACAGGAGCCCAAACAACAACCACATCTGCACACACAATAGCAATGGATTCCCCCACCATGACAACAACAGCCCTAACAAGAAGCACAGCTGCCCTGGCAATGGCACCCCCAACAACAACCAGAGCTCCAACAACAACAACCACAGCAGCTCCAACAACAAGAAGAGCTGCACTAACAACATGCACAGCTGCCCCAACAAGGATCACAGCCATGCCCACGACAACAACAGTTACCCATGCCAGCACCACAGCTGCCTCAACAACTACAACAGATGTCCCAACAATGAGCACAGCTACACCCACAACGACAGCCCCTATAACTTTTACACCTTCCCCAACAAGAACCGCAGCTGCCTCAACAACGACCACATCTGTACCCACAACAATGAATACCCCCACCACTACCACAGTTGCCCCAAAAATACTCACAACTGCACCCACTTTGATGGATGCTGCATCTACCAGTACCTTCACCTTCAAAATGACTCGTAAGTGGACGGGAAAATTTTAACTTTTCTGTTGTGATACAATTTTGAGTAAATTTAAAGGAGGCCTTTTATGTCATTCCCTAATTTTGCATTATCACTGGCTACGTTCACACTGCAGGCAAAAGTGGCCCAAATCCTGCCTTTTTTCTCCTTTGTGACCCATATCAGATTTTTTTATTACCGTCTGAACAGCACAAATCTGATGTTTTTTCAAATCAGACCAAGGCCACTTTCATATGTGATCCTAAAACATATATATATATCTGATGTTTTTCAAAGCAACCTCAGTCTTAACAATCATGTCGTATTTATTCCGACTTTTACCTCATTGAAGTGAGACGTCATTGAAGTGAAGTGTAACAATGGACAAAACAAGCATGGCAGACACCCTTGATGGAGCTAGTCCGTGGAATAAAGTGACATTTTGGACATAGTTTTGTCGGCTCCAATTGCACAACAAATTCAGAATTGATACACACACGCTGACATGTGTAGCATGCATATTTACTTACGTAAATGTGCTGCATGTGATGTCCCGTCTACATCTCCGCTTCAGGGCTTCAGGGCTTCAGGGCTGTAGACTGTTCACACCTGAGTCTGATGGCAGTCGCATTTAAATTATAATGTAAACAACCACGGAAAAAAAAACAGATCTCAGTAAATAATCGAAATTAAGACTTAAGACATTGAGACTTGCAGTGTGAACGTAGCCTTTCATGGTCATGACATAGTTCTTTTCTGATCCCTTGACAAATTGTTGGGATATCAACTGGCATGCACTCACCATCGCATGTGGAATTTTGAAGTGACAAATATAAGTAAAAGTACTATATCTTATCATACATAAATATACAGTATACCACATTGATGCAAACATGATTGTTTAAAATTGCTTCTATCAAGCTGATTTTTTCTATGGTTTTTACATCTTCTTTCTCTATATTTTTTGACAGAAACACCTGTAAACTACACAGCGAAAGCAAATTTAACCAAAGCAATTTCTGCTATAGGTTCACTTCAAGCAGCTTCAACCCCGACTGTTGTCAGAAGTTTTGGTCACACATGTAAGTAATTAACTTCTAATATGAAAAATACCATAATCCATCCAGCCATCTACTTTCAATACCAGCTTAATTCAATTCAGGCTCACGGTGGGGCTGGAGCCTATCCCAGCTGCCACTGGGCAAGAGGTGGGCGACATCCTGGACAGCTAAGCAGTTTATCACAGGGCCACAAAAGACACAAACACTCACTCCTTGGGACAATTTTTATTTTTGGATGGTGGAAAGAAGCCAGAGAACCCGAGAAAACATGCTAACTTCCCACAGAAATGCCCTAACTCAGAACCCTCTTGCTGTGAAGCAACAGTGCTGACCACCGCACCGCTGTGCAGCCCAGGCATCATCGTGTCTGTAAAAATTATTATTATTATAAGAATTATATTATTATATAATATACACGTGCCTGGTATGGTCTGGAAGTGCCAAAGTCAAAGTGGGAAATACCTCCAAAGGTGCTGAAGAATGACAGACCCAAGATCCTGTGAGACGTCCAGATCCAGACTAACCAACCGGATTGTAGTGGTCGACAAACTTTAGAAGAAGGCAGTAGTGATAGATACAGTAATTCCAAGTGACAACATCAAAAATAAGGAACACAAGAAGCTCAATAAATACCAAAGGCTGAAGGAGGAAGTTAAAAGGATGTTGGAAGCAGGAGCGTGGCTACTGGGGGGCTGGGGGGGGACACTCCCCCCCCCAGGAACAAGTCCTGACCCCCTGAGAAATGCCCTGTCCATCCAAAGAAAACTGGCCCGAAAAAAGGCCACGATTTATTATCTCTGTTTGTGTCTTGTATTGATAGAATAAATGCAGGTGGTGATTTTAAAAAAGCATATATCTGCAAAGTTAATAGCTTTATTTATTTTTTTGTTATCGTGTTCCCTCCCCCCTCTGTAACCTTAACCCCTTGCTGCTGAAAAAAAAGGCGATTTTCATATTTTCGGATGTTTTTGTTGTATATAATGATCTGAAATGTAGACTTAATGAAGGTAATAAAAAGCTGGAGTTGGCTGGATGTCTTGCCCCAAGTATCTACTTGAATTTAAACCCTCAATGGAGAATGTGGAGCATGTTAAACAAAAGCTATTACATCCTAAAGTCCTGGTCTAAAAACCTCTCCAAAATCGGACATATTTGCAACATGGCGAAGGGATTAAGGGGCAGAACAATCGTCAAAACTGCTTTCCAGTTGGTTCGTTTGAATACATTTCTTTACAAAAAAAAAAAAATTCATAAAAAAATTCCACACTGTTAACAAAATTGACGGTCATGCTTTATGCTAGTGTGACCATATTTTCATTACCGAATTGAATTATTACTACTATTATTATTATTATTATTATTATTATGCTTGAAGTTGTAGTAGTGGTTTTCCACCGATTTTTTTCAGGTATTGTTTTCTGCCCCCCCAGATGAGCTAACTGCCCACCCACACATGCCATTCTGGTCACACCTCTGGTTGGAAGTGAAGGCACCAGTGGTGCCAGTGGTAATTGGAGCACTCGGATCCATTTATACATCCATAATGTTATAGTCTAAGGGCACTTTCTGTAAAAAATAAAAATAAAAATCTATGTACGTCTTCTTGAATTTTTCACATGAGCAGCTGGTTAGAAGTGAGGTCTTAGTACTGAGTGATGTTGTTCACAATTCAAAACAGAATGCAAAACAGAATGGGAAATATATGTTTGCTGTGGTCACAGTTCTCTTTTTCCGCTTTGACTCCAGCACTTATCATCCCATCGATCTTATCTTCATGGTGAGATGGGAAAAACATATTTTAAAAGCAATACAAGGAAATATCGTGATGCTTCAACCTGTTTCACTGCCAGCTCACCTGAAGAGAACAAAATATTCAGTTTGATTTGCATGACCGACGCATAACTGATTTCACCAATGGCTGTAAGGCAGAAATGTTTACTCTGGGAATGACTTAAAAAGAAGCTCTAATAGCAAGACAGTAAGTTTCACTATCAGTTCACAGGGCAAAGGAATTGGAGGATGCTTCCCAGCTGAGCTGATAAACTAAAAGTTTTACCAGCAGGTATTGTATTTTTGCTCATCAGTAGATTCTGTCAAAATGTCTGAAAAAGAAAAAAATGATCACGCTTTTATGATTTTTAAAAATCCTTAATAGATGCAACATAAGGTGAAACTGTAGCTAAATCATAGATTTGAGGCTAACTGAATTGAAATTGAAACAGAGTAAGTACATTTATTCACTTTTTTAATATACTCTGCAAGTATTGACTGATTTACTTTGCAAAAATATTTCATTTCCAGGCTTCACCCAAGAATTGGGAAAGATTTAAGCACTTTATTCTATTATTAATTTCCTACCCATCAATAACAATGTTTTTGAAAAGTTTTTCTTTCTCTGGACATTGTAATAGTTTAGGTTGTGCACCTCTTAAACTCTAAAAGTGTTTCCACTTTAGTGTTATATAGGTGGACTGATTTAAAAAAAAAAATGCATTTCAGATTCTTTAAATTTAAATGGATGTAAATTCTATTTAAATTCCATTGCAGTTAAAATGTTATTAATCCATAGCAAATCTACATCTTCTAGATTATCGTTTATTTATTACTATCAGGTTTATTTGGGCTGCTGATTGTCATTAATCTAGATCATGGTAATCCAAAGAGACAAGAGCTCACTGGACCTCGTTTTTTATTCTTGAAGACTCTCCAAATGGATCTCTGTTGTCAAAATAGCAGATTAATGTAAATGTAAATGAAAGATAGACAAAAATATGCAGTCCCCAGTCATTGCCACTTCCAAAATTAAACTAATTACTTTACGTTACTGTAATCACAGACAAAGGTCATTTTAAAAAGCCAAAAAAATCCTTTGTGAGTTTATATTTCAAACCTCACTGTTTGATAAAGCAGGACTTCTCTAAATATGTCTTAAAAATGCTACCTGAATGTGCAGGTGTGCAGATATTTTACGGCCTGATCGTTTTAAATTGATTACTTGTCATCTGTGACTGGAAATATTCTCCAGGACTGGTGAGATGTTTCACCTTAGGGTGTTGTTTTAAACTGTCTGCAGATGAAGTTGACATTCAGACCTATTTATTTAGACCCATCAGTTACAAACTACATTCAGTCGACATTTGAGATTTTTAAGGTGGAATCTGAACCCCTACTCCAAAACGTTCACATGGATTTTTTATTTTATTGTGTTCATTCTACCTCTAAATAAAGCTGAATCATTATTTTATAACGTGCCATCATCACACTATCCTCTTCTGAAAAGAAACTAATTCAGTTGAGAGTTTGCTGAAAATATGAATGGGATCTTTAAATTTCTTTGATGTAGGACACAACTCTGGAGTTACATGCTTTGATGTTCAAAAGACACACAAGCATTGGTCCATAGGCAGGCTGTCAGGACCAGCAATGCTTTCTCAGCAGGACAAGAGAAAGTTGGAATTAGAAAATTAAAATAAGTCCATAAACATTTTCATTCAGATATTTGCATATTTTACAAAGTTTGTTCCAGTTTGTCGGTGATGGCATTTCATTACTGCTCTCACAGTAGCTTCAATGATTTCCACACACCTAAAATTAATTTGAGCTGTTCAGACTGTCAGCTAACAAATGAGCTAGAATGGTGCACAGAGAACTAGCTTTTATCTGTTGTGTTTTTTTTTTTTTTTAACTTAGCCTCATTAGTTGAATGAGGAGAAAATTAGAAAAATTAGATTTTGTCAAATATACTGGCAAGGCTTCTTTGAGGAGGACATTGTGAAGAAGGGCCTGTTGGCCCCACAGTTTGTATACTTGTCTCAGCTGGGGAAAGGATCTGTGTTGCACTTTGATTCACTCAAATAGGAAAGATACTCAAGACTTCGTTAGCAGCTTTGGTAAGTTTCATGCATCTTTATATGTTTTACGTGACATTCACGGCGCCATATCAAAGTCAAAGTCAAATTTATTTGTATCGCACATTTCATGTACAAAACAGTTCAAAGTGCTTTACATAAAAGTATTGCAGCAGGGAGTGGAAGAAGCATTAAAAATACATAAAAGAATATAAAGAGAAACAAATAAAAACAATTAAAATGAATTTAAAAACAAGCAACAGTCCAGATAAATTAAAAGATATCGCGCAGATTTCACACATAGACACATGAGAACAGAAATGTTTTTAACCTGGATTTAAAAATGTCTCCATTTGGTGAAAGTTTAATCTCCACTGGCAGTTTGTTCCACTTGTTTGCAGCATAACAGCTAAATGCTGCTTCTCCATGTTTAGTCTGGACTCTGGACTGGACCAGCTGACCTGAGTCCTTGGATCTAAGAGCTCTGCTGGCTTTATATTCTCTGAACAGATCACAGATGTATTTTGGGCCTAAACCATTCTGGGATTTGTAAACCATCAGCAGGCTTTTAAAATCTATTCTGTGACTGACTGGAAGCCAGTGTAAGCCATATGTTTTAAATTGGCTGTTTTTGTATTTAGTTTTTGTCCTGTCTGTTTTGAGCATTGTGCATTAATAGACAAATGGCAAAGGAATCTAAATCATTGATGGAGATATCTACTGTAAATCATCTGTAGTTAAGACAGCATAGTAAACTTTTAAAATTTAGACTTCCATGACATGAAGGCCAAAAATATGGCTATTATCATTGCATGTTATATGTATGCCTACAGTGATTCCAACATTAACATTATAGAGAAATAAATGCTTTTAGTAACTAAATATAAAGCTTTTTCATGTGTTATGTTGCTGATTAAAAGTCTCTGTGTTATTTCATTTTGCAGATTCAAAATACTTCAGAATGGATGTTGGAAAAATCATTACAATTTTTGTGATTCTAGCAGGTAACCTAATTTTCTTTGTGTTTTTTTCATTGAAAGATATAAGACATTGAATCTGTGATGTAAATATGTAATTGAAATTGCGACTACCAATGCTACCGCTGTTTCATCCCTAACTCGATAATAAAACTGCTGCACCTGTGACAGCTTATGCTACAACTTCTGCACCTGCGCTGCCAGTTCTACAACTGCATCGGGCAGCTCTACAGCTGCTGCATGCAATTAAACATTATTCTCATTTTATTCAACCTGAAAAAAGAAATTATATTTTGATAGAAGTTAAAGGTTAAAGAATGAGGTTAAAGCAGGCCTCGTCTTTTCTTTCATCAATCAATCACACCAATCTCAGATAGCACTACTGCAAAGCCAGCTTCAGTTACAACAGCTTAAACTATCTTTTGCACCCGCAGTTTTGGTGATGCAACTTTCTATGTCACAGGCAGATAAACATAACTTTAAAAGTTGTTCAAATGACCTACTTTAGTACAGTTCTTACTAGATTTCAGAATCAACCAAATAAGATAAACTATTTCTAAACAGTGATAGTTATTCCCTCAACTAATATTTGTTCTATTTTCTCCCCAATTTGCAGATTCAGCAGTTGGAAGCCAAGATGAGTCTTGTCACTGCATCCGGCCTGCTGTGGTTGTCATGGTTACTGTAAAGCCAAGAAAAGCATGTCCTCTCGCTTCCATTAGAGTTACAAGCAGAACATAAGACAGAACCATAATGTCTGTAAAAATGAGGGATTCTTGATTGTGCTGTGCAGCTTCATAGACTTACTTAGCTTTACTTTAGAACATTATTGGATGTAAAAGACGTCTTAACTTAAATGAAGAAAATATTCAGCTCATAAAGGGTTGCACATCTCAAACCTGATTCCACGCATAATGCTTGATTAAAGATCAGTGTTCATGATGTGTCTTCTGAAAGGTATATATATGTAATTCAGTGTGGTAGATGTTGTGTTTCAGAGAGTTGGAACTTTGAGCTGGGAATGATGTCACACCTATTTGATATCTAGAAGGATTTGGTCATTGTTGAGCTCACTCATCGGGCCAGACAGAGATTCAGTTATAATTCAGTTATATTAATATAGCGCCAAATCCCAACAAAGGTCATCTAAAGGCACTTGAAAGATACAGCCTAATTCAAGCCCAGGTGGAAGACTGGATTGTGTCATAACTGTGGAAAACTTAACAGGACTGCAAAGTCTTAGTTTAACTGGCAGCATCACCACAGGTACATTTTATTCCATCATTGTCTTTAAGAAAAAAAGACATTTAAATAGCTTGTTGAGGTGTGAGAGGCTTGGATCACTACAGTAGCAATGATGTTTACTATAAACCTGCAAAAATATTCAAACATCTCAGTAAATTCAAAGTTCTGCAGTTATTTTTTTGTGAGGACTGGATAGTAATATGTATGAGGAAATCTTAAAAACGCAAAGAAACAAGTCAAAATGTTAACAAAGGTTTCTGTCACAACAGGTGCACAAAAAAACAGGTACAAACCAGATTCAAGCACCAGTCAAAGGTTTCAAAGATTTATGCTACATCCCTGTCTAACATTACCCGTTCAAACTGAAATGTGATGGACAGCATGGACAGATGATCAAACAACAGGACCTTGGGCAAAGATGTGCAAAAGGCCCTCCAACTGTCCTGCTGCAGATCCAGACAGACACAGACTTTAAGTGACAGTTCACAACATGAACCGTGCAGATCTTATGCATCACTTTGCTTCTCCTCCTGCTTATTCTCCCCACGTTTTGCCTCAGTTTGATGGCTCCATCATTCCTCGAGACCAAAAGATAAGAATTCAACTGGAAACAAAGTTGAAACTCGCATGCATTCACTGAAGCGGTTTCACTGAACACTTTCATTTAGCCTAATATCCCTGCTCTCTTCATCATCTTGCTCCATAAACTGCATTGTGTTGCTTTCCACTGGTTTGCACCAGCTCAGAAACGATTATATGTCTGCTGTTCAGCGGAACCGGAAAAGGAAAGGTGGTGGATTAGTGTTTACAACTCCGAACATCCTGAGTGCACCCGGCATTGGCCTGCCGTCCGAAATAGACCCATGCGATTAGCTTTTACTGGCTGGTGCAGCTTGGGACACAACGCATCTTATTATTTAGGCCTGTTTAACTTGCGTTTGCAGCGGGTGGGGTGGGAATCTATTGTTATAGCTTTTGAGATACCCGCCGCAGCGTCTGGCCACCCACCATCTGTGGAAGTGGGACAACGGAACAGATGGCGCATCCAAGTCGGGCTGCTTTGCTGCTGACGCTGACTGTTTGTGCAGCACCGGAGATGAGTTTCACTCGTTAAAATAAACGCCTGCTATTGCTCGGCACCTTTTCCACAACCAGCTATGTCAGAGGCATTGCAATAATAAGGGGTGACGGGATATTGACTGAATTGATGCGCGACGGCTCTACTACCACTGGCATCAACTTAATCCCTTTGGACGCGAGGCTTGTCTTGGTGAACAATGGTCGACAACCGCTACGCCACAGCTCTGGTCATTGCCTGCGTGCTGAGCTTGCTGGCCACCGTTTACCTGTCGGTGGCCGTCGGGACGCAGCACTGGTACCAGTACAGCAGCCCCACCGTGCGCGGAGAGGCCAACGTGTCCGAGCTGCGCTCCCTGTACGAGGAGTTCATGGACGGAGAGTTTGATGAGAAAACCTACAGCGACACCCTGTTCCGCCTCAACGGGACCGTGGGCCTCTGGTGGCGGTGTGTGCTGGTCCCCGCCACCGCTCACTGGTACAAGGAGCCAGGTTTGTTGATGTTACCGACTCCACCTGTCAAGTAGACTAGTCATGCGATTCACTGGAAGTGTCAAACCAGGCGTCCTTCCGATATGGCTCATTGCCAGGTTAGAAATGAAATACAGGTTTTTTTGTTTTTGTTTGTTATCACAGATGAGTTGCGGAGATATATCAGCTACAGATCACATCTTTCATGCGGGCTACTGCCAAAACGCTTCGTAAATTCCATGACTAAATGTTATGGAACGAGTAAAGCAACGCTCACCTCAATTGTTATTTAAATTCAACGTGGGTTTTTACCGTCGCCTCCCTATGTACTTAAATGGAAAAAGAATCCACTCAGTTTCGGATCTGTCTCATGATCAAAGGCTGGATGACCATGTAGTAAAAGTGTGAAACCACACAAACCTTCCCAAAAAGCCCCAGAATTAAAGCTCCTTTCTCATTTCCATCTTATCAGCCATCTCGTGGCCCTACATGGTGTAAAGAGACAGTTTTAGAACAGCCGTGCTCATTTGTTGTTTATATGTCTTATCAATTTGCTTTCATCAGTCTGTGCTCAAAAAAGATAAATTCACACAGTATTATTCCACATGTAACACACAGTCCCAACAACTACTTACATTATCCAAAGGTCTGGCAACAATACCCTAATCTACTAATTACCGTTACTGTTTGGGGTGTAAAAATAATGACACTCATGAAGCTCAAGTTACTTCTTGTCAGACCAGCGTTCAGACTCCCAATAGGTGTATAGTTCACTTTTATAAAAAGCTAAACTAAAGAGAAATGATGTGCAGATATTTTCCCCAAAGAAGCCAATAGGTGCACACAATTAAGAAAAAATAAAATGTTTCAAATAAAAATGCAACAATCTACTACCCTCATTTATAGAAGATTTGAAAAATGTTGACAGATTCAATTCAATTTCAATTCATTTTTATTTATATAGCGCCAAATACAACAAATGTCATCTCAAAGCACTTAGATAATAAAGTCCAATTCAAGCCAATTGGAATTCAATTAATTGTAATCATAATTATTCATAAAATAATCCAATTCGTTCATATAGAGCCAATTCAAAAACAATTTCCTAGCTAAGGAAACCAACAGATTGCACTGAAAACTTTTTTTTTCGGTCCAATCTCCCGTCCTGAGCTTGCCTGAGGCGACTGTGGAGAGAAACGAATAGTCAATATGAATTGGATTCATTCATCTAGATCTTCATTAAACAGACACAAGTGCAAGGGAAATGTTTTGCTGTCCTCACTATCGTCATTAGATTTACAAGATGGTAACAAAAATGTTATTTTAAGCCAGCAACACATTGAAAAATGCTTGGGAGATGCTAAGAAAGGCAGGAAAGATTGAAGACTATTAAAGAAACACCTGTTCTAGCAGATTCCAGGATAACCAGATTAAGTGGTGACAAGTGAGAGTGCCCGGATTGGTTATAAAAAGGAAAATCTACAAACTAAGACCAGACTGTCCAAGCATGAATGGGTTGTGTCATCGCTTTGTCCTAAACTGCGTCAGAATAATCATATTTGCAACATCTACAGTGTATAGATGGGGTCGTACATATCAATGCAGCAGCAGACCTGAACGGCCCAGTACTCTTTAATCAGTATTTTGTCAGTTTCACCCCCACCAGTATGCATAGATTTAACAGATCAGTGGATGATGACCCCCCCGCTGCACCCAGAACAGAGAGTGGTGTATGCAGGCTGCTCTTAGTGGATTAAAGCTCAAATCCAGCAGATTTTTCTTCAAGATGTCAGACTTAGGCCTCCAACACATCATCTGCCAGTGGAAACAGGACTTCTGGGTGGGCCCAATGAGGATGGGCCCACCCACTCTTCCACTGTGTTACTCAGCATGAGCCCCTCAGGTCTGTGTGTTCAGCCCTTGCCCCGACTGTCTGCGTACTCATGTCTGTACGCCATCCCAAAACAGCAATGCTGTTATTAGAATGGGCAAGACAGTGTTGGGGTTGATCACTGAGGGAGACCGGATGGCATCAAATTCTATATTTGTTCACATTTTCTACATGCATTAAACATTTCTGGGTATGACTTTAGTAGTGGCTTGTACTGAGTGGGGTATAAAGTGCTAAGTAACTGACTCAACTGACTTTTTCAGATGTCAAGTTGGTGCTGGAGTGTCGAAGCTTCACTCTGTTTGAGCAGTTCACCCCGAAATACAAAGAACCGGGGAACCACAACAGTGGAGAGGACATGCTGCGCACCTGTAAGTTCAGCCTCAGAGTTTATCCTCTGCAGCTTGTAGAGAGTGCATCAAGCTGCCAGACAGCTGACACCAGAGTCCGCCTCTTCTCTGAGAAGTTAATAAATGTTGTGATGTTTAATAATACATAGGTGCCAGTTATGGCACTGATTTCTGTCAGGGCCTCGTTTACTAAGAAGTCTTACCTCCCTGTGTCTATCTGTGAAGATCTCTGGAGGTGCCAGTTCCTGTTACCGCTGATCTCCCTTGGGCTGGTGGTGTTGGCAGGTCTGACGGGGTTCTGTGCCTGTCTTTGCCAAAGCCTTGCCCCAACCCTGGGAATTGGAGTGCTTCACCTGCTGGCTGGTAAGACCTGTTCCACTGCACAGCTCAGCCATTATAATGATAGGTTGTAGATAACTTAACTGTGAGATACAAATCTAAGGTTATATTTTTATCTTCTTCTTTTTTTTTTTTTTTACCCTTCTCTTGCACTGAAATCGCATCAGCTAGTCACAGATTTCTTTAAGGGCTTATTGGATGAAACATAGCATATCCAGAAAGTCAAATTACAGCTCTCTCTTGGAAAATCTATAAAAGCTTTGTCTCAAAATAGTCATGTTGTGGAGCATTTTAGGCACGTTAAGTTTTCCAACATGCAATTAACCCGTGGTGCAGAGAGATCACTTACGGCTGTTCAGTAACAGCAGAGCAACGTTTGTACCTTTTGTATTTCCTGCCAGAAATGACATTTTCAGCTTCTGTTAGGGTTGCAGTGTTTCCCACACACGCACCTATAAATGGGAGAAATATACAGAGGAAGAAATTCATTCATTCATTGAGAATGAAAATCCAAATCCTCTGAAATGACACACACAGACCAAGCATTGAGTGTAACATTTACCAGATAGAAACATACTGGTGTAACGTTTCATGTTGTTCGTTATCGTTTACTGGATTTGGGCTCAAACATGGACAGATGGATTTGAGAGGCTGTGATTTCTAATGAAGAACAAATGATTATGTTCCTAAGCAGTTTGCTTTCAGTCCCTTCACACCTGCTCAGTGGCACCAGGTGCTGCTGCTGAGTGTCTGCAAAGGGTAGCGCGCCTTAAAGAGACAGCAGCTAAAACTTCTAGTTTCTGAGGCGCCGTCAGTGTAAGGGAAGAAGGATGCTTTGAAATGCGAGTCTGGCAAAGCCTAAAAATGATTGGAAATGAGCACAATAGGTCCTCTTTAAAAAGCTTGAGAAATATGATTGCACTGATCCACATCTGATCATTTAGAGTTTAAAGTTTGAACTGAATCTAAGATCGTTCTGAGCCACGATTATATTCACAAGACTCGAAGTTTAAAAAAAAAAGAAGAAAGAAATCCAGTATGTGAATGTAGAATACACAGTATTTATAATCAATCTGTTTCATTGTTGTTGTCATCCATGAAAACAAGGTCAACATGATGCTCAGGAGTAATTATACTAACTCTATCTGACAAATACAGACTTTAAGTGTCACATCAGGAGCCTATGAGGAAGTTAGTGTCTCAATTTAATTTGGCTGCTTCAGTTTCAGGGTCTTGGGTTAACCTGTGCTCGTTCTCAGTCCTGACATGCTTGTAATGAAGAAGAGCCATCATTACTGTTATTTGTAACCCCTGTTTGCCCAACAAGCTGTGACAGAAGCAGTGTTTCTGTAAAAAAAAAAAAAAAAAATATTAACCCATTTTAAAAAGACATTGCATTTGTGCTTCTTATGTTAAGAAAATATGCACCAATGCAAATTCTCAGTCACAAAGACTACCATCTGGTTAGTAAGGAAACGCTGAGCACACTCCTCTTTATGTGCCCTGCAGGTCTCTGCACCTTAGCCACAGTGTGCTGCTACCTGGCGGGGATGGACCTGCTCCACAGGGTGTCGATGCTTCCAGATAAGGTCGATGGCTCCCTGGGCTGGTCCCTCTACCTGGCTCTTATTTCCTCACCTCTCCACATGATGGCGGCTGCGCTGCTGGTGTGGGCGGCACGCAGCCACAGTCAGAACTACTACCGCATGACCGCCTACAGGGTGGCGTAGTCAGAGATTCAGCTCTGGATGTCAAAGCCCGTTTATATTCATCCCCCACTCGCCAAGATGCATTTTATAATGATGTCAAAGGAGCAAGATGTAGGTTAATCTGCATTCCCCCCCCCCCCCAGTAGATTAAAGTGCACATACTCTACAAATGACCCCAACAGTATGATGCATTAGTATATTTGCTCTTTTTACTGATCTCTCTCTGGTTGGTATGATTTGAAAACCAAGCCAGAAAGAGATGTGCAGTACAGCTCAGAATTACTGACACCCTGAAATAAGTACAGATGCTTTTCAGGAATGAATGCAAATAAACCAACTCTTTTCATCACATCATTTCAGAAAAAAAAAACTCCATAAGGATTCAACAACAGCAACAACAAAGAGGCTTTGATACAGTGGAATAAAATCTGCACCTGACACAGTTAGTTCCAGCTTTAATAGTACGTTATTCCACAAGAAAAAGGCAAAAAGACTCAGTTAGACATAATAATCCGTGTTCACGTGACCTAGATAACCAATACACGATTTTTTTTCTTTTCTTCTACAATGGTGAAGACAAATCAAAAAGCTCTACTCCAAAAGCTACAAGAGAATAATGTGAGAATGATTTCAAAATGCCTGTTTTAACTAAATGTACTGTTATCAAGAAGCTTTACAGGGAAGTTGGCTCCAATAATAATACTTGAACTTTATTGTTTTTTTTTCCAAAAAGATGCAAACACGTAAGCCCATTTCAGTCTAGTTGGCTGTTGAATCCCCAAAACCAAGTTTAGTACTTTTTTTACGGATTAACGAACATATTTAGGTGAGACTAAAAACAAATTTTATTTTCTAGTGTTGTATAAACGCGCTCAGTGTCAGAAAACAAGGGTTGAAGTGAAGGTCTTGGCTCTTTTCAGCAGGGCACACTTCAAACAGCTCCCAAGAAAACTGAAAATAAGTGTATGGACTGTTTTCAGAGCCCTGCAATGACTCCTGGCACAAATCTCAATGCAGAACTTTGGGGGGAGCTTAAATCTGCTGTTGCAAAAAGGAAAAAAGGGTGCAGCTGCTGATGTGTGACAACTAAAAGCAGAAAGCTTTTAGGGAGCTGCAAGAAAAGTTTAGAGGTTGTTAATGCGGCCAAAGGTTCTGTGCCAATAACTGCTGTTTATATCACCGTCATGCAAGCCTTTTTTGTTGTTGTCCTTCAACAGCTTTGGACAGTTTTTGGATTGGATTATTTGCATTTATTTCTGAACGTGTTCTAAACTCTGTGCTCGTATGATAGGTCCATGTTGACGTTACACCAATCAGAAAGGGAATTAGCCGTGTCCCAGTTTCACACTACACAGAAATTCAGTCAAATTAAAAACTGTAATCTTCCAGGAAAGGTTTCAGCTCTATTCCCCAGCTTCTGGGGAAGAGTCACACGCTCAGTTAACCTTCCCAGTCTTTCACGTCCTTTCGTATGAAAACAGGAAAGTCACTGCCTCCTTTTTGTCATTCGTACAGTAATGGAGCAGTAGATGTGCACAGCATACCTTTAAAGATTCTTATAAAGATCTGACTAAAGTTGCAGGGTCTTTTAAGATTTAAAGATTTTAAAAAAAGCGCAATGTGTTGTTATCAATCCAAAGAAATGATGTCCTCAACCATTTCAAAGAAAGAAAAAATAATACACAACGTGAGTTAGGAATTAGCAAAAATTCCTGTTTTAAAACGGACCGACTGACATCCGGTTATATCATCTGTGGCCGTAAAAAGTAGCACGTTGTAGAGATGAGCGTACAATGTTGTACACGTCGCATACAGAAGGTTTGTGTTCTGAAACTGGAAGGCACCAGTTGACTTCTCCCGCTGGACATTTTCTTTGTGCTGCTGAGAATCTTCCCCTTTTGTGGGACTTCTAACACCATCTGTCAGTAAGCCGTAGGGGTACCGGACATACCCGGAGTGTGTTTGCAGCAAAAGGTTTTTTTTTCTCTGACAGCAGTTTGCTGCTTTTGTACTTACTCAGAAAACGTGACACCAATGAGAACATTACTGTATTTATGTTTCTGTTACCGTTTCTGTTATTTTCATGTTTTTTGAAAGGAAAAGATATTTATTCTCTGCGGTTGTCAATGTCAGGTTGTTCATCTGGTGTATTGTTTTGTTATTTTCATGCATATTTGTAATATTTTCACAGATTTTTGTAGAAAAGGGGACTTTTGATCATTTACTCGACATTGTTGTGCTAAAATACCAACATTTTTTTTTTTAACCTCATAGACTCTTTTTTTTTGTAAATGTAGTTTCTCATCCTTTCTTCGTGTCATTTTATTTTATTTATATGTTCCGTTCTGTCATTGCCATCGGAAAAAGTGAAAAAAAAAAAAAAAAAAAAAAACCCCAGTTCAATTCAACAGGCTTTAAGGGAAACAGCTCTTCCCTTCTTGGCATTTTGAATGTACTACAAAGGCCATGTTATGATAAGCTACTGTATTCCTTTGCACTTAATGAACATATCCTGAATATTGCTCTTGTGGTCAGTAGTGAATTTCTATTTTTTAAAATGTAAATATCTTAGTAATTAAAACCCACACCATTTTAACCCGTGAAGCCATGCTGCGTGTAAATAGATGAGCAAGTTTCATGTAATCCATGGATCCCTGTGATCGATGCCCTATTTGTAACTTTGACAGCTCTCATGAAGAGCCGGACTGCATTTCATGCATTCAGCCCTCAAACACAAGAATCTCTTCTCTCCCCGGATGCGTTGTAACATATAACGTTTGTGAATCTCCGGTGAAAGTGATGCTGTAATGGTTAATCATTGTACACGTAGATTTTTGTGTGAGTGTGTGCAAGCGCACGTGCCGTCATTTCAATAAAAGCTTTCTGGAAAGTTTATTTCACATCAGTCTCATCATGTTGGCAGCGTCTTTTTACTCCTCTTCCTCCGACGCAAAACCCCGCTCACTGGCTCGTCTCTCCTCCTCCTGTGTCTGCGCCCGGATCGCAGGGATCGTCACGCGCCTCTTCCTGGCCAGGGAGAGCGCGATCCCCTTCTCATAGTAAGCGCATTCATTGATGAAGAAGGGGTAAAGAGGTTCATTGCCTTTGTACCTCAGGGTTTCCCCTGAGAATGTCTGAAACAGGGGTTCCTCAGGATGGAGCAGGCAAAAGTCTCGGTCCTGGGAGGAGAAGCAGACGATTAGGTTGATTGGTAATAAGATTAAACGGCAACAAATCCAAAAAGTAATTTCAAAGTGATATTTTCTCAGTTTTGATATTTAATATGTTGTTTTTGTTAAACGCCAAGAACAAAATCCTTGGAAACCCAACAGATTGCAGGTATTATCTGAATAACATCAATAATATATCAAACATTGAATGAGAGATAGTTCAGTATTTCAAGATAACTATTGGCTCGTTTTGAATTTGAGGGCAGCAAAAATGTCACAAAAAGGTTGGTAAATGGCCATTTCCACCACTCTTGTGGTGTCATACTTTATGATAGGTTCTTCTTGTGGAGATTCAGGTTAAAGAATCTCCACCCTCAGGTGGAGACCACTCTTTCAACCAGCTGTGTAAACTACCAGCTTGAACAGAAGATTCCTGGTATTAAAATCATGTAATAGATGTTAATTGGCTTCATTGCTCTATGGTTTGAAGCCATTTCACATGAAAGGGTCCCACTCTGTGTTGTGGACAACATGGTTCATGACGAAAGTGCTTAAAACGCTGACTCACATACTCAAGTGATTTATGGGCGAGAGGTGAGCCAACACACTGAATTATAAACATGATTCATAGGAAAACCTTTTAACAAAGGCTAGCTGTTATATCTGGACTAAAGGGATTTCTCTGTATTCAATTGTCTCAATAAAATATGCCCTGTGATAGTTTATGTTTATTTTGTATGATGTTTATGTTGTCTTAAATAAAGTTAATTGTAAACTACATAGATAGGTTAAGTTGTAATTAAGTCTTTAAATCCTAAAGCCATAAATACTTGTCAGGCCATACCTGGAGTTGAGGATGAATGGCTGCTGTGATGTTGTGAGTCTCACTGTCTCTAGGGTAGTCGATGTTCTTAACCATGGTGAACACGTCCACAAATCCTCCTTCAAATACAGTCCCTGATGGGTAAAGACAGAGCAAGCATTAAACTGTTTAAGGCCAACGCCATCTTCAAAAATGCACAAAGCTTTCAAGACTTGTGATCTTTCCGAGTTGCACAACAAAAATACTCAGTTGCTAACCTTGCACCAGATGTACCTGAGTTAAAAAAGCAGACCCAATCCAGCATGTGCTGCACTCCCGCTCTCATTACTGTGTAGATGTTTGACCTCACCACGCCGTGGGGCTGGGGGCCGATCTCCATGGCTGCAGAAAGTGGGGAAAATATCAAACATTTTCCAGCATTTAAATGCTTTTATTATGTTAAAAAAAAAAAAAAAAAAAAGGAACAAAAGCAAAACACACCGAAGCCATGTTTTCCTACTGAATCAAGGGAATACGATTCTTTATTGGTGACATCAAAATTGATGAATCTCATTGGTGTGTCCGGCATCTGCTTCTGAAAAAGTAAGATAATCACTTTTACTTATTTGCTTCCTCCCCCCACCAACACACACACACACACACACACACACACACACACACACACACACACACACGCGCTCACTCACTGACTCCAGTAGCACTGTGGGGTGTTAGATTGATGACAGTCTGAGTGAGTAAATATAAATGAGTGCTCTGCTTCCACAGAAATTATATGTAAAGTGGCACAAAATAACCTACAGAGCAACCATCTTCACCACTGGCTTCAAGCACAGGAATGACAACTATTAATGTTTCTCCATACAATGACATGATTTTAATGGTGATAATGACTTGGTTAAATAACTTATTACCACACAAAGCTGTGGTGTTAAAAAAACGGTCATGTTTTGCTACTTTTTTTGTAATTTACTGGCATTTTTTGTAGATTGAATGCAATAGAAGAGGCAGATTATCTTATCATTATTTGATCAACTATAAGATGCTAGTCCACTAAATGCAGTGAATATGGATACCCTATTGTGTACAGCATAAGTGTACTGAGCACTCTGCTGCCAGTATTTACTAAGAAGTCAAGGTGGGGGAATAGTCCAAAAAGGTACATATGCTTTGGCTCTACCTGAACCCTATTAGGGTTTAGCTTGAAAAATGGTACATTTTTGCGACCTTTGAAAGAACCATTTTGTAACCTGACGCAAATGTTGCTTTATATTCTGCTGTATGCGTGGGAAAGAAGCAGTTTTTTTCTACCTGCAGGTGATGGAATATGTGAAGACATATCCAGTCGCTGTCAGAGTACGCAATGAAGCACAGGCCCATGTTGGCGGTGGTGTTGTGGAGGTCACAAATGAGATCCACTGCCTCCTGGCTGCCTTTGGGGCCCAGCATGGCGTTCAGTTCTCGGGACCGGAGGATCTCGTAGGGAACCGTGTCTGATATCGGGCCACTGGGAGACAGACAAGTTATCACGATCAGACTCGTTACCATGAGCAACATCATCTCCTCTTACTGCCTTACTTGAGGGTTGCGTGGGTGAAGCAGCGGTTCATATCCGTGTTTATGTATCTGCGGCACTGCTGTATGGCTCTCGGGTTGGACAGCACCATCAGCAGAGACATGGGCTCCTCATCCTCTTCTCGTCTCTTCTCCGTCCATTTCCTCTTCACCTTCAGAAGCTCTCTCACTAAGTACACTCCAGACAGCTCATTGCCATGGGTACCACCACACACAGCGACCCGGGACAACCTCGGCAAATGCACCAGCTCTTCTACCTCCATCTGACTGAGAGCGAGCACAGTTGCAGCAAATGAAAGTATAAGAACAGGAAGATGAAACCAAATAACAGTTTGGTCCCCACAGTTTAGATGTCTTTTCATGAAGTGAGCATCAGCAAATTGGATTTCCCTCATTTGTTTCACTCTGTGGGATGTATCAGCTGTACCATAACACTGCAACACAAGCACGGATATAGATTTGTGAAATCTTACCTCACCTCACTGGCTTGCTGGAAACTGTAAATGGGGCAGTTCCGACTTCAAACCATACAAAGTACTGTACTCAAAATTAGCGCTGAGATTAAAGTCAATTCAAAGTCTCTTTGGGAAATCTTGAAGTAAATCAGGGTGAAATTGCAGCTCCACAGATAATCAATGAAATGAAAGACAAGGAATCATGCCGTGCATCTTTCCCAGTCTGCCCTGGCCGTTACCTTTCTCTTCCCTCCCTGTGCCGTTTACCCTCTTCCTCCCTCTCCCAGGCTTTCATGCAGTTTCACTGATTCAGCATTCTCATCCCTCCCTCTGTACAGACTGTGGCTGCCTGTTATGCACTCTCACCGTCTCTCAACCAACTCTCACACGGCACTGCACTACACCGTACCGTAGGAAGGGTGTGTCCCGAGTGTGATGTGGTGCATCAGTCCCTTCCTTTGGTCACAACAGCTGCGAGGTTGGCCGAACCCTAAGCCCCTCCCCCAACTTTCCCCAACTCCCCGTTTCTCTCTGCACCATGTATAGGATGGTAGGTTCCAGTCTGCCTTTCAGAAAACTGGCTGAAAGTAAATCTGCTGGCATGACACAGCAAGGGGGGGCGCGTGTGATGTGTACAGTGGAAGAAGCAACTCCTCTGCAGGGAGAATAACAAGAGCAGCACGTGAGGATTAAAAGGCAACCCTTATTCAAGCTCACTGAACACAGAGGTTGACAGCTGCATGAAAAATGTAACACTTTTTATGAAATGCCAGCAACATTTGCTTTCACCGTCACACAGTTTTTGCATTTTTTAATTCGCATCAAGTTTTTTATTCAAAGCGCAATTTATTTTAACCCATACACATTCAAATATTTTTATCAAGGAGGATGTCTTGATTTAGCCTTTTAAAATCCACCTCATCTGTGCTTCCCGAAATTGGAGATTTGAAAGTTTCTTTCATGAAAAAAAGCTCTTGCGGCCTTTGAATGGCTCGGGGTAGGACTACCTTTTATCACAGTGAATTCACCTCATTACAATCTATGAGTGGGCTAATGCCCTCTGCCCCAATACTGGTGTCCAATACTGGAAAATCAGTTGTTTTTTTTTTATCCCTCCATCCATTTTCCATACCAGCTTAGTCTATTTCAGGGTCACAGGGGGCTGGAGTCTATCAGGAAAGAGGTGGGGTGCACCCTGGACAGATCAATAAAGGCCAACACAGATGCAAACAACCACGTACACTCACACCAATACATGTTTTCGAAGGTGAGAGGAAGCTGGATTACCTGGAGATAACAATTCCAAATAAATACAGAGTTAGTATTGCTCATACTGATGCCTTTTCCAATGCTTTCCAATACTTTTTACTGTTAAAAGCAGCTTATGCACTTAAATGTAGGGAGGATTTATGGATACATTTTCACTCCATGTCCACTGAATGATTTAGTGATTTCTTTTTTTTTTTTTTTTTTTTTTGCTTTTTCACTGTAATTTAGTTAAGTATGTCCACTTTTAAAAGCCAGCGCAGAGTTTAAGTAAATGAAAGGGCACCACGTTCACCACTGTTAGAGCATTTTTTGCATTCAACAACTTTTACTGAAGTTGTAAACAAAAGTTCAAAGGAGGTTTTTAAGAATATCAGATTTAGTGATCTGGTGTTTGCTATAAACAAAAATGTAACACAGATTCAAGATTTGACCCCGTGATGATGCAATTGTTAACTCGCACAGAACTATTTCCTTCACTGTTGGCCTATTTATACATTTATGCATAAGCCACAAGCTGAGGCCTCGATTTTGGAATTTGGCCATCCCTATTTTGGAATAAGGGACCATAGTTAAACAAGAGAGTGGAGCCTGAGAGCGCGTGTCCTTTAAATTGTAGAAATATTCTCAAAATGACCAACAGCACAGCAGCCAGGAGTAAATCTAACTAAAAATGCCAGGATGAAAAAACACAGAATGAAACATTTAATGATCTTGCATTTTACATGAGTAGTTGATGCATTTTGAATGCGTCCATTCGAGCCAAGGATGATAGGAGACAACCTGTAGTGACCGCCTGAGGGCATTACATCTTCAGCCTCTTCATTATCAGCTTCACACTTCTGGATATCGGTTAAAAAGTTAGTCTGCCAAGAGGGAGCAGCGTTTTCAGCCTTGTTTGGACAGATGAGCGTAAATTTGGAAGTGGCTTGTACGTCATTATTATGATATATCATATTCTATTGACTGACATATATGGGTTAATGAGTAAATACCTAAATTCACATCACACAGTTTATTTTAAACGTGTATTTATGTTTTCCCTCAGCTAAGAGATATCTGTGTTGCCAGATCTCTCAGGCAGGATTCAAATAACATTAACCGTCCTCGTACATTTTTTTCATGTTTTTTTCCAAAAACTAAAAAACTCATAATAAAATTGCATAACTTACATAATTAGTTACTAAAATAGTGTTAAATAATCACTACTTTCTCCTTGTTTTGGGCTTCAAGCTGGTGTGCAGCTATGTTTCAGACGTTACTATAAAGGATAAACTACGCAACAGCATCACTGTTGGAAAACGACCTCAAACATACACTTTTGTATCATCAATACTAATATTTAGCAGTGATATTAGTCAATATTATAGCCCGGTTAGGCTTTTTTACAATGACTTTACGTGGTTCAAACCAGGTTCCGTAAACATACATAATTAGAACTGATTTGGTAAAGTACCAAACTGATATATGATGAGAACAGTGAGATTAAAGAGCAGCGTGAGAAGGCATTTGTTCGACATCACAGCATTTATTACAGATTTTTTCTGTTTCTGTTAATACAAAATACTGAACAATGTCATGTCTTCTGCTGAATCAAGAACGTAAACTCCCTTTTTTTCTGAAAATGAAGACAGTCCCCTTCCAAAATATCACAAGAGGAACCGGAAATACAAGAAAAAAAAAAACTACAAGTTATCCATACTATATGAATTTCTATACATTTATAAAATCAGTTATTTGCAATGACTTTTAAATTCTTTGCTTCTTTATTCTTCATTTTAAGTACACTTACAAACAAAATGATGAATTTCACACACACACACACACGCACGCACACACACACACACACAATTCATGTTTTTGGTGTTAAAAAGTACTTGCATATGTACGAACTCCTCAGCAAAACACACGGGGACGTGCTGTTCATTTTTACCACTGAATTTGCTTTTGTTTTCTTCGCTCGCCCATCTTTTGTCGTGAAAACCGATTTAAATTGCTTGGTTACTTGGTTACTTTATTGGCAAAACATCCTTCCGTCTCTGGGAAAAAAGGGTCACCTCATTAGGAGTAATTTAACACGACTGCTTGTGTGATCATTTCCTTAACACGTCTGTACACAAAGCCAACTATGAATTTAAGTCTTTTGGGTGTGACGTAACTGCTCGGGTTTAAGGCAAAGGTACATAATGTCAGTGTCTTGTATCCAGACCCAAATTTATACCATTATTTCCATTAGACCTACATGAAAAAAAAAAAAAAAGAAAAATAATTGCCACCTATAAAACATGACAGTGTGGATGGTCAACCGGTAATTCTGGACTGTTCTTGAGCACGCTGTGAAGCACATTGGTCGTGTGGAATAAAGATGGAAGAGCAGATAAAACAGTCATACACACGAACACATTAGAACCTTCACTTCATTACATTAAGACACTAAATCAGAGATAAACAAAAAATTCTCGCTAATATTTTGAAGGCCACCAGTTGACATTTTAATGATGATCATTTTAAGCATATTTATATTTAAATGTATATATTAACCAGCTTCCACCCAACCCACCTTCTTTTTTTTTTTTTTTTTTTAGAGTCATGACTAAAGCAGAAAACTCTATGGATGACAGTAGGAATACTACATTATCACGCAGGCATCTGCTCAAAACTTCTTTTGCTCCTGATACCAAGTTTGAGTCTCTCTGTCAACTTGAGACTCAGAGAATCATCTACAACAGATTTGGAAGAACTTGCTTTTTTTTCTTTTTTTTTTTTAAATCCCCTCCTCCTTTTTGCTGACCCAACTCAAACCCACCATTTCTTATTCCAGTCCTTTCGGATACGTGACAGCGACAAAAGGGTAGATGCCGAGGCTCAAGGAGACGACAACCGAAATGGGATGCATGAGGGAAAATACTGCTCTCCCACTGAATCAGACAGCAGCGACTGTCCGGAAGATCTCTTAGAACAGAGAGCCGCTGGAGAGAAGCAGCCATCCAATTAGGGGACAAGCAGGGCTTTGTGTAGCCGTCCAGCAGGCAGTTATGTTGGTTAGTCTCTTCGGGTCACTTTGCAGTCAGTGACGAGGTCAAAATATATCAGGGCAGTTTTCCCAGCTGCCTTGCTCCTTAGCTTCCCAGTAGCCTCCTTTATAGATGTGAACTTGCTCACCTGTGATTCCGTCCTCGCAGCGCTCAAACCAAAGTGCTCTGTAGCTGTCATAAGGTGTGCCTGGAAGAGAGGAAACGTATGAAAAGCAAGAAAATCAAAGCGGACGAAGATGAATGAAAACGTGACCAAGTGACAGCTGATGAGATTAAAGAGGAATACTTGCTTTTCAAGGTAGGATCAGAAAAAGAGTCCTCTTCGACGGCTTTTAGAAGAAAAAAAGAGGGAGGGGGGAATCACTTTTTTTTTTTTTTTACCCCTTAATTCCAGGATTTTGCCCCAAGCGAGGGAGATAGGAATACTAACACGCATTAACACGCTTGATTCTCACCTTCTTCTGATTGGCTGGAGGTGCGCTGGCTCACTGCCTCCCGCTCCCTCTCCCGCCGGGCGATGCGCTGCTTCTCCTCCAGCCGCTGCTTTTCGGAGTTGGCTTCGTCCCAGCGTCCGTCCTCCATTAAACGCTGGTCAGGCCTGCGCCGGCTGTCAGTGGGCGCCACGCTCTCCTCAGACTCGTTGAGGGTCAGAGCCAGGGCAGTGAAGTAGTACATGGTTTCTGCTCCCTCGCTGAGCACAAAATTAGAGGAAAAGCAGCATGGCGAGTCAAAACTTGGTCCAATCTACGTCACACAAAACTGCGCACAATGTTCAATGCTAATACTTATATCGTGGTCCTCATTTATGATTCCATTAACACACACAAAGTGTGGAAAGAATCAGAAAAAACTAAAACATTTTAGGTCATATTTTAGACATTCGGAACTATTTACTTTAGTTATAAAATAGAACTCTTGTAGGACTTCAGTATTTGTAGAAGAGCTTTTGTACCCGAGCATGAATGATAAACTCGGATGCCCACAGAGGTAATTAAACTCTAAAAGTCTCATTCAGGGCTACAAGACTGCATCAGTGCTAACTAAAAATAATCACAAGAAACAAAAACATGTACAGAAAAAGCAATTAATAAGAAGAAGTGTAATAAGGCACAACGCTGTTTGTCTTGTTTTGAAAAAGGTCAACGAACAGAAATCGCAGAATTTTGCAGCATTTTGCTAGCCTGGGCGAAAGCCGACTGTTGACTCTGTCAAACAGTCTGGGAAAACCCAAGAGGAATCCGTTTCCATGGAGGGCGGGACCTTACCCAGCAACTTAAATTCATTTGAGTAACGGAGTTCCCTTAACCAATCATAATGTTTAGAAAGGACGTAGGTTATGCGCCGAGGTTCATGCTTGCTCGCGAATCACGCTTCCCACATCCGCTTTCATTATACCGGTACCATTTGATAAATCAAACTTTTCCCAAAGCCAGTTGGAAGGAGAGCTACGACATCCTTGCCACTAACAAAATTGACGAGGCATTACTCTTGCTCTTGTTTTAATTGTGTAATGCTCTCCAGAGTTGGGACAACTTCATGGATAGCTTCTAGCGTTCTTCCGTCGCCATGTTTATTTCCGCTGCGGTTGAACTACAATTATATGGACTACAATGGACTCCGCGCGTAAGTTCTGCGTCACCACTCGCAACTGTTTGCTGATTGGCAAAACACTGAGCGAACCGAGGTAGAGGGATTTGGCCAGACTATGTGCGGAGCCAAAATCTTTGGGCGGAAGTACGTAGGATGGCGTTGCCAGGCTAGCATTTTGCTGCAACGCTGCTGTTTTCTGAGGACGCTCCGGGTCATTAAACACTGACTGTGTAATTAAAGCTTGCATAACAGAGGTGAAAGCATTTCAAGCGCTTTCGTTTTTTTTGTTTTTTTTCTTCAGCATCGAAACTTTGTGTTCCAAACTCCCTTTTGTTGTTCAGAAACTTGGAATGACTTCAAAATCAGAACTGGATCCAAAGACAGGATAAATAGAGTAATAAGGAAGTTATTAAAGTTGGCTTACTTGCAAATTACCGAATTAATGGTTACCCATGGCGTGCGATCAAAGTACTCACGGTAAAGGGTTCCTCCTCCACACCTCTCTGGCTTTGAGAGTTTGATAGACTGTCTTCTGTTTGCCCTCTGCGCCATTCTCGCCTCCGCGACTGCTCTGCATTACCCTGGAGAACTCCATCTTTTCGTCCCATGTGCCCGACAGAACGTAGTGAGCCTTTCCGTCCTTGTCCATCACCACGCCTGTCACCTGAAAACGGGAGAGACGGGGTTAACAGAAAACAGATACAGGAAAAAAGTTTATTAACCCAAAAAGAATAAGAGACAACGAGGAGATTTCTTTGTAAGGAGGAAGCAAAACAACAAACACAAACAATAAGATGGCTGAAGGCCAAAAAAAGCAGGTTTCTTTCGTGTTCTTTCTGACCTTTCTTGCTACATCTCGAGAGAAGTAGCTGTAAGGAGCAAACTTCAAGTGGCAGCGGTCTCCCGTGGTGTGGTTCACCACATCGATCTCTCCAGACTAGAAGGGGAACAGAATGAGTTTGAGCAAAGCTGCGGCGGGGATGTTATCCGTCTGATTCTAAATAAAATCTCTGCGCCACTTAAACAGCACCGTAGTTTTATTTGGATGACGGCAGGTTAGAGCTGAATGGAAAAGTGCTGTTGTGTGTGTCAAAGAGATGTTGCGAGTAAAGTCAAGGCAATATGTGTATCTGCTGCAACGAAGCACCATGATGTGTCAGGTATTTATTGGCATTTGCCAGGTCTTATTCGAATTAAAACCACTTGAAATACAAAGAGTTTTTCAGTTGATTTCAAAGCAACTTTCCTGTTTCATATGCCATCAGGGTCCAGCGGTTTATTCAATCCTTCTACCTGCACTGTCTTGTACAGGCAACTGTCAGTCCTACCTGGTCGATCCAGAGTTTTCCCACGATGATGTTGTGCACTGTAGTGGTAACTTTCTTCCATGTGTAGTGATTGTTGCCCTTTTCAAAGATGGCATGAATCGTGCCTGAGAAAACGAAACACACACAAGTAATTAAACTGGGGAGGTACAAAAATTCCACAAGCTTTTGTCATGTGTGCTTCATTAGTGTCATACTTTTATGTACATTTGGTACATTCATACCACACCCTAAACCATCCACTAAAGGAGCCAAAAAAACGCTACTAGTCATAAATCATCCCTCACCTAAAGGCATAATGGAGATATATTTTCCTCTGAACTTGCTGGCAACGGTGATTTCCTGTCTCAGAGTCCAGCCACGATCAGAGATCACATGATGTGCTGCTGCAGGGGGGTGGTGACTCACCTGCAAAAGGAAAAACATTGGAGTAAACAAAAGAAAACAACACGGTACTCTAAAATTGTCACGCTATTGTTTGTAGGCTTGACCCGATCCCTGCTGGGTATGACTGTTGTAAACATTTCTTTGACAACAGCAGTGGTGCATCACAAATAACCCAATGCAGAGGATATTTAAATTCAAAACATATTATACTCCTTCAATTAGATTAAATGATTCTACCCACTAGCCGCCGAGCTTTGATGCTCAACTTGGCTACAAAAACAGCCTTTAGTCCAGTGTGCATCACATCCAAACGACTCCATAAAATTGCTGTACTTGCAGTTCAACCTGTTGCTACCTGAGCTCTCTACAGTCATGCAGAAAATGACTGAATGAATGAGAAAAACAAAAGAATCACCACCACCGCTCCGCATGAATTTAACTTCTGGGTAATATGTGCAAGTATGTGCTCACGTCTCAAAAAAAAAAAGGAAGCTAAATTCTCCCTGAATGCTTAGTCAGCGGGATCCTTCAAGTCATTTTCCCTGACACGGATTCTTTTCTCACTCTCATTTCCTGGCTGAAATCCATCGACAGTTCATTTTTCTTTCCTCTTACCTGCTCACAGAGGGAGCGGTAGCCGCTTTCTCTCCTGCGATCCAGCTCGTACGTCTCTCCCAGCAGAGGGTTGAAGGGCTTTCCAGTGCGGTAGACGGTGGTCGAGTAGGCAGAGACGCAGAAGGCCGCTACGTAGCACATCTGCTCCAGAGAGCTGTGACTTTTAGAGGCTTTATCCAGCAACTCGTGATACTCAAGGTCCTCCGACAACCGCTGCAGCATGGAAATCGGCTCGTTGAAGTTTACCTACAGAGCAGAAGAAATTAAAAAAACAACAAGTTTATTCATACTTATTCGCTGTGTTACTCAATACGGACAAATGCATAATCACATCGGGCAAAATGGACACGGAGCAATAATTGTCTGCAACGGACAAGTGAATAGTTGAGCGATTATCCTGTAAAGGTTATCGAAACAAACCTCTGAAAAAGTTATTTTTGTTTATCCAAAGATAAATACAAGTGAGAAACCACATTCAAGCCTCAGCACAAAAGAAACTCTGGTCTATACATGAAAGGATTCGTTTATTATTATAGTATTACAAAAGCAAAGCTTTCACTTGTAGCCTGGCATTGTGTCCTACATGCACAGTGACATGAGATTTGTCCTCTGAGTGGCGCCCGTCTCTGCCTATTACAATGGGAGACATATGACTTTTGTTTGGCCTTTGCAATTTAAACCTCAGCGCAACAAAAGAAGTGAAAACAAGACTTACTGGTAATTACTGGTGATTACTGGTTATTTATATAGAAATGTATTCTTTGCATGAGATACTAATAAGAACATATTCAGGCCTACGTGTCTTGTTAGTTGGTGTTCCTTTTAGGTGCGAAATCAATTCAATTCTATTTAATGGCAGCTCAAAAACCAACCTAGAATTCTTTGTAGATGTTCTGCTTCAAATTTAAGGTTGTTGTGAAACCAGCCGAGGCATTAAAGAGCCAAAGAAAACACCTTTACTTTACAGGAATCAGCTGTTTCATTGTCTCTAGCAACAGAGTCTGATACATAGTGTAATACAATTTTTTTGCACAAGACTTTCGAGTCATTAAAAACACATCAATCATGGAAAAGAGAATCCCTTTCTACCCTTCACTGTTGTACAGAAAGCAAAGCTCTACACTCCCGAACTTGCAGCTTCAGCACCCCACAAATGAGTCTCTGCACTGCATTTAGAAGGAGTAGATTCAAATATTCTAATGCGAGTCCTGTTTTACTGACAGCACCAAGCTACGAGCCAGGAAGTTTCACTGCGGTTTTGCAGAAGCGCAGCAGTCGATCGTGAAGCAGGTCGGGCTCATTGTAAAAATATCAACTTGTCATAACATGCATCAGCTTCAGTTAGCATACGTCTGTCTTTTCCCATCTTTTTTTGAGTTGCTCAGTCAGTGAAATAACTGCTTGACAAAGATGTACATGAAAGAATTCTACAATACAGATCTCTCAGATGCGATGTGCAGCAGTAACTGGTTCCACAGCATCTGTCGGTTAAGCTCTATTACTCACAGATGTAGAACAGAATGCTGTCGGACCCGTCTTGCAGGAATGAGAATCGGTCTCATGAAGACTGTGGAATTGTAGTATGACACGGTTGCTAAAAATGTGCTGAGGTTATTCCTGATGTAGGGATTAGCTTGTTAGAGCAGTCATAGTTTTGTTGTAACAATAGAAAGTTGTGACAAGCCCAACTGACCAGTTTGGAGATGAACTAGGTTAAACTAACTGAGGCTTAATATTTTTAAAGTGACTTTAGAGCTTGTAAAATCTGTATAACATTGTAAATAATTGACATACAACCTACTGTTAACACAGCTTATATTTATTAGTTACAACTCAGAACAGATCTAAAGTCTGAAGGACTTTTCTGGTGTTCTTATGAGAAGAAAAAGCATCTTTTTTATTTTATTTTTTTAGTAAAACTGCAACAAGTGACGAAGAGACAAATGAGACCTGTCGTGTCCTTTTACCACAACCGACGAATAATCAAAACGCTTTTGGAGCAGTCAATTGTGCTGAGTGACCATGGCTGTGACTTTGGAGATATCCCAGACTAAAGTGTATATGCATCTGTAGAGTTTTGAATATCTAAAAGGGCTGTGTACATCGTTCACAATAGAAATCTTCCTGCTGCTTCTTGCTCGATCTGTGCATGGAAGTGTGTCTGCCATGAACTGAGTTACAATGAGCAACAAACTGTGCTGACCCCTAAACGATGTCGTTCATGCAAAATGTTGATGAAAATCAACAGATTTTCTTCCCGTTTAGCTTCAAAAGCCAAGGGAAGAACGAGTCATTCAACTTCGTGACATTAAGCACAATGAAGAACGCCATCAAGAACGCTGTCATTTAGCATTGTGAAAATGTTGCAATAGCTTTTGTTATGGCCACAAAAGATGTTCTCAACTGCTCTGAGGAAAGAAAACTGAAAGTGTTTTTTTTTTTTTAAATACTCACTGGCATCGGGATCTTGGACAGTTCTTTGCCTATGCAGTTCTTCATGATACTCCAAAGGTTAAGCGAGTAGTTGGGCTTGTCTGAGATGCGTGTCCGTCTTTTTTTCAAAGGCACCAACTCCTGGGTGGAAGACTCCTGGTTCATTGCCAGAGGCTCCTCATTAAGCTAAAAGCCAGAAACGTTATCAATAAACAGCATAAAAGTTCCTGGAAACAAGCTTTAAAACACACAATACATGGTTTCCAGCTGAGTCGCTGTCATCAAGTCTAATGAGATTCATCACGTTAGTACGAGACTCACACCCAGGTATTGATCAATACCTCCCAACCCAACTTTTCTCCACAAATGTGCATTTAAAGACCAGAAATTATTGGAATTTAATCAAACTGGCAGGAATGGGACCTACCGACTGATCATCTGGACACATTTCACTGTTGAGACAGCTGGCGTTACTGCTCGACCTTCTAAAAGAGATTTGAAAAAAAAAAATTCAGATCAAACACATTATCAGTGTCTTAAGAGCAACTATTTCAACATGCAGGGAAGAAAGCAAATGGCTGAGCAGGTCTTTAAAACCAAAAAAATACGACTTCTGACTGGGCAAACGGAGGAAACATCGAGCGACAACTCTGCAAGACTTAAGCACACAACAAGCTGACATGTGACATAAAAGGATGTGGGATTAAAAGACAAATAAGGGCTGAAAGACACGACACTGACTTGTGGAACTGTGGGTCTGCAGGTACAGTAATAAACTCTGGAGCCTCCTCCATGGCATCAAAAAACTCGTTGTCATCATCCTCATCGCTGGCCTCGCCTTTTCCTGGCCCAGTAGCACCTTAGAAATAAGTTCAAGGCAACAGTTACATTTTCTATTACAGACTCTTTAAACCTTTAAAGAAAATTCTGCTAACAGCTGCCATTACTCCAGCAGCTAATCACTTATCAATTATTCATTATTTGGCATCTAAAATAACAGAAAATAGTTAACAATCATATTCAAAGGAAGAAAAAAACATATAACAAGTGACATGGTGTCGTCTTATTAAACCACTGAGACCTGATGTGACACACGAGCATAGCTGTGTCGAGAGCACAGATGAATTAATATGGCTATAAATCATATTTGTTGGCAGCGATCTAAAACACATTGCGTGTCAACTTTTAGAGGTTATCAGATGATCAACATGTGAGGCATGAAAAAGAATTAACAGTGAAACAGCACAATGTAATCTTTGAACTTTGTTTCCCTGTTTGACTTTCCAGACAGCTTTCCCTCAACTGGAAGTTAATCTCGTATAAATACATAAAAAAAAGAGACAAAGAGGCAAGTGGAGGGCAAGTTTGGGAAACAATCGGCCATTTTCCAGTGTGAAGTGTTCAGCGTTGGAGTCACAACTTACTTTTATTATCAGAACTAGCGTTAGCCTGTGCAGCCCCTCTGAACGCTCGCTCCAGGTGATTGTGTTGTTTGGCCAGCTGCTCTAAAGTCTCCTCCAGCCTCACTCTCTGCTCCCGCTCTGCCTGCAAGGCCTTCTGCCACCGCTTGCTGTGAGCTTGAGCCAGGGCGAGGAAGTCTCTGCACGCCTGAGGGCACCGAGATAAGAACTTTTAAAAATCAAAGAGCCAGGACGTGCGAGCAGCTCTGACCAGTACATTCAACCTGCAAAGTGAACTGGTCAAGCGTGCTCTGGAGCATGACCACCTTTCTCTCTGTGATGTCACACGACAACAAAAGAGCAGCGAGGAGATAAACTGCGTCAGGAGGTCCCACTTACGTTAATCATGGCATTAGAGGTGATGCGGAACAATGTGGCCCTTTCTGTCACCTGGCGGATCTTCTCGCCGGCCTCTCCAGTCAGACGTAAACTGTCCAGTTCAGATAAAGACCTGAAAGAAATAATAATATATAGCACATGGATAAATAGTTGAGACAATATTCAATCAATTTAAAAGAATAAATTACCACAAACATCAGATTCTATTAGTTTATCAACAGAATTAATATCGTTTTGCTTGTCAGATGCAGCATGCCGATTTTGCAGCAGCATACTTTGTAAACAATAAAACACCAGACTTAAATTCAGCATCTGAATATCAAAATTTACATTAATATGAGTTTTATTTTAATTTCACTGTGAGCAGGTGAAAGCTGGGACAGGCGAGTGTAGAAAATATATTGGATTATGAGCACTTAAATGCTCATAATCCATCTATTGTCTGAGTCATAAATACTTCAATAACAGGTAAAAATGACACGAGTCATGCGATAAACTGCAAGTCTGACCTCTGTAGGGCAGAGCCATGCTTTAAGATCAGGTCATTGCATGTGCTGAGATCCTCCACCTTGCTGCCCAGTGTTCTGAGAGCAGACTGAACTTCTGAATTTTGTGACCCCCCACCTTGCCCGGGGGCCACTGGTTGAGAGAAGTCGTCACCAGAGTCATCTGTTTAAAGCAAAGCCAGAAGGAAAGAGAAAACAATCTGATAAATGCAATGCCTTTTGCTGTTTAAAATAAGAAAATAACAGATTTCTTCTTTTTAAAGTAGATGGGGCTCACACAGCATGAGCACTTTGTGTTTTTCACCCCCCACCCTCTGGGTAACTTCCTCCCCCATGTCTGTTTTACCTGACTCAGCCTGCATGCGGGCTGCTTTAGCTTTAGCCAGCTCTAGCGCTGTGATCCATCGCTGACGCTCCACCTCGCAGCTGGCCTTGAGGTGATATGTCTGAGCTCCGCCATTGGAGATGACAAAGTTGCATGCGTCATCCACAGTGATCGTTGCTGTGGCCAAGTTGATTGTGCCCCGACAAGTGTGACCCATCTCTGCCTGGGTCCTAATAATCAGAGGAGCGCCGCTTAAATTTTCTTTAAAAAAAAAAACGAGCACTTAAAAGCAAACAAGAGGTTTTCTTCAACCTCACTATCCTGTCCCTGCAGAACAGTGTCGGAGTGGTGTGCCGTAAATGCAACATGTACTCAGCTTTACTCCGATGGGTAAATCACACTAAAATAAGACTCATTGTTTCATGCTTTGAAATGCTTTATCTGGTGTAATAACAAAGGTTATAGCCCTCCTTTGTGATATCAGCAAAAAAACATACCTGTAGTATGACAAAAGCCCATTGCTCAGGACAAACCACCTCCGCTGATAACCCTTGATGTAATTTGTCCACTTGAAGACCCATCCTTTGTATGTGTCGCCAGCAGGGGTAGTGGGGGTCTTCGGTTCTGACATCACACCCCCCAAATATTAAGATACAGATCTGAGGAACCTTGATAGAAATGTGACAAATCGTTGCACTTAAGCTTTCGTGTGAGAATGAAACAGTTCACACAGAATAGAAGACCCGCACACTGTCATGTGTGTCACTATTGTGAGTGGTCGAGACATTTTTGGTCTTTCACCTGAACAACTTTTCTTTTTAAGAATGAAAAGTCAATCTGGTCATCAATCACTTCATAAGACACTAAATGAATAGAAAACCAATTTTGATCACGTAAAAGCCAAAACTTTAAATCATACATTTAGTAACTTTAACTTTTCAAATGCAAAACAGAAACTGTTCTTCTGCCATATTAAGGCGGCCATTTTTTTAATGTTACGACTTTAGGTTGAACAGAGGAGGACACTTTCATATTAGCTTAAGTTTGTGAAATTGCTTTCTCATTTAGCAGACATGTCAAAAACAGAGAACAGACTATACTATATTTAATTACTAATGATCATAATCGTAAGCTTACTGTATCCCTGTTATTATGCCTGGACACAGATTTTTCAATGTGGTATGAGGGGTCGAAGGTCAACTTCAGAATCAATGCACGCTAACTGTGAACATATTTTTTACAAACAACATAATTATTTCAACCTCGATCTTTTATTTACGAAGGAACGGACGAATAAAGAAAAAAAAATCTATTTCTGTCCTCTTGATTACAAATTATCGATTGAATGTCCTGCTGTTTGAAGACTTACAAAAAACTGTTTTCTCTTTTTTCTTTCCAAGAAAATGTGACAATAGAACAACTAAAATGAACAAAATAAGCTGAGAATAACAACACACTCCTTGAAGTAGTGTTTCATATACTGACGAGCCTGACAGCAGAAGCTAGCCTACACTGGCTACTTTGACTACAGATAAAACTTCAAATTGCAGTAATAACAACTCACTGCTGACAAGAGACAAAGTGGAGAAACACAAACTGACACGTCTGTTCAAAGTTTTATCTGCTGACGAAAGAAGTGAAGGTAGGATTTATCGCTGAACACTCGTTTGCTTACTAGCTAGCCTTCAAATTAGCTGATAGCTAAATGTTTACCTTGACGTGTCCAAAATGTGAGATGAGGAAACCAGGCAGCCGGTGAAGTCACTGCTAACTCTGACACCCATACGCTACTGTACCTAGCTGAGGAGGCTAACGCAGCTAACTAACCAGTACGGGAAGGCTAATGCTTCAAATAACTAAACCGAGGCCGTCGGCGACAACTGTAACTTAATTAAAAAATTAAGAGGCGACGCCTAGTGTTACCACTATCGCTCTATAGTCATGTTTTTTTTTCTACATCTGCGTAAGATCACAATTATCTAAAGCTAGCTGGCTACATCTAACTAGCCTAATATTAGCTTGTAAGATACATCCGGTGCAACACGATTAGATCCCGTGTGGAAACTCAGCTAAGGCTAGCTACTTTGTTTTCCGATTGGCTGCATCAAGCTAGTTGGTCACTATACTTAACCGGCCCAAACCGGTGTTTTGCTAAGAGTATGATAACACATAATGTCCGTATTTGACACATGATGTCGCTGTAGATGTCGACAGTATCCAAACAACTGTTGTATAGATGATGTCTTCTAAACCCCTGTGATACTTTAACGATGGAAAGGTCTCATTTACACAAACGTTAAACTGTCATAAAGTCAGTTTTACGATTGTGTGATTTTTGTCAAGCTTCATGGTTAAAACGGTAAGTTCGTTCTTCCAGGCACAATTTTTTTTCACGGCCAAAAAATGCGACTCCGGTGGGACTCGAACCCACAACCTTTGAATCCCTTCGATTTTCCTAGAAGTCCAATGCGCTATCCATTGCGCCACGGAGCCACCTGTTGATACCGGATTGTACCAATGTATTGTACCTACTATATGGTGACAGATCCATCACTAGGTGGCGCTCGAGTCGTGGCCAAGGGCCTCAGGAAAATTATGCACGTTCTGTAATAATTGCTTATACTGTACTATATTGTGATAAAATGTAACTTGACAAAATGTACATAGTCCCACCGTAAGTCTAAATGTTTTTTTTTATTTCTATTTCATTATATTGTTACTATTAGTTGTTGCGAATAATGTAGTCGTTTGTCAAAATAAATCAAGATTACAAAGTTGTTTTTGTACTAACCTCCGCTCCCTTCATCCATGGGTTTCATAGGCGTACGTTTAATAAATATATATATATGTTTTTGCTTTAGCATTTGTATGAAACTGTAACTTTTTTAACGCATTTTTTCATCGGTAAAGCTATACACCTTTTCTGAGTAAGTGCCATCTTTTATTTTTGGCAGGTGCTTACTCATATATCCCGGCATGCCAAACAGGACTCTGGGAGTAAAGGGAGATAACCATCTTGTCCACTTTGTGTCTTTGACACATCCTGCCATGAGCGGAAGTGTCTGGGATTCTGCTCAATCCATCGCTCCAAAAGAGGCGTCTGTAAAGGGAGACGAGGCGAAAAGCATCCGCATCTCTTCCCATACCATCACCGTCCATCGGGCTGCATTCACCGTCGCCCTGCATCGTTTACTGTGGCGTTATTATCACGGGACATGCGCTGTCAGGTTAGACTTAAGCTGCAAGAGACATGCGCAGTTACTAGGAAACCAAGAGGAGGGCAGCTCGGAATTAACCAAATGTAATAAATAAACGAATCGAGATTTTATTTCATCCTTAATAATCATATTTTATTGTAGGCCTGCGCAATCGCCGTGAACGCTTGCCTGGACACTGGAGAGGATTAAGTTACTGCTGCTAGCGGTGGATTATTTTATTGGCCTGCTGTCACGCCCGCGTCTCGGGTGATCCTTTTTCCAATTAAGAGAGGTCGCTCAAAACCCAGGTATGTTGTTGTACTCGGGGAGGGGGGGAAAGAAAATCTTTTGAAATGTCTGACTGTGGGGGTTAGCCGCGCCGCAGCGTCCATCTTTAATTGCTCACTCGTGTAGTCACTCTTTGAAAGCCCAGTTGGCGTATCCACTCCTCGCATTATGAGCAGACAACAATAGACATCCAAAGGGGGGAAACGGTGTTAAGAATGCGGCTCATTCTGCAGGAATGTGCAGGAGCTCTTCGGGCGTCATCGTACAAACGACACATACCCAAACATTCGGGGTGTTGGGCTCCTCTGCGTACAGGTTTTAGAAGCGATTGTTATCCTCGCTCGCAAGTTGTTTTTCTGCATCCCTCACAATATTCAATTTGCTTTGACAACTGTGAAGCTTGATGTGGATGCCATATAGAGTTACTCTGCCTCTCCTGCCTCAGCGGCTTTGGCTGCCCAACCCCCTTCCCCTCGCTGCCTCGGCATGTTTTGGTTTCAGGCAGATCATGCCCTTTTGTCCACTGAAGCCTGGCTGTAATTTTCAGGACGGATCCAGTATGAAAGAATTTCCCGGTTATTTTAACAACCTCCATGTGTCTCAGTGATGCTGAAGTGATGACACAGATTCACTGAATCGACTTTGAACTCATTTCCTTTCTTTTTCTTACCTCTAACATCCACCATGGCCTTCCTGAATCGCTTTAAAAGGCATCTTTACTGCTTACTTTGTTGTGAAGCTGATTCAGAAAAAGGAATCTTAATTTTATTCATTTTCACAGGGGCACATTTGAGCAATTTGTTTTTCTATTTGTTCCTTTTATTGGTATTGAAATATTGGAAACTTTGATCCACTTAATGGTTGCAGCTTTTGGAATAATGTCACTGTCCAAAAGTATTAAAAAAAAAAGCTTGAGATGACTTTCTAAACGTTATTTTGGTCAGTATGCAATTCAAACAAAATGCTGTCCATCAATAAAGTTAAACGTGACATACTCTTTTTTTTATTTTTTTATTCTTTACTTATAAAAACTCCCTTTTTGCAAGAACAGAGCAAATTGTGCTTAATACATGACTCAAACAGTGATTAATTTGTTGCTAACTTCTCTGCGGTCCATCAGTTCTTTCGCTTCAAGTCACGTTTTACCCGTTTAAAGTGGTTGCTTTTGGGTTAATAAGTACCGTTTTGTTCCTTGCTTTTGTTTTTACCTGACCAGTGTTTTTTTTTTTTTTTTACCATTTTAATTCCCCCACAGATATGTCTTTCCGAAGAGGTGTGGTCAGGCAGAGCAAATTCCGCCACGTCTTCGCACAGGCCTGGAAATCGGAGCACTGCATCGATGATGTCCGAGTGTCCCGGGTGACGTGGGACAGCCCTCTCTGCGCCGTCAACCCCAAATTCATTGCAGTCATCATCGAAGCGGGCGGAGGAGGGGCCTTCCTCGTTGTTCCGATCAGCAAGGTTCGACCTCCTACATTGAGCATCGGATAAAGAGCGGATCAATAGTCGCAAAGACGACTAAAAGCAATGTGTTGGCCGCTCTGACGCCTCGCTGCATGTCTGTGAAATCTGTATGCTGAGATTTTACACATCTGTAACAAAGTACCTCCCGAAGCCAGATGATTTCAGCTCCTTTTTTCCTCCCACAGAGCGGCAGAATTGACCAGTCCTGCCCCACAGTCTGCGGACACGCGGCGCCGGTGCTGGACATCCAGTGGTCCCCTCATGATGACAATATCATTGCAAGTGCCTCAGAAGACTGCACAGTGAAGGCAGGTTACCGGTTGAGGCTTCCCTACCTCCTGTGACGGCGGGTTGTGGCCACGTATCAGATAACTGTGTCATGAGCTGGCACGAGGCACTCTGACCACAGATATGTAAAACAGGTTTTTAAATTACTCTGAAGAAGAAAAAAACATCTTTATTTTTTTTGAAGAGCTGCCATCTTGTTATAGGTGCGTTAGTTGAGGTAAAGGAATGCTGCTCAGTGACTGCAAGAAAGCAGATAAGTGCTATTGATAAAATGCCACGTTGATCTTTTAAGGTGCTCATGTAGGAAAAAGAACACTGAAGAGAAAACATTGTTCAGGCTGTCAGAAAAGTCCTGACAGAAGCTTTTTTTTCTGGGGTCTTTCCCAGAAATGACAGCCTTTTAGAGGGTCCTAAGGAGGGACTACACGGATTAGTGGAGTATCCTCAGCACTCTATTGCTTCTCTGTCTGAGTCGTCTCACATTTAATCTCCATTTTAGGTCACAGAATCATTAATCTCTGACCCACGGACATGTGTAACATTAGCAGGTTTTGAGTTGATACAACTGAAGCTCACTTCCTGGTTTTGCTCCCCGCCGCAGCATGCTGACCCGCGCCGCCACCCTGACACTCCAGCGAGGAAGGACGTTTCACATTTCAACATCATTTGCCGAATCTGCCCCGTGCTTTAGAGCGGAAATGCAAACGACCCAGGGCTGGAATAATGCTTTTAGCTCCTTGGAAAAAGCCCTTGTGCTGTTAACGTGCTGAGTGCTCAACCAGCCTCACCAGACCTCAGGCTCATTTTAAGACATTAAACCTGTAGGATGCAACAATACTATAAATGGGTTTGAGATTTGGATCCGAATCCTGCACCTCATTTGTCCTGCTTGTTGTTTGAAGGTGTGGCAGATCCCAGATGGGGGGCTCACAAGTCCAATGACGGACCCCATCGTGACCCTTGAGGGACACAGTAAGAGAGTGGGAGTCCTGGCTTGGCACCCAACTGCCTTCAACATCCTCCTGACTGCAGGTGAGATCACTTGTTTACTCTCCCGTATGGAAAACAATCTGGATTTTCTTGTTTCTCTGCACTGCAAAGAGGGCGGTTTGTAAATTAACCAGATGTTGTTTTCCATGCATTTACATGAAAATACGATGTAAAATAAATGCTTGTCCTTGCAAACCATATAAAATTAGTTTTTTATTAGAAATTAAGGTCATATTGCCTTTTCCCAAATTTCTAGGGATAATTATCCTTTTTTATTAAGCAACATGTAACCCCAGGTTATCTGTGAAACCTGCTAAACTTTCACATTATCCAGAGTTAAAATGTGTATACATGTATTTACACATGCATCACTATTGTTAAAAAGTGAGAGTTGAAGTTCTCAACTTATTGTGTTGGTGTTCGATGAATACTGCTCCATAATACAAGCAGGGAATAGGATACCTCAGCAATTCATACAACTTTAAGGGAGAGTGTCATCAAACTGAAGAAAAATTACACGTAATTCCAACGCTGTCAGATTGGTTTAATTTCGATAATCTTTTAATAATCGATCCAAATCAGCGTAACAAGCCCGTACAACAGTTTCTGACGCTGTGAGCTCTCACTTCTGTTCGTACGGGCTCGGATGCGTTGGATGTTCACGCCGCGTCTTCTTCAAGCTCAACTCAGCCACTGAAGAGTCGGTGCACGACGTTGGTAACTGAAGCCGCAGTCGCTGTTTAACTCAAATAAACCACACTGCGACAACGTTTTGCCATCGTTGTCATGGCGTCTAAAGTGTCTAAGTGTATAAAAGTGTATAAAAAAATAATAAAGTGTCTAACAGAGCTTTGTCTGGATCGACTTCGTGATGCAAACTGACATCTCGTATGTGAAATAATCCAAGCTGTTTGAACATTTGCAAAGTATTATGCGGTTTATAAGTGACCGTGTTGCATCAGCGGGGCGGATGGAACTTTCTGCATGACACCCGAGCATGTTGTCAGGAGATGACTTGCTAAACGCACCCCCAGTCATAACGCCACTGAAGAAGAAGCTTTAAACCAAAGTGCGTCTTTGCACTGACTCATCCTTACGGTTATTGATTCAGTGTCTGCTTCACAGCAGTGAAGGCTTACCTTTCAGTGTCTCCTGTTGACTTCTTTGGATGGTGTCTGTTCCCCCCCTCAAGGCTGCGATAATGTGATTTTTGTGTGGAACGTGGGCACGGGGGAGCTGGTGTACCAGCTTGGAGACGTCCACCCGGACCTCATCTACAGTGTCGGCTGGAACAAGGATGGCAGTGTCATCTGTACTGTGTGCAAGGACAAGGCCCTGCGCGTCATCGACCCACGAAGAGGCACTGTCCTTAAGGTGACTTACATTCGTACGTTGGGTGCAGATGTGCAGAATATGGCCGTCAAAGGGGGGACTTACCGAAGTACTCCTATAGTGCTTATTTCCTGGACCTATGTGGTTCTTCTTTAACTTGTTATTGTTCTACCAGGTCAAAGAGAAGGTCCACGAAGGTACGAGGCCCATGAGAGCCGTGTTCCTGTCTGATGGAAAAATCCTCACCACAGGCTTCAGTCGTATGAGCGAGAGACAGCTTTCTCTGTGGGACACAGTGAGTCTCCATTACATCCACGCTTTGCTTTGTCACGCTGCTCACAGCGGAAACCTTGAAGTTCGAATGACGTTTGCATGTCATAACAAAGAGAATCAAATGAATGTCTGTTGTCTTACAGAAAGATCTCTCCGAGCCTATGGTTGTACAAGAAATGGATACTAGTAATGGAGTTCTTCTACCCTTTTACGACCCTGACACAAACATGGTCTACCTGTGCGGAAAGGTGGGACCTCATAAGCACACGGCAAACATGAGATAAGCTTGGAATGCGCAGAATCATTTCCCGTTCCTGCCGGACTGAGTGTCTTTGCTCCTCTGTCTTTTAGGGGGACTGCACCATCCGATATTTTGAAGTGACGGATGAATCCCCGTTTGTTCACTTCCTCAGTTTATACAGCAGCAAGGAGCCTCAGAGAGGCGCTGGCTTTCTTTGTAAAAGAGGGGTAGACGTCAACAAGTGTGAAATTGCCAGGTAAGCAGAGGGTTGCAAGTTCAAATCCCACCATTACCTCTCCCTACACATCTATCCATGGCTGAAGTGCCCTTGAGCAAGGCACCTAACCCCACATTGCTCCTGGGGCTGTAACCAATACCCTGTATCTAAATAGCTGTAAGTCGCTTTGGATAAAAAGCGTCAGCTAAGTGTAATGTAATGTAATGTAATGGGAGCTTTGCTCAAAGTTATTCTAAAAGATAAAGCTGTCAGAAAGTGGCCCATCGGATTATTCGCAAACGGAAAGACACCTGGACCCCATGCAGTCACCACCATGAACTCCTCTGGATACCAAAGTATTCCAGAGTCCGTCCGTGAGGCCGTCTGTCCGACAGCTAAAGCTCGGCTGAATTTGGGTCACGCAACAGGACAATGATCCCAAACACAGCAGCAGATCGACAACAGAATGTCTGAAAAAGAAAAGAATCCAGGTGTTGCAATGCTCCAGTCAAAGTCCAGACGGGAACCTAAAGAAAGCTGGGCATCAACAAAGTCTCACAACAGTTAATGAGCTGAAGCAGAAAAATGAGTGGGGCAAAATTCCTCCACAGCGATGTGAGAGACGGATAATGTCCTAAGTTATTGCTGCTAAAGTTGGTTCTATAAGCTACTGAAACATGGGGTCTGCTTAGTATTTTTTACACAGTGCTGCAGCACTTGTGCTTAGTTTTTGTCTGATAAGTATTGACAGTTGTAATGTGTCATAAGGACCAGATGACTTTTTATTTTTCCCTGAGAAGTAAAACCAGACAATAGAAGGGAGAATGTACTTTCTTTTTACCCTGGTCTATTCGTCTGTTTCATAAGACTGTATCTGATACCCTTAAACATTGTTACTTTTAGTTTATTCTAACCCCACATACACCTTATGTTGCTTTAAAGTGACGATCTAGAAGGTTGTCCTATAGATATGCTGTACTTGTGTCGACACAGCTCCATCTTCTCAGGAAAGTAAAAAAATTTCTGCGTGCCATGTTGCAGTCTCTCACATGATGATTTAATAAAGGCTGTTGTTGCCGGATACTTTTTTTAAAAACTTCTTTAGTTTTGTTGTCTCCAGAATTACGGGACCTGAAGCATTGATCCACATTTGCTTTAAACAGCAGGAACAAAATCTTCAAGACTTCCTTTCTAAATGCTCAGAAAGCACCCAGCTGTTGCTGTTTGGAAGTAACTCAGCCTGAACGGCATAATTGTTATCCTTCTGCTCATCTTCAGGTTCTTTAAACTGCATGAGAGGAAGGTGGAACCCATTTCAATGACTGTGCCGCGAAAGGTAAGTCTCACACAGCCAATAAAAGAATATTTTAAAGATCAGTCTTTAAAAGCTGATTTATAGAACCACAAAACCTATTGATTGGTGGTCAGAAGTGACAGTTTTCCTCTTTGGTTCTCCAGTCAGATCTGTTCCAGGGAGACCTTTACCCCGACACAGCTGGCTTGGAGCCGGCTCTGCTGGCTGACGAATGGATCGCTGGGCAGGACGCGCCGCCGCTGTTGGTCTCCCTGAGCGGTGGGTACACGGCTCATCCATCCAAACACAGAGACAACCTCAGAAGCAAGCCCAAGCTCGTCTCTCAAGACTCGGGGACTGGATCCGCCCCAACTTCAGCAGGAAATGTAGCAGCCGCGTCTACACCTACCTCCGCCGCCAAGGAGACGGAGGAAGAAACGCCACAACAGCGAGTGGCTACAAGGGAGACGGATGGAAATGCCGAGAGGCCGAGGAGAGAGGTGTGCTGACGGATGCAGAGACGTTAATCTTGCACATGTTTCCTCTTCTTTGAAGCAACTGTCTGACTCGTTTCTCTTTCTCTTCTAGGATGAAATGTTGACTGAGTTGTTGGCCGAAATGAAGGCGTTGCGGGCGGTCGTGCTCGCTCAGAACCAGAGGATCGAGCTGCTGGAGAGGCAGCTGGCCCGGATTGAAGACGGGGATGTATGAGGAGGCGGGAGATTCACTACATTCGGACAGCGTTACCTATAAACCAATAGACTGTAGCCTTACTAGAGTCAACAGTACCTGAAGCTGTGGGAGTGGAAGAATGTAGTGTAGCGACTAACTCAACCCCAGTGGCTTAGATTTCCGTCAGCTGTTGTGATCTAGATCACAACTTGAGTTTGAGGTGGTTTTCCTGGTTGGGGTTGAAAATTGGGTGTTATCTGCAGCAGAATAACATTGTTTTTCATATGAAGGATAAGTTAGCAGTTGTTTGATGGTTTGCGAAATCATGCTTGAATTTTGAAAGACTCTAAAGGAGTTGCAGTACCAGCACTGCCTCAAATTAATGCAAAAAGTGCTAAGCATCATATTGAATCTAATGAAGGTTGGCATAGTATAGCAAAGCAGTTAAGTACCTCTTTTTTGTTTTCCTCTGTCTTAAACACTCACACATGTAACCATTAGGGCTATTTAATCAGGTAGTTTGAGCTGCTGAACTGTGATGTCATATCCTGACTCATCGTGTGACTAGTGCTTTGTTTTCACTCTCCTTTGTAGGTCGCTGTGTTCACAGTTATAACTAGAAAATCTTCTGCAACACAAATCAGGACGGCGAGAACAGTGTGAGTGATAGGTGATGAGAATGTAGTTGCATATTTACGTGTATTTTAATCCGAATTAGTCTTTGCAACCAGCAGAAAGGTGCAAGACTTGTGATTTTGTAGCTCACGTTGTCATCTGAGACCAGTGGCTATGTAAAGCAAAACACACTGAGCACATTAATCGTAATCAAACACTTGCTGTTTCCTTCTCTTTTATTTCTATCTTACGTGGAAAGGCTGCAGTGTCGCACGCCCCCCCCCCCCCCCCCCCCCCCCCACCCCCCCCCCCCCTAGAAGAATTAGGAAGTTCCGTGTTTTAGTTGTCACATCTCATTAGCTAAAAAAAAAAAGACACAAGACCTGATCTGACACCAGAGAGACCCAGTAAAACTCTAAAAGTCTCAGCTCTGCATTTATTTTAAGCGGCAATGTTTGCAGTCACAAGAAAAAGGAAGCTAGAATGAAATGTGCAACATTTTCTACAGTGGCATTTGTATTGGTGTAAAAGATGGAAAGCACTTATGATTTTTATTTTTGATTTTATGTTTTTGACAGTGCTGTATCTCTATTTGTTACGTGTGTTTCTGAGTTGTAGCATAACAGTGGTACTGTTCATTCCAAATCCAGATGAATCCTTTGTTACTTTATTTGTGTATGCACTGACCTCTGAACACTAACTGTAAAAACCAGCAGCAGGTTCAATGAGACTACATTGTGAAGACTCATTAAACATTAATTCCTACTTTTTATTGAAAACGTGGCTTTTCTTGACACTAATGACCTTCTCATGTTCAGTTTGTGCTTGCAGTGCTCTGTTGCAGTTTTTTTTTAAATTGATGCATGCACATGAATGCAAACACACTCCTCCTCTTAGCTCCAGATTTGATATTTCTTTTTATAGTTTGAATGCTCGTACTTATTAAAATGTCTTACACATATAAAGTGAGTCTCGCAGATGAGTCCCATGTAGGCATTCTTGATTTCAGGGAATAGCATCTGTAAAACATCTCAACAAAGTAAGCGAGCAGGATTGACAGAAGAGATGACGATAGAATAAATTCTGGCCTGCACTAGAAAGCAGGAAGGACTTTTCATTTTAAGGTTTGTAACAAACGAGCGAAGAATGTGAAAAATCTGTGGTATGGCAATATGAAAGCTAGACCCCGTCAACTGTGCAAACCACTGTGGGGCGTCTCCATGGTTCTGCAGCTCAGAGGGCTAAAGCACGATCCTGCATGAAACACTCTTTAGAGGCAAAGTTTCAATGGTAAAAAGCTTTGAGGAGCCTCTGAAGGTTAGGATGATGGGTCACTTTTATCTAGCAATCGCTGTCCAAACTGCTTTAGGGAGCATCCAAAATTCAGTCCTGGAAATCTCTTTAGACTGACCTGAAGTTGACAAACCTACAGCAAAGGTAGCAGGACTTCTGTGTACTTACCTGAACGTAAAAAAAATAAAGCTTTTGTTAACCTTTTGATTCTAATGATTTTTAAGCTGAGTCGGGTGAGATTGATGGAAAGTAAGAAGCAAGAAAAGAGTTCAAACTTTGTGATCCTAAAAGGAAAAAAAAGAACAAACGTCTCCAGTGATTGTTGAATTTGCAAAAGAAGAAAACAATGATTCTCCCTCATTTTAGCCTTAAGGTAAACAATCCGATGGCCTTTGAGAGAGACCATCCATTAAAGGTTCTACATTCAGATTATTCACGACACATCTCCAGGGGCGTACAGTGCAGAGTTACTGTACAGATTTGGTTGAGATGTCAGTGAAGCGCAAACAGGATGTGGCCGACTAGTTTCAAACTCAGATGCTGTATGCATCTTTTGAAATTGATGTCTTTTCTGGTGGGCTGAGATTCCAGCTGTAATTATGACCTTAAGATTTTTACTTAGATCAAAGAAAGATTTGGGTCATGATTGGATTGGTGGCTTTTTCTAGGTTCAAAGATTCATGCTGTTGCAGTGGTGAATGTTGATGGTGACATTTTTACACACTGGTGTCACGTTTGCTTCAGATGTCCTCTGTGGAGTCGAGGCTGCATTGACAACCCATGGACAGATGCACCTGCTCAGGAAACAGAACTATATTTGGGCAGGGTGAACTTAAGAGAGTAAATGTTTGTTCTTTAAATAAATCATGCATGTATTACAACACGGTCTGCACCTGTGTTGTCAAATTAAAGTATCGAGTCAGCTTGGAAGGAAAATTTCAAATGTCTCTTCCTCTTTCTATATATAATTATGCTTTTTCTTATCTCTACCCTCCACCACGCCCTGCTGCTGTTGTGGGTTCCTGCTGCAAGTTTTTTTCTTTAATCTGCGCTCTCACCCTCCTCAGCCTCCACCTACCTCAAAAGGTTTCAGTAAGCTTTTCTCCACTGCATCTCATGCATTGCCCCCATTCTCTTCTCCTCTCCTTCTCCTTCACACACATGCTGTTCAAACACACCCTGAATGACATAGGCCTGTCTCTTACCAAGCTTCTCTCTTTGGCTCCACAAACTGCAGATATACCTCTACCTCAAAACTTTGGTAAGTTTGTTAAAAGAGCTTATCAACTTTCTTGGTTTTTTTTCCTGCTGCTTATGTGTATTCTGATGCAATTGTCTGGTTTGCTTTCGTATACACGATTTTAATACAACTGATCTAAATCGCTTTAGAAACTTATTCAAGATGCATGCGAAACTGTTTTGTAACCACACCATTGTAGGCATTTCATATACCGTTTTGTTCAGCTGCTCTCATGCATTCAAGCTTAATTTATTCTTTAAATGCTCTCTTTTCTATCAGTAATCTTAAGTTCAATGTTGCAGTTTACAATGTCGCATCTCAGTTTCCACTGCTAAAAAGTTTTCTGTTGTGCAAAGCTGACTGACGCTGTTCAATTATCTATTTTAACAGGAAGCCAGCAATGCTGCTAGCGGTCTGTTAAGCTTCCTGTCGTTCCAGTCAACACAGACAGCTTATGATTTCGTATTCACGCGGCAAAGCAGTACAGACATCCTGTGTATGTATAACACTTTATGAACCTGCAAAATACATTTCTGCTCACAAGAAACCAATTATTGAGCACTGATTTTGCAGTTTTGAATGATTAATTAGAGCTTTCTCTTTTTTCTTTTTTAGCCCAATGTTACATGATCATTTAATGAATTAATTTGATTTTTTTTCCCCAGGCCCTAAGTCTAAACGTAATGGATTTTCTGATGACAAGTTGCCTGATGCCTTGAAGAGTTTGTGACTGCAACGTTCAACCTGCAGCTCAAGCCCCCAAACCATTTGAAATTTCTTCTTTTTTTACTTTTTGTACCCAACTGCAAATTTTCTAAAGAGGTACATAACATTTCTACCTTAAGATGAAGTATCGTAGCATGTAAAAGCTGGATAACACAGAGGGGTCATCTTGCTTTGCTGAAATGAATGAACTGGATTAAGACTTTGATCACCATTTCAAATCCAAACTGTTCTTTTAAATGAATGAACATGAACATGATCGAACTTTCGAGTGCTGAGATGTATTGACTCTATTGAGTAATAACACGACTGCTCAAAGTTAACAAAGTCTGCCTACCAGCAGTTCCTAAGGCTCACAAATGCCCACTGGTAAAAGCTTAGATTTGCTGTTTTACAGGGTTTTGTGCCTCATTATGTCTTAGCTTGGAAACTTAGCACAGAACCAGGCTAGCCTATACTTTTAATGCTACCTTAATCTAATAGCTCATGGTTTAAATAAAAGTTTCCAGAATAAAATTTGCTATTTCAAACTACAAATACAGCTAATTTCAATGTTTCGCAGCAAACTACAACAACATATAAACCGAAAGACAAGTCGACATTTGGAGGCAGGAGGGGTAGGAGTGGATTAGGTTAGCACACATTTGTCTGTAAAGCCACGCTTGGATTCCAAAGTGATTTATAGATTAATACTAATGATTTACATTCAAAGTAAACATCCTGGAAGTCGGTTAGATGCTTTCAATGTAGTTTTGTCTTATTTTCCATGATCTTGAGGACTACACCAGAAAAAAAAAAGAGCCTCATCGTACCATCGTCTCCCTTATATGTCTACTGTGAAAAAGCAGTTAATTGAGTTTCTATCGATAGAGTTTCTGTGGTGATGCCGCGTACATTTAAAAACATTAAAAGCCACCACGATGGAATGTGTTGCTGCAGGGTTTGTGTACGCTTTACGCATAAATGTCAGCCTTGGATGTCAGCGTTAAAGTCTCTTTTGAGTCTGATAAAATAACCGTTTTTTTACTAAATTACTGAGATTATCTGCATAAACAGTTTCAGACACATTTTTTACAGTACAAATATGATAATCTTGGTTATTTCTTTTCTATAGAATCCATAATCTTGAATCCTTTAAGAGATAGTCTGACAGAAAAAAATCATCCTCTGAAATGAACATATCTTATTATGTCGATGGTAATCTGACCGCTTGTCTCTCCTCTCTTCAGGTATGGCTCAAACTGTGCTGATCCTTTTTTTCACCCTGATAGCCCTAATTGTGTTGCTAATTTTCATGTACAAGAAGTTGAACAGGGAAGCAAATGGTGAATATACAATCCGGCGCATGGTATACAAAGAAGGAGGGGCCCGGGACCAGATGAGAAGTGCAGTATTTGCTCTGGAGACACGTCTTGGGATCCAGCTGTTGCCTCGCAGTGATGAGGAGGGAGCAGAGATGGAGAGCGTTGAAGAGGGACCGGGAGGGAGCGTAGAAGATGTTAGTAACCAGGGTAGTGACACAGACGGGGAAGATAAAGAAGACGAGGTGGAGGAAGATAGCACGGACCAAAGTAATAACCCAAAGGATAAAAGTGATGATGATTCAAGTTTGGAGTCAGGGGACCAGGAACGACTAATAGATGAGCCAGAGGTGAAGGATGAGACCGGGGAGAAAAGGGAGGAAAAGCAGGAGAAAGTGGAAGTAGAGCAAGGTAAAGCGGATGCAAGTGGAGGGACTGGATTGTTGATAGACCTGAAGCAGTTCTCAGGAAGTGCCATCTGGTCTGAGGAAGAGAAAGGTGAGGGAAGGAGTGGTGATGTAACAGCACTGTGAAAGCACAATTCAGGAAACCAGGAAATACAATTGAGAATTCATGAAAGACGATGGAGAATTTTAGAAATACAGAGGTCGCTATTCCAAGTAAACCCAAGTGGCTGTCGAGATATTTGTACTTTATTTTCCCCGCACAAAGATCAGCCTAAAAGTTGTCAATCAGTGATAAAATCACCTCGTTTTCCTCATCTTTGTAACATAAAGGTAGAAAAAGGGTCTGATGAATGAAGCTGTTATAAATATACATTTTAATGTTTGTGTATGACTCGTGTGACTGTAGCATATGTTTTTTTTATTGCTTTAAATGTTTATCCTAATTTGTATGAAAATTAAGAAATTAAATTGTGCTTTTAACAGTTGTGAATGTCATATATAAAACTGAAAAAACAGACGAATGATTTGGGTAGTTTTAAAAAAAAAAACAGCTACTGGAAAATAATGATATAAAAGTTACTTTCAGCCCCATTCACATCACTGCAGGAGGGATTTAGACAATGTCAAAATAACTCCAAAATATTTGCATGCCACTGAGCATTAGATGTCACTTCCGTGAAATGAATGCACTGAAAAACATCTCATGTGTTTGTTAAGAAAACGCTGTAAAACGCGGGTTATGCGTTTCATGGCGCACTCTGTAAAGGAAATTTATAATGAATAAAAAAAAAGTGGCTTTTACAGTAAAACCATTTTTGTCTATTCGTAATTTTTCATTTTTTCAAACATTAGAAGTGATAGAATCAAACTTCAACCGCCTTCTGTCTGCCAGAAGTTAAAAAAGTAAAATTTTCCGACAATACCTTACCAACGGGGATGTAGCTCAGTGGTAGAGCGCATGCTTCGCATGTATGAGGTCCCGGGTTCAATCCCCGGCATCTCCACTCCTTTTATCTTTCCTCCTTTGACTCACGAACACTTCATCAGGTGAGTCGGCAGGTTTGTAAAACCAGAAGCATCGAGTGATAGATAGAAATAAACATTCTTAAACGAATGTCTACAAGAAATAAAGTCCATTTTTGATTGGTCAAAGGGGAAAGTGCTCGAACCCGATTGGTTGTTGAAACGTTCCCATACAAATGCCAAACATTATTTTCTCCATCTTCATCATTGGCGGATGAGGGCTTTCTGTATGGAGGCGTCACTGATGAACCAGTAAGTGAACCAAAGCTGAAAAATTAGGTCAAATTTAAGTGTTGTGAAAATTTAGGTTATCATATCAATTATGTAAGCAGAAGTGGATCTCGATCCTAAAGACGCTGTAACAACCAAAAAATTGACAAACTCAAACAGTCCCACAAAACAGTGATTTAACAGGAGACGGTGGGCCGGATGTAACCTGATAAACATTTATCTTTTTTAGATAGCATGTTTTTTTTTTTTTTAATAAACAATTTATTGCATGATCAAAGCCAACCTGTCACAGTAACCTATTTAAAGAGTGTCGCGCCACCTTCAGCATCCAAGTTGCATTTTCTCCTCTCACCCAAACTTGATTGTGCCTGAGAAATGCTTTCTGTTGACGTCACTCATCTGCATAGGGAGTAAAATGCAACCATCCTGCAAGGCTTCTTGCGCCCCAAAACGCTTTGTATCCTTCCCATGCAAAAAGAAAGAAAAGGACTCAGTGATTGCTGCACATCTGAAACTACAGACATGGAAGGTACAGTTTGCATGGACTGTCATACCTAAATATATAGTTGTTACCACAGGGAGAGGACACATCTGGGCTGCAAGCTGTCCAAGATGGATGCAGCGCCGCTGTGCGCAGGGATGCGCGGTGGAGAGGCGGCGGCGTGTCTTTAAATGCCCACCACCCCCGCGTTTTCTAGTTCATGTGCATGCCTCACCACTGTCGACCTTTATTTCTTTGTCGCCTTTTGCAGGAGTAGGATGTTACTAGCATCCGCCGTGGTGGTATGGGAATGGCTGAACGAGCACGGACGCTGGCGGCCGTACAGCCCGGCTGTCTGTCACCACATCGAGGCAGTCATCCGGAGCGACCCGCGCTGTGGTAGTGTCGTCCTCGGCCAGGTGGACTCTCGCCTCTCGCCCTACATCATCGATTTGCATTCCATGCACCAATTCCGACAAGACACAGGTGAGCCTCAGAGGAGACGGACAGAGACACAAGGCGGTGGGTGTAACATCACAGCTAGGCCTGATGTAGAGAGAGGCCTTTTTATTTCTCAAGTGTGTCTACTTTATCTTCTCGATCTCTTTTGATGATTTTCCTACAGACCATTGATGCTTTGATTCAACACTTTGTTGTAGGGGGGCTCCCCCCCTACAGGATCGGGTAAAGATAATCTTCTCGATAAATTCTGTTATATTTGGCCTATTTTGAATTCCAAAATGTTGCCACTGAATGGTTCCACCTGCTCCATTTCCCGGCTTCTCTCCCCTAAGATTAAAGATATGGGATGTGTTGCACATTTGTAATTTTGTACATACACGACTCAAATGTCTGATGGGCACAAAAAGCATTTAATTGCACGTTACCATCAGTTATCTTTACAAGGAGAACATGGAGAGAAGAAGAAATCTTCTTCGAAAAGAGGGTTGTGTAAGCCTGTAGCTTACTTTGACCGAAGCTCCAGTATTGCCCCTCTTTTCTCTCTCTGACAAAAAAGCCTTTGTGTAGTTTGTTTTCCCATATCCCAAACAGGCTGGAGTGGAGATGGGCAGGGTGCGCCAACTTAAATAAAAGAGAGCAGTGGGAAGAGGGAAGGGGGGGTGGTGGAGGAATTTGAGGGCATTGATGTAATGAGGTTGACAGCAGCAGATTTTGTAAATCAGCCTGAGCATTGTCCCGTTTCTATGTTTGCATCACAAATTAAAAAGACTCCTTTATGACACCAATTCAGACGCCACGACTAGTTGTGTTAAATGTCGATAATGTAGATTACCCAGTTTCTGCTGACTGTTGTGGCAGATTAAAGAAAAATAGAAACAACACTGACTCAAACAGATTGAAAACACATTTTTTATAGAAATTCTCCTCTCAAGTTCATTCATCTGAAAGAAAAGTGTGCTCCACTCCCAGCGACAGGATTTGTCGTGTGGAGGCTTTACAGTTTGAATACTCTGTTGAGTTCATTTGCACACCCAGGGAAAGCAAACAGAGCCAGCTTTGGGTCAGATCAAGGCCGCCAACCAATCAGAATTCAGAACACCATGTGCTGTTACCAGGGGCAACCTATCTTCCCAGATTCATAGGAAGAAATAGCTATGAAGCGCAGTAGATGTTGAATCTGGTAGGGTTGTAATCACCTTGATTACAGCAGATAGTCTGGTCACTTAACTCCTCTTGCATCCTCTTCTCATCCCCCAGCATCTTGCTGTGGGTCAGTAGTCAAGAAAAAAACTATGCTTGCAGTAAATAAGTGCTGACTTTACAAGTCATAATACAATTCAGAGACACCACACTCTTAAAGTTGCTTATGCTGTGACTTCCGCTTCAGGCACCCTTCGACCTGTACGACGTAGCTTCTACGATCCCACCTCGGCGCCAGGCCAGGGCTGGTTGTGGGAGTGGGAGAACGACTCTGGCAGTTGGACCGCATACGACACAGAGGTGGGCATCGCCATCCAGGCAGCTCGTGATCGTCAGCAGCCCTGGCTGGACCTGGCGCCACTGGGTTTCTGCTACCTCATTGACTTCGAAAGCATGACACAAATCAATGGGCAGACTCAACGCTGCAGACGCATCCAGCGACGTTCAGACCTAGCTTACCCGCTTGTGTCCGGCCCCTTACCCAAGTCCCACCATGCCTGGGGCCCAACATCCATGCCTGGACATGGAGGACTTCTAGGTGTTGACGTATCAGGTGTAGGCATGGGGGTCAGGATGAGTAGCAGCGGAACTGGAAACGGGAGTGCGTACCCCAGTGGGGCGCTGCCCGCTTCAGCCATCACATCTTTGGGACAGCCCTGCGCCTGCCAGCAGTGTATGTTGGTGCTAAGTGTCAAAGCTGGCACCATGGCGACCGCTCACACTCTGGGTCGAAGACCACCGCAGACCAAGCCGCCCAGTCCCAAACTAAGTAGTTACCCTGTCCCAGGAGGTTCTTACTCACTAACACTCCCTCGGCCTCCATCTCTTTCAAGATCACTTTCCCCCTACAGGACATCTATGGTTGGGGCTACAGGCGGATTCAGTGTAGCTGGTATGGGTGGTGCTGGAGGTGTGGGTATTGTTGGTCCTAGTGGTGTCGGCAGTAGCAGCCTCAGTTTTGGAGGAGGCTTCGCCCATTCCCTTTCGCTTCTTGGGTCTGCCACTGCCTCTCTCTCCATCTCCAATCGCCCTCCACCTCCTCCTCTCCCACCTCCTCCGCCCCCTCCTCCACCCTCCATCGCTCCCTCGTCGTCTGTCACCTCCCCCCCTCACCCCTCCGCTCCCTCTTCCCTCTCCATTTCCTGTTCTGGCCCCTCAGCAGCTGCCCCGGCCCCAACTCTCATCTCCACAGCTGCCTCCACCTGCACGCCGTCGCCTTCTGCCCGCGTTCTGGGTCCAGTGTCTTCATCTGGTGCTGCTGCCTGCGCGGCCCCTCTGCCGCCCCGGTCCAGCCTTGCAGGCCTCAGCCGTCCTGCACTGCAGCGTATCGCCATGGCTCAGTCGCGAGCCCTTATCGCCTCTGGGTGAGTACAAAAAAACTGCACCAGTGCATCATATTCTGCTTACCTCCACCACGAAGGGCCTGTGGTTCGTTGGCTTTGCTCACATGCTTGTTTGCTAACAAAAAGGTTTTGGACCAGTGCTAATGGGAAATTAGCCAGAGTTGGGACATGGCCCATTCTTAGATGAGATGTAAATCTGAATCTAAATCCAGGAATTTCCTGTTCATCTGCTAAAATTTAAGCATTTCCTCTACAAAACAGGTGCATGACTGTGATGTAGTTTTAAAGAGAATTGCTTTCCACTCTTATTAATGTAGGTTTTATAGGTCAGGCATGTAGGTAGCTCCTTTTCATTCAGTGGCAAGTTGTAATTCATGTAGAATGTGGTTTGGCATTGTCTTGCTGAAATAAGTTAGATCTTCTCTGAAACATTGTCTGGATGGAAGTAAATGTTCCAAAACGTGTATAACATCAATGGTGCCTTCACAGATAGACATACCATGTGCAGTGCAATCCCATGCCCTCACAGTGGTGCTAACATTTGAGCTCTGAGCTGATAACCAGCCTGATGGCCTCTCTTCTCCTGAGCCAAGGGGACGCAGCGTCCAGAATTGCTTAAAAAACGAATGAGAAGTGGAGCTATGGTTCAGAGAAGGCGTTGGCATCTTTAGATTGTCATTATATTTGCTCTGCAGTTGAAAGTTTTAACTCAGATTTGTGAATGCAGCAGTGTTGAATTTCACTGCAGATTAGTAATTGTTTTCAACTTCGTGCTACCTGAGGGCCCAGAGATCATGGCTATTCAGTTCTGGGTTTTAGCCTTATCCTTTGTGTACATAGATTTCCCTGAATTCTCTGAATCTCTTATTGTAATTATGTATGTTAGACGATGAAGTCCCTGAATTCTGAAAATAACTGTTTTATATTAAGACACTTCAAGCATGAATTATTGAGCCATTTGTCTAAACTCACCATCTTAACTTCTGGCTTTCTCAACATCTCTGGGATGATCTTTTAGCATGTTGCCATTTAACTAAATTAGTTTATTTTCTAGATTATTTTTGCATCGCACAACTATTCCAGTCTTCTGTCCCGTCCCATTGTTTTTAAAGCATGTAGTTGGCTGGGCCAAAAGAAAAGTTGCACTCTTTAGTTTTGATTACAGTAAACTATCGTTACACATCATTTCGGTGTTAATAATAATAATAATAATTTTCACTGTCAAAGTCACGACAGATCTGGACTCAGTGGTGGCTGATTCATTTGTGAAAATGATGTATAATCCTCTATGGACCCCTCTTTCACCATTTGAACCTGACAAATTCCTGCATTGTCATCTACTACATTTTCTACTTCACTGCTACTTCATTTTTGTCACCACACAGCAGTACTATTACACAACTCCTCCGTGACTGTCTGCTGTGTGCTGTATTTTTATACCAGCAGCACGGAATTAAATGACTGTTTGTCAGCTGATGTGGAAAGAGCTGCTTCAGATAATTATGACCCAGAAAAGATCCTCTAATGTCCGTAAAAATAATAATCCGAAACTTTTACTGCAGCTTGTAAATTATAAAGGAACACATGAATCATGATCCAATGTAGAAAGACTTTTTGAAGGTAGGTTGTTTCGCCTTTATGAATTAAAGTGTCCTGCTATCTATGAACAAATAATATTCTTAAGGCATTGTATGTGTAATACATTGGATTGAAATTATTCGGATAAGATGCTTCTGATGATCATATTGCACGTTATTTAACTGTGTACAAAAACTGAATGAGCCCATTTAAACAGTGGGACATGCCTCCTTGTTGATTGCAGGACTTTCTTATTTGTTTGGAGCTCTGGACACAATGCTTTACATCTGCTTTCATTAGCATTCCTAAGCCTTTAATCTTCGTGACAAAGCTCATCGGGCCTGTTCATTTCCATGGAAAAACAATGATGGGCATTCATACTGAGCGAGCCGAGCTCTCAGAAGCGTTTCCCTCACATTTGTCATGCAAATGTCCAATTATTGTGGTACTTGACAAATGCAGAGGCAAAGCAATGTGCCTCTGCCTTTGGAACAACACAAATTCACCAGCATGTCGGAGACATGTTCCTTAATCTGGCCTCAGACTGACTCTGATGTTGAGTCAAAGTCTCTGCATGCGTGTGGGCTGATTGTAAATCCGAGAAATGTATTTGGGACGCGGGAACACCTCGTGATGGTCCATGTTGGAGAAAAATCAGAGCATCTAATGCGTCTAAAACTTCTTCACGTCAAAACATACCTATACTTTGCACAAAGTTTTTTGGTCATATAGTGTGGAGTTTGGGGCCTCTGGGAATCATAAAAGCCTGGAAAGACTCTGAGAGAATGTCGCTATTGACTCTTGGGATGGTAACCATAGCAACACCTGTTGGCTTATTTGAAAAAAAAAAAAAAACACGTTTGCTGAGTTATATTCAGTTAAAAAGCACTGGAGGAGATTCTAGATTTGAAACCAGAAACCACATTTTTAATTTACACGAAATATATCCGTGAACTGGAGCTTTTAGCCAATGGTCGAGTGAGAATAGGTGGAAAAGCTAAGGTTAGTTTGCTGTATCCAGGGTTTATTTATGTAACCGTCCTGCATTTGGACAGGCATGTCATGTCATTACCCTTCAAGCATTCAAAAGCGGAAACAATTCAAACTATTAAAAGCCTAAATTTACACTCTGTAAGCATTTTCACATCAACACTGCGGTCCGGAAATCTAAGGGGCCTAATACACCAAGCTGATGATCAGCCCTCAGGAACATCTGGAGCATAAATGCATGACTGTACCTATTTTTCTTTTCAGTTTGTAACGCATCGTTGGCTCTGCCAGACCCTGTCAATGCCTGTTTTTTTTGGTCGATTAAACATGTTTAATCAATTGAAACACGGGTTTTTGAGTCCTAACACATGAAAACATTCCTAACTGAGCTAAAAACTGAAATAATGACTCTACTGATCACTTTGTTTATATTTTTTTTACCGTATTTTGCAGATTTAGTTTCCATGTCATAGCTGGCAGTTGGAAGTTGTGTCTCTGGTGTGTTCCAGTGCAATTTAGTTTTTTTTGGTTCTTGATATCGGTTTGGTGTATAAGAGCCCGAAGGCTGGCTTCACCACCAGGTGGTTGGTGGTGTAGCGTGCTGGAAAGCCAAGTTTGAGGCCAGTCCAAGACAATGTTTTTCACTGGCCTCTTAACACTTTACTCTCATTCACCAATCCTCACTTTTTTTACTTCGCTCACACTAAATGTTTAGTGTTAAGATGTTAAAAACTTGTGGTTGGGAATAAAAGAAAACTTATTATTCCTGACATGCCACAAGAGCACTACCAGCCGTAGATTCGTTGTAGAGTCACGATTTCTAACTTTAGATTGTGAGACTGTTACGTTCTGGGTAAACATGCCTACTGCACATTTTCTGGTGAAAAAGGGAGTTGGTTTGACTGAAAGAACAATCAAAGGTGCTTGTAATCATGTGGTTTTCTGGTGTTGAGTGCCTCACTGTTTTGCATCAGGAGAGAGTTGATCGATGAGGGAAGTTGTAGTGCCCAAGGTCCAAATGTCAGTGATCAGTATTTGGAAGGAGCAAACCCTCACCATTGTTGCTTTCTGCCTTGCCGGCAGTTCTGTTTGTGTTGCCTGTTTTATGATCTACATATCATAGAGTCCCACAGAGTGGTTGATTTCTTTTCTTTGTTTATGCAGTTGCCAGGAAAATGAATTTGTCAACGGGCAGTAAGAATGTTAACAATAGAACTGTCTTATCCCTAATTATCCCTCTCATCTGTGAGTAGGTCAGCACAAAGTTAGTTGCCTCAGCTGTGATTAAACATTAAGACATGACCGTGTGTTGAGGATAAATTCCTTGTGACCAAATCCAACAGTCCCCCAGCACAGTAACCCAACTAAATAAATCTTTGCATTAGCTAAAACAAACCACTTTCACAACCACTAAGCCTTGGTGAAATACCAAAAAATGGCAGATTTAATACTTCTGCCCCAGTAGTCTTTGTGTTTTGTGTCAGGTCAGCTGTATGATTGACCGCTTCTTTGAACATACCTGGGGAGAGTGCTCCTCTTTTCAGCAGATGGTCCAACCTGCTGCTGCAGTAAAACCGCCAACGTCACAGATCAGGAGTGTCTCTGATCCCATCAGCCTGGGATTCTCTACTCACTGCTTTATCCCCAGATTCATTCATGACACCACATAAGAACCGATGCACATGAAGGAAAATCCCCTGAAGGTGGTGAACCCAGAGTTTTACGCTTTAACTCCACACTACTCGTCACTGGACTCACTCATTTATCAAGTTTGTTATTTAAAGCGTGGTTTAGTGGCCTGTTGGCCCTGTTGCGATGCTACACCTCACGCTTGATGTGTCATTCACAATTTGGTAAACACAAGAGATGAAGCTCAAGCTAAAACTTTACAGGAACAATGACTGGTATGACAGACATTTGGGGGACAGAAATGGGTCCTAAAGGAGACATATTATGCCCTTTTTACACAATTTCCCGAAGTATTCATGACATATCCGTGACACGCTTTGGTTAAAATAACACAGCGAGACACGACAGCAACTCCATTTTCTCCCATTAATCTACATGTTTATTCACGTGGATCATTTTTGTGGACCTATCTTCCTCAGGGGCGGCCACTTTTGAGATGTGTGGTACTTAATAACCCTTTGAGCACGTTATCTGCTTTAGGATCTTGGTGTAGAAGCTTCCAATCACACCTTTTTTCCAAATTGTGTTAAGCTTGTTTGGATGTTCCACTTTAAATGTCTAACACTGAATTTAGCTGAGGTCCAAGGAGTATCACCACTCCAGAATCTAATAAATATTTCTTTCGCAGTCAAAGAAAGGTTTTCGATTTGCTCTTCAAACAGTCCTAGCAGCTGTTTTCTTGAAAGGTTTTCTACGTCTTTGCTTGACCACCACAGTTCCTGCTGTTATCTCTTAATTATATAACTAACTGCACAAACAACTTCCTTAAAAGACTTTTCTGTCTTTCTACCCATGAACTCGGCATCAGGTTAGAGTAGATTGTGGTTATAATGTCACTTTCATTGTTTAAAGGACTGCCTTTTGCTGGTGGATGACTCAGTGAACGTTTGCTGTTGTTGAAAGTGTGACCACAGTGAAATTAAACAGATGGTCTTTAAGTGAGGTGTTAAAGTCCGAGGGGTCTCCAACGTCACTGATTATCACGGTGACGAAAGTTGCCTTTGGAGCGCACACCTGTTGCACACAGCTTTCTCTTGTTGCTGCGCTGGATGGGATGTCTCTTAATCATTTGTGCCTGAGCAGAGGTCTAACTTCTGCGCCTCAGGTTTGTTTGTTTTTTTATTCAGCTTGATTCAGGGTGTGAGCTTACCTGTGCAAAGTGCACAACTGTGTGCATACGTGCCATCCGTGGCAGCTTGTGTACCTCCATCATTCAGCACTGCAGATGGACGCTGCTCTAATGCCACTAGATTAGCTCGGGATCACAGAAACGTGACTGGGTGATGCTCCTCTCCTCCTCTGGTTCCCCTCCCTTTCTCTGCTTCCGTTCAGGCTCCTTTAATCTTTTGATCATATCGCTCACGTTTTCCTGCCTGACACACAAATGTCCGTCAACTTTTCCCTGCTCAGGCTGGACCCAGCCCGCTGCATATTTTCCTTTTCAGTCATGGAAAGAACACTTGCAGAGGGAGTAAATACCGCGTCAAGGACACGCAGTTGGTAAACAAACAAATATAGTGACACAGTACAGTCTAATCAGATTGACCAGTACAGGAACTGAAGAGCAAGGTTTCCTATGTCACCGTTACATAATTCATTTACACCACAATACCACGGGCATACAAACAAACCTGTTTCTCGTATTTTTATTCGCACAAGAGCAAGGTTGAAAACTGCCTTTTTGTTAAATGATCTGATGTTCTTCAAAATGTAGACTTCTAAAATCTTCTCGATCAGGTGTTTTCAAAGTGTGAGGCAGGCTCCAAACAGTTCCCCAGAAGAGGCTCAGTGAGGTATCAACAGTTCCGATCTGGTTGAAGAGCTCAGATTGTGAAATGAGTTGTGAGGGAATTTAACTGTTTATCAATACATCGCCTAAGATGGGTCCTTTATGTATTAATTGTAGTCTGGATGTGAAAAGGTGGCAAAGTGGACATAGGGGAAAAAAAACTAAACGCAGGTAAGGAATTAAGCGATTGAAGATTCTAGTAAAAGTAAAAGCAAGTTGGAATAAAATCGCAGTCAATTGTGATGATTTTTCAAGTTGGACAAAAAAAGAACACAGTAAACGATCAGCCACAAGGTTTAAACCGCTGACAGAAGACGTGCACTACGCTGATACTTAAAGTGTTACAGATTAAGGTAAAATGCAGTGTTCCACATTTGGCTTTCAGGCAGCCTGTCCCCACCCCTACGTCACAACACTTTCCGTAGGCAACAGTCCCCAAACAGGACAATGTGCCCTGTCAGCTCTAACTTTTAAGTTGTCATCAAACTTTATATTAGTCAATGTACACAGACAGTCAAAATGTGATTACAGTGAATTCAGTAAGCCGGCAAGTGCGAGTTTTGATTTGTGAGAGACAACAAAGATTTCAAGGCAGTTTCCCAAGTCTTAATTTTATTATATTGACACTGCTGTAATACTCTGCTTTTGTATTTGTTTGGTGCTGCCTGCTGTTGTACATGCTCATGTCTGTCGGCCTAATGACCGCCTGGCATTGTGACGTGATAACTGACAGGTAATCCCCTCCCGTAACGAAGCCCTGGCCTATAACCAGAGTTCAATCAACAGATGGGAACAGGTGGCTTAGCCCTTTAAAAGCAGGAATGAGACGTGACAGCAGCTCAGATGCAGAGGAAGAGGGAGACGGGGACAGAGGAGCTGTCAGGCTAAAACAACAAATACCGCAAACAAGTGGACTTTGTTGCTGGAATATTTTGACTCTTCTTGTGGTCTTTGGTCCTTTCGAGCAGCGGCGATGACGGTTATCAAAGGTGGTAGACCGTAAGTACACACCTCTGACGGCACAGCCGAGCTTGTGCTCATCACTGTCTGTTGTCTCTAGTTTCAAGTTTGAATGTTTTCACCTCTTTGTTAACAGAAATACTGAATAAAAGTGGTTTGGAAAAATAGTCTGGCACCTAAAGAGAGGCACTTTTTCTATCATCATCACATTTCATGACCTCACTGAATAAATCAAACACGGATCTGGGTCGATTCCAAGATTTTTTTTTTTTTGTAAGTTGAAAGTACCTTGGTTTGTCTTACAAAAAGGGAATGTTGGTCAAAACTCATGCATTATGGCACGCAATTATTGTTGATTTTTATTTTTTATTTTATTTTTTTAAATTAAAAAGGATCAGAATAACTCATTTCAAAGTTTCTCAGCAATATTTCCCAAGTGGTTAAGTGTCTGGTGCCAACTTTAAGCCTCACACAGCAGGAAGTCATGTATCTGGCAATTATAGGACAGCAAGTCAAGCCGAAACGATCAAAATCTGCGTGTGTCTCGGCATGACTCTGCAAAAGCCTCTTAACCTGGTGACATGTGTTGAACTAGAAATGAGCATAAGCGGCAGGCAGCAGGATGTAAGTCCACCTTGTTTACATGTGACTCTACAGATTTGACACCTCCGGTCTGGGCTTTGGTGACCCGGTCCGCGGGGGTGCATTCTGTTGGTGTGTCAGCGATGTGTAGATTAACGCAAGTTTGTTTTCTTGGGTTTCAGAGTGCCAACAGTTCCAGTGAAGAACCTGAATGGATCCAGTCCTGTACATCCTGCACTGGCAGGTAAACATATCCCTAAACAACACCCTATATACAGTATATATGTCTCTATATTTCTCTCTATATCTAGTTAGAAATATATATAGCTCCATAGTATTCCACTAAATTAATCAGGATGGTTCAAAGTTCTCAGGTCAAAGAGTTTAATGACTAAAGAATTAGTATTGCAGTATGTCATAATCCCCGTCTGTTTGCTATTCTCAGGCATTACGGGGATCTTAATGAGTGCAGCAGGACTACCTGTCTGTCTGACTCGCCCTCCTAAGCTCGTGCTTCATCCTCCACCTGTCAGCAAGAGTGACATCAAACCTGTGCCGGGGCTGGGCCACTGCTGTCGTAAGACCACAAAGAAACAGGCCCGGAAAGGTGGGTTTTCAGCAGGTAACAGCCTCTCTGCCTGTTATTTGTGCTCGTGAGGCCGTGTGGCTTATGAACTAATAATTGTTTTCCTCTCGTAGGCAAGACGCCCGAGGAAGTTGTGAAGCGCTACCTTCAGAAAGTCCGCAATCCTCCAGAGGAGGTGAGTTTGCCCTCTCGCGGAGTAGTTTGGAAGCAGGTTGGGTGTAAAAACTGTTTTTGTCATTAGTTTGATCAGTCTGTACTTTCAGTTCAATCTGTTACACCGTAAATGGAAGAAAAACTGAATTATTAAATATAATTTGAAGATAAAAAAGCAGGAGAGAATGGAGATGACATTTTTACCATGTTTACTTAAATCTATTATTAGTTAAAGAAAAAAGTTCCATGTTCAAATTTATGAAAACAGTAACTTTATATCGTAGATTAACTTTTTCCCAAGTAGAGAAGAAGTGTTGGCTTGGAGATATAATTTTTTTTACTCATCTCCCCATGTCAGGACTGCACCATCTGCATGGAGGCCCTGGTAGGACCATCAGGCTACAAGGGTCCCGGCGTTGGGGGCATCTCCCGGGCTGAGTTGGTGGGCCGCCTGGCTCAGTGTGGTCACCAGTACCATCTGCAGTGCCTTGTTGCTATGTACAACAATGGCAACAAGGATGGCAGCCTGCAGTGCCCAACCTGCAAGACCATCTACGGAGTCAAGACAGGCAATCAGCCCCCCGGCAAGATGGAGTACCACGTCATCCCCCACTCGCTGCCCGGACATCCGGACTGCAAAACCATTCGGATCATATACAACATCCCTCCTGGCATCCAGGTAGATTCAGGACATCAGTGTTTCTGGGAAACTAGCTTCAAAATCATCAATACAAGAGGTGTCAGTGTCCTTATGTCTTCTGGGATGATGTGGTAAACTTTGCCTCTGCTTTTTAGGGACCTGAACACCCAAATCCAGGCAAACCCTTCACCGCACGTGGGTTCCCCAGACACTGCTACCTCCCTGACAGTGAGAAGGGGCGCAAGGTAAATAAATCCTTCATCACGTCAAAACATCTCTTCTGTCTAATTTTCCAAACAGCTTGATGATTACATCTTTCCATCCCTCATCTCTTCCCTCAGGTTCTGAGGCTGCTTCTGGTGGCGTGGGACCGCCGGCTCATCTTCTCTGTAGGTACGTCCAGCACCACCGGCGAGTCGGACACGGTGATCTGGAACGAGGTGCACCACAAGACTGAGTTCGGATCCAACCTCACGGGCCACGGCTACCCCGACCCCGGCCACTTAGACAACGTCCTGGAGGAGCTGCGGGTTCAGGGGATCACAGAGGAGGAGTGTCTACCCAGAGAGTGAGCAGAGACATTCAACGCACAGACGACACAAGAAACCAGGCTGCAGTCTCCAAACACACAGTCTTGGGAGTTATTTTCTGACAAAGTGAACAGACGGAACACGACTTTAAAAGAGAACTGTTCAGAGAAACTTTGCAGAAAAAATTTCAGCTTCTTATGACTGCATGAGTCAGTTTTGTCCGTCCCGATGCAGTAACGCCATCAAGTTTGCAGTGAGACATTCGAGGCCGCTGCGTTCGTACGAGTCAGTGTTAGTTTAAAAAAAGAAAAAAAGAAAAAAATGTAAATCATTCATTTATACTGTGAGACTTCATATCATGAATGTAACTAAGTGATTTTTTTTCAGGAATGATGACGTATACCACTGCTGCTGCTATGTGGGAGCGAGGGGAAGTTGAAAAGGGGCAAAGAAGTGTTGGATTTTTGTTTTGTTTTCATTTATTTATTTTCTTTAAAGTGTTAGTCCACATGCAGAAGCAACGTTTCACAGCAGATAAATCTTTCAAGCGTTTAGCTGGATACCCGAGCATGGACACTTGCTGACCCCTAGTGGTGATCTTTCAGAACTACATTCCTTTTTAGGTTTGAATTTTAAATGCTATTACCTTATATATGATATTGTCGCCATGTATTCATGTTTTTATATTTTGATTTTACATTTTGTTTCATATGGTGCATCTCATTACTGTTTTTTTTTTGGGTGTGGCGGACTGGCTGAAACTGCCAGTTTAGATAAGCTGCTGCTGTACAGTGATTTGCCTGTCACTCCATATGCCAGCCCCTTTTCTTAAAAAAAAAACAACAATCATTATCAGTATTTTGTATTTGATAAGCTCACAAACTGACATTCCTTAATTGTTTGGCCCTCAGAGCATGGGTGTGTCTCTAAAAGCTTTCTATGTCCTCCTGTATTAATGTCAAGGACTGATAGAAGGAACCTAACATGGATTACAACCCCAACAGGAGGAGCAATTTCCCCAAAAGCTAGGATTGGACCCCCTGCCTGAGCGCTGATTTGCACAGTGCTTTCTACTTAGTATCAAAAGGAAACAGCTCGTATCTACTGTATTTTTGTGTAGGACACACACCAGCCTCTAATCACACTACAGAATGTGGTCATCAGATGTCACTATGAGCAGGATTAAAGGACTGTCATGATGTGGATCCAGCTTTGGCCAAAGTGGTCCAGTCAGTTTGCATTCAGTCCACTGCGGACCGGTTTGTCACGAGGGGTGTTTGAGGCCATAGACAACGGCATGTGTGGACATGCTAATGTAGGCTGACATAAAAAGCATTTATACTTTACGTACTTTATGTATGCACTGTGTATGTATGTGTTCTACGTGCACAAATTTGCATTAAATGTTTTTCTAAGGCTCAAAGAGAAAACTGAGCCCTGTTTGCTCTTCATTTTTTTTATATTCGGTGACAATCGTGTTCGGTCCACAAATGTGGCGTTCGTTGCTTTTAAGGTGAGATTTTTTAATAAGCAGGTGCTTTAAAGTCGAAAGTCAACAGTTGATTCAGCAATAAATTTGAACTTTACAAACATTAGTTACAATAAGCAGCCAGTGACACAATTTTTCTCATTTTAAGGGTGATATAGGATCATTTGAGCTCACTAATTCCCAGAACTTTTTTTTTTTGTTTAATTGCAGGAACATTTCCCAATTTTTTTTGTGTGTGTTTCACCATAAATTTTTATCTGGTGTAAATCTAATTTTACTTTTTAGATGCATGTTTTGATTCCCCTAACGTTCACCAGAACAACCCAGTTTGGTTGCATTAATGTTCACTTCACTTTTACGCTGTGATCAACCTTTGGAAATCCTGTACGACAACATTGCAGTTCGGTTCTTTATTGACTCCCAGTCTGAAGTTATGTCAAACACTACGAGTCACATAAATTACTCTGCAACATCTCCAAAGCTGCAAGCAGTTCCCAATTACACAAAAAACATTAAATTTGACACTCATGTAAACACAACACAATTATACATGTAGAGAAAATAAAATAGAAACAAGTCACAGATTTAAAAAGGAGGAGATTTGTGATTCTATTTATCTATAAACCGTTCATCTGTGACCGGGGGCGGAAAAGATTAGCTTTAGATGTGTTCCTACCTCTAATTCATTAGAATCTTCTTTAGATTCAGCTGGTTTTGCTGTCGACTTCACACAGAGGGAGCAACCCTAACCATAACTCCCGACACATCACCCCGTACAGACCAACCATAGACTCAGTTGAACACCTGAGATGAGGCACTGGCTAAGCTGCCTGAAAATAAAACTATTAACATGTGTTATGTGATTACTGAATTCAGGAACAGCGTGTGTACCCCAGACACATGACTAAGGTTTCATACTGTTTGAGTTTTTCTTTCATTTCCAAAACAAATATGGGATGTACCTTCTGCTATTATACCTGTCACAGTTCACTACTTCATGTGGATCTAAACCCACTGACTTGTGTACGAGCTATGGACATCTGTTCCAACATGCACCAAAAAAGACAAAATCCTTTGGGCTATCAAATCGGAACTTGCTGAGAGTGGAATTGACCACTAAAGAGTGCTGGTATTTTAAGTTGCTTAATTTTCTCTCCAAGTCCTTACTTAATAAGCTGATTAATGCATCTTAATCCTCCATTAGTTAGTTATCTTTTAAATGCTTTGTGTTAATTCATTGTTGACAAGTTTTAGGGAGCATTATGTCTATATTTCTATGAAATATTTCCCGAAAATGTATTTGTGCATGCCTTGTTATATTGGTTGGATGTTAACAATTGGCTAGATTATCTACATGATATCACTCACAATTCTGACTTCTGCCTCTCGACATGAGCAGTTTATCTGTAGATTAGTCTGGCTGCTGGATTAGCAGACAGGATTACTTCCACTGTCATGAATGACAAATTTACAGAGGTATCTAAACACATTTAAAAGAGGACCATAACAAAAGGTTCAGCCTTGATGCTGGAAGAAATAAGGAAGTCCAAAATCGCCAGCTTCAAGGAAAAACCAAGCGCTCGAGAATAATTTCAAAACTGATAACAGGAGTCTCATGCTCATGGCAACTAAAATCCTGCAAAATTGAGATTTTACTGTCTGAAAGACAATCAGGTTATATCCATGAGACCTGTTTAACTTCTTTTCACACCAAAACCTCTCACATTGACATTCATTTCCCCCTTAATTTCTGCAAGAACAGAGCTTTATGTTCAGTGACAGGTGTGATGGATTGAGCCGTGCTGTCAATATGTGGCATGAAAAAGCACCAGCTGGCTGTCAGGTTAGCCAAGAGCAGAAAGGTTAATGATCTAATCAAGCAACAACTGAGTTGAGCCGGACTGACAGCAGCTAGTGGCACAAATATAGGGGAAGCGATAGCAGATGACTTGCATTTTTTGCTCTTTTCAGGTGCAAGAAGTAACATATGGGGAGACACAACAGGAGGCAAAGGGCTGCAGAAAAGAGTGTTTCACCAAAATGTTGTATGGGTCTGTTTCAGAAATGTCCCTGAAAGGAAAATGAGAATAGAAACGAAGGAGGAGAAGCAATGCATATAAAATAGTAGATTAAGCTGCTTTAGTGTTGGGTGTTCTCCCCCTTTGCAGAGACTTATAGGGGGGGAGGGGTTTTCAAGTGGTCAGAGAAACAACTCCTGCAGGGGTGTATTGTCTACCACCCATGGCCATGCAAAGAAAGCTGATTACACAGGACAGCATGTTGTATTGCTCTGCAGGGCTGCCCACAGTCGAGCACTGCCTGTTACCATTTTGTCTGATGTCTCTTCCTGTAATTCCCACCTACAGAGCTTCACATTTTTTCAGTGGAATGCCTTTACTTCCTTTTTAGCTCTAAGAACTGCAGGCTGGAGCATTTTGCTTATTTTCTGCATGATTCCAGATAAAGCAAAGCCTCCCTCTCCACCCTCTCAAAACGACTTGTCTATTATTAAAAGCTTTTAAATGGAGCAGTGTGTTGGCTGACTACCAAGTCCATTGCCTTGTTGCCAGGGAAACACATCCCCTCCGCTCTCTTTTTTTCTTCCTCCTCCCCAGAGGCTCATATTTCAAAACTGTCAGCAATCTCATGCGCTCACACTGCTGCCTTTCAGCTAAAAGCTTTTTGTGCTGCCAGTGGAGCAGAATGGAGGGCAAAGGAGAGCAGATGGGAGTGGTAAGAGGAGAGGGGAGGGAAAATAAAGGGCCTCTCTCACCGTTGCCAGGGCAACTTGATGTCACAGTGACATCATGCGGCATTAAAAGCTTTTAACCGGATTGCTCTCCTGCCTTAGGCCCCATTTTGAGTCCTCTTTCAGCTAGGCTAGGGGGAAGGGCAGAGGCAGGGACGGTGGGTTGTTTTCTTTCTTGCATGAATCCCGTCTTTACTGCAGACTCGGTTCTTAGCACAGTAAAAGACTTTCAAATTCAACCTCTGAGGATCCCATCTCTGCAAACCCAGCCAGTGCAGGCCAGGAGAGCCATTTAAAAAATGGCAACAGAGGACAGTTTCAGCTACCTGATGCCAGGCCACAGTGAGAAACACAGACGGGCCCCGAACTGGACCGATGGTGAAATGAAAGCCCTTCTGTACGTGTGGGAGGAGTACCACCACGAACTGAAAATGAGCAAGAGGAACGCCAAGGTTTACGATAAAATGTCCCAGAGATTTTTCCAGCTGACTGGAGAGCAGCGTTTCAAAGAAGAGATCAAGATGAAAATCACCAACATGTCTTTCCAGTACAGGCAAGTACTCCACATCCAAAGACATGACTCCAGATTCCAGCTGTTGCTTTACTATAAAAATGCCTTTTTCCCCCTCACAGGCGACTGAAAGCCACAGCCGGTGAAGGTGGTGAGATGCCGGACTGGCCTTACTACAAGGCCATCGAAAAGATCCTCTCCAAGCCACTGGAGAACGGCAGGGGGGACTCGCTGGAGTTTCAGGGCTCAACTGCCGGCCCTTCCACATCCTCCCAGTCCACAGACCACCTCTTGTCCCAGTCAGAGGAGGGTGTGATGGGATTCCTGCCAGAGTACACAGGCTCGTCTGATGAGATGGAGATAAAACAAGAGCTGGAGTCTTTGAGCTCTGACAGTGAGCACACACACGGCTCCAGGTAACCGGAACAAGACGAGACACAGGTCGCATTTCACATCGCATTAGCTCTTCTTCCACAGTCTTAAATGTATTATAACAACGATCTCTAAAATGCAAACTATCAAGAAACATACTTACTAGAAACGTTTTATTTATTTAGACTTCATAAAACGTTTACAACATGATCATATATAATGTACTTATTCTAGATGCTGCTTTTTTTCACATGGAAAAAATTAATTATGTGGCGTGTTGGAAATATTCTAGTGAATATGAAAGGAAAATGCATTCCTCTACAAGCTTAACATTTCACTTAAAATCCGCACAATTCATTTATGTACTGAGCTTGCTGTAAAAGCTTCTATCTCTGTTTTCCAGCTCCCATCCTATCTCAGCCAAGAGGAGGAAAACCAACAGGAATCTGTCGCTGAAGAGAAGGAAAATCAATATTTTGCAGGCCATGCTGCAGCAACAGAAGAGGTCTCGTCGGGCCATGGAGGAGACGTGCAGGGAGGTCCGCCGAGCCATGCATCAACAGAACCTGCTCCAGGTCCAGTGCCTGCAGCTGCAGGAGAGGATGATGAACCTTCTAGAGAAGATGATTCAGCCTCACTCTGCCACGTCGGTGGCATGGGGTCAGAGTGGGGTCAAAGATTCAGGAAAACCTTGAAGTGTGGGGAGTTGTGATTGTGTGGGAGAGATTTTCCCCTCTGGTAGCCTTGTTAAAAGGCACAGTAATGCATTTTTGTTTTGGATTGTACTTATACTTTGTTATAACTCTTACCAGTACATATATGATACCCATGTGCCCCAAAATATGCCTTTACCATTTTTACATCAGTACTAGAGACGAATCATCGTAATAACTGTAGAGCTCGTTGTTGCAACTTTAGCATCCAACTTAGGCTCCTGTGTGTTTTCAGTTTTAATACTAGCTGTATCAGATAACGTGTCAAGTATCCCATTAAAATTACTGTGGGAACAACAGCCTTGTGGAATCTTGTCAAATCATTTTTCAGTGTGCCAAGTTAATTGCATGTTAGAAGGGTTCTGTGCAAAAATAAGGCAAGCTGAGCATCATGAGCCAGGAATTTAAGGCAACAATCCCTACTGTTATTAAAGCCATTGGAAAGAAGCTGCCAGAATATGGCTCCAGAAACCAACACAGACTGGTACAGATGTCGAGGATGCCATTTCCAGTTCTGGCAAGGTCATATTGAACTTCTCTCTCAGACACAATAGTTTCAGACCTTGAATTCACAATGTAACAAAGACTGAAAAAGACAGATGACGGATTGTGACTACAATGAGAAGTCTATTGTACAGCACTTAATCATGGATATATATATACATATATATATATGTATATATATATATATATATATATATATATATATATACATATATATGTGTATATTGAGGACTATAAATTTTAAAAATAGCAAACACAGAATTTATTTTAAAGCATGCAAGGAAATATGCCATTCTCTATGTTTCAAAATGATGCTAATGTTTTGGCTGCAGTGTGATCCTCTGTGGTACTTACTGAAATACAAAACACAGAAGGTGATAGAGCTGGAATGTTAAGGGCATTGGCTTTCAGTCTATTTTAAGAGGATTTGGATATATGAGAGCCTAAGCTCTATCACAAACCTTACCAGTTCAATGATAGTCCATCCTTCAGGAAAATGACAAAGCAGCTCTGCTTTTTACTCCCCACGGCACCACATTATGAGACCTACACACCAATGATAAATAAACCACAATGCTTTTTGACTTACAGCATTCCTTTTGTCACATGACTGTTAAATGACTGGTATCCCTCCCTTTTTCTTTTGAAAACGTGTGAACGCCACTGCACATGTGTAGTAAACCCAACCGTTGCAGCCCTTTGACCACCTGTTTACACATGATCCGTGGCATCTGTGGAAAAGACCTGGGAAGACCCACATGGAAGGTAAACGTGGGATACAACTAAAACATAGTCTATCGGTGAGACCTAACCCTCTGAATTTATTAAATGTGCCATTATTAAGAAGTTATTATTGTTCTGCATTGTGTGTCATACATTTTAACGAGCTACTTCGGTACAAGTTTTCGGGATTATAACGTCATTTAATGTAAGGGTCCAACTTCTGAGTTTCTTGGCGGAAATTAATAAAGAAAATGTTCTGGCTTTTAAATTTGATTTACTTAAGCGCAAAATAAAGGCTACCAACTGCCATCGTTATTAGCCAATAGCCTCATCCCAGTCGTTTGAATATTGAACGTGACAGGCGTGGTGATTGGCCAGAAGGAGATGTCACGTGCTTCAGGGACGTTACGCTGTCATGGATACAATGAAAGAAGCTTTGTGATTTCCACGGTTTGTGAATGGAGGGAGGTGGTGCCGTAGTGTGTTGCCACATGGACTTTGTTGCCATATAGACTAACGGCATACGACAAGAAATGTTATAAATAATGTGAAAACAAAAAAAGATGCCTTTAAAGTGAAAAAAATGTAAACGCGTGGAGTTTTATCAAGAAGAACATAACATTGTGGGAGTTTTTGCGGAAGTTTCCGACGCTTAACAGGTAAACGGACGATTATTGTGTTGGTAATATAAGCGTCAAAGTTATATGGCTTTATTATTCGATTGTGTGAATTATCTTTGACAAGAGTGAAGAAGCAGCTAAGTTTCGTTCGATTTTTCCAGCGTTGACAACTTCAGCGGTGAGTTGAGTATTGGAACATGTAAAAACTGCGGTTGTGGTTAAATGTTGGTGAGTAGGGAGCCAGCTGGCACTTTGTTTTGGGGGAACGGCTGGAGGGGTGAATGAGTAATTTACAAGCTGTGAACACGAAAGCGGCCTCTGTCTTATCTTTTGACATATAATTGGTAAAATAAGATTGATGTCAGCTTTATTATTTGGTTTGTTGAGCAAGTGAGAGTAAAATTGAGCTAGGATAACACACTCCCATTAAGTGTATAGTGATTCTGATTGAAGTAGAATAGAATAGAAAATAGAATAGAAAATACTTATAATATCAGTCAAGTAGCTCAAAAAAATTATTTTTGCCTATTTTTAGGCTAAAATATTAGGCTAAAAATTATTTTAGCCTAATATTTAATTAAATATTTAGCCTACAATGATTGTATATTAGGAACAACAATAATAATACCAATTCTAATAAAAAATACTACTACTACTACTACTACTAATAATAATAATAATAAATTACTAAATATATAAATATCCATCCATCCATTATCTATACCGCTGAATCCGTCGATCGGGTCGCGGGTGGGCTGGAGCCTATCCCAGCAGTCAATGGGCGAGAGGCGGGGTACACCCTGGACAGGCCGCCAGTCCATCACAGGGCCACATAGAGACATACCAGACAAACAACCATGCACGCTCACACTCACTCCTAAGGACAATTTAGAGATGCCAATCAACCTAACATGCATGATTTTTTGGACAGTGGGAGGAAGCCGGAGTTAAATATATAAATAAATAAATTAAAATCTATGGCCTCAATAAAAGCACACTAGAACTAAAATTTCCTGGTCCTTTATGATAATCCTTCAATCTTCTTTGTGTAAATTTGATACACTGCAAACTATTACTTTTGAAATGTGCTATTTTCTTTTTTTTCTTTTTCCCCTCACTTTGCAACTGCAGGATGACAACAACACACTAGTGTTGGCAATCGGCAAATGTTTCATTTCCCACACGCTGGATCTCACAGCACTCTACTACCAAAATGAGAATACAAGGTCAGCCTGAGGGCGCAAGGAGGCGTCTGGATTTGAATGTCGCTGGGGAGCTCAGGGGCGTGGAGCTCATCCGTGGTCGTGCAGGATATGGCTTTACTATTTCTGGTCAGAGGCCGTGTCTGTTGAGTGGCATCATGAAGGGGAGCCCTGCTAACCTGGTGGGGCTTAAGCAAGGAGATCGCATCATGTCCATCAATGAAACTGATGTGTCCACTGCATCGCATGAGACTGTGGTGCAGCTGATTGGAAGCTGCAAAGGACCCTTACGTTTGGTGGTGCAGACAGAGGGTCGATCAATAGAAAACCCCATTCTTAGTGATGCAAATTTTGGATTTGTTCAGAAAAGGGGTATCCTCCAAAAACAAGGCGTTCTCCGCACAATATCTGTTGATTCAAGCAAGCCCCCTTTAAACACAAATTATGCTATCGCGACTAAGCAGAGGCCAGTTTCAGAGCCTGATATGTCACAGTGGGCACAACAGTGGAGTGTTTTATCTGCGCGACCAAAGGCGGAAATGACCACAGTGAGGGACACAGATTCTGTTTTTACAGACACAGAGGAAGCTAGTTCAGAATGGGCATTTTTAAACATGACTTTGGTGGTGGGCTACCTGAGCTCCACAGAGCTGATTTTAAACACTTGTGATTCAGAGGACGAAAGTTTAAAAGTCATGCGGGAGAGGATCCGACAGCTGGGCACAGAGCAAGATACCCATACTCTGGTGATGATGAAGATCATGTTTGATTGCATTCGACTGTGTGACGATGCGGGAGCTGTTTTAGCCGCGTTCCCTGCTGAGAACCTTGTCTTAGGAGCTGTGTGCGCTGAAGACCCCCGCTTCTTTTGCCTGGTCACCACGGCACATGTTATCAATGGCCGTGTACCAGAGGATGGTCCTCTGCGGGCCTCCTGCCATGTATTTTTTATTGATCCAGAGCTGGGGAATCATGACGACCACATTGGGATTGCTGGCCGCTTTGGCTTTGACTGCACTCCAGATCCGGATGCCTTGGGCTGCCTGGAATTCCCTCCGACTCCTCAAGATGTCCTTCACTTTGTAACAGTCCTATACAGTGACATGGGGGAGGCAGTAGAAAAACTTAGAGTCAAACTTGATTCTGAGGCTCAGCAACAAGCAAAGGGAAACGACAGTGCCAACAAACAAGGCAGTGCCAGCAGCCAAGTGGACAGTGGTATTGGAAATGCTTCTCCCCCTGAAGAGAGAGCGGACAGGGATTTCCCTTCTGAATTCCAAAACCATCTCAGGGCCCACCTCCCCAGCTGTCCATGGGATTATCCTCCAGCTGAAGACCTCACCCCAATAAAAGTCTCCAAGAACCGCCAAATATTTAATCCAGAGAACAGCGCCAGCACAGATTCCCTTTCAGAGTCTCTACCTGGCCCAGATTCTCTCACCAGCTTTTATGGAGGTCCCCCACCCAGGCTAGAATTCCATTTTAAGCCCCCACCCCCTCTTCTACATTTGGATAAAAAAACAAACTTCTTCGGAGACCCTCTCAGAGGTAGCCAAAGATGGTTCTCAAAGCCAAAGTGGTCTAAAGTCCTAAGTGGTGACTCTGCTGGAGAGACATCCACCAATAACGGTGCCTCCAACATTCTCATTAGGGCCAGCACAAATGACCTCCCCCCTCCAGTAAGCTACACTCCAGATGCCCATTCACTAAAAGTTATGATGCTGCCTCCAAAGGAGGATTGGACCAAAAGGTTTCTTGAACAGAGACAGAAACAGCGGACAGATGGCAGCAATAAAAATGTAAGTAAGACACTTCTTTTCTCTGTCAAAGCAGGAATCTGCAGCCTGAAATAGTGGATCAGGACATGCGTGTGTATTTAACCTGCTGATGTGCCAACACACTGTGTTTCGTCTGTTACTTTCAGAGGCCTTAATGGGTTTAAATCAAACCATAATCATTTATTGGCTTGAATTGGATTGTATATTTGAAGTGCTCTAAGTGGACATTTGTTTTGATTTGGTGCCATATAAATAAAACTGAATGTTCAAATAAAGCTGTTTTTAAGGAGATATGACTGAGTGTTAGTTCATTCACAATGTCAGTCATAAACATGGAAACTGCAATTATTTTTGGTGTTGGTCTCTTCTTTGACCACAAGATGTCCCTCTGCATCCATGCAGTCTCAGAAAGAGTTATTTGCGTGTGTATATAAATACAGTTTCTTTCACACAGCCACACCGAGGACTCCCAATTAGTCAGCATGTTGGCGAGTGTGTTTGCAAATCAAGGGATCACGCAGGGTGTGTTGGATAAAGTTTGGCCTCAAAATCTTAAGATTTTCAGCTCCCATTTGCTGCATTCATCCGTTTTCTCCGTTTCTGAGGAAGAGCTGGATTTGCGCGTTTGTCCCCCAGCTTGCTTTAGATCAGAAAGAAGACAATCTTGGACAGGAAGCCAGGCAAATTACAGGGTAAAGCCCATGTCATGCAGTGGTAATTATCTGCAATTCTTAAACTCTAGTTTAAACATTAGGCTCAACCTCTCCAATCATAAGAATACGGAAGGCTGAAATGGTCAAAAATGTGATTATATTTTATGGTGGTTTTCATTCGGATGTGAAAATAGCCCTCAGAGTATGTGGATGCAAAAGCTTTAGCTGAGAAGTCTGACTAATTTAACTCATACTTCATGAGCAGCTCTAACATCTGTGTCAAGTTCGAACAAACCTAAAGTAATCAAATATTGTGTTTTTCCCATAGTCAGTCTTAACTGATTGTGTGTAATTTAGATAGTTAATTGCATTTGAGTGACAGTGTTTTAGTGTATAGTATATCTTATATCCACTTTTTCATATTTGACCTAAGGTTAGGGTATTGGTCTGTTTGTGTTTCCTAATCTGCCCTATTTTTTTTTACTATAATAGGGATCCAGGTTTTGGGGTATTGGAGTCGCTCGTGCCTCCAAACGCCGGTCTGCCAAACGTCTCAGCCTAGCAAGATCACTGGATGATCTGGAGGTAGGCATCAAGTTACTTTACTCACCTGTACTTTTCCGTCCACTCCAGTTTGGAAGTTTGAAACCTGTTGAAAGCTTTTGTCTTTGTCCCTTTTGCCTTTAATCATGTTGGTTTAAAATGTCCTTTTTTTTCTTCTTTTTTTTCACCTAGACTCCCTCTTAGTTTTCTGGGCTTCCCTTTCTGTTAAGTTTGTATGCAAAGAAGTTGGTTTGCTTCATTAATGTATACATTCAGCTGAACCACCCCCCTTTTTCTATCTGCTCCACTTTCAGCTCTTTTCTAACCTTTCATTTCCGTTGCCTTGAACTCTGTGTTTGCTGCTAACTTGTGGCGAGGAGTGGCTCACAAAGTGGTCTTTGTGCGAGCCAGAGGCATGGACCTGTTTGTTTGGTCTTGCTAATGAGCACTGCTGCACTGCTGAATATCGTGCCCACATTCTCTCATATTAATGTCACCGAGGAATGCTCTTTTCCCAATTGTCTGTACATGCACGCATTACTCACACACACTGATTCATATTCAAACACACACAGTTTCTACATGTAGTGATTGCTTTGGACATACATGAACGCAGTCTAAAACAAACACAAAGGGTGCATACTGCATTGTACATCGATGCATAAGTATCTCATCCGCATACCACACATATTATTCAGTGTGGTAGACCACAAATGTGCTTGTCAGGTTTGACCCAAAACATCTTAAATTCTGCGGTTGGCAGAGAGCTCCAGTTTTTGGGCACATCTGCCCCAGATGTTATGAAAAGTAGCTGCATATTTCTTTCGTTGTTTTCGTCCGTCATCCACGGTGCATGTTCATGCTGCAGGAAAACAGTTGGAGCTGCCTTTCTGTGATCAGTTACAAACCTTTAACAAGCGTGGATATCACATTACCATTTGCTTTTGTCTTCTCAGTGACATTTGACCATATTACCGACTGTGGTTTCCCAGAAACAGCCAATAGCTTTGCATCAATCAATAGTGAAATTACCTCTGAGTTTACGATCACCTCTGCAATTTATGTAGTGCTTTTCTAAGCATTGCTCTGAGACTGTGGGATTTCCCCCTCTCCCTGTTAAGTTGCCATACTCTGCTGTACAAAAGAACTTGGGTTGAGTGGAGAGCTGGATGTTTTCCTCTGTGGTTATCTGTATCTTACGCCGTTCGTTTGCTTTGTTACGCAACGTTTGGTACGTGCAAGATCCAAACTTCACACCTGTCTTATCGGGACTTGTGCTACAGCACAGATCCACAGTAGAAATAAATAGATGGCCATCACTTTGAACATGTGAAGTTGGTAGAATTCAGTTTGTTTTGGAAAGTAGAACAACTATAAAATGAATGTTAAATTATCTGCTGAAGCAGTCACTGCAAACATAGCTGCCTGCTCTTTGTGTTTGCCCAGAGGCGCTTTGACTCCGGTTGTTGAGAGGGTGGCAAAAAGAGACATTTTTATTGAAAATTTCCCAAATTGATGACAACTCTAGACTTCCAACAATCAGTCCCGTCTAATCCTGGAATTTTGAGACTGCTCTTGAGATCTGAAAGAAAGAATAAAACAAATGAACCCTTATAAAAACATGATGTTGTTGTTTTTTTGTTATGAAATACATGCAGGACGTGTCCTTTCCAAAACATTTCACAGTTAGAGGCCACTGTGGACTATCTAGTTACAAATCACTGCAAATATACTGTACTTTTCAGCATGCCTGTACTATAATGTCCTGTTATTTATCGACAAATGTATCAATTTGGCTCTCATTTCATTTTGGATAACACCCAAGAACAACATCCTCTGTGCTGCACTGTTGATACTCAGACTACATCTGATCATGATCAATATGTAATCTGTGCAGTTTCAAGTCATTTCAAGTCTATACATTTCATTACATTGAGAACACTGAAAGTGCGCTATTTTGGTCGTCCATCCTTAACTCATGCTTTCTAAGGAAGAGGCTACTTTCATGGTCAACGATCAGTTACACACACGCAAAGTATTGTGGTTTTGGAGAGCTGCCTGTTTTTGTTTAGTCCCAGTATGAGTTGTAACACTGGAACCAGCACAGACTGTGCACGTGAAACATAACATAACCAAGAAAGGGAAGCTGCCGGTATGTCCTGAATGGCAGGGTTAGCAGAAATACATGATAAGCTGTCATTCAGCGGACTCACAAGGACACTGTGAGACTATTTTGGAGTTCCCCATCATCCCTTAGGGCAGACACCTGTGGATAAGCCCTGTATATGACCTTGATACGAGCAGTACAGGAGCGCAGAACAATTTGAAAGTGGGTGGCCATCAGGCTTTTTCCATGGTCAGTGGTGTGTGTCATAATGGCTAGCGCAAGATAACCAAATCCTTATTGTTTATCCTGAAAGGCTCTGGCATAAAGCTGTTGCAACCAAGTCTGAAAATACATATAATCTGTTGGCTTTTAATATGTGCCTTTCTAGTTCAGTCGAGGCTGGAAACAGCCGTATAATTCTGTGTTTGTGTGTTCTGATTCGTTTTCCCTACATCAGCTCTGTCAGATCCCTTTCTGTTTGGGCATGTCAGAGTGCGGCTTTGAACCTCCTTGTCCTGTTACCTTACAGAGCTTGTCAAAGCCCTCTTGCAAATGCCCCCACATCCCACGGCACTGCTCCCCCACGATGAGCCGGTTTCTTTCTCATCACAGACTCCCTGTTTTGTCGCTCCAAACAGATGCTTTGCTCCTGTGACACTCGGCAGATAACAGCATGTTCAGCTATGCAGAGACGACACCATTAGTAGGTTGCTGTGCCTGTGTTCACGCCGACTCTGTCTTCTAAGGTGTTGCTGCATCTGAAAGCATCTGTTAATGTGAGCCGTTAGCTAAGGCACACTGTTGTATTCAGGCGTACCCCCAAGTCCCTGCTGGGAGACATTTGGGGCACCTCTTTTGGTCCACGAGCGGGAAGTTTCTTCTCTCCTTTAGATGCGGAGACATTAGCAGGTCTTGTTTGCAAGCCTGTGGGTAATAGATCTATCCTGTGGGCGTAGCAAAAACCAAGAGAAGGCATAAAGACACAGAGACGGCGAGGGAGGTAAATAGAGAGGGAAAGAGGAGGAATTCACAGCAAAGAGGGAGGGAGGGAGAGGAACCGGCAGCAGAGGAAGAGAGAGGGAGCTTTTGAACTCCCAGTAGCTGTCAGGATTTTCGGCTCCTCTGCATGCGCTCTCCTCCCCCGTTCAGCTCCGTCTCCGCGCTGCAAACAGAGACTCGCACACAGCTCAGATCCAGCGGATGGGCTCTTCTACACACACCAGCCGTGAGGAACAGCGCTGAAGACGAGCCAAACACACACACACACAGCGCCATACATGGAGCAAACTTTAACTCTTAACTCTGTAAGTCCAAAACCTCGAGGTCTTCGTTGTTTCATCTGTCTTCACTTCTCTGTCTGATAGCATCTTCATGTTTCACACTTTTTCCTTCTTTGGGCTCTTTATAGCTCCTGTTGTAGCCTTTGCGCAGTGTACAGTGGTTAGCTTGTGTGGTCTGTCAGAGGAATGTTTTGACCAGTGCCAGCTGAACTCCCATGTGCTGTATGACACACTGCAAAGACTGCTGTATGAAGCAAAATGTGGTCCTGCCTCTTCATCAGGATGCACGCTGACTTTGAATTAGATGTCACGCTAAGAGTTTTGTGAAGTGACCCGTGCTTCTTCTTATTAACTGCACGGGCCTTTGAATGAAGTGCGCTCTGTTGCACTTGCCCCGAGAAATGACCCTTTTCGCAGTCAGTGGGTGATATGTGGAAGTTCAATTTAGTGTGAAGGACATCGAGATGCGAGGCTGTTGCTGTCAAACAAAATCAAATCTGCCGTGAACGTTCAGTGGCGTTGTATTCTGAGGGGATCGTGTTGCAGCCACGGTTTAGTTTGAACTTGAAATAGTTGCCTGTGGTTTTACCTTACCCTTGTTTGCTTTGTGCAGACATGTCTCCTCTGTGATTCAGCACCCTTCTTAATCTTTTTTTCTCTAAGCACGCTCTGGTAGAAAAAAAAAAAAAAATGTTGTTCATACATTAACCTGCTGTAGCGTAAGAGATGCATGTGCTAAGAAGGCTCCTCTGGAATAATATACAGTATTTGCAAGCAGATATCAAGGTGGATTTCTATGTTTATGGCTATTATAATGGTTACAAAGATTAGATCCCAAACTTGATTTCAGCCATTCCCTCTTCCGTTTTTGATGTGAAAATTTAAAAAGATGAGCAAGGATATCGCATTCCTGGGGATTAGCGACAGAGACACGACACACTTTTATCTCCCTGACATCACATGGCCCGCTCCGGAGAGTGGGTGGACAGTTGTGCTCCTGAAAAGTGTCCTTAGGCTAGCATTATAGGAGGCAAAGACTAAGCAGCCTGACATTTTCTAAATGTCTTCACAATGATTCCTCTTTTCCTTTCCTACTCCCACAAGATGTTTTATTACAATTACATATGCTGTCCTCTCCAAACCCACCAACTGGAAAAACAGTAAGACAACACAGGTTGAGTAGAAGGTCTGTAGCTGTCCAGCTGCTCAGGGTATGAATGTGAGACAGCCAATAACCAGATGACCAGATGTGGCTGTGGTTGCTGAGTGTGCTGTTTGACCAAACTGTAACCACGGAAAATACCCACTGCCTCGCTATCTCCGGACAGAGATGTACTGCAGCTCCACTCTTGGCTGCTGTCACACCAATGCTATGACATCATCTATCGACATTTGGGATTATGGTATAGTTTTTAGTTCACCGCAGAGCTTTTCATTAACCCCTGATGATTTGCTGTGCCTGAACCAGTACTTCAGCTTTTGGAAATTACTCACTCTCTGTTTACCTTCTTCACTGGAACTATTATATTTCTCTGCTTCATTGAGGGAGAATTGTCTGCCAGGGGTGTGAAGGTTACTCAACAAGGAACGGCTTTGGAGCAGCCAAGATCTTTTATCACTTCCCTGGTAACAGTTCAGACTTGTCTGGTATACAGGGGACTACTCGACGTGTTCAGCTTTTTTTACCCAACACCTGTTGCTCAGAAAACGCTGGAGCATGTTTGCTTCATGTTCTGGCTTGAGGGATCTTCCAGGCTGGCTTGGGGAGTGAATGCAGTTTGTATCTCTCTGGCCTTGTGTTTGTGGAAGATTCTGCCAAACTAGGCCAAGGTCTTGCCTACTTCATCCTGTGGAAGTCATAAATATTGATTGTTGAAGTAGCCAGCTGGCTGCAACTATGGCTGTCTTAACACAAACTTTCCCCCGTGGTCTATTTTTATAGCATCTTTACCTTGTGGAAAAAGTTTTTCTGTTAGTTGATTTTTCCAATATATATGCGACCTTACTGTTTTAGGTTTTTTAAAAAAATATATAAAAAAATGAATATAGTTTTTTTTTGTAGCCTTTTTTGTATTGTGTTGCCTTGACATGCAGGTATACATTGTTAGATTGTTAGTTTACAATTAGCTGACATAAATGTGTCAAGACATTTCGAGGCAAGAGACAGGGCATCACACTTTGCCATAAACTTTTCAAACATGCATGTAGACTTAATGCCCTCAACCAGTAAGAATGAATGCAGATCAAACTTGCCAGTGCCTCTTTTCCATCTTATTCTAATGGCCCGTCTTCCCTGGACAAACACAGGATTGGACAGTTTGATGTGAGGTCAGCAGGTCAACATTTATGGCACTTCTTGTTATTGGCATCATACAATGCGGCCCTTTAAATTCCCGAGATCTGGATACAGCTCTATGTCGCGCTCTTATCAAAACACAATAAATGTGCCCAGATTCATCAAAACAGTGCATTCAAAGCTTTTCGTTTAGTTCAGTGGAAAATTGGGGGGACTCGCAGAGCTAATTATAAGTGTCGGGTTTCAGGTTGGAAAGTCCACTTCTGCTGGGGTTTTCTTTTTTCTTTTTTTTCTTTTTTTTTATGGAAAAGAAAAAGAGCAGAAAGAGGGTGTGGTGGCATCTTATGTGGTTTATCCACCTCGAGCCCTTCAGGCTCATGAGAGCGCAGTCCTTTCTCTGCGATGATAAATTGCAGTGGGAGGGGTCGGCACTGGTTCTTGTTTCCCCCTGAAGTTATTCTATTTGTGTAGTGGAGTTCAGCCGTGCCTTGTGAATCAAATGTTTCTGACTCATTTTATAGGTTATATTTCCTCCAACCAGCACCTCTGCGACTTGCAGGGATCGTGTTGTGTTGCTTCATAACAACAAATGGAATTAGACTGGTGTTTTCAGAATATGAGTCTAATGCCATGGGCTACACAAGATAAGGCAAAGTTAGGACTTACTAAGAATAAAACCTACATTGTTATGAAATTCTGGTTGAAGGTTAACATCACAACAAGTGGTTAACGCACACCAAAAGCAGTGCAACAAATCATGATAATGCCAGTTTAATCCAGACAAGAGTGGGGATGTATCCATCTGCTGTGGCTAAAAGCTGTTGGAACTGGGGAACAGGCAGTAGATTAGTGCCGATGGGAAGGATTAAGAGATGAAACAAAGTGTGACGACGGCCTCTTTTTGCATGCAAATCACACATGCAACTCTTTGAACTACTCATTTGTTCACTGAAGTGATTACACTTAAAAATCACCTCCACACAAGTCTGGACTATTTACATGAGCAGGTGCCATGACCTGTGTACAACACGTGTATATCTGGCCTCATCATAGAGTCTGCTAGAGGATCCTTATCCGTTTATAAGAACACTTATTTGATCGAGGGCTTTTCAACTAAACTCAGAGATCACAATTAAAATGTTCATTCTAAATTTATACAGTGTTTCTTCCATTAATATAACAGATTGAAATGATGCTTTATTTACACACAAGTTTGGAAAGAGGAAAACCTTTTTTCCTGTTTTTTGCCAAAGTATTCCTCTACATCAGAGATACTCATTGCGCGGCTCGCGAGCCACATGCAGCTCCTCAAGCTTTAATTGGTGGCTCGTACTCGCATAGTAGCTTATAACAATATGGTAACAATAACAATACATTTTTCAAAATAGCGAATACTGCACAGTATTAAGTATTTTTTATTAAGTATTAATTAAGGTTTAATGGTGTTTCCTAAAGGGGGCACTGTTAAACCTGGCAACGCAGCCCGCTTAAACCACCGTCACACTTGACCGCAGAGCACACTAGCTCCTTTAGCCAGCGTGAGATGCAGGCACAATGGATCGGTTTTTAATTAAAAACAGGGCAAAAACCAGCACAAAAACCAGCACAAAAACCATGCTCATCTTGAATGTATCACTATGATTACAACAACAAACTACAAATACAACATGAAAAAAGTCGAGGACATGCATGCCAGCTTCCGCTCATCCCAGTATTAAGGTAAATATGGTCTTAATTGAAAATGTATTGGCTGTGTTGTTTCTTTTTTTTGTGGGATGTTTTATATGTAGAAATGCATATTTGCAAAAGGGGACTTAGTATGTTGTCATAAAAGTGGCTCTTCCCTTGATTTTGTTCTGCCAATGTGGCTCTTGTGAAAAAAATAGTGAGTATCACTGCTCTACATTTATGTGTGTGAAGCCAGGTATCTCGGAGAAACTGTATTTTGTCCAATATTCAAATATGACATGTTCTAAATTGAGTTTTTAAAGTAAAAACAAAAGTCAACTGGTTTCAAAACCTTTATTAGCTTCAGCATTAATGTAATGAGCCCAACGACAGGTTGTTCAGATTTGTTATGTATTGTGCAGTCCCTGATCTGTGGATTAAATCTAAAGGGATGTTAAGTTATGTTCAGTTTGTTCCTGTTGTTTACCATTCCTCACCCCGTAGCATACTGACATCATCAGATCCTTCTAATGTGATGGAGTCTTTAGCAAATTTGTTATGACTGCCAAGATTTCCCTTAGTGAAAACACTGGATCCAACTCCTCAGCCACTAAAGTCAAACATGAGGGTATCTGTCTACACTCGAAAATTGTCAGAAGGGTTTCATAATTCCCCAAATCAGACTATCTCGCTCTCTCCTCCACACTCCTCGCATGGTTTGGAAAGAAATGTGTCTTCCATCTTATCAGCTGCCGCACCCTCACCCTCCCTCCCTCAAAAGGAAGTTGCTTCCATGCAAGGCTCTTTCTTGATGTTATTTTCAGGGAATAGTTTGTCGTCTGCCACAGATAGCAGGGCTCGATTATTTTCAGTCTTAGGTCAAGATTGCCTTGTTGAGGACTTGGCATGCAATTAGTCTTGTGACAAGTGGCAGTTATTGATGCCATGAAGCCTGTCTAGAATCGCTTCCTGAATCAGTTAAATCAAGTCGAGCCTCCGCTTCCTCTCTGTTTCTTCAGTTAGAAACACCAAAGCAAGGAATACAATAAGTTATTTTGCTGGAGTCATTTAGTTTGAAGATTTCCTAAACACTTTGTGCTCTTTTTGTGCTCTTTTTGTGCTCCTTTGTGCTCCCCTGGCTGCTGCGATATTTCTACCTCGTGAAGGTCAAAGGGCAAGAGCAGACCTGGAGGGCTGAAGTAGGTTGTTCTGTGTGTCCTGAGATTTGTGTGGCCATGGTTATTGATGACTCAGCTCAGCACCGAAAATAGCTTCTAATTACAGCGTGACAGATTTTTATCTTCACATGAAAGCGTTCACATTCTGCCTTTGTGTATTGCTGTTCTGCACTACATCCCAAAGTACACAGACGGAATATTACGCTCAAACTTTCCTTGAGCTCTACGAGCTACATCGGTGCAACAATAAAGTCTTTCAGCTGTGACTTTGGCCTATCAAAGGCATATTCATAAATTAAATTAATGGATTAGGCATAGATAACGTTTTTCTGTGAGCACATAAAGTGCTGAAAATCAAGTCTGAAGTCGAGCAATATTTGGAAATCCACGTCTATCTCTTCTTTAGGTCTCAGCATGCATCAGATGAAGTGCTGATCAGAACATCTGAGACTATGTTCAGACCAAAAAAGCAGCTATTTCTCTCCAGACCGCTCCACTAAAGCAGTGTGAGTGTTGATGTAGACAGCAAAAAAAAAAAGGCATCGTCGTGGCAGAACAGCTTAAGACACGTTCAACATAATGCTCTGTAATAGCAAGAGGCTGTGTTCCTCATCACATAAATACAAGTTCAAATTCTTGGTTCTTATGTTGGAACCGCTTTGCCAATCTCAGGTAAACTAAAAATGAAGCTCTTCGTACGACATTAAGTGGCAACAGACACGCGGGAATTTATAGATCAATGCAGAGCTTCAACAGAATCCCTGCTTTAAAGACAGTTAAAGATAAAGTTTATGTTTAGGGGTTTTGGTCCATATCCTCGTCGTATCCAAATCATTGCTTCCAAATAGGTTTTATGAGGCCATCTGTCCCTCAGTGCCCCATGCATCCTTCCTCCTTCTTCTAACGTGTTTACATACATCAACTCACACCAGTCCTGAGGTCAACAAGATTGCACTCTCCAAACTGTAAACGCAGCCATGCACACGTAAGATAAACATCTAATTTCCAAGCTGATAGATAGTGGTCAAATCTAATGAAACAGGGGAAATGTACCATGAAAACAAGGCTGTTGATAAACACTGTGTGTCTTTACAGCTGAATTCAGTTCAGAGAATCCTGTCTGCTTTGCAATGAGCCACCTGTGCTGTAAGAATGATCGTTGATCTATAAACAGTCGATATACTGATTGTAGAAAAATGTGGAGGCACAGCCCTACAGCAGAGAGACGGACTGATGCCAGAAATAAAATAAAATAAAAAACACTTCTTCTTCTGGTACATGGGCTTAATTGCAAGCAGAAAACACTAGCTGACACGACTACCATTTGGAGTGCAAGAATAGCGCTCTGTGACAGCAGATAATAAGGCTCAGAGTTGAGCTCATGGCCTACCAAACTTTTATTTAGAATAAACTAAATTCATATGGTCTCAATTTAAACCGACTGGGTATTTCTTCTCACTTTGAGAAAGTTCCCCGACTGGATACATAAGAAGGGGGTTTTGTGGACCAGTGTGGTTTTCAAATAGCGAGCGTATGTTTTTTGCGAGGGGGAACAAATGGGGGTTAATTCTTCTGATTCTTTTATGCCAATGTGGCAGAGGCTGTATGTATTGTCAGGCAGGTTGCCATGGCAACAGCTGCAAAGTCAGGAAATCTTTCTTTCCTCCTTCGCACTCTCTGCTCTGTTTTTCCTTTTCTGTCCGGTACCTTGTCAGATCTCTTCCTCCTACTCGCTCTCTCTCTTTCCCTTTCTCCAAACTTGTACAGACTTGGTTTGCGGAGATTTGGGTGGGGAATGTTCAGGTATGCGTTTCCACACACAAACACACACACACACACACACACACACACACACATTCTGTCTGTGTGCTGCTGGTGTAGCAGACCAGGGAACAATGAGTCTCAAAAAGAGACTTTCCTTCAAAAGGACCTGGAACTTCAACACTGTAAGTAAACAGTGGCTGAGCGGCTGAGCCTCTTCTTCCTCTTCAGTGTGAAACGAGGAGACTCCTTTTGTTCAGTCAGCTGTTTTTCTCATTATTTTCCGTCTTTGTCGCTCGTCTCGCTCCCACTCAGAACAGCTGTTTGAAACGGCCGGGACTCGCTGCTCGTTTGTTTGCGGGGTGCTCGAATCCAACTTTGACTCGTGTGAAAGTTTAGAAGAAGTTCTATTTTTCAGAGTGCGGTAAAATGCGAGGTTATTTCTCAACCCAATCTTTTCAGGATAGAGACGTGTCGAAACAAGCCTCGAAGACAAAAGGAGTCACTTTTAAAACCTTTGAGAAAGATGTTAATTAGTGCATTTAATAGTTCTGTGAATGTACTCTGTCTTTCAACTGATGCAGCTGTGATCACTGTTTACATTAGTTGCGGTGTCTCACCACAGATCATACACTGTCTCAGTGTGATTATCTACAATCCTACAGTATGTGTTGAGGTGTCAGACTGTATGATGTGTGGTATGTACCACAGTCTTCCAACTGAAGAGCAAATCATGCTCTGTTCAAAGCCACCAAACTGACTTTGACTTCAGTCGTGATTCTGCCCATTTGGTTGACAGCCCGAGGTGGGCATCTTTCGAGTTGATACAAGCTGGGAAATGGGATGTTAGCAATTTAGCCTCGTATAAAGGGAAAACCTAGAGGGCCTGTGGTGCTGCAGAGCCACCCACAGTGGACCGTTTGTTAGCAAAGGTGTCAACAGAGGAAGGGAGTGTAAGGACAAGGGGTGATGGTCCACATGGGTCATCAATTCAGGCTCATCGTTGAGGACTTGGAAACAAGGGAGCAATAACAAATCAAAAAAACACACACTGCTGTGCAGCTTCATAAAGAAAAATGACATGCCACTTTATGTATATTTAGAAAATAACTAGCTGGCCAGTGAACATCAACCAGACAACATATGCTGTTTTTAGTCTCTTATGTATGAGGATTTCCCACTTTTGTTTTACATTCAAACTAAATATACAGTTAGTTTGGGGAAGTTGTTTAACCTCAAGACATGCCACTCATCAGCAGAACTCTTTCTGGTATGAGTATGGGTTAAACAATGAGATACTGCAGGAACCGCATGTGTCGAGGCAGCATGATTAAGTGCAACTCTCCCACTCTTCTCTGAATAACCTCTGCTCTTACATAAAGTGGCTCTTTTTCACATTCGTCATCCATATAGTTTCAGTAATAAGCGTATTCTTGACCCCGAAGCACTGACGCAATAGTTAAAACGTCACTTCATAATTATTTCCGTCTTCAACTTGGAGACGTTTTGTTAGTTCAAAACCAAAACTGATGTCACATTATGTGACATGTTGTCTGCCTTGTTCTCCAGAATGAACTGCACTTGTATGTATTTAAGGTTTGAGGCTACGCTGTTTTTAGACCCAAAGGGACAAACTGATGGAGTGGGTGTTCTCTCTTGTCTCCCTCTTCTGTTTTGGCTTGATGTTGGTCCTCCTACTCCCCACCCATGATTACTGTACAGTTGCTAGCCACCACAGAAATGGTGGCTTCTGGGTGTTGACGATTTAGGGGTGGACTCAGAAGCAGAGTTGTAGGAGGCTGTGACAGACAATTAGTGGTTCAGTGGTCTGTGTCTGATAAAGTTTTTACATGTGGTCACTCCCGAAATGGAATCGGACGTCATGTCAGTGCACATGACCCACCCTCCGCGCTTTCAGATGACCAGTTCAGACTACAAAAGAAGTTTAAATCCACAATGTGACTGAGCTTGATCTAAGGCAGATGTATCAAGCTTAAAACTACTAACTGAAAAAGAAAAATGTCATCTGTTAATCTAAGTGTCAAAAATAGCCCAATCAAAAGTTATTGTTATTATTCTTTTTACTTTTTATCATTTTATGACATATCAGCTCTACAATTCAAAAATATGCCAGCACACTAAAGCACAAAATGATGTGTGCTGCTCAAAGCAAAGCCCAAGCCTGGAGAGAAGAGCCTTGTTTATGCATATTATCAGCTTTTAATATTCACACTTTGAAGTGGCAGCTCAGAAAACACTCTTCTGGAAATAGTCTCCTTTTCAGATGAATCCTCCAACGCACCAGTTTTGCGACTGTGCTTGGACTGAATCCTTATATATCCTTCCCTGCATTTACCTCTAATTGCGACAGCAGCTCCAGTTTGGGGTTTTAATCTCTCTTTCAATCAGTCTTACTAAATGCTGAGACCTTGGCCTCAAAATTATGATGATATGAAGTAAATATTATTTGATCCATCACAAGATTGGACATGAGTGGTGTTGTAGCACATTATTCTATGACGACATCCAGTTGGGTTGCAAGAGAATCTCCATTATCAGTTCATCTGCAGATTAAAAACTTAAGATGTAAAGAAAAAAGCTGCTGCTTCATGCTTTTTATTGGAACACATTTTATTATCATAAAACAGGGAGCCAGAAAATGCACACATTTGAAAAGCTGGAACCGGAGAAATTTGTCATTCTACCTGAAGGAAATGAGCAAAAATGTGTGATTAAATTGTGGAAATGATTTCTGATCAAATATTCCATCGACTGTGTAATCAGGTTAGCAGCTTACCTCAGCTCCACGTCGCCAGTCATGGAACGTTCACTGTGTGGCTTCCCTGCCTTCGAGACGTTTTATTGGGCTGTTTGCCTTTTCTATAAGCACATTTCCATACACATGAACCACCCTAAATTAGCAAGTGAAAAGAGGACCATTGCAGCGACTGATGGCCTCTCGAGTAGACTGCCTGATGAGCTCTTATCATTGTGACTGCAGTTTGCAGCAATGCACATAATCAGGATGTAAATGTGTGTGTGTGAGTAATATAAAAGTTGAGTCCTGATGGGGAGGTGCGAACAGCAGTGTGTGGTAGAGGCTAAGGGTCCACCCACACTTAAATTAATGGGCTTGTGTAAAGTCCCAAGATCCAGCCCAGCACAGACTCACACACTCTCAAGACACACACCTCAGAGCAGCTGGTGTAATGCCTGAAAAAACTCTGCCACCAGCTCAGGGTTCAGTCTCTTGTCTCAGCACAGGAGGTCATGAGGGCAGCTTCTCACTCATGTCTCTCTTTGTTCTCTTCCAGTCGGCGGCTTCTTCAGACGGTGGTGAGTACAGTCACTTTCTTTTATTTCATGAGACTTTTTTCTTTAAGGGAGATCTAAAATAATCCAAACAAAATCCCTTCGAATGAAGAAAGGATCTCAAACTGTGTTAACATGTTTTAACAATGTCGGCAATTTAAAGCTTTTTCTTTAATCGTCCCTTTCACTAACCAAGTGAAGCTCTTTGATCTCAACCAGCTTTCTGTGCTTTGTCTACTTTTTTTTTTTCAATTTAACCTCAACACAGAACTTTGTGGTTGTAAAATGGTCTAATAAAATGTCTTTTTATGAGGATGATGTATTAACTTTAGGCAGCATGCCTCATTAACAAAGAATGTGTGTTGCTGGTGTTGTTGCCGCGTATTCTGTCCTTTCATACCTTCCACTTTTTATGACATTTACTAACAGATCTATTTTAACATCAGCTCAGCTCTGTTCACTGTTGATGAGGATCAGACAAATGAGGCCGTTGGCTCTCTCCGAAGCCATCTCATTACCAGAGCAGCCAACAGTGCGGTGAACACGGATCCCGAAGCCTCAGTCCTAATACATTAAACCAAGTTCAAACAAATGGCTTTTCAGAAATCTTGACACATGGAAACAAATTGTTTGGCTGTTCTGAAATTAAAAAAAACCCCACGTTTCTTCACTGTAGTCAACACAAAGGCTGCCGTGTGTAGTTACAATGCATCTACCTTTCCAGTTGAACTAAGACATACCGTGGGTTTGAAAGGTCACACCGAGGCCATGTTAGTCATTCTGTGATCTCAGACACTATTCACAGTGCTTTTATTTCTCTCAGCCAGTTCCACTACACCTGTTTGTAAATCCCTCCTGCTTGTGCAGGCGTATTGGCAGGGTGAAGATATGCACTACTGTTCCTTACTCGACCGAACAAACATTTCTGTTCTCAGATGCAAAGATAAACTCGGTAAACTCCAGTTGCCCATGACAACCAGTCGACTCTCCACAAAATGACAAAGACTACGTATTTGTAACCAGTGCTGCTGTGACCCTTTTGTTTTTACTGTGCACTCCTTGCTTGGGCTGCCCACAGCTCTAAAGTGGCCATCTGCTGCCATGATAGCAGGTACTCTACAGGCTGCAGCCCCACTTTTGCTCACCACCAGTTCCTGTATCGTCACCCACTCTTCCTCTTTGTGTCCCTGTAATCAGCCGCGTCCCCCCATTCTTCTTCTCCTTTTTTCATGCTCTCTTTCTGCTACCTCCTCCCTTACAAAGTGAGCAACATTTGCCGTTTCTTTTTGTGGGATTCAGTACAGTATAGTTACCCTGTGCTCTTAACTTTGTTATTCACTCATTGTATAATAGACACCAGCTTTAGCAACAGGTAGCATAAAGTTGATCTACTTTTTAGCTCTCATGGCCTTTTTGAGTTTGTGTTCAGCTCAGTGTTAGGGCACCTTTTGCCACTCCACATTATCACAGTAAAGTTTAATAAGAATATTAATTGAATTAGGGGAGAAGCCCTAGAACCTCAATTTGTTTTCCTCTAGTAAACAAAAAGCAGATATTTCACCTCCTGTGAGTGCCTTTTGTAAAAGAATGCTTTTGGCATCTTTGATAAGGTAAAACTGGAGGATTGATTGAACAAAAAAATGGGTATAGTTTGCTCTCTCAAATGTTCTGACTTGCGAACAAGCTAGATAAAGATAAAAATGGTCAAAGAGAAGTAAAACCCCAAAATCCACTGGAATATTTAGAAGAGATGAAAGGGCACACTGGAGAACTGGTTCTGACATCTCCTCTGGCTGGAGTTATCCTTTAACATCCGACTTTCCCATTGTGTTCACCCGTTTCACAGACTACAGTGGGATACAGTTGCAGGGATGCTGCAGTCAGACCAGCTTGAACAGTAATGGGAGTCTTCCAGGAGCGAGGAGCCATCGAGGGGGTCCAGAGCACCGCGTGGCCAGCTGGTCCACTTGCTTTGAGCGGCTCCTCCAGGACCCCGTGGGCGTGCGTTACTTCTCGGTGAGTTGGGAAAAAGTTGAACTGGATTGAATTCCCCTCAGAGGTTACCAAAAATGTTGTCAAGCTGCTGGCATTAAACTTCTTGGTGCTTTGGATTAGGCAGTAAAACAGTGAGTAAGTGCTCATGCTTAAGGATTGTATTGATTCTGTTTTTTTTTTAATCTGGTTCTTTTCAAACCCTTGTTTTGATTACAAAATATTTAGAAGGCAATACCATCTGTTTAAAGATAAATATTTATATTATCACTTCACTATTTCTGGCACTTGGGAGCAGTGTAATGGTTACATATCAGGCTTGTGCTTCTTAGAAAGCGCTTTCCTTATATCTATCCAGTAGTTCTAGAGCAACATTAGGGTTTTTCTGCAGGACACTTGATCAATCTTAAGGCTAATATTCCGTCCTCTTAGCTTCATTTTTAACTTCACCATCTCCTGGGGGAAGTATTTGAACTCTTAAGCTCCTAAATGAGTGCATTTGGCAATTAAAGGGTCAAATCATCACCAACAAGCTTCTATCTAGCAGGGTTTCTGTTGCTGTTTTTGATTCACGTGTGGAAGTAAAGAAGAAAAAGCAAATGAAAACCACTGATGTGGAAAGACATGTATGCAGTTGCTTTTTTAAAGTTTTGAGGAAGAATTTCTACACATCACAGGTTATGGAAACGCTTCAACAAAACATGTCTGACCTGGAAAAGATTAAAATGATGAGACTCACCAGCTGTTTCTGGTCTCGGCCGGCACAGTTAACTCACTCGGCTGACTGCTGTTATCCCAGATAAGATATACAACCTAAAAATCTAAGAATCTAAAAAGAAATGATTCGCGGTTATTTTTTTCTCTTCCTTGAAGCTTTTTTTGTGGTTTGGAGAACTACTTCTTCTACTGAGTTGTAACCACAAGCAGCGTAGCTTATACTGCCCCCCTCTGGCTACTCTACTCAGACTAGTATTTTTGCTTCAAACCAGCCAATGGAAAAATGTCTAGCTTTGTTTTTCCACTGCACGGAAGGGGATGGTTCAACAGATAGTGTTTCCTTGAAGAAGGTGGGATCAGGTGCTTATAATTGCAGTTTGTGTGAAGCTGCAGCAACACAGAGGCGGCATCTTTGTGTGGGTGTTGCAGTTTACATTGATTACTGACACTTTTATCCGAAGCGACTTACAAGTGAAGAGTATAGACGTGTTGTTGTGCTTAATGACTTTGCCTCAGGCTTTTAGTTCAGAAGGGTCTGAGTATCCTTTGTGGGCAGAGTGATCATAATGACAGCTCTACAGAGGAAAAACAAAGATCATTCTGTAAATTCATACTCTCAGTTAACAAACTCGCTCCACTTGTACATAGTAGTCATGCCCGCAAATGAGATGTCTTTGATTCACGTTGAAACTGAATTCTTCCATATAGCTAAAAAAGTGTGCTGATAGTCCCTGTGACAGCAGAAAGATGATTCACATTAAAGTGCATATCTGATAGAGTGCTAATAATTATGGGTTAGTCTGTACTTTCCTGTAATATCACATATTTCCTCCCACATGGAAAATATATCTTTGAATTTAGCCCACAACGATTTCAGAAAACTCAACATTAGGTTCTGACTTGGCAGAACCATCTCCCTCCTCACCTTACCTCCTCACCGATCAGCTGCACTCACCCACACCATCCTGTGCCTACACTTACATTACACCAGTCTTGTTACATTACACCCAGTAATTTCTGCTCTCACTAATGCTCTTAAAAGCAACAGCACTGGTAAGATGAGAAAGTGATTGCCAGCTTCAACCTCTTGTTTGCTTCCACAGGAATTTCTGAAGAAAGAATTCAGTGACGAGAATATCTTGTTCTGGCAGGCCTGTGAATACTTCAGTCATGTCGCTGCAACAGATAAAAAGCAGGTAAGTGCAGCTCCAGATGCGGCTAGAATTTATTATGCAGACGATTTATGTTGTGACCCCATATTATTGGATGGGATATGAGTTGCAGGGATTTTCCCTTTGTGCAATTATGAAGAGATTCCAGATTCAGACATTTTGAGAAACATATTTTGAACAAACATGGAGCAGCACGATTTCCAACAGTTTCTCACCGAGACTCTTCCTGCAGCTATCCCAGAGAGCAGGAGAAATTTACAACACCTTCCTGTCCAGCAAGGCCACCATGCCGGTCAACATCGACAGCCAGGCCCAGCTGGCTGATGATGTCCTCACCTCCCCGCGTCCAGACATGTTCAAGACCCAACAGCTACAGGTACCAGCAACCCAGCTGTTGAGTTAATCTGTTAGGATTCCAAAAGCTGCTACTTGATAAATAATGTGGTGTCTCTAAACTCATTCAATTATAGCACGGAGACAGTTTTTTTTTAATATTCGGTGGTTTGAGCAGAAGATCAAAACCTTTTCTAGACCGTGTTTATCAGTGAGGGATTCTGCGTGCAGTGGGGGGGGGGGCTTAGTTCTCGTCTAGCCTTTAGTCGCTTTGCGCGAGCATATTTTTTTTTGGTGGCCATCTGGGTTTGTTTACAGAAGGGCTCTGAGGCTTTACCAGAGAGATAAACACAAACTGGCACACACCCACAGAGAAACAAGCACTTACTAGACACACAGAGCCATTGACATTCAGTCAGAGATCTGTGTATTTTCAGCCTGCAGATGAGCTTGATTAAATGTGAACTGTTAGGACTTCTGTCATAACATTAACTGTAACCATAGGTCCACATTAGTAGTTTCTCTCCTTCTGTTTCATTTTCTATCTCACTCCCTAATTGTTCAAGCCAAATGCGACTTTGTGAGAACAAGCCATCTTCTCTTATTTCCATTGTCTCACTTTTACCAACTGTCTTGTCCTCATATCTTTGCCCATTTCCCCCTCACCACTCCTCTTTCCTCACATTCACAGATCTTCAACCTGATGAAGTTTGACAGCTACTCACGATTCCTCAAGTCCTCCCTCTACCATGAGTGTCTGCGTGCTGAGGAGGATGGTCAGCCCCTGCCGGACCCCTATCAGATACCCTGCAGTCCAGCACCCTCAAAACACAGTGCCGGCTCTGACCGCTCCAGCCTCTCCACTCCAAAAAAGGTACCCCTACAGCCTGACTGTATTTCACGGACTGCGCATGGAGGCTTTGGATTGTTGACAGTGTCTACACCTGCTCACACCGAACAATAAGATAGATTTTTGTCACCTCCACCCGCAGGAAGCCAGAAAGCAGAAACCAGGGAGGTTGCTGAATGAAGACAGCAGGGACGAGAGTGCAGACAAGAAACGCGGCATCTTCTTCTCGTGGTCCCGCAACAGGAGCTTTGGGAAGGGTCCAAAGAAGAAGGACATTGGAGACATTAATCTTGGTGAGAATGAATGACTGTAAAATCCTTCTGATTTAAAGGATCACCATTGTTCCCTGTTTTTAGATCACAGGCCTCTGAAGCGCTTGAGACATTGACATTGTGTCAGCTAGTGTGAGCAGCATGCAAATGTCTTCTGTTTGCATGAGCTCATCAGGTTCTTTGTTTTGTTTTGCAGACTACTGGGGCAGTAATGGGCGGAGAGAGTCCCAGGGATCCTTGTCATCAAGTGCCAGTCTGGATATTCCTACTTTTGGCTCTGCTAACAAGACTGAGGTAAGATTCCCCTGGTCAGATCACCATGGCAACAAAGGTGTGGGGAAGCCATCAAAATAGCCCAGAATATTTTATCTACTTGTTTAATTGGCTCTTTTTTGCACTTGAATTATTTAATCAAAAATAACTGTTTAATTTTAATCTTTTAATGGATTTCCTGACCTCAGTGTGACAATCGCCACTCACTGGGAGGGTGGGAGCGAGCGCCCAAACATTGTAGCGTGGTGCTGCCTGACGGTTCCTGCTCCTCTATCTCCCTCCGGCCCGGTGCCTCCATTCGAGAAGTCCTGCAAGATCTGTGTCACAACATCAGCGTCAACATTGCCGCTGTCGACCTTTTCCTGGTGGGAGGAGAGAAGGTAAGGAGCACAGGACCATCTCAGGTGGCGGAACAGACGCGGAAAGTGTTTTTGATTTACAATAAACACATCAGTCTAACTTAATTAAGCAATTACAATTTTAACATTTCATTGTGAGGAGACCTCATTAGATGTTAAACTAAATTCAGTTGTGAAGTGAATCCAAAAATGTAATTTGATTACTCTGCAACAATGTAACAATGTGTTTTTTGAACTTTGTGCTTTTCCTGCAGCCGTTAGTGTTAGATCAAGACTGTATGACCCTCAGTTCAAGGGACCTAAGACTGGAAAAGCGCACCTTGTTTAGGTAAGAACCTTTCAATCCTTACTTTTTTGTTTATACTTTCTAATAGTGTCAAATGAACTTACTGTACGCTCTTTGTTTTCTCTTAGATTGGACCTGGTACCCATTAACCGCTCCGTGGGGTTGAAAGCCAAACCTACCAAACCAGTCACTGAGGTCCTGCGTCCCGTGGTGGCCAAATACGGTCTCCATCTCAGTGATCTTGTGGCAAAAATAGTAAGTAATCTCCAGTGACTACAATGCTTTCGAAGTTCCTGTGTGTCCTGACAGCAGCCTGTGCAGTGTGTGACGGTGCCACAGGGTGGAGTATCATGGTCAGGGGAGGGAGACAACCACATCCTTTTAGCGCTCTGACTCAGCCCAGCCTGTGAAGATGGAGCAGCAGGGCTATAATTAAGAATGACGACACTCCTCAAACATGCCTTACCCCCCCTCTTTAACCCCTGTCAGATTTATTTTAGTCCTGTAGGTTTCCAGGCATTATAACTGCATTATAGACCAGACCAGAGCTGAAAGATGACTTATAAATTAAGCCCAGGCTCATGCACTCAACCAGCCATATGCAGAGAGGTGATGATGCTACTTTGTTTGGTCCTAGAGCGGAGAGACGGAGTCTTTGGATTTGGGTGCTCCCATTTCAAGTCTGGATGGCCTGCGAGTTGTGTTGGACCGAGCAGACCCATGTTCAGGGAAAGGTAAAAACCAACTTAAACTATTACGCAGTATTTACCACTAAAAATTACAGTAAAAAAAAAACAACCTCTGTTTTCCATATTGGAACCTGTAAACATGAGCTTTTAGAAAATTTGCTGCCACTTATATAATCATGCTGAACATATTAAGGTCTTGCATAACACATTTGTCTTAGGTACCCTCTTCCACTCTCCCTGCCTCTGATCAACCTGATGAATAATTTTAATGAGCTCTCTTTGTCTAATAGATAAATCCAAGTCTTCCTCGCTAAAAATCCACCCTCCGACCAGGAGCAATTCTAAAGCAGTGAGTACTCTCAACACTTCTTCGAATAAATGTTCCTAAAAAGTCCTGATGTGTTGTTCTTTTCCTTTTTCTTGTGCTGTGCTGCTTCTGCAACGTTGGTTACCATTTAAATGTGGCTCATATTAATCTTTATTAACATTCACCCATACTAATCTGTCAGTTGGTGTTTATTTTCTTGTTTTTGTTGGGGTTTTTTTGTATTCTTCACTCTTAACTCTTTCTGGCTCAGTTGCTCATATTTTCCCTGCTTTTGAAGCACTGCACCATATGTAGGCAAATGGTGCCTAGTTTAGACACTGTCACACTCAGTAAAGACCCGAAGCTGACAGATGGGCCAGGCTCATCTTCTCACGAGGGTCTCCATAAATCTGGACACTGCTCAGTAAGGTGCTTAGCAGCTCATGCTTAGCCTTCCCCTTACGACTCCCCCCCCTCCCATCCCATCCCACCCCTCCATCCCCTAACAGAGCGCATTGTTATTGTTGCATCTGCAGGGAGATGAGAGGTCAACACCAAAGGACTTTTCTGTGGGAGCAAGTGGACCAGACTCAGCACTCCCAGGAGAAAAGAGAAAACAGAAAAAGATTAATATAGATGAAGCTGAAGGTAAATCCCCCCTTTTCTTTTTTCTTCTCCTTTTTTCAAAAACTTGTGGTGGATTCCTGTGCTTTGCTTTGCGTCAGGACTAACTTGTGTGTTTGGCCATTCTGGAGGTTTTTTCTCTGTCAGGTGTGAGGCTGCTGTGCTTCATGTTAAATCCAACTAAAGCTCGTCTTCCATTTACTTGAACAGTTTAAGTGAGGAAACTTGTTTGACCTGTTTTCTAGAATTCTTTGAGCTGCTAAGCCGAGCTCAGAGCAGCCGAGCCAATGACCAACGTGGACTCTTGAACAAAGAAGACCTGGTGCTTCCTGACTTCCTGCGCCTGACTCCGCCCAACTTCACCTGCTCCGTCTCCTCTGATCTGGCCTGCTCCACCCCCGCCTCCCTGAAACAGAGCCGAGAGAATGGTGTCTCCTCACGGGGGTGCCTGACCTCCAGCCTACGTTCGGAGAGCCTGGACTCCTCCCTCAGCTCCAGTGCCAACGGACTCTCCGCAGGCAGGCGGTGCCTGCTGCCCCCTCCTCGCCACACAACTTTCGGCACCCACCTGTCGCCTATCCCACGGCCTTCAGACACCCGGCCAAGCCTGCGCACAGTGGAGGAGGACGTCAACTCTGACCTGACCCTTGTGGGTGAGGGCGACATCAGCAGTCCCAACAGCACTCTGCTGCCACCGTCTCCATCCCCCATGCTGTCCTTCGAAAGCAGCCTCCCTGAGGCCAACTTCACTCCACCACCACCCTGCTCCCAATCTCAAGACGCAGGTGGAGAGGGAAAGTCCAGTTCAGGTACCTCAACAGTGTAACAAAGCAGTGATCCGTGTGTTTGTGTGTGTGTATCTGCATGTGTGTGCTCTCTGTGGCCAAAATCAGATCACCATGATAAAACTCTATACTGACTGATGCACTTTAATGACAAATTGATTCGGGCTTTCTCAATTTGCCTGATTTGTTCTATTAAACTCAGTAAAGCACGTGTGATTGATCAAGATTATACTCAGATCGACTTGTAAATAGTGATGTGTATATTTTGTTGTTGTTTACTTGGAAATCCAATGCCGCAAAGTGTTGAGTTGATCATGTGACTGGCATTTGTTGACTCCAGTTCAATATTTCCTGTTTATTTTGTCATTTTGAGTGCATGCAAATGTGACTGACTGCAGATCTGATGATTATGTTAGCACATGCCTAATGCACACAGAGTCACGATCAATATTTGACAGTGTTGTAGTCGCACAGCGTCGTACTGAAGATCAGAAATCAGACACAAATACACAGTTGAAAGTGATGAGATTAGCATCCTGTGCAAACAATGGAGCAAGCCACGAAACAGCTTCACAGTGGTTGGACCTGCCAAATACTGAGCAGTCATCGCAGAACAAACGCTGTACGCCTTCCATCCCACCACCTCTAGTTAAAAGCAGTTCAACAATGTCCGTATCTCAGAAAGCTTTTATTTTTTTATCTTACTCAATTCTTCAGAAGCTCTGAGTCATTTACACTTTTTCAGCTCACGCTGTAGCAGTTGGAGCAATGGGGAAAATAATTAGTCATTGGAGGACAAGTGCTCCTTAGTGTCAGTGACATTGTTGAAGTGCCTGTCACTCTTTTTCTTCCTCATTCACTTCCTCTTTAGCTGCCTGTTGTAGATAATCACTGCCAATAAACTCTGTACCTGTGATTGAATAGATCTAATAAATGTTAGAATTGGAAATCACTCTCGTCTGTCCTTTTATACGTTTGTTAGATCAGTTTTCTCTCCCACCAGCTCCCTCTCTCCGCCTCCACATGCCTTTTCTTGTTCTCCTTTCTCTCTGCCTTATTCTTTCTCGTGGCGTTCTCCTCTCATCAGTTCCCACTCCTTTGTGTACTTTCCTGTGTGCGCTCATTTCGCGGTGCCGCTCCTCGATGTGTTTTCTGCTCAGATCGCTCAGTACTGTTTGTTCAGTGTCGCTGCTTGGCCTACTTGCTCGTTGTATTATCTTTCCTTTTTTATGGGGCCGGTGCTTGTGTTGTGTGTAGCTTTATCTTCACGGCGTGGATCTGTTGAGTTTGTCTTTAGTTGAGCTTGTTTTTCATTGCTTGCTGCATTGTGTATGGAGTGCAAGGTCATCTTCTGCGGGTGGTTTTCATCTTCTTTTCTTTCCCATACGTGTCGCCCCTCTCGCTCCTTCATTGTGTATTTTTCAGAAAGTTATACAGTAAAGTGGGAAGATGTTTTTTTTTTATGTGGTTCTTCTTCTACAGCAAATGTGCCAGTGTTCAGAATCTCTTCCTTGTGTTCAGATAATCCACATTGAATTAACATCTTGTCATTTTGGGCTTCAATGAAACTCTGTGAACTTGATTAAAAGAAGAAGGTAATCACATTTGATGTGTTTCCCCAACATAAAGCCCATTCTTGGTCACCAACATGACGTGACTTCCTCTTAAAAGCCCCTCTTCAATGTAAGGAGTTATGCACACACGATGACGAGGAAGGATCGAAGCCTTTCGGCTCTTGAACAGCCTCTTTTCTGGTTGCTAAGTAAGTCGGGCTGATTCTTCCCACCACCGGGCGCCATGGTAACCTTCTCCACAGGATGACTGTGCTACAGATAGATACTGTCACAACTGGTTTTCGTCCCAGCCTGTTTCTGGCTCTCTTTTTCTCCCACCTGCCAGAATAGAAACTTGGCTAAGATTCAGCGAAGCCACCTCGGTACTGGGCAAAGTGGAAATGCAACAAGTTAACACGCCTCCATATTCCCACTTCTTTTTAAGCTCTTACATTTGCCTTTGGTGTGGAAGTCCTGCTGACTGGGCTTTATGATTACTTCCAGAGATAAACACCCATCCACTTATTTCAAATGATTTCAGATTTCAGCATTACTCCTCTTTTGCTTTCTGTCTGTTGCCCGACATTACAGATGTGCCTCTTCAGTTTGTGTATTCATGTTCGACTGACGCCCTCTGCTGTTCCAAAGAAACAGATTACACTAATTGCTTGTCCCCTCCACAGACATGACGCTAAATCTGGGAAATGCATAAAGTTCTGCTGCTTCTCTTTATATTTGACGTGAATAGACAAAATACACACCGCCCCCCCCCCCCCCCCCCCCCCCCCCAACACCTTACTCTAATGACATATCACCAGTGTTGCACACATGTTCAAAGGATTACAGGATGCTTTGAAAAACAACAAAAGTTCCACCTGCGGTAAAAACTGGCGAACCCTGGCACCAGTTGCTCCTCAGGTTCTCTGCCTCTGAATGCATCCAGCTGTAATTATGGTTTAAATGGCTTAACTTGGTGTGTCAGGTGTAAATTAGCCCCGATTAGACCAGTGAAAAAAAGCCCAAACTGAATGGCTCTGGTCTGAGTCCAGAGAAGCAGAGCTGTAATTGCTTATTAGCTTCTTCTCTTCTCTTCTCTTCTCTTCTCTGTAGGGAGTAGGATGTCCACTAGGGGGCCACATCACACAGTGAAACTCCATTTATAAGACACTGATCCACACTCTTATGTGGTCTATTTAATTAACCCAACAATGAGAGCAGCTTCTTTCTTCATTTGAACATTTTGCAATATTTTGTGGAATACCAGGCAAGTTGGTGATGGGTCCCTTCTTTTCCCTGCAGTCACACTCAGATCTCAGTTGCTTTGGCCACTAGGAGATGATTAAAGGCTTCCTTGGGGCATTTAGGGCCGTATCTGAAGGCCAGGCTTCTTTTTTTTTTTCAAAAAGTGGTTTGTAATGTGTCTGTTTCAGCAGCGAGCACCCGAGGCACCATAAGGCTCCGATATCCCTCAGGCTCTTTTTATGGTCCTCCTCCTCGTGTCCCACCTTGTCCTCCGTGTCAAGGCCGACAGCCGCTGATCCTGGGCCAGCCTTTTTATCCATCTGGCGGTCAGAAGCAGGACTCTGTACAGATCTTTGGCAGCGAGCCTGGGCGAGGACTGTATTTGGGTCTGTTCCAGCAGCCTGCTGCTGCCATGGCTGCTGACAACTCTTCACAGGAGGCATGGCCGTGTTTAACTGCTCATCATTTCTACATGTCACGGCACAGTCAGAGATCCCAAGCACTGGAAACATGAGTGGAATTGATGGATGGGTAAATAGTGGGAAAGCCGACCTATTCTCGTGAGGTCCTGGCTCACTGATGGGGCAAGATGAGTCTTTAAAGAGTCTTTAAACCAAGAGTGGACTGTAAATCCTCTAAGTTTGGGGGGAAAGCAGTGGTTCCCAAACCCTCTGGCTTGTAACTGGGCTTGAATTGATAAATTGGTCGCACAGTTCTGACATAATAGCGAGAACATTTTCCCACAATTGTCTCTTTATTTTCCCCTAAAGTTGAGGAAGATGTTGTTAAATGACCGTATAATAAAGTTTAAAGTGTATAGTTTATAGGTATATACGTTTCAAAGCAACATAATAATAATAAAAAAAATCTTTCGTTTTGGTCAAAACTGCCACCTCTCTTATCTCTGTGCTATGATCCCCGGGGGAAGTTCCAGCCTTCAGATTGTGAATCACTGGCTGATCGGGGATGCATGGATGGAAAATCAATGACATTACACTGAACGCACACAATTCTTCAAACGCGTCATCTAACAGCTGTCCATGCCGACATTGATGCATCACAGAGAGTGGAAAACCCGGTGACAAATATTTATGCGGCGTTAGCAACAGCTATGAAGAAGCTGAGAACAGTTTTTTGTCCCAAAACACATCTCGGTGTAATCCTAAAGCAAAACTTTAGGATTTCATGATTCAATCGCCCACTTAGTTGCAAGACTATAGGCTTTCTGAGACTCTGCGGAAGGTCAGCTGCTGCAGCTCAAATCCTGTTTACCTCTGCGTGGGACAGCAATGAATCACGGCCAGCAGAGAACGGTGCATCTCTGTGCTAAAGTGCTGTGTTTGAGTGAGTCTGCCCTCTGTGTTTACGCTCTCTCACTCGTCATCGCTGTGATGTCACAGAAACTGTGGGTTGGAGGTTCCCCCAGTGCACTCTCATAAGAACAGAGAGGTGTTGGAGAATGTTTTATTATAGTTATGTCTCATTTTGAATAGGTCATGCATCTCGTAATTATTGGACACAAAATACAAACAGTGGAGTTTGAATATACCACAGCTGACATAAACGCATTGAGTCACTATATATTTCACGCTGTCCAACATTCATTCAGTTCTACCATCGGGTTTGCACTGATTGCTTCAGAAGTAACATGTTCATTCAAGACATTACGAGAAATAATGCATCCGCACCCGCCTGATTAGTTCCTCAGAACCAATCTGAAAGTAAAAAGTAACAACAACAAAAAAAGACCTGTTTCTAATATGTACAGATTCGTTAAACATTCCCACCCAGAATTAAAACGCTGGACAGAGACGCAAAGCAAAAGGCAATGACATTTATGTGTTTCATATTTCTGTGTAGCAGAGGAAGCTTTTTCTTTCTATCAAAGCAACTTTGTGACCTGTTTAAATCATTTTATGCCTGTTTGTGTTCATTTTTAGTTGGATTTTGTTTATGGTAGTTTCTAAAACTCTTGTTGTTTTGAGTCATTTTACTCTCTGTAGTTGTTTGAATGGTCAGAGCTTCTCTGTGTACTTATTATTCTGTGGCTGATCCGAACCATTTTGTAGCTCTTTTGGGGTGACTTTGACCATCTTTGTAGTTGCCATCTTATTCATTCTGTAGATATCCAAGTGACTCAGTGACTTTTGCAGTGGAATGCATTGAGTCTTTGTAGTGGTGTTGCTTCTTTCTGAGTATCTTAATAGCTGCTTGGTGTCTTTTCATCTACTTTGAATAATTTTGTAACTGCTTTTTGTGATTCTTTTGTGCCTTTTTAAGCTGTTTTAATTGACTCAAAGCGGTGTCAGGGGTTAGGGTTTCTTTACTCTTCGGGGCCCTGGTCCATGTGCATTCAGTGATTCTTGCAAATTGTTTTGACAAAATTAATAGAAAATATATATTTATTGATCTGTTTTTATTTTCTCGTGTGAACAGAGGGAAGAACAGAAACGCGCCGCAGCGCCAAACCACCCGCTTACAGAGCAGCTGCTAAGCCGACCGTTCAGGAGGCGATGGATGTGGAGGGAGTGCATCTAGAAGAAGGAGCGCTGGAAACATCTCAGGGAGAGGACTCTGAGCTGAGCCTGAGTTTCCAGGGCTATGTCGCCGAGCTGCGACAGTGCCAGTCCAAAATGAGGAACGCTAACATGTCCCAGAATGGCCGCAACCCTCCAGAGGGCAAAGACTGTCAGACGGACCTGTACAAGGCCACGATTGTCTAAAGGGAAACCCCACTGCTGCACTTTTTAAGCCTTAGGGCACTGAAGTCTGAAAGAGTATTCATCAAACCATGGGCTGCATGTACAAGCTGTCGATTGAAAATCAATATTATGGTGATATACATGGTATATTTGTTGAAAATCCTGCCGCCCTCTTGTTAAGCTTCATTGCTGGTTGTAATTTTGGAACAGTGTTGTGTTTTTGTTTTTTTTGTATTTAATAATTAAGTGAAAAGGAATTTTATTATTAGTCATGTTAGACTGTAGATAACCATAGAACAAGTGTGAAACTCACTGTTGGGTACCACTTTCTGAGAAGGCTTGCATTACAAAACGCTCAGAAGTTGTAATTAATTGCTGTAGGCAGCAAGAATGAGCTAAAAAGTACCTTTTTGAAAAATGAATACCAGCCAAACGGGATTAACCATTAATGAAGCTATTAAAAACCAACATATAGACACATCAAAAAGCTTGAAAGAAAGATCTCAACCCGGCCAACATTTCCACCAGTCTTTTGCTGAGGAAAACAATGAGATACAGATGAAAGCTCTGGAACAGGTTTGTAAATCTTTGTGTTAACGGTTAATCAGATATTAAGTGGCAGAGTTTCCACTCACTTGCAGTCCATGCTAGTCCTCCGCCATGGAGGGCTGTTAGATGTTCTATTAGAAAGTAGCACTCACTGTAGGACCACAAGCCAGACACAACTGTCTCCAGGATATAACAGAGGGCAGACAACAATTTCCTTGGATATTTGACTTTTTCTTGTTAGTAATCTTCTTTGTCCTGTGTTTTACAGATAATACATGGTGGTACCTTTATTGTCTGTATTTCCTGCTTCTGTGGTTATTCAGGTTGTTGAATAATTAAAAGGTTTTGATAGCTGCTAACAAACTGACTCTTGCCTTTTTGTGGTTCTAGCCAGCTTTGGAAAAAGATTCTCTTGTATTTTACAACCCAAAGTCTTACATCCGCAGACCTTAGTCCTCCTTCTTGGCATATTTGGCCGCTTAAATGTATTTGTTAGGTTAGTTAGTACTGTCAAATATTAACAGAGCAGATGTCTTAGTTTAACAATTTTCCCCCTTGAGCTGCTTTATGCTCATGCTTGGACTGGATACTTTTGTGGACGTGCTCATACGTTGTGCAGCCTCCTGTTTGTGTTATTTTTAGCTCAGCATCTGGAGGAAGATTATTACAGCTGGTGAAAATTAGAGGTTAGATAATAGGACTGGAGATTTAGTCTTGAAGCGGCATGTCACTGCTGGAATGCTGACAACACACGAAACTCACAGGTTTAGATGGACTCATTACTTTTGAACTTGCCTAATTTCATAGATACCATCTTTAATGGGGTCATCAATAGAACAATAGAACTCCTTCCTAAACTTTCCCCTCATAATAGACTTTCATCTAAAGTCTGGCCTCAACAACCTTTAGACTGCTTTCATCCTCTTTTTCTCCGGCTGTCTTCTGGGAGCTGCAGAGCTGTGGCACGATGTTGTCGGTTGCCATTTGCTTTTGAAAGCTAAACACACCTGTTTTATCTGTGGCGTTTTCAGCCACATTCGGTTAACTGCCAAAGTGTGATTCAAGTCCTGACGTTGCAAATATTTGGCGAGCACGGTCACTTTTACAAAGGATTCAACTGTTACGGGTGAATCTAAAAAGGGGAACATTACCCACACTTGGCTTGTAACTACATTGTCTAATACCATTACGTTAGGCCTCTTTTTTTATCTATTAATCTTTGCCAACACATGATCAGATAATACTTAACTGAATTAATTGAAGTTGTGGGGGATAGGATGATGAATATTTATATAGAAAAAGCAAGTAATTTTTGAATCAGCGGTAGATCTATTTTGACTTGTGTTTGCAAGTGTAGCTTAAGTTTAAGGAATACAGCAGTTGTAGACCGAGAGAAGTAAACATTTAAAAGTGTGGTTCCACTGCACAACAGATGCCGACAATTCTAGGTGCCCACAAGTGTAACAAGTATTTTGCATTTGAGGGCACAAACACAAACAATCTGCAAAATCAGCATAACTGCATTGCGTACAGGTGGAGAAATGCAGCTCTCCACTCCCTTTTTATCAAAGGTGTGTTATGCAGGATGGCAGCCTTCGAGCCCGTGCAATGCCATGTGCAATGCTCAGAGCATCATCTGAATCTTTGCTCACAAACTCAGCTTCAGAGCGCTCAGAGCTGGAAGGACTTTGTAATTTGGGGGGGTGATGGACAAACTTTTGCTTTTTTTTCAACCTATCACTTCATAAATACTGGCAGTGGTAGTACAAACATTTTCTGGAGTAGAACTCTTAATACCGCAAAATAGGATCATTATCACACAAAAAAAGTCCTTTTTTAATGTTTTACTTGGAAGTAAAGACTGATGAATACATCATCAGCATTATGTAGTTTAAATGAGTTCACATTTGAAAATATGTTCTTACTCTAAAAGGGAAATTCTAATGTTGCAGGATGATTTTAAGCTGTTGTTTGGTTATTGGCTGGAAATTCAAGATTCAAGATTCAAGAGGGTTTATTGTCATTCCAGCCATATACACAGTACACAGTGCAATGAAATAACGTTTCTCAAGAAGTTTTCAGTGCAAACAAACAGCAACAACAAAGAACAGCTGGGACAACAAAGACAATACTAAAAATGCTACAAGTAACTGCAAGTGTGGTGCACAAAAAAATGCTTGTAAAGTGTAAAAGTGTAAAGTGACTGTATTATTATTTACATGAGGTGCAGTAGTGCATCAGACAAGTACAAAAAGTACAAAAAGTGGCTCAGGACAGTATAAAACAGAGGTGATCACATCAGTCTCTGAGCGTTGAGGAGTCGTATGGCCTGGGGGAAGAAGCTGTTTTGTAGTCTGGTGGTGACAGACCGTATGCTGCGGTACCTTCTGCCAGATCGGAGGGGTGAGAAAAGTCTATGTGAGGGGTGGGTGGGGTCTTTAACAATCCTGGTTGCCTTGCGGATGCAGAGTGTGGTGTAGATGTCTGAGACGGAGGGGAGAGTGGCTCCAATGATCTTTTCAGCCGTCCTCACCACACGCTGAAGGTTTTTGCGGTCCAAATACCTCCTTTACCACTCTGTGTTACAATGGAGCTGAAGATGCCTCTGACTGAACTCACTTTGTAGTTTCATCACTGCGTTGTGTACAGGGTGCAGTATTGTCGAATATGATCACCAACTGGTGCAAAATTCTTGGAACATTCAGCTCCAGGGCAGACCCCAAACACGGGGGTCATCTTGGTGCAGACACTGGAGGAGCTAGGCTTCCGAAAGGCTTTTTTGAAGACAGTCTCAGTGTTGCATGTTCAGTCTCGTAAATATAATAATCATAACGCCATCTTACTCAAAGTCGTCGTCAAAATCTGATAAATATTCTGCCATGTTGGACAAAACTAGCAGTAGCAAACTTCGTGTGAAGATAGCCAACCGCCACAGAACAAGGAGTAGATAAACTGTGCTGCAGCGGCGCGCGGCGATGACGTCATCCCACGAGATGAGTGTGTAGAAAGCCCAAGATAGCTCCCAATAACAACAACACGGCAGCTCTGAACTAACAGTGCAATGGTACACGTTCATTCATTTGTCTTATTGGTGAAATAAAGACAGATAATTCCTCATTTAAAGGCTGTAGCCTATTGTCGGTGCCCGGTTCTCTCCCATTATATGAATATATGCGGATCTAAATAGCATCCGAAGGACACCAACTTTTACCAAACTGTTATTGGTGAGTAGATGAACCTATTTTATGCCAGAAATTAGTTCTAGGTTAAAAAACTTAAACTTCCCCTTTAAGCTGTACAAGTTGATCAACTTCCCAACCTAGTTAGCCTTATGTGAACTAGTAAAGCTTGTAACCGGTCAGACTAGTAAGCTGGTCACAGTGTAAATATAAGTATTATTACAACAATAGAAATGTTCTAACCTCAATAAATATTTATGCATATACGGTAATTATGCTAAACTACTAAAATAGATTGGCTGAATGGCTGAGAAAGTTCTAGCTGTGGAACACAAGAGATCTCAAGAGCAGCGGAGACAAAACTGACTCTAAATGTGTAGTAATTCCATCCTTTCTCACTATATTTATACTTTTGTACTGTAGTTTTGTTACCACTAAAACTAAACAGCTTTACTGTCAAGGTTGTGTTTCCTCGAATATCGAATCTGTTAACGTTAGCTTGATAGCTGACAACCATTGCTAAGTAACCGTTATAAGCGGTTGCTAGCTAGCCGTGAGCTAACAGGTGTTTAGCATTAATGAAGGGGTCACCCGTCATCTGCAATGTACTGCGGATAAATTAAATAATTGATTTATTTCAGTATCTACGTGATACAAGCTACGAACAGTGCACAACCCGGAACACCTAAAGAAAAACAAACAAAAAAAATTAGTATTATGTGACTGAGGCAAGTAGAAGCTTTATTTCTTGTGGAGTAGGTAGGGATTGTCCAGTACATTCTGCCGGCCTCGGCGGCCCCCACCTCCGCTCTGTGCTGGAAAGTTTCGGTCTCTCCTCTCCGTCGTTGAGAATGATAAACAGTGGGCGTCTTCACACAAGGTGCTGAGGGAACACCAGCCGAGTTATAGGATGCCTCCGAGTTAGACAAGCCTAATGACGCAACGGGTTTACTCAATACAGCCTGAAATTGTGAGGGACAGGATAATACTTGCAGGGTTTCCTATGACCAAAAGTAGGCTGCGGACTCTGAAACTGACAGATATAACGTGACAGGGCTTACACACCGTCCTCCGACTCAAGGAAAATTAGCCTCTCCGGACACCAGGGACCAACAGATGGAAACTTACATGATGACAAACAACAAGCTGCTTTTTCTATTTTATTCATTTGTTTTCAGCGCGGGAGCGGTAAGTTTTTACTCCTTTTTGGCGTGCGAAAAGAGCAGGAAAGCAGTCAAATGAATGTGTCTCTCTTGATTTCAGGACCTAATAGTGTCTGGTTATGAAGCAGTGCCATACAGGGAGAGCCGGAAAGGTAGGCTTTTACTTCAGTCCTGTGATTAATTTAGAGGGAAAGGAGGGAGGTGGGGTGCAGTGTTTGTCTGAAATATTTTCTGCTGTACCGACTGAAACTTTTTTGGAGCTGCATGAAATAACAGTGTTTGTGTACCTAAAGCAGCGGTATTGCTGTGTGGGAAGGGCATGCAATTCATGGATTTATGGGCAAAGTGAAAGGAGACCATGTGCGTAAAATACAGGGAGAAAGTGCAATTTTGTGATTTCTCTACTTTGTGTTTTGCCCATTTGCATTGGTTTGAAGTCCCCTTTTTTTTTTTTTTACTTTGTTGCTCCTTCTTCACAGTTCTAACTACAACAGGCAAAGAATGTAAGTTCCCATTTCGTGAGGGTGGAAGGCTTCATCATCACTGCATCATCACCATCTATTTCTCCAGACCATGGTGAGTCCTTACCAGACAGCCTGTCTGGTTTTGGATACACGGCCACTCACTAATGTGTGTGTAATTGTTCAAAGTTAAAACCCGCTCCCTGCGACAGGCAGGTAGAAGCATCTTCATCACATTAGACTTTGTTTGGACATACACTGACAGGGCATGCCGCATGTCTTTCAAGTGTTACGTTTCAGGCTTTTTGGCGTGACATTAAAAGAGCAGAAACGCTTGATGGTTCCCATCAAACATTACTGCATTATCGGGGATTTGTTGAAGAGGCAACGATTCTGTGTGCAAAACCTAATTGCAGCTGGCAGCGGTGAGGGATTTATGCAACAGTGTCATCACAGCGCAAATTCAAATGAGGTAATGAGCCAAAAGGTTTGGATAAATCGCTTGCTGATGAATCGTCAGCAGGGCTTGTGTCATCATTTTAACATACCACAGTGTTATCTTAGTCAGCTGGTTGTGAAAGATAAATCCATCCAGACAATTTCTACAGCTGTGTCACTAAAACTCCCTAAAAGTATAGCAATAGTTGAAGTTCCTATCAGCTTAACTACTGCTCGCAATTCCTCCTGGGGGTACATAAACAGCTGCCGCAATAAAATTATTTTTTTATTGCACCACATCGTAACCTAGCAACATATATATTTATATTTTTATTATTTTGGAAAAAAACAACATGAGACTTGCTGAAGGGCTTTCCCAGTCATCACTACTTGGAATCGAGACAGGAAGGGTGTATGTCAACAAGTTGGAGCAACTTGTATGCAATTATATATGGCCCAACTCATGTCCACCTACACCTAAAGTTACTGCAATGTGACCCGGCGGGTTTCTGTCTCAGGATAGGCTTCAGATTGTGAGTTGTAGAGTCAGTGTGTGGCACAGAGGTAGGCTGCTGCTGATCCGTGCATCAGCGGGCAAAAACGCAACATTGCCTTCACGGAGAGGGTTGTATGGGCAACTTTATAGCGCGCATATGTAGAATTTTTATGGAATAACAGGACTGACAAGCGAGGTGATTCATAGATCAGATAAAAGCACAAGGTGAACCGTCAACTCCCACCAGGGATCTTGAATATCTGTGAGAAACTTCATGCCATTCCATTGAAATCTAGAGCAACATGGTGGAAAACAGGTAGACAGACAAAGCGTTGCCGGTTACTGGGCTGATAATATCATAACCTAACCCCTCGCATTGGTTTTCAGATTTGCCCAAAATCACCTCAAGCATGCAAAGAAACTAACGCGAGATGGCATAAAAAATCTCTGACTATTGTCATGTTGCTTCATGGTACACGTCACATTTGTATGGCTGGGAACGAAACACAATTCATTCAGTAGTTTGTGTGTATGTTTTAATTTACTCATTCACATATTTTTGTTGGTTTGTTCACGTTTCTGTTTGTTTGTGAGCACAAGCTAAGAGTTCATACACCGAATCGGTACAGTAGTCCGTCCTTTCACCCCAAATTCTCCGTGAAATGTGCTCCAAGACCTCCTGATTGAAACTTCCACCGACAAGGACAAATATGGGCATATCAGAATATTAATGCAAATGATAAACACAGTTGCAGTAACAGGGAGACAGGCTGTTTATTCTTAATCTATGTAAAACACAAATGGATGCCAAAAACAACATGAAACTAATACTGTACAGAAACCCCCAAAACTTTTCAAATGATCTTTTCCGGCCAAGTCATGTCTTTTTATAAGAAGCCAAATTCCTTTTAGTTTATATCATGGCCTGGGGTGAAACACTGTGCATTTCTGTGGTAAAATGATGTATACAGACCAACTAAAGTACAGAAATGAGTCGGAATGTGGGGATGAGTTGTGTCATGAGTTTTTTATTTTCTTAAGGAAATGTAATTCCTTTGCCCTGTTTCTGAGCTCTAATGTTTATTTAGTTTACAGTCGAGGTGGTTGTATCATCCTCCTGTTTTTTATTTGCCACAGGTGCTCTCTCACACACAACTTTGACCGGGACAGGAAGATGGGCTTCTGTGCTCCAGTGAAGAGTCAACCAGATGGTCAGTTTACCAAACTGGCTGCGCAAGTCCACTCCACTAAAGACTGCAGTATAGCTGTTGTTCCTCCTCTAACTGTCGCTTTTGCTTTTTCTGTCGCAATAGTTGTTACCAATTCCCACAGAGTCGCAGATCCGTGTCGGGAGAAGCCGTGTCAGAACGGAGGCATCTGCACACCGAGCCCAGAGACTCGCTCGTTTGAGTGCTCCTGTCCCGAGAGCTTCGCCGGGAGGCTGTGCGAACAAAGTGGGTTGCCTCACATTTCATTAACGTTTCATCACATAAAAAGTAAGATGTCAGTGATTCTTATGTTCCCAGTGTCACTTTTTGTGCAGGTAAAGCAACAAGGAATAAAGTCAACTATTCTTTGCTGGACATACGAAGTCTAACATTTGGTATTGCTAACATATCAACGAAACAAACTTCACAGTCTCTTTTGCGTTTTTGATAAAGTCATCTCATACTAATAGGATTAAAGAGTCAATTCTCCTTTATATTGCACTGTATCAACCACAATTAGCGCTCTCCTGAGCTTTAAAGGACAAGACCGTTTTTTTGACATTGGGCCCTTGATTTCACATTATAACATGATGTTCTACTCACCCCTGCTTGTTGTTGGTAATTTGGAGCTGTTCCGAAGATATTCGAGAGGCGTCTGGCTGCTCTCTTGAGATATTCGGCCATGAAACGGTTTCCTATGGGCAACGTTATACAGGCACAAACTACGCTGTTTATAATTGATTAATTACTGTACACTAGCACTGATAACGTGGAGGTGCGTCGCTTACTTAAAAAAATCCGGGTTACTGTAATTTTGAATTTTTGTTGTAAAGTCTGTGTGTGTTTGTCTGTGGGCTGTCTGTGGTAGTAGCACGACGATGACGTCAGTAACACCCACTTTACGACAAAAATTCAAAATTACAGTAACCCGGATTTTTTTAAGTAAGCGACGCACCTCCACGTTATCAGTGCTAGTGTACAGTAATTAATAAATTATAAACAGCGTAGTTTGTGCCTGTACAACGTTGCCCATAGGAAACCGTTTCATGGCCGAACATCTCAAGAGAGCAGCCAGACGCCTCTCGAATATCTTCGGAACAGCTCCAAATGACCAACAACAAGCAGGGGTGAGTAGAACATCATGTTATAATGTGAAATCAAGGGCCCAATGTAAAAAAAACGGTCTTGTCCTTTAAACAACATCTCACAAATAGTTGGAATTCATTTGAATCTGCACAAGCCATAGACAGCGTATATACCGTGTTTTTATCATAGTTACACTTCAACCAACAATTAATAACTAAACGACGTGGATGAGAACTTATATGCAAACTCATCCATGTCCAAAAAATGAAAAGAACTGCATCGATCTTACTTTAGAAACTGATTTGATGAAGACCATGTAGGTTATATTGGAATGTTTTCATTGAAAGCCTTTACTTTCACGTCAAAGAAGTCAAGGCATAAAAAAAAAAAAAATTAGGTTTGAGTCAAAATTACACAAATAAAAATCCCGCAAGCACTTTAAGTGCATCTGCAGCCATCAAAGATTTGCTCTGTGAGCTCCTCTGAGCTCTTTCATCACCTCTCATATTTCAACCTGTTGCCTTTCAGAAAAGTGCTATGAAACCGTACACCTGCGCTATTATGACATCGGAGAGTCTTGGGGACGAATTCACCTTCGTAACGTGGAACAGTGCTGGTGTGTGGCAGGAGAAATCAAGTGTGAAAGAGTCCACTACACAAGTAAGACATGCTCGCCGCCTTTGTTGCTCCATCAGCGTTCTGTTTTGGCTCCTTGGTTTCCTTTTGTTGGGCTGATGAGAGTGAAACTTTGACTTTGACTTATTCACTTTGACAACGTGAGTTTGAGCTTAACTTCCAACGGAAACATTATGTGAGAGAAAAACTAAAGATGGGAAAAAAAAAAAAAGATCAACCTGAGCAAACTCTTCCTTTCTTCTATTCCACAACTGAAAAATACACGTATCGGTTCTCCTCCCAGCCTGCCAAAGTGTTTTTTTTTTTGTTTTTTTTTCCAAAATATCCTCTGTACAGAAGATATGAAAGACATGCCCCACCCTTTCTTTGATCACAGCTCCATAGTAACAAAAGTAACCTCTCCATTGAAGAGAGGCAGATTATATGACTCACTGTGACTCAGGAACAACGTTAGAAGACACACCCCGTGGGTCCACGCGGTGCTTTTTATCTCAGCGGGAAGATGTTCGTGGGCATTTCACAGATTCGCTGACATAAAAAGGGAAGGGAGTGGAGCATTTTCATGCTCCCTCAGCTGAAACTGTTTTTGTCATGACGGTGGGGGCTTATCTTACACAGGTCACGCAAGAGCCCTGTTTCCGAAATGAAAAGTAGATGCATACACCGTGCAACGCTCTGATAAACTGAAAAGTACAAAACCAGCTTACCAACTTGTTTTCTGAAAAACGCATGCTCAGTAAGTTTCAAATGAGCAGAAACAGGGGCATGTTTCCCACTGCATTGCATAACTTACTTAACAACTGAGGAGACTGATTGCTGTTGACTCATCATATTCTGGCTTGATGTAGTGTTTCACCAGCCCGGAGCCGCTTTTTACTTTTCATTTCATAATGTGCCATATGTTTTCAATGGATGACGGGTGTTGAGTACAGGAGGTGATTTAACACCAGGGCTCAGTTCCTACAGTCAGTACGGTAACATGCACAGCTGAGTCAAGCTACAGTTGGAGTTCAATGGGGCCATTTAACCGGTTGGCTTTCCCAGATCCGTATACACGTACGGGAAGGGAATCAAGTTATTGGACGAGCATGTCCAAAGCTGGGACTCTGTGGACTGTGTGAGAAAACACACAAAACAATCTGCTCCTTCTAACTTCCTCTGTGGGAGATCGTCGTACATGTAAGTGTGGCCAAATTCACTGCACAGACGTGTTGTTGTTATCGGGGCCTTTCTACACACGCATCTACTGGGATGATGTCATCGATGCGCACCGCTGCAGCACAGCTCATTCACTCCGTGCTCTGTGACGGTCGGCTATCTTTACACGGAGTTTGCTGCTGCTAGTTTTGTGCAACATGGCAACTTGGAAATACGCAATAACGAACCATGTTACCAGCAGCAGTAGCAAATTCTGTGTAAAGATGCTGCTGCGGTGGTGCGCATCAATGACATCATCCCAGTAGAAGCGTGTGTAGAAAGCCCCCCGATAGCCCCCAATAACAACAACATGGCAGCTTTGAACTTACAGTGCAATAGTACGCGTTCATTCATTCATTCGTCTTAAAGTATTGGGGAAATAAAGACAGATAATGCTTTATTTAGTGGCTGTATTGTTGATGCCCGGTTCTCTCCCGTTATATGGATATACGCAGATCTCGAGTGATCTAAACTTTCACCAAACTGTTATCAATGAGTAGACGAACATATTTTATGCCAGAAATAAGGTCCAGGTTTTAAAAAAAACAAAAAAAACTTCCCCTTTAAGTTACTTCAGCGGTGGTTTTGTCAGGTGACGCTCTGGTTTTAAAATCAGAACTCTGTTAGAGCAAAGCGATGTGAAAATACTTTCAGTGTCCGTGAGTCGAGGCGTTGTCTCATTGGGCTGATTTCAATCCCAATTTCCAACATATTCAGCTGACAGAAAAATACGTGAATGAAAGCAGCTTTATTGAGAATTTGGCTCCACTAATATCGACTTATGCTTTACTGTTTTTAAAAAAGAAAGGATTTTGGTGTATTTGTGGAGCGCGTAGGCCCATTGGAGTCTATTTCAGCGCCTGCATGCAGCCGCATTATCTCGGTGTGTCAGAGCGGCCTTGAGAGCTTTGCTTTCATATGATTTCATTGGGACTAACATGTTTACATTTTTTTTAAAAGTCCAGTTTTGCTCTGACTAACATAATGATTAATTTTTTTTAGTGTCATGTATACACACAGAGAGCCAGGCCGTTGTAATACGTACAGAGTCTGGTGTGGCATCATGCTTGAAATGAGCAACGCCTTTACGTGTATAAAGCTGCGCATTTGATTTCTCTGATTTAATCTTTGATAATCTTTGATTTAATAATTGATATTATCTTTGAGATTTTTAGCATTCCCAACCTGGCTGTTTTTAAATGTTTAAATAAAGATGTGGCGTCAGCGACATGTAAATTAGAGCACCAGCTTGTCTACACTGTGTTTTTCACCCAGTCGGTGAAGAAATTAAGCCGCACATCTAAGCAGGGGACACATTTTAAACGTTTTTGTGTGAATTTGTGAACAGAACCTGTTTTACAAGTGCATCAAACAACACAAACACTGGTATTTACTTGATTCACTGTTAAGTTTAACTTTACTGTTTCAATAGTGACTCTTGACTAATTCTGCTTTAATTAATGTCCCTGAGATGTGACCTTGTGTGTCTTGATGTGTCCAGTGTGTCGCACAAACCCTTGTCAGAATGATGGAACCTGTCGTCTGATCACATCCACTGGAAAAGAAGTGTGTTACTGCAGATATGGCTACGGTGGACCTCACTGTAGCCTTGGTATGTAATTCCACCGCGATGCTCTTTCACTCTTTGGAAGAGCGCACAATCTGCTCCCACTCTAGATGTAAACACATTTGAAACAAACAATGCACGTATCAAGCTTAAAAGGACAGAAAGAAGAATTCTGCATGTGAGCTCTGTCGTGCATGTGTTCTCTCTTGGCATGATGATTGTTTGATTAATGGCAGCAGGTGAAGACACGAAGAAGCTGCTCCACTTGCATTCAGCTGTTGGGACTGCATGATGAGAAATTGTTAGACTTGTTCCCACTCATTCCGACATAAAGAAATCCGTCATCGCAGATGCATCCGCATGCAGAAATTGACAGCGCTCGTGGTGTTTACAAGGCAGGGTTGAGATTGTTTTGTCTGTCTCTGCCTGTGGTTTATGTGTATGCAGAGCCAGAGACAGAGTGCTACAACAGCAGGGGCACAGGTTACAGAGGAGCGGTGGGCACCACGGTGTCCGGCGCCCGGTGTCTGCCGTGGAACTCGGATCTGCTCTTTGATGAGCTCCATGTGGGCACAGTGGCTGCATCGGCCCTCAGGGGCCTCGGCGAGCATGCCTACTGCAGGTCTGTGAGTGCTGAAACATCCAGCTTAGAAGCTGCTATTTTAAACCAAAATGGCATATTAAAGACACTGGTGTTTGATACGGAACCAACTGGCTTATCGGGGAAACCAGGCTTCCTTACGCTTTTTTTTCTCCTATAAATGTAGCTCTAAAGCTTCAATATTCAGCTCTTTACCATGAGTTAGCAAAAGCTGCCTGCTCCTTATCTTCATGTGCCAACACTTGTCACTCATTTGGACGTGGCTTAAAACGGAGGCACCCAGAAAGCATCAAACCGCATGGTGAAACCAGGTCTTATCTCTGACACAGACCCCTATGTCTGTTTCATACTGCTTTCCTGAGTTCTTGTTGTTGTTACTATGACTACCCAGCAGCCATATGACATGCTCACAGCTAATTATATGTCCCAAAATGTTTCAAACATCAAACAAAAGAATATTTGAAGCAATCGTTTGAGCACACATAAAAGTATCTGAGGGTTTCAGACTCTGAACTTGTTCATTTTTTTTATCTTACCTGAAAATATCATATATATTGCAGTCTTAACATCACTGAAACCTTATTCCTATTAAGTAAACCATTATATAGATAAATACAAAATAAACACCTGGCCCAGCCAGAAAGTGAAAAACAACTTTCACCTATTCACACAAAAAAACTGATGGAGCTCCTGTGGACTGTTCAGCTGCTACTGTGTGCGAAGCAGGGATGGAAACAGCGGTGCTGCACACTCACAGATGCTCTCCGCTGTGTTTCTGTGTGTGCAGAAACCCAGATGGAGACAAGAAGCCGTGGTGCTACACAGTAAATGACAGTGCCATCTCCTGGGAGTACTGTGACGTGCCCTCCTGTAGGATGCCGCTGTGTGAGTAACTGGGGCACAGAAAAGGAGTTTGTAGTTGTTGTTAGCTGAGACGACAGATCTCTGAGTGGCCCTATTGGGCAAGGACTTTGGGGCATAAGAGGACAGGGGGCTCTAGCTTTGTGTCAGCACATTAGTGTATATCCCAGAGAGAAAATCAAAATGTAGAACAGACCGAATGGCAAAAAGGAGATTTAAAAACAACCACATAAAAATGATGCACAGTAGATGTGCAAAATAATGTAAAATGATATAAAACAACTATGAATAGATACAGAATGATCCATAAGGGACACAGAGATGGACTATAACAGTGAGACTTAATGTCCAAAACCAAACTCTTAAAATGATTCAAATCACAAAATGACAATAAAGAGATGCACAATGATGAAGAACACAGAACACAGACAGCAAGCACAAATTGAGTTTTTTGTTGTTTTGTGTCTCTTTCAGTCAGGATGTTTTGATCCTCGGTTGGATGAGTAAAGAGTCTTAAACACCATTTGTGTCCCGTTGTGTCATCATCCACCTGACAGTGAAAGTTCACTGTAAAAAAAGACATCACACGGCTGTTTTAGTGTTTTGTTTAGAGGGTTTATCGTTGAAGATTTGTATCGGTCTGCTGTAATGTGAGTTATTTAGGATTAAGTCATATACCCGTTAGTTATAACAGAGATGTGTGACCTGACGGCATTCATCGGGTTCATCATCACAGCGCTAACATTAATAGCATTCTAACATCCCTGCATTGGTCATTTACCAAATCAAGGATGGCATATGCATTTGGCTGTCCCTGGCATTTTTTTAACCATTACAAAGCATATAAAGTCACGCAAGCTGGTCCATGTCTTAACTCCCTCAGCTTTGATGGTGTGATACAGTCCGTGGCGCTCATTTGAGAAATGGCTCAGCACCTCATTAGATGCCCCGCATTTCATTAAAAACCTGAGAGTTTGTGATGAAAGGGAAAGCACCGGGAATGCAGCTAATCTCTGCTGAGTCACGCTACTCCCAAAAGTTGACTTCACCTAAGCTGATTTTTTTTTTTAACGCATGGGGCCTGATGATATCCGGGGGAACGAGGCATGACTCGCCCTGAATCAACGTGTCATGTCAGGTGAAGCCAAATGTTTATGTTGTGGGATCCAGCGCAGTTGGCTGTCTGTCATGATGCCAGGGGTATGCAGAGAATTCACAAGCTTTTCCCATCTGCTGTGCCCTGTGTCTGACATATGGTTTTCCTCAACACGGTGCTTTGCCATATAGCGTTACTTTTCTGCTTCTTGCTCGGGACCCGGCTGCTGCAAAATAAAAAAATATTCCCTGAAAAACACTGTTCAGCTGTGCTGTAAAGTTTCTAAAGTTCCCATTCTCTTTAGAAAGCTGTACTTTATCGTAACAACTGTACTATTAAGTTTGTAATAATAATCTTTTTCAACTTGTTTTAGCCTTATCTCGAAGGATTGTCTCATCCAAGAGCATGCCCGTCATTAAAAAACCCAACTCCTCCAAGCCGGCCAGAAAGCCTGTTTGTGGAACGAAGCATAAGAAGAGGGTATCCGTCCGCATGCCTCGGATACTGGGTGGAACCGCTGCCCTGCCGGGCAGTCATCCGTGGATGGCAGCCATTTATATCGGGCAGTCAGACTTCTGCGCTGGCAGTCTGATCTCTTCCTGCTGGGTCATCTCGGCGGCACACTGCTTCTTCCGCAAGTATGCAGTGCTGCTCCACTGCAGTTTGTTTTCATATTATGGTTAAAAAAAGTGATATGGTAAAAGAGAGAGGCAGTGTTTACTGGGCCTTCTTGTGTTGAGTCCTTTTTTTAAACTAAATGTGAGAAGTTATCAGCAGCTGCCAGTGCCTTGGAAAGCTTAAATGGCGTTTTATGCCCACGGGAACCCCTTTCCCCCTTTGATTGACTGAAATTCTCCAGAAACCTTTTTCAAAAGACATCATCGTGTCCTCCTAACTTTTTCTAACCACTGCAGCTGAGGAAGAGGTCAGAACTCCTAAGACAAACGCTGAAGGCTTTTTTGCTCCCTCAGCATCCATCCAGTAAAACCTAAAAACATGGAAAGACATGCCCTTCAGGTATCTCTTGTCCTGAATTTTTTTGTAGTTGTTAAAACTGTCTAAAGTAACTGAGCGTATTTTATTTCCAGAAACTAGCATTTGAAGAAGAAAAACGATATGCTGTCTTTAGGAAAAACTTAATTCACTACGAAACAGTGTTTTAATGCCGTTTGATTAAGCTGTTTAAGGCATGCATTTCTAGGCTTCAGCAGGCATGTTTTATGGTATACCCACCTTTAGCTAATTAAGTCCATTAAGCGCCACTCAAAGACTCTGCGTCTTTGTGTTTTTGAGTGGTTCATATGTTTAATTTATTTCACGTGTCTGTCTATCTCTGGTCCCCAGGCCCACTACCCTGCATGTGTAAAGTAAACATGTCTGAGTAGCTTTTAGCTTCTCCCAGCCATCAGGATGAGTCTCTGATGCAGATAAGACACTGACTGCTCATCAGTGATACTCACAACCCTACTTAAGAAAAAAAAACAAAAACTGAAATATCCTTTTAAGTTTATCTGGATTTTAGTGCTTTGAGATCTACAAAATCAGTAGACGATGATGTTCAGATGGTTGGGACATGTATTAGATGGAGGAAAACGCTCTCAGCTGGTCTGGCTCCCGGCCCTCTGCTGCACGGCTGCACTCTTTTTCTACACATTTCCCTTCTGTCTCTACTACTTATGACTTATTGTGCTGCTGTGAGAAACCTTGTGTTGAGGGGTTCTTAAATTCTCCCTGAAAGGATCATGTTTACCATCTTTCATGGAGATTCGCCCAATAGGTGACCTGGCTCTGAACTTATCACGATTAAAAAGTCTTTTCTTATTGTAGTATGACTACTTTTTACTTTTTCCAGCCATTGATTAAAAAGGAAAAACATGTCTTCCCACAGCCCTCTGTTGTCTCAAATCCGTGTGGTGCTCGGCCAGCATACTTTTAATGACACCGGTTCCGACACCGGTTCCAACACCAAGACGTTTGGAGTGGAGAAGTACATCTTTCCGAAGCAATTCTCTGTATTCAATCCAACTCTACATGACATTGGTGAGATCCAGTCACACACACATATCCATGACTCACATACACTTAAAGACCTCTCATCCCCACTCAGAAACATACAAACTCACTCAAGACCCCACTCTTTGTGCACAGCTGTGCCTCACCAAGCAGCTGTGTCCCTGCTCTCCCCCGCACTCTCTCACACACACACACACACACACACACACACACACACACGTGCGCACACACACACACACACACACACACACACACAAACATTTGGGTGTGTCAGTTTCACGAGGCGGCGGAGTCTCCAAGTCTGCCACTTGCTTCATCGTGTATTTTCCCATTTCATAATATTGTGTTTACTGTGTGTGCCAGTTCTGATCAAACTGAAGAAGAAGGATGGGCGGTGTGTGAGGAGAACGGCATTCATCAGGCCCATCTGTCTCCCAGACAAAAACACGCTGTTCCCTCACGGCTACTGCTGTGCTATCAGTGGCTGGGGACACAAGTCTGAGAGTGAGTGATGCTGCATCATTCAGTATGTACATATTTGACGTGCCACTCCAGTGAGTGATGTCTTTGTTCACACATTAAAAAGTGCCACAGCACGCCATGCCATATTTGTTTGTACTGTAAATCACTTTTTACTATTTTACATCTATTTTTAATGCCCACATCAGGAAAACTTGTTTGCTTTAATGTTGACTGCTAACTGCTGGTCAGACTGGCGCTGCATAAAGACTGGAAACAGAAGGAGACGTCTGGTCGGGCTCTGCTCATACGTTACTGCCGCACCACTGAGAAAACCAACCGCTTTAGACATTGAGTCACTTAGTAGGATGGATGACGCCGGTGTTTTTCAATCTGGGTCAGATCCCTTTATCAATTTTTTTCTTTTGTAAAATAATTGATTATTTTCTTATTTGATTTCACAGAGGCAGAGGGTTACTCTTCTCTACAAGAAGGATACATCAGACTGATTTCTCACAACTGTTGTAAGCGACCAGACGTGTACGGCAACCATGTCACCGCTGACATGCTCTGCGCCGGGCTCGCCGGCTATGTGGATGCGTGTCAGGTAGGAGAGCATCAAACCAGAAGCACCCGCTGGGTGTCTGGAAGTCATTTATGATGTCTGCTACAGGTTCCCAACGCAACATTCTCCATGTCTATAAAAGGTTTATCACCTGGTGTAAAGATAAAAGTTCTGTTGGGGAACGTGCATAACTCTGTTAGTTACGCATATGACTGTGCTGTGGTGGAACTCGGTCCCTGCAGCTGAAAGGGAACCCTGCACAGAGATGTATGGCGGATGTCACTGAGACGTTTTTGGTTTGCTTGATTATATCCGAATATGATCTCAAACTTTAGGCTAGAATGATGTAGGTTTAACATTTATGTTTGTTATTTTTCATCATTCTGTTAAGCATCATAAAAATGAACAAATGTGAACGAGAATCCAGTTTTAACTTTGTTAAACCAGATTTTAAATAAAGAACCAGTCGACGGCCTGGTTCTTTATTTAAAGTTTTGTTGCGGATTCTTCACAGAGCCAAAAGATTTCTGCGTTGTCAGAATAAAATGTCTATTTATAGGACCTATTGTCTGATTTGATTGTTGAACATTTACGATCTTACAATACAAACGAGACAGTATTTTACTGGCAGTTCTGTGGCAGACTTTTTTGCATATATCTAAATAAAAAATTAAGTCAAACAGGAACTATCAAATGCATTTTTCTTTACTTAAGTTACTGTACTTGTGATTCCCTGGTGTTTCATTGAATTTCCTTCGGGATCAATAAAGTGTATCTATCTATCTGAATGTATCTTTATGAAGGTAACTCATCGATGCCTCTTTAAAAGACTTAACAGATTGTTTTCCTTTACAAAAACAAAACAAAAATCTTCGTTGAACAAATGTTAAGAACTGTATCTGAGAGTATAATAATCAAACAGAACCGAACTGGTTAGAAATGGCGCTGCCCGCTCCTCTGTTTTACTCTTATTTCACTGCAGTATTGGAAGTAGGGGACGTCCTGTCTCGGCTCTGGATGGGTGGATACCAGAAAAATGACTTGAGTAATAGTTTCAGTACGTAAGATTGCAGCCGGGATTCCCCCTGAGAGAAGTGCTGGAGGACGTTTGTGGGGGTCTGTGTAAGATTAAAAGGTGTCTTCAGCGCCGGACTACACACTCAACCTGCTGCGTTAGATGTTAAAGCTCCTTCATCTTCACTGAATGTCACTGTTTACCTCATTGGCAGAGAGCAATTTTTAGTTATGTATTAAGTTTCAAGTGTGTGACTCAGCTGCTTGTGTGTGTCCACTTTGATCTCTGCTTGTGTGTTTGTGTGTGTTGACTGCTCATGTGCTCCCTCAGGGTGACTCCGGGGGCCCTCTGGCTTGCGCGAGGGGTGACGTCAGCTTCTTGTACGGGATCATCAGCTGGGGGGAGGGCTGCGGCCGCACCAATAAACCCGGAGTTTACACAAAAGTGGTGAATTATATCGACTGGATCAACTCAGTGATCAGACGCAAATCTAAGGCTTCCTGAATGCACATCCCCGGGACATTAACTTAAAGTGTGCGAAACCCTGAAAAATATCTAAATATATATTTAACTGTAATATTATTTTATTTTTTGTAATAGTTGTGGAAGTTAATAGGATGTCTTTTTATAACTGTGAAACAATTTGTGACGGAATAAACCTTTAATGACTTGATAAAAAACTTTGGTTACGGTCTCGTGTTTTAATCTGTGGGGACATTTACGCTGGTCCAAATGGGACAAAATATATTCTCTAAGTAGCTTCATGCAGTTCGAGAATGCACAGGTTTGATGTGGCGTTTTCAATATTTCCAGAACATCACCCAGCACTGAACAACACAAACACATTAGTTCTCTTCAGTGTAAAACTCTTGGCCCTCCTTCAGCTGGAAGGTTGCTGGTTCTATCCCCCCAAGTCACAAAAGTAACAAAGTGTCCTTGAGCAAGAACCTGAACCCCACATTGCTCCAACGTGTGCCTCCCTTGTAAGTCGGTGTGGATAGAAGTGTCTGCTGAATGAATGTAACAGAGAAGGTTTAATAAAAGACAATCCAACAAAGCAGAAAACGTTTTAGTCAATACAACGAAACAAAAAGAACAGAAAACACTAAAGTATTGGCCAATATATTCAGAATACTGGTCAATACTTTATTATCTATTGGAAACCTTTCCCATTTTCTTACATTTAAACTGGTGTTTGGTTGTTTTAGTGGTTTGGTTTGGTTAGTTAGAGACTTTATTTAGTTTTGGAAACAATATTTTGTAAAAATGTATGCTTTCTTTTTGGTTGTCGGGTGTTTATATCATCAGGTGACTTGCTGAGGTATTTGGTGAAACGTTTGTGTTGATTTGTTGGATTTGTTCCCAAGAACCACAAAAAAAGCTAAAAACAAAAAACTAGTTATAATAATAAAAAAATGAAACAATAAAAGTGTGACCTGTGCATATAAGTCACTAAGAGGGGTGCATTAACTGGATTAAATAAGGACTACACATTATTTACTGGGAGTTTTAAAGCTTTACTTGCTTTACTCTTATTCTTTTTTTCTAAATCGTCATGTTGTCTTCTTTTCTGGTGTTTTTAAAGATGTGTTCGCGTCTCTCAGTAGTTTTCCCCAGCAGCAGCAGGTGGTTTAGAGCAGCCCAGGTGGCGGACACGCAGACGCGCACCGGCCATGGCATTTTCCATGCGCCTTCCTTGCTGGGGGGCGAGTTTGCGCCACACAAGCAGGGAGCGCAGCTATTTTGAAAGTGACCCCTCATTCGGGCAGCGACTCTGCAGCTGTCAGGAACCATGACTGAAGATGACGGATTCTGTTGTCGTGGAGGGATATGCCAGACTCCGAGATGGGAAAAAGGTGCTTACTTTGTCTTTATTTGCAGGCGGAAAGCGCTCAAGTACGTCCACGCACTTTGATCTGTGCTCATGAAAGTTTTTTGTTCTGTGTCACAGTGGAAAACTAGGTGGCTCGTACTTCGCAAGCCGTCGCCTGTAGCAGGTAAGGAGACGTCGACGTTTACTCAGCCAGTTTGGCTCCTTTCTTACCACAATAGCTGGTCAAACGTGGACAAACAATCAGAGCGCAGGCTTGCTGCGCCACACCGGAGGAGGACAGCATGTCGGACGTGTCTTACGTGCCAGTGTCACCCAGTTTTTTTTTCTGTCGTGTGAAACTTCAGCCAGAAAGGGCCTGGTTTTTCCCGTAATATAATAATAATAATAAGTTTGGTCCAATGAGCAAGTTAAAGCTGTGCCTGTTTGTCACTACCTGGACAACCTCTCAGTGGAAACGTTCGTGAAGTTGGTTAAAAGTTGCGCGTCAGAATGAGTGCAGGCATGTTGACAGTGAGGCCACACAGCTGGGAAGAAAACAAACAAACCATAAAATATACGAAATTCCAGGGTCATTATGAAGCATTTTTAAAGCATATCTCCGCTGTATTATTACTGAAGTTTGGGAGCAACACGTGATCTTTCCTGCCTTGCATCTGTTTGATACACAGATGAGCAGCTTTCTCTCAGTGAAGCTCCAGTTTTGACATGGATCACATCACTCGCAATCTGGAATTTCTCAGGCAAAGTTTTCATGCTGTGTTGAGGTGGTATGTCAGCATTTCTGCTCGTCATTTCACAGGTTCACTTTGCCTGTATTTGATCTCTTGCAGTTAATGGGCTGAGGAGTCTGAGAGATGATTTCAAAAGTCACATTTAGCAGGCAGGCTTTAAACTTGCTGAAATTAAAGGTCGTCTAAAGCCCTTTGACTTTATCACCCGCTTCTCTTTGCGTTTTAATGAAAAATAAACAGGATTCAGAGGGAATATTCATCACTTCAGCTCCACATCTTCAAAGTTTCTTTGGGTATGTGGGTATGGTCGGCTTAACATAGTCCACAGGTTGAGCCCTGCTCCTCCTCAGATCTTTCATGTCAGTGTTGTCACAGCTGTCTGCTCTCATGCCTCAGTTATGTGTGTACAGGAGAGCGGCCCGAACACACACACACACACACACACACACGCACACACACACACACACACACACACACACACACACACACACACACACACACACACACACACACACAGTGTTGTTTGATCAGTTGACACTGATTGTTTGGAATTAAGGTGTCAGCGACCTAGAGGGAAGCTACAGCGGGCCACGATACCAGTTCGCTTGTTCCAGTAATGCTCAGTAAAACTGTTCAACCAAAACTAATCCAAATCTGTAACTGCAATTTTGAATCGAAAGTTGCCAAAAGACACAAGAGATGAGTCCTGATTTGTCCTTGTGGTGTGTCATGCTCATTGTGTTTGTCCTGCAGATTGCCTCGTGCTGCTGGTTTTTAAGGACAAATCGGAGAAAGCTCAGGGCAACAAGGAGAGGGCGAGTGTCATCTTGGAGGAGATCTGCGGCCTGGAGTCTGGACAGGGGTATGAAGGTGTGCCTTTTACTCTGGCCATCCTCTGTCTGAATCAGGCTGCTCTACTGGGCTTTGACAGCAGGGAGGTCCTGCAGGCGTGGGACGCCCGACTGCGATACAGCCTCGGAGAGGGTGAGGACGCCCGCGGGTGCTTTGGTGTCTGTGCTTTGTTGCTGGGATGTTTCACCATTTTTATACCATGTAATGGTGCCACATATTCTACGAGCAGGCTTCAACGTCACTGATGTTGCACAAAAAATTCAAGAAAAAGAAACTTCAGGTTTAAGTTTGGGTTTATGGTGGTTCCTTGCCCACCATAGTGGATCACTGTTGCAAATAGTGCTGGAAACCTGACAGTCTGCAGCGCAGGTTGGGTTCACGATGAGTTAAAAGTCCACACACATCTTGACCAGTCGATAATCTTGGAAAGTGTGTATGCAAAAAAGAAAGAGGCATCAGTGTGTGGACAGTAAGAGAGTTCACAGAGAGGTAGAGAAAGAAATGCTCATCTAAAACAGAGTGTTATTACTCTAAAACTTGTGTTTTACGTTACAGGATATGAAAAATAAACCACATTTATTTCTTTCCTTTATTAAAGTCACTCGTCTGTAGTCGCCCAACTTGATTTCCATTAACCGTCTGGAGCAGTTTTTATGCTTCTTCTTCTTCTTCATGCTCGCAACGTTTTAATAGTCGAGTTTAAAGACCTTTCGATCAGCAAAGAGCACTTAAATCAACCAGAGCTGCATCTGAAGCAAAGGCTGTGAACCATGGGAAATGATCGAGATCCACTCACGTTTTAAAGACGAGGCGGTGACAATCACGAGGCTATTAATTTCCACATTAAACTCATTCAAATGAATTGCTCATAGTTTATGTATTTAAGTTACTCATTTGAATGCCCAATGCCAACCAGGCTTTTTATGCCTTTGCCTCTAAAGAACTTAGAAACATGAAATTTGATTTGATTTCTTTGAAAACTCAGACCTTGACAATGTTGATGCGCCGCTTCAGGCTTTAAAGGTAAAACTCGTGTGCCGCTCTGGGTCACAGTCGGTTAAATGAGCGTGCATGTGTCACACGGTCAAGCCTCCTTCACAGCACAGACGCCAGGTCACAGGCTGTTAAACGCGAGGGCTTGCACACATCAAACGCATTTGAGAAAACTAAGGAATTATTCTGTAATGTATTAAAGGATGAAAGCATACGTTTGAGAAATGTTTAAAAGGTAGAAAAGCAGCTCTCAAAGATTTACCTCTCATGTCACACGTGCTTCTGCTTCAGCTCCCCCAGATAAGAAGAAATTAGCATTAAGATGAATATTACTTGTCATGCTTTAATAGTTTAGCTCAAAAACCTCTCGAGTAAATCGAGTATCATATCGACTTGTTGTATTCCGCGCCTGCCTGTTATTTTAAAGCTTTCGTGTGTTTTGTTTTTGTGTTCCTGCTTTAAGAATTTCTGACATCACGGTCACACTGCGGAGCCTCACTGACATGTGCGCTGCGCGGCTCTATTATATAAGTTGCGTGAGCGATGAACAAATAGCAGCTAATAATAGCGCCGGACTGTTCAGCAGTTGGCAGCTGAATTGTGAAGATGTAACTAATGACAGTGTTAGGGGACCTGACAGTGTGGAGGACGCTTAAAGACAAACTGTGCTGCAGTTGTTCTTTCCAGGTTGACATTTGTTTGTCAAAATATACGTTCTACTCAGACTTGCCTATTTGTTAAGTTTTGTCTGTGTGTGTGTGTGTGTGTGTGTGTGTGTGTGTGTGTGTGTGTGTGTGTGTGTGTGTGTGTGTGTGTCTTAATGCCACAGAGTGGAGTGCATCCAAGCTTGCAGAAATGTCACCTGCCAGCGTTCTGGGCAGAGAGCCACCTTGCGCGGTGCTTTTGTTGCCTTGTGTGACACTGTATGAATCTCTCTTAACCGGAGTGATGATGTGATGCGGCCTGCCAACATTTCCTCATCATCGCCTCCATAAATCTCTTTTTTTTTTTTTGTTTTGTTTTTTTGGCTTATTGCTGCCGCGGCGGGAAAACGCACAAGTTTTGCAGGCAGAAACACAAACTTGCTCTTGCTTAATTCTAATCGTACATCGAGGATTCGGACTCTCGCAGATGTTGGTGACGTGCTCTGATTGATTATATTTGGATTTAGATGTGAGCCTGTTCAGAGCTCTGCTCGCTGATTTCATTCTGTGTGCAGCTGTTGCACCTTTTTTTTTTTTTTTTGTATTTGTGAATGAAATCAAATCCACGCTGAAGCCATTAATATGGATGGATGCTGTGTTCTGTGGGTTGTTTTTTCATTTTTTTTTTCATCCAGTAAAACATTGTTGCCATTTATGCTTAATTTCCCTTCATCATCACTGTTAGAATTCTTAAAAGGAAGCTTTCTTTGCGTGTTTACTGATCCAGAAGTGTGGTATCGTTTAACTGTCAGCTGCTGGGTCATGAATGAAGTTTCATGCTTTGTGTTTCCGTTGTAGCTCAACTTTGACTTCTCTGTGTGCTCAGTTCACAGATTCAGTGTTGGAGTCTTACCAGGGACCAAGTTGGAGAGTGGACCTGCAACTCTTCACCTGTGCAACAACCTTCTCGCCCTCACCCGGGACGTTCCTCCTGTCGTCATCGGCCACTGGAACCTGCCGGACCTGCGCAGATACGGACCTGTGCCCAATGGATTCGTTTTTGAGGGAGGAACAAGATGTGGTTACTGTAAGTTTTATCACTCATCATGCGTGTCTGCATTTGTATGCCTTTAGTTTCAGTGAATTGTTCCATTAACTCGGCTAAGTTCACCTTTATTTGTAGAGCAGTTTCAAGCACAGGTGAGGAAAAAAAAAAAAAAAAAGATGTAATATGAGAAATAATGAAAGCGAGAAATCATTTGCAGGGAGCAGTAAATTAAAAGAAGAAAAACTGAAGGAGCATTAATACAGATCAACCAATTAAACGTACGCTTTGTCATGAGGTCTGTTTTAAGCCTTAAAAACAGAGAGACTGTCAGCATTTGGGGGGGCTGGTTCCACAGGAAAGGTGCCTGGAAACTAAAAGCCTAAAAGCTCTGCCACCCATTCTAGTTTAAAAAATCCTTGGTACCGAAGCAGGCTGGTGTTTTGGGAACGAAGAGCTCTTGCACTGTAATTGGGAACACGGAGATCTTTCAGACAAGGTTGAGCTTTGCTATTAAGGGTTTTATATGTCATGGGAGAGATTACAAATTCTATTCTAAATTTTACAGGGAGCCAGTGTGGAGAGGCTAACGCAGGAGAAATCTGATGTCTCTTTGTGGTACCAGTCAGAACTCTGGCAGTAGGATTTTGGATCAACTGGAGGTTTTTAAGGGAGTTGCTTGGCCATCCAACTAAGATGGCCGTCTAGCCAAGCCTAGCTGTAATAAGTGTGTGGACCTGTATTTCACTTTGGAACAGAATGAAAGGAAGCCGTTGGTTTGATATCTGGAATTTTGGGAAAGTGCATCCACATTTCTACATCCTGTTTGTTTAAAAAGCTCCACTGGGCCATTTCTGATTCATAATTTAAAGGCACTCAGGGCAAGGCGAAGCAAGTCAAGGCGAGTTTATTTTATAGAGTGCAGATCAACTGCTCGATGATTCAAAGTGCTTCACACGAAACATAAAAGCATTAAAACATAATTTACTGTCAAAAGAAGTCAAACGGAGCGAGAGCCTCGGTGCAGTGAAAGTTATTTATCAAAGTCCTTCAGTTCGATTGCATCCATTAAATCAATCAATTAGATGAATGCAGAAGTGAAGGGAAAGCCTAAAGGTTGGACTTAAAAGAGGCAAGAGTGGACGCAGACCTGTCGGGGGATAAACATCAGTAATTCACTCAAATGTTGAATATATTAGAAATGAAATCAACTTTAAAAACTTCCTACATTGCATCAGATTCCTATTGGTCGGTCTCTGTATTACCACGACTAATAAACACGACGCATTAGCGACACAGGGGAAACTGTACACGTTGGCAAGGCTGCTGCGTCACAAGCTGACAAGGGAAAATGATAAAAGTCTAAAAAACAAAAGAAAAGCCAACATAACGTAAGCTCTGCTGTATTTTAGATAAAATGTTTGATCTCGTACACTTGATTCCGGGGCCTGGCTTTGAAGGTGTGGTGAGTGAAAATTTCAAGATCTTCTCCTTGGAGTTATATTGGATTTGAGTCTCCACCTCCTCTCAGATCTAACATAGTTTATACCAGCGTATCTGATGCATGCCATGGGGGGGTTTGCCTCTACAGTGAACTACTGAGTACCACCAGTGTACTGCTACTCTGTTTGTTTTGAATCTTTTTTGGTGCTTTTTGTGTTTTTCCTGCATATGCTGGACCGCATAAACGTTTGATGAGTTCGCTGTTTTTCCCGTTACTGCCGGAGTGTATGCGGGGCCTTTTTATAAGAATCTGTGCCGAGTTCATAAGCCTCACTCATGGAGGATGAAACAAAGTCTGTATATATTGGGAATATAATCAGTTTTAACTGTCACTTCTCTCAAGTTTGGAGCTTTTTGGCAGACTGTTTTTTGGATAAATCTTTGGATACATTTTGTTTTTACGAGTGGCGCACAGCTCAAAATGTACTGATGTTGGTATATGGTTCTTTTAAAACCGTCCTGAGAGCTGAACATTTGAAGCAGCCCGTGGGGCCGTTATTTGTGCTTGCTCTCATTTTATTTCTGAACATGTTTCAGGGCAGCTTTTGTCCAACTTTTGTCCTAATCCAAATTCAATGTATTAATGCCATCTGGAAGAGGAAAATAAGTCTTTGTGATAGCTGATCAGATCACCTGCCTTACTTTTATGCTGTGTGCAGAAGAACATGCACTGGACCTTTTTTTTTTTTTCTTGTGACAGAAATAACAGAACCTGCAGAAATTCTGTTTTGATCCAGCAACCCAGAGGAAATCGATCATGTTGTCTCTGTTCATGCAGGGTCCGTGTTTAAGGTTGTGGCTGTTTGGATGAAAAAAGTCGTGTTCATGTTACAATTCTTTAATGTACAAATCATTAAAGAATTGTAACAGAATGGGAAATAAAAAGTAAAGAATAACTACAACAGAAACACACAAACAAAAAGCAGCGTTTTCACTTTGACTTTCATTTCTTTGCAGGCAGTGTGAACCCAACATATTCCATATTAACCTCATCGGCTTTATCGTACATCCACGCCTTACATTTGAGGTCTGTAACATGATTTGGGGACGTTGACAATAATTCCTCAAATGCTTCCAAATGAACATGACTTATAGAACACAGCAAAGCTGCGGCTGCACTCTCTGTAATTATTTTTTTCTGATGTTTAAACGCCGGGGTTACGGTCATCGAATGCAATTAATTTTTCTTTGTTGCTGGAGTCTGTATGACGCTGCTGCTTAGAAGTGGCCTCTCTGAACACGAGGATCAGCGGATTGAACTCAGTCACTTCTCCTCTCGTACATCTGGCCTCCCTCAGGCGGAAACATTAAGAAAGATGTTCCAGTGGAGTTTTATGAGACAACAAAAAGAGCCTTCAGATGCGTTCTATCGTTGCCAGAAGCTTTAGCATCTGCATGTGCAGATGTCGTCATTAGAGGCCAGTTTTCTATTGATCCTTGTTTTGCAGCTTCACTTCTGAAAGGCTCATGATGGGGACTTTTATGGGGTAGCAAATGGGCTCTGACTTAGCTCTCCCGCAGCTGTTTTTACTGGAATATTGGTTTTCTTTTGTTTGTTTTGTTTGACATAAGTCTTCAATTCAGAGTTTAGGAAGTGTTTGACTGGCTCCTTTAGAATTACTTGCTCCCATTTTCCTGATATACCAGAATAGGACTTGTAGGCATATATGTTCAGAAGTATGTGGACATCCTAAACCCCGCGTGTGTCTTACTACAGTTTTTATTCATGGCTGCTCACAGTCTTATAATTGTAGATCACAGAAATGCACAAATGACAGCAGCTCATGATGTCGTTGTCTTTTCCTGTTTGCTCCCTTGCAGCCTACAACTTTCTGGACCTGTGATCACATGCTAAAAAACCCACACAGTAAATGCAACAGCTCGAGGCTGAAGCCGCTATACTAGCGTTTCACATTGCTGTGCTGCAGCTGACTCCCATTGAAAAAGCTCCACTTTTCATTCCTTCGAGCCCTTCACCGTCTCAGCAACTCATTCTGGCCTCAGCCGACGAATCTGGGCCCACTGAAAAGGTCCCCTTTGGGTCATTTAGCAAATTATTGTTGCATTTGCTAGACTTCAGGGCAAACGGAGAGACGCGTCTTCGGTGTGTCTTTTGACAGCTGTGGTTAGAGTGATGGATATTGTAGATGATTTCAGATCTTACGACATTTTTTAACGGGCTGATGTGTATGCATAATTCACGTGTCACTCGAACGTGCTTTTAAGGAATATAAGTTATCCTTAAAGCCATTCTCACACTAATAGTGATGTGTGTTTACATCTTGGAATGGTCGGGGCTACGTTTGAGGATCTGAAGGGGACGCGCACAGAACTGAGGTGATTGTCAGGGACATTGGAGTGTGAAAGTCACATGCTTTCCACAGGATGTAAAGGAGGTCAAGCATCACTTTTACTTTCGTTCAGAAAATAAGAAGATGGTGCGCCTGTTAAGGTGCATCTATGTGTGCGTTGAAGGGTGTGCACACGTGTGTCAGAGGAAGAGGTGTTGCTCTCGTCTAACAATGGACAGTATTTCTTTATTAATAATGGATCAAATGACAATTTGAAAGTTTTTTTACTGACAGACTGCAGAGGTCTAAGGAAACTGAAATGAACTGCAGGGTTTTCATGTATTTTATTAGTCATTTCATACAGGAATAAATGCAGATGAAATATTTCCCACACGATCTTCCAAATCCAAGTGGTCAAAAAATGATTTGATATTGTTTAAAACATGTTGACGATGACTGATCCGTACTCGGTTCCTTTAGTGTTCTTACTAAAGATAATGATGAAGGATTTTCTTATTTCACAACTGAGAGTGCAGTCTAGATTGGAGAGAGTATTTTATCTGTAGAATCAGTGATGGCCTCTCTTCAGTGAATGAAATACACATCTTTGAAATGGAAAGACGAGCACAGTTTGCCAAAATAAAAAAAAATAAAAAACCTCTTGGCTGCTCGGATGACTTTGCTGCTGTAAACTAATCATTCAAGCCTGGCTCTTCAGTGCCGGTTAAGTATCAAGCTGATTTACACTTGACTCATGAACCTGATTTAATTAGTTGTATTACTTTGGATGGAGTCTGGGTTTCATCACTTCTTGCTGCAGAGACCAAAATGATCCATATAAATTGCTTTTTTTTTCAGTTCTACCCAGACTGATGTAAACCAAACCAGCTCGGCCACCTGTTCTTTGTTTTGCCTCCTTGTTATAGCTTTATCCATCTCTTGGTACTCTAGCATTTGGACCTGCAGTTCTTTTCTCTGCAGTCAAAGCTCTGGAAAATCGAGGTGGCATGATTCCATCAGTAGTTGTGATCTTCTCTGATCGAGACGCATCTTTATGACATCATGCAGCCCGTGCATCTTCAGTGTTGACCATCGCAGACATCTGCGCGTTTCAGCGTGTGACGTCTGACCGTTGACCCCACTCACAGCCAGGCGTTGTTGGGAATGTGGTTTGCATGGGTGGTCTTAGGGAACAGGGTGACACCGCGACCTTTTATTGTTGACGCCTTGTAATGGACAAGCAGCTGTATTGTCAGGGGAAGGTCAAAAGACGTCTGGAGAGCAAGACCTCTGACCTTTACACTCTTCTTTGAGGCACCAAATTAAATGGCAATGTGTGCTTTCAGCAGCAGGATTACAGTGCTTTGTCTGTAGCAGATATATCTGCACAGGTAATCCCCTTGCACGGGTCACTTTCTGCACCTACCATAGACTGCACTGCGCTACTTCTACTACACCTACTAACTGCACTCAAGGACTCACTCACAATTGTCCCTGTGAGTATTATTTTGGCATTGTATGCGTGTACGTCTTGTCTCTTCACTTCCATCCTCTTCTCGGGAACGAGTTAGCGGAGAAAACTTTGTTCATTTCGTTGTATTTACTTATTATTTTATCGTAGATTTGTTGAATGAGAAGTTTTCAATAGAATATTAAACCTCCGTACGTAGCATCATTTTAAAATTGATACAAAAAGATTCAGTTGCTGGATTTTGTGACTTTTCAGAGCTCTTTAGCAACATTATTAGTAGTTTTATTTTGGCTGAAAAGAAGCACTTAATGACAAATACAATATTTCTTTGGACAAACTTCAGCTGCCCTGCAGATTGCGGCTCGTCATCCCTGACAGATTTGGACCGTTTTCCTTGTGGTTTGTCCCAGACTGACAACATGTCCTGTAGCCTTTATTGTTTTCTGTCCATTTATTTATTTATTAACTTTTTTTTTTAACTCGGGGGATGAGTGAAGGTGAAGGTGAGGTTTTTAAAATCTGAATTTTAGCAAAGCAGAGCTACAGTATGGAAGGTTAACGTTTCGTCTGAATGGGCCACAGTTAAAGTCCTCTTTTTTTTTTTTTTTTTTTTTTTTTTTTTTGTTTTTGTTTTGCCAACAAACCCAGAAGTGAAAATTGCAGTGAATTTAGGTACACATCTATCTTCCCTGTAGGCTGTAGGTACTGTCATGATTCCCCGAATGAGAAGCTTTCTGGTATGAGCCAAAGGTCATTACTTAATCGGTTCCATTCGGGACAAAACAACAGTCTTACAACAGGTTGTTGCCCCAGGTGAATCCCTTCAGCCTCAGCTGAGGTATTGGCTTGGTGCTTTAAGATGCTGGGATAAGATGGTGTTACCTCCTGAGCACGTTAAACACTGATGTTGGTGCTTAGCCCAAAGCACTGCTCTTTCCAGTGCAGGCACACCGAGCTGCTGGCATTACTAGACAACGATGGACTTTTCTTGTTAGTTTCGTTTTGTTTTTTTAAGGAAAATATCAGGAAAAAACTCAGTTGTGAGATCTCGTCTCTGATTGAGATGATGAGCTTAATAATGTGGAATTAGTTTGGGTTTAGGATTGCTGCTCAAACAGGTCGTTCTCACGGTTCTTGAGCTACACAACGCTGCAATGAACATCTTATTACCTTTTGGACTGGAATAGCTATTAAGCACCAAGTGATTATTTGATAACGTGAATTGATAATATAATTACCGCATGTCTGATCTTGTGGTGCAAACTTCGGTCCAACAGAAAGTTGTCGGACACTAATACAGTTTTATTTTCTACAGGGGCTGGTGTTTTTCTGCTTGCATCTGCAGAGAGCGAGCAGATCAGCTTTCTGTTCGACTGCATCGTCAGAGGCATCTCCCCCACCAGAGGCCCATTTGGACTGCGGCCTGTTTTGCCAGGTCAGTACCCGAGGTGTTTCAATATGGCTTAGCTGGAAAGGACTGGAATATTGTTGAATGTAGGGGGGGAGGGAGATGGACGGGAAAGGTTCAGTCAGATCTCTCTGAGAAGTCCGCACTCCTGTCAAATGTCAACACTTCAGCCAACATTTAATGGAAGCTCCACTCCTCCCTGGTGCTCGTAGGATCCCTCTGTGGATGAATATACTTTGATCTGACTAAATTACGACTGACAGCTGTTTTTCATGTAATTCAGTAATCCTGTAAAGCAATTTATACTTCAGTTATAGGTCCTGACCCATGACTGAAACGTACCGAGGTAAATACAAGGCTTAGGGTCACCTTAAACATCAATAATAATTATTGTGTAAATACTGCAACAAATCCAATTGTGGTTTACGTAAAGTGAAGAGGTAGTGTTGTTGAAATGAGTTATCAACAGCAGTTAATCAGAAGTCAAACCAGAGAAAGTTTGGCATCTTTTTTTATTTCATGATGGGAATCACAATATTTAGAAATTTAAATTGTTGCACTCGAGTAGTTCATAGCCTGACCAGTTTTATATGTAGTCATGAAAACAATTGGACATGTTATTGCTTGTGAAAAATATCAGTTTTGGCCCCGTCTGGTCTGATCTGAACTCTTGATTTATAAGTGACAGCCTTGTCTAGGCATCACTTAGCTCTGGGCACTTATTTGCAAACACGTTAGCCATTTATAAGTTGAAATAATGATGTTTGAACGTGATTTTTATGTCAGTCTGGTGCTTGCAACTCATTTTTGCTGCCAAGTAGGGCCCAGAAATGTATAAAAGCAGGTTTGAGAACATGAGCTGTCACATGGAAAAACACACCTTCTGCAAAACTGTCGTTCTCTCGAGTCAGGATACACCTCATCGTTGGCCTCATGCTTCTTACTGAAGTTATTAACATAATCTTTACTTTGGTTTTTCCCACTTGCACTTAATGAAGAAGAAAACTAAAACTCTCACCCAGCATGCGACCGAACAGGAAAAAGTAGGGCGCACAGCTGTAGAGGCTCATAGATGTTCTGGTTTTCACACATCTTGCCGCCCAATCCCAGATTGAGCTCATATTCCTGTTATTGTAGTGTGTAGTAGAATAAATAGCCGGGTGGATGTGAGAGAAGGGGGTGGGCTCAAAGTCACAGTTCACACAAGCAGAGCAGCCAAAGCCTCCTAATCACCCGGGGCATGTGTGTAACATCATCCTCGGGATTCCACTGCTGCCTCCCCGATCATGCTCAGTCATCCAGCGTTCAACTCCCCTCTCCCCCTTTTCTAATTTTTCTTTTTTTGTTTTAATCCGTCTTCCTTCAGCCCACAATTCTACATCTTGTTTTCACGCTGGGTTCACCTCATGGGATGCTTGTTGTCCGCTGTTGTGATGAACTGCTGTTATGCTCCTGGGCTCATTTGTCACCCTGGTTTCATGTTGTTGTCGTCTCCACCTCTCATTGCCTTGTTTTCTATGTTACATGTGAAAATGTAAAAGCAGGCGCTCGGGTGACACGAAAACGGACATAAAGTTTCCAATAAAAATTGCACCTGTTAAAACAAAGATGATAAAACTGAGATTTGACATTTTGAAAGAACACTTTTTCCGATTTATTCTGTGGTGAACTGCCGGAAACGTTTTCTTTTCCATTATTTGTCTGTTGTTGTTGGAGGCTTAATAGTTTTGATTGCTTATGTCATAACCACATACATGAGAAAAATGTGGTGGGGACATATCTGAAGCCTGTTTACAGCTCACTGCTACCTCTGCCAGCTCCTTGAGCCAAAAAATCCAAACTTGGTCAGATGGGAGGAGGCCTGAATGGAGCTTAGTTGGGATGTGCGAACTATAAAAATATCACTCGCTCTTAGTGGCTGGAACGTCTGTCAGTCAAGCAAACGTGGCCCCTAAGTGGCTGCGGGTGTGCGGCCGCGTCACATTGTGAAAAAATCTTTTTTTCCCTGAAAGCTGCATTACGGCAAAGTTGGTACATGACTGTCAAATCTACGGTTTGACTCAAAGGACCTGACACTCTGCACTTAAAAAGCAGTTCTCCAGTGGAGATGACCTCTGCTACGACCAGCAGTCACACAATAAGTGATGTTCATGTAGAGGATGTAGCGGGCAAATGTTTTGGTCAAATTTCTGTCAACGCGATGAAGCAAAAAGCTGACTTCCAAACAACTTTGGAAAAGAAAATAATTTTTCATTCATATTTTATTTAAGAAAGCTTCCAGAATAGTTTGCTGTTGTTGAGGTGAGGACTGTGAGGCTTAAGCCTGGTTTATAGTCGGTAACGCAAGACGCAAAGCAAGACGCAAGACGCAAAGCAAGACGCAAGACGCAACGCAAGCCCTTGCGCGGTTGCAAGCCCCCCCTTGCGTGCTTGCGTGTGTCACCTCAATTTTCTAAACTTTACGCAAGACGCAAGCACAAGCCACTGGCTGTGTTCGAAACCGCCTAATACTTGAAAACGGCATACTCATCGATCTGACAGTATGCAGAGCGTTTACACACAGTGCACTTCACTCCTGCCCGAGCCCAAATCAGCCAGCCTGAAAAGCTGATTTCCCTTAAAGTATAAACTCTGTAAATATATAACTTTAGCAACATTTGAAACATTTTCAGGCGAGAAAGTAGTCGTTTAGACCCCCAAGGTGTTGAAAATCTGACAAAATACCGGCTATTTACAAGAAGAAGAAGAAGAAGCATGAATTCAGTCGAAGAGGTCCTGGCGGTGAATTTCCTTTCATCGTAGTAGGCTTGTCATTGAAAAAACCCGCTACTCCACCTACTGTCCTGGCGGTGAATCGCCACGCAGCACACGCAAGCGCCGGAAAAGCAAAATGAAGTATAAACGTCTCGAGCCATTAACATACGAGCAAGACGCAAGCGCAAGGGCAGTTAAAAGAAGTATAACTCAGCCTTTACAGTTTAACCCTCAGCTTGTGTTTACCGAGGTAGTTCATTGTTGATTTTTGAAGTGTGTTTTAGATCACTATTATCACTCCCCCTCCCCCACATTATAATATTCTCATCTTGCTTTAAATGTTATTAGTGTTTTATCTTTAACTTTATGCCATTTGGAGATCAGTTAACAGTCACCATGTGGAGAAACAGACTGAAAAGATTCAGTCAGTGCACCTGTGTTCTTCATTTCTTTAAAAAAAAAAAAAGACTCCCTGCTTGTGTCTGTTTTTTTTTCTATACGTGTCTTTTTTGCTAATTTGAGGACATCGCTATGAAGTAAAAGTCGATAGTCTAGATGTGGGGTGTTATCTTAATCCATTTGCATTTGTTTCTGGCACATTTACCACGTTCCTGTTGCCGTATCGGACGCATGAAAAAGGAAAAAAAACACGCACACAAAAAAATCGATTCAGCGTTGGAGTTGACCTTGATGGTCGAAGGTACATTAGATCCTTGCACAGCTCTGAGAATATTTAGCCACCAGCAGCAGAGCGCGTACCAACTGAGCCACGTGGCAGCGCTATTAATAAACCCTGTAATGTTGCATAAATACAAAGTGTGACCCTTTTCTCTGCCCGTCCAATGGCCCGGTCTGCCAGCGGTGTTTGCTTACACCTCGCGGCTCCCGCTGTTTGCCAGATGCCACAGAAGGATGTGTGAAACCCATGCTGCTTTACAGTGCCTTTTGTTTCTCTGGAGTAGCTGGATGTGTTTGGCAGCATATCTCACTATCAGTAGCAAGGCTCAGTATGTGGACTTTTTGTGATCATTATTCTCTATGTGTAGTTATGTTTCAGATGTTCTCTCTTGCAGAACTCACTTCCAAGCAGAATTCAGAGGAGAAGCTGAACCATGAAGCCCAGGAGCTGGAGAAGAGACTGAGCATGCTCTCTCATGGAAGCAGTACAGGTAGGAAAATATACAGTTCTTATCTAATGTGGTCTCACTCGATGTGGGATGAACAGTAACGGCAGTGAGGTCTCTTCTTACCCAGACGTGATAAATCTCAAGAAGAAAAGTGGCTCTATTGTTGATGCTCTAATAGGCATTATGGCTGAAAGCAAACCTTTTTGGTGATTAAACTCATTAAACGTGATCATTTTCTGCTTTTGGCAGCCTCGTCCACATACTGCCCGTCCGCTGGGGGAGACGACCGCAGCATATCCGGTTCTTCAGACACTTCAGACACAAGCCAATCAGACTGCAGCATTGGCAGCCGGTCGGCCATTTGGACCGAAGCTGCCTCCAACACACCTGGAAACGGCAGCCAAGCAGGCGGTAAAGTGACGCTACACATTGTAGAGAAGCTTTCTGCCAGCGAGGGAAGTGGAAACCGACTTGCAGCTAAGACCTCCCGGCAGCTTCAGGAAATCGGCCGTCAGAGTTCATCTGACAGTGGCATCGCTACTGGCAGCCATTCCTCGTACTCGGGCAGCTTCTCTTCATACACGGGCAGCTTAGATATAGCTCCCGGAGAGGACTTTGGGTCTGTTTTCAGCTTGCCTCCCCACTTGGCTCAAGACCTGAGCCCATGCACTTGCTCCAGTGGTTCAGGGCATGACTACCAAGTGCCGACATCACTTCGATATCTTTATGACTCTCCCAGGAATCTGCTACAGGAAGTATGTCGGGGTGACAAAGACAATGAGCCCTCCACCTCAACTAAAGACTCTCTTGCCCCCTCAGGCCTCACTTTAGAGCCAGAAAAAGGGGGTAAGAGCAGAGCAACAACCTCTGAGGGTCACCCAGAGGCTTCTGAGAGACAGTCAATCAGTGAAAACTTACGAGGCCTTTCAGAGGGGAGTAAAAAAACCAAGGTGGTGCCCTCTAGTGACTCCTTTCATACCTGCAGCTCCCTCACATCTGCAGAACATCTCCCTCACACCTCGAAAACCATTGTGAACATCTGCTCAGTGTGTGGTGGATTTAAGGTAAGTGGGAATATACTTTTGTGTTTTTAATGTTTCTGTCAAAACGGTTACTTGGATTGAACAAGTTCCTTCTCTGTTTTTGCCTAAAATTTGGAAGTGTAGCCATCTTTCCCCTTCAAAGTGTCTCGTGAGTTTGCCTTTTGGATGACCCTGCTGTCAGGGAGCGGCAGCTTGTGTTCGCACGCTTTAGCAGCAGTGTTTCATCTGCTCTGAGGGTTGCTGTCAGAATGACCTTTTGATATTGTGCAGGCTGATGGTGATGCCTCTCTGCGTTTGGTGGCAGAGCAGCTAACAGTCCCACAGTCCATCTGTCCACCAAGTCAACAATGACAGCTAATTTAGTTCGACACTGTTATTAATTAAAACAGGTTTACAAACAAGATGTGAGTGAAATGCAGATTTCCCTCACTGTTTCGCATCCATCTCTGTTTTAATTTCATATCTTTATCTTTATTTCATGTTTTTTCCAATATATGATACATGTCAGACTTCTAGAACTTGTTGAATGTGCTCTTGTTTGTGTGCTACAAATGGATTTGCTGTTAACGCTCAGCACAGATTTCTGAGATGTTGTTCCCCTTTCAGTCTGAGCTATCAGGTGATGGATGGTTCTTTTCTTCTTGGTTACATAATGAGAGTTTGTATAGATTCCTTCTTCAGAGTTTAATAATTGTTGAAGGGGTGCAAATAGGACCTCAGTGCAGGAATGATTTTCTTAATCATCTGTGTCTGGAGATGCGCATCAGCAGTAACCGTAAATCAGTTTATCAGGAAAAGATATTTCTGTAGACAATCCATCTGCATCTTGATTTATTCTGGTTTTCCTGATCCGTCTGAAAGCTGTCAAGGTCAAGAGTAATTTTTGTGGCCCACTCTGAGAAACAGAGTAAGTGTGGCCACAGAGCTAGTTCCACATCACGGGAATTAGCGTTTTTCCCAGTTATGAGCTCATCCTTTGTCCAGCAGTCTAACATTACCTATCAAGATGAAGCTTTCTCCTCTGCTTTACAAGTCTCTGCTGTCTGGATCCATCTTTTCTCCCTTCATTACTTTGTAGATTTCTGTAGCCTTTTTCACATTTAACTTTCAAACTTGGACTAATATGCCTTGGTCGCACATGGGTGTGCTATATGAGGGTAGAAGTGTGATACAAGGGTCGCAGTTGAACCGCCTCAGAGCTGGCAAAGGATATAGAAACACAACCCCAGAGGTTTTTTTTTGTTGTGCTGTTAATATGTAACCATAATGTAAAAAGGACCTGTGTTGTCATCTGGTTTTTGTATTACTGTCCCTCATTATTAAGGCGCAGCAGCAGTTCATCCCCTGCTTCTTCAGTCCACATGACAAACAGTTATCTGTCAGGTTGCTGAACCCCTCAATGCTCTAAAGTGCTTATCTGTGTGCGAGTGTGTGTCTGGTAACGAAAGGGAATCTTCTGAACAAGAAAGGCTGAATGAATGGTTGAATGTGGCTTACTGTAAGGAGCTTTGGTCAAACACTAACTTATAAACACTAAGCTCCTCCGGCAGGTCGGGAATTTAGTGAAGATTGCAAATTGAGCTTTATCATCGCTGTATGATAGCCTGGATTAAATGAAAGCAATTCTTCTATATTTTCCTTCCGTGAGTCCATAAGGAACTAAATAAAACTTGAGTTATTGGTCATTTATCACCCTCATCTGTGAGCAGCATGGTCAGCTTCTGTGCTGTTGATTGATGAATGAATTGGGTAATTTAATGATAAAACTTCAAGCCAGAGCAGCTGTAACTGCAGTCACATGGTTGTCAGGTGACTTAAAGAAGCTTAGCTGGGCGGGCTCCTCAAAAGAAACTCCGATGACCGATGACCTGTGTGATGCAATGATGCATGTGGACACAAAATGTGGAGCATTCAAAGCCTCCACATGAAACGGAAATACAAATGTATGAATACAAAATGTGACCATGCTGCATCTCTCCCCAACAAATGTAGTATTGTTAAAGTGTTTTCTTAAAAGAACCAGTGAAATGTGTAGCTCAGAAAATAGATGGGTTTAGGAAGACTTCAAAGGATTGGACAGCTTCTCCTTCATATTGCCTCATATTGCAAAACAAGTAAAACATTCAAGTTCAGCAGCTATCTTGGCGAAAGCTGGCTCCACAAATCCTAAAACTAAAACTCACAGGACAGCAGTCATTAGCTTTCTTGGTTAATCCAGGTTTTCTTCTTTGGGCTCTGCGAACGATCATAGGAAAAGGGGTGTTTGATTCTCACAAAAAAAAGCCATTGAATTCCAGAAGAACAGATTGAGAGCTGTGAAGAAAATGAGACGGTGCTGTATCAAGAAACACTTTTGCTTTAAATAAGGCCAGAGCTAATAGTTTGTCATGTGGAGAAATAAACATTTTATCATACAAACTATCAAAATCTTCCATTTATTTCAAGCGTAAGAACTGCACATTCGATCTCTTACACATCAAACTTGACACATAACGATGACTATGATGATGTCAATTCGCGTCCATAAAAGAGTTTTGGAAAGTTTCGGGGTTTGTCGAAGTGGCTAAAATGCAATGATTGAATATTCTCTGTAATAACTGGACTAATCGATTTTCTAGTCTTCTATTAGCATCAAATCCGGATCAAACATTAAAATTGCACGGCTGGATTTGGTAGCATTACTTTTGTTTCTTGAATTTTAAAAATTAAAAATAGTCTTTTTATTTTTCCACAGGGGACACTGTACACCCATTCAACTTCTTCTGTGATACCCGCCATACCAGGTAAGGATAATCTTTTTAAACATGTTTTGCACACTGCATGCATTGTCCCTTCCATGCACGAAGAGAAGTATTTATGCTTGCTTGAGAAATAAATCATTGATCTAGCAGCCATGCACCCTTGCAGTGAAGAAAACCCTGCAGAAGTCCTGGGCCTCTCCTGGCTCTGGAAATATCCACAGCACAGAGCCACCGAGAGGAAAGATGAGTGAGGAGGCGCCGCTGCCTAAAAAAGGAGAGAAAAAATTAGTCACTCTCTTATCTGATCTGCTCAGCTTCCCAAACACAGACTGGCAGCCAGAGGCAAAGGCTCACAGACTGAACCTGTACGAGTCAATGAGCCCTGCCTTGGGAAATGAGCTCAATTTGGCGCCAGCTGCACCATTACAAGGCTCACAGCAAGACAAAAGAGCTGTCATTTATGAAAGCTGTTTGAAGTGTCAAGGAGCGCACTGCCACCCTCCACCACGAGTTGCACCGGCTAAAATGTACCGCAGCAGGGACATTTCCACTTTTCAGACGTCCCCAACTGGGCTGCACCTGAAGAAAAGCCAAGAACCCGACTGTGCTGCTGATGAAGAGCCGCTCAATCACGCTCTCAGAGGTGTGGACGGGCAGTGTCAGCATGAAGAGATTAATGGTCAGACAGTGAATGAAGGTAAGACGGACCTCTCCAACTGACTGAAAACCTTGAAGTCACCCTCTGGTGTCCTTTTTCTTCTGACTCTCTGAGATGGAGCTCTCCTTGTCCTCTTCTTCCTGTTTTTCATCAATAAAAATACACTTTCCTCCTGGCTTCTTCCTCTCTTTAATCAGCTGCTTGTTTCTTATTTACACTGGGTGAATTTTAACATTGACATCTGAGGGGAAATTAAGTTACTGCAAAGTCAAGGAAATAAGAAATGATTTATTGGCTGCTTTACAGTCCTCTGTAGGTACCACTGTCTAATAGGCCCATTTTGAAAATGTGATGTGTAATAACTAAGAAGCAGTCCAGTGATTATCATTACAGAATATATTTGTTTTACAACCTTCCGATTTGCAGTTATGGTTTAACACCGATATTGCATCTATAAATTAAGTGCTATTGCTACAAATGTTGTTTTAAATTAAAGGGGGGGGGGTTGAAGCAGACAATGTAGCATAAAGTTGTGAACCTGAATAAGCTGTTACCGAGTTCATGCTCCACATTATCAACAATTAAAAGTAAAAGCCCTTAAATGACAGACGGCAGTAATATATCTGTGTTCATCAACATATTCTGTGCTAATCATCGGCACTGGTGTATCAGTTTGATCGTAGAAAAAGCTTTTTTTATTCGAGCCAAACTGACAGTTAACAGTATGTCGTGTTCACATGGCCGAATCGTGACTCCAAACTGCATCTTGAACCCCTTTTCCAGCATGTGTGCAGTGATTCCTGTCTCAGTACACATTAACAAAGCTTTTCTGTCTGCATCTAAATGTGTTGTAAGATGAATCAATCCACTGTTTGGTTCCATCAACAGATCTGCTTGACTTCAAGTTTAGTCTCTCAAATAAAAAAAATAAAAAAAACGTCTTTTTTTTTCTCTCCTACCAGACAAAAAGCTTAAAAAGGAGGGAAGACACAGAGCCGATCTTGCTTACGAGATCATGGAGGGTCGTGTACCGGAGAGGAACTCAGAGGTACGCCAACTCAAAGCTCTTTAATCTGCTTTATATCCCATCGGCTGCGCACTGATTTCAACAAAGCATTCTGGGAAATGTCTGATACAATACCGATTTATTTAGCGTTATAATATCATAGTTTAATAAGTGGCAGATCATGGGGGTTAGTGAAGAGGCTTCAGTCGTTTGTCTCGAGTTGCACATTAAGAAATAGGTTCAGTCCTTATTATGTAGTTTTGAACGTCAGGTATGCCGTACTGCATGTGGAATAAAATAAGCTGTTGATGCGCTGGGATTGTTTCTGTAATGTTTTCAGTCGGTAGTGAGCTAAAAAAAGACTGACACCACTGTAATTACACACAGACTCTTTTACTTCAGTCACTGTTAAAATGTTTGCAGAAATAAAGATAAGCAAAATCTTCCCAGGAAAAGATGTGTGGATGGCAGCATTTGGTTTAATAAATCACAGGACAGTTGTTGTCCTTCTCTTCGGGCTATAGTAAAAAAGAGCTGGAGCAGTGTCCCTGGATCTTTCAGTCGTATAAAAGAGCCCATTCATTCATTCCAACACTCAGTCGTGTCTGATGTTAAAACACTTCCACAGCCAGTCAATGCTTGTTTTAAACCTGGTCCACTGAGTATTTCTCTAGATTCTCTGAATCTTGTATTCAAAGTAAACACGAGAAACCAAAACCTCCTTTCATTAGTGTCACGACACCTCCAGGAGGCTAGACAGTGATCACTGGCGTCCCAGAGTCACTCCCCTAATGCCAGCCATCACAAGCAGCATTTCCATCAGTTACCCCAGCCAGCCTCTCACCAACTGCACGCCAGTCATAGCGGGGTGGGGATACAAACCCTGGTTCGGGTAGGGGGTAATGAAAGTATAGAGGGTGCCAGAGGTGGAGGCAGCACAAGACACACTCGCAGATTCAGCAGACAAACTCACCTAAACAGTCCTAAAGTCACTTATAAAGATATTGTGTACCATAGATGATGAAATATGTTTTTTTAAGTATTGAACATCCATCTTTCTAAATCTCTAAGATGCTCTTTTTTTTTTTTTTTTTGTAGAAAAAAAATGTAATTGACCTACACAGAAATGTTAGATTTTCCAATTTTTGTTTGTGTTTGATAAAGTTCTGCATTGCTTAAGAAACTGTAAAATTTGTGATAATTTGTCTCTTGTTAACAGGGTTGCATTCAAAATGTAAATATACAGAAGACATCTGTCAGGCATGCAAATATAAAGGGAATTTTGCTACATTAATTCTATTTCCCAGCAGTAACGATTGAAAAATTAAGCAATAAAATAAGTCCAATTACAGATATTCTGTTATATATTCTAGCCTTTTTTTCTGATCTTTGTGAGCAAAGTGAAGGAAATGGCTTCTCGTTGAAACTGAAATCGATAGGGCTGTACTCCACAAGCAATTTCCACACCACAGTTTTGGAAATCTGACAGACCTGCTTAACCTCCGATAATGTTGAGTCCTCACAGACTGCGTTTCTACATGTTTGATGCAGCGCTGACCTCTCGTTAATTCCGAGTATCACCCTCCGCCTACAAATACTCTTTGACATGTCCACTTAGCAGCTGAGTAGAAAATGATCATCGCACTTATGTAACAAATTTATGTGCTGTGTATGGCCACTCTTTGCAGATTATATTCAGCGGTGCTTTACATCTGTGTGTTTCAGGCAGAAGAGAAAAACAAGTATGAGCTAATGGGCAGCTACGGTCAGCAGAGGCTTCTCCAAGAGGCTGAAGGTGAGTGAGACTGATATCGTGTAGTCAACTTAACGAGATTAGCTGGGTTGAGTTTATTTTCTTCAAGCTATCCAGCCGCACATGTGCAGATCGTCCAGTCTACATACATTTTTATTTTATTCAATATTCAATATTTTAAAGGTCTTTTAACTATGCTGAACATTTTCAGTGGTGCCTCTTAAAATAACCACGACTGACTTCCTGGAAGTGAATTAAAGCTCTGCATTCTAAACTTTTCTGGTGTTATTCCAGGCTTTGGTGAGCTGCTCCCAAATGCAAACAAAGTTTCCTCCTGTTGGCATTGTTAGCTGCTGGGCAACAGAGAGATTTAAAGATTGGTGTGCAAACAGCTGATGCAACTGCATCCTTTTGTTCATGATGACAGAAAATGATCTGCCCTCCTTCACGTCATGTGAGAGGCCAGCTGAATCTCAGAGCTAAGCATCAATTTGACTTGGAGATCAATTCTTGGCAATTTTACAGCAGAAGAATTCTAAGTGTGGCCTGAACTGATTCTGGAACACAGCCTATTGGTTGTTCATACAACAAATTCAAAACCACAAGGCGGTAATATCGCAGTTCATCAGAGTCAGCGTACGGCCAATCTGTTCCCTTTGACTTAAAATATCTGAAGCAGTTGTACTTTAAAATATGATCACTTGGAGCTTATGACTGCATGTCTATTTTAGTAAAAAAAAACTCCCTCTGGCTGCATATTTCAAAAAGCATTCCTCTGGCTTTCCACTATTTTTGTCATATAATCAGTAAAATTACAGGAAATGATAACACCTTACTTTACACTATGTGACTGGCAAGAATGAAGTATGTTGGTACTAATTAAAGTTAAAATGGCAACGCAGTGCATCTGATGCAGGTCATACTATCAAAAAGGTTGCAAAGTTAGGTATAATTTAGGATCCATCCATCCATCCCTCCCCCAGCCACATTTTTCAGCTCTTCCTGGCGTTCCCAGGCCAGAAGGGATATATAATCCCTCCAGCGAGTTCTGGGTCTGCCCCGGGGCCTCCTCCCAGTAAGACGTGCCCGAAAAACCGCCAAAGAGAGGCGACCAGGAGGCATCTTAACCAGATGCCCAAACCACCCAAGCTGACTTCACACTCAGCCCTGAGCCGCTACCGAGCGCTGAAGATCTTTGCTTTAAGAAACAAACAGAACCCCGTCATCCAAAAAGGCAGAGATGCGACTCTGAGGTTCTCAAACCAGACGCCCTCCTCTCCACGACAATGTCTCAAGATGCTGTCAATGGAAGTCACAAATAGCATTGGTGACGAAGGGAAGCCCTGGCGGAGTCCAACGCACTGTGAACAGCTCGACCCCCTCGCTTTAGTTACCCTGGGACAGAATTGCTCGCGAAAGCAACTTCGGTACCCCATACTCCCACCGCACCCCCACAGAATCCCTCGGGGAACACGGTCGTAAAGCCTTCTCCAAGTCCACAAAACACATGTAGACTGGATGCTGAAACGCCCATGACCCCCTCTAAGGGGGTAACCACACAGCTCCTCCTGAATCCGAGGTTCGACAGTCTGTCAGAGCCTTCTCTCCAACACCCTGGAGTTAACCTTACAGCGGAGGCTGAGTAGTGTGATCCCCCTGCAGCTGGAACACAATCCAACTACACAGGCGAAAACATCTAAAGCAGAAACGGATACGAGTCACATTTGAAGTTTGTGTTGCCATAAACGTAGTTTAGAGTTTCCATCCTCCTCTTTTCATCATTTAATGGAGGGCCTGCTGCAATGAGACTCTTCATCTGCATTTTTATATAATGCCATAAACTTGAGTTGCATAACAACCACTTGTGTGTGGAGAAAACACAGATGTGTAACCAAACGGAGTGCCCTGATGTGAGGTGAGAGGACAGTTGTCAGGGGACGTTTGGCCACTTAAGCATCCCACACCCACATGCCCTCAAACTAATGCACACCTGCTCCACAAAGTCCCAGCAGCTGTCACAGTGTGGCACCAAACCTATCAGTCATGTTAATGCATCTTCACACACACGTCTCGGCTCCCATGTTGTTTCTTTTCCGTCCTGCCTCAGCGGGCAGTTGATGGGCGAGGATGTTCAGGCGGTGGTCAAGTCAAGCGGCTCAGGTCTGTGCGAGGAGGCAGGAAGCTGAAATTAAGATTGGAGGCTTTCATATTGAAATTCTGCAAGAAGTGTAGCTTGCAGTCTGTGCAGGACTGTATATGAGTTTTGAGGCTTTTTGCTTTTAGGGGTGTCGTGATATACGGATATTGACGATAATTGAGAAATCTAAAAGATGAGATTTAATTTTTATACGATTTTTGAAGTGCATTACCTCCTCTTTTAGGGGTCATTCAAGTGCCCAAAAAAGAAGCCAAAGAGTAAAGATGAGATAGTCTGATAATATATAATACCATGTAGTGAAAACCAGATAACATGACCGGCTGTAACAGCATTAGAATCAGAATCAGAAAAGATTTTATTGCCAAGTAATTTTCACATCACAAGGAATTTATCCTAGTCTGTTTGGTGCAATAAAACAAAAAATATAATAATAATGAAATAAAATATAAAGTAATACAAATATATGTACAAAGTATTAGTATTATATGATTATTTTTAAAACAATCAAAGTCTGCATCACCTACAATGCTGCGCTGGCCTTCCCATGGCGCTTTCTAACTTATCGGTTTGCAGAAGTGAGTCCCAACAGCAGTAACATGAGAAGTTAGACCAGATTGAATCGTCCATTGATGGATGCTTCTCACTGTTTAATCTAGGAGCGCTGTTGGGGATGGATAAAGATTTAATCACATTCATTGTGTGATTTGATTCTGATCTGGGAAACTCCATAAATGATCCATTTATCAGATTCTCTCGGGCATCGGTACACAGAATGAAAAGTTTGTCCCATTATCAAACTGTGTTATCAGTGGGAACAGCGTAGTGCCCCCACTGTTTAGCCGCCTCGGAAGCTGCTTATAGAAGTGAGTCGTTTGACTTTATCATTATTTCTACTCACATTTTTAGACTCAACCGTTTTCTCTCGATAGATAAAAGCTTTTAAGAAAGGGCGGGGCCTTAATGATTCATATTTTTATATTAGAAGTGTTATGTAATTATAAGACTGCTTCATTCCTTCAGGTGAAATACACCAACAAAATAGACTCAAGCCCCACTGAAAAGTCAGAAATTGTACAAATGCTTTTCAGACCATTGAAACACTTTTGAAATGAGGCCAAAAACAGGACAAAGAAACAGTATCAGAAAACTAAACGGGAAGACTTTATCACCTTCTTCCAGAGCTGCAGCCTCCTCTGAGGGTCCAGAAAGCAAAATGAGGTGGTGGTGGGGGGGCTAGAGAGAAAAAGAGAGACGTTTCAGTTTACAAAAATAAGATGAATGGATTTCTAGCCAAAGGATGCTCACATAGCTCCAGGTTTTACCCAGTGGCTGCTTTATAAGATGTCACTCTTCAGACCTTAGACATGTTAGTCTCTCCATTAAACATCTTCTAGTGCACAGCGACACAATGACATGTGAAAGGTGGAAAGCCTGTTCACCCTGAAGACACATCAGTTATTACATCTGCCTTTTCCATCAAAGGCAGTTGACTTTGCAAGTTTGGGTCACTGAGCTCCCCCCCCCCACCCCCGTGAGGCTCTGCAGACTGTATTGTGAAAAAGTTCCCCAGTCATAGTGCTGTGGGCAAACCCACTGCTGTAACGGTAAGCCATTATAAAACACCACACTTCAGCAAGGGCTGGTTGGTGTCTGATCAATTAGGTTAGACGTTGCCAAAGGCTGTACCAGCCGAGAGTCTGCTGGCGTCTAATGGCCCTTCCCTGACTGTGAGAGTATCCCCTGGGGTTGGATGTTTCTGAGCTGGGTAATGGCTGCTGCTCTCTGCCGTTTAGGAAGAGTCGGAGAAAGAGAGGGTTTCATCTGCTATTATTTTCTCTTTTTCTCCGCCCAGACTTTAGAACACGGCTGTAGCAATACAAAGAAATCAGTCAGGACAATAATTTCTGATGCTTTAAAGCTTTTCTCTCTCGGTGCATTACTGCAGAACCTCCTGTCTGAAACACTCAAACAACAGTTTCTGCTCCTGTCTCTTTAAGAGCCTCGTCCAGAAAGTACCAGTCTGCTACGATTGATCAAAAATGGAGGAATGCATGTCTGCTGCTCGTTAGAAGCACGCCAAATGAGCCGCCAGGCGTCCCGGCTGCAGACCTCACTTCTCAGGATGGATCATGTGACCACACGCTTCAGGTTTTTGCACTCTGAGCCAACCAGATTTTGGCACAAGGAGACAGCTTTGAATATATGATGGGACTAATCTTTCAGTTTCTAGTTTAGATTATATGTCCAAATATTATAGAATAGACATTTTTGTAATATTACTTTCCAAACATTGGAAATCTAAGTCTAATTGTACATATATTATGAATACAAAGCCCATATTAGCCTATATTAGGTATGTAAGTAAATTATATGCAAAATTAAAACTTTGTACTTGTATCATTAATGAATACATATTAGGACCAAAATGTTAAACCACACCTTATAACTAAAGCAACTACATTGCTTACTACTCCCCTCAAAGCTTTTTAGTGACTGATTTCAAAGGGTGGTTAAGGTGAAATGAGGCACAGTTGCATGTGTTTAGCGGAAGCTGCTGTGGAAGTGCATGGACCTGAAAAGTGAGGTTTGCATTTATTTCTATGCATTATATAGTGATGTAATTAAGTTACAGAGGAAAAAGATTGGAGTAGTTTTTTTTCTCGTGGTCTTGGTCTTTTTAATTGCAGACTTTCTATTGGCCCACACACTATAATGAAGGAAAATGGTCTCCCACCTCCACAACAACAACAAAAGTGGCCTTTTTTAAAATTCATTCAGAGTTAACAGTTGTACAGTATTTTACGTAAATCACATAAAACGAGTTAGTTTTTGTCAGTGCTCTACAATAATTCTGGAAATGGCCTCAGAAGTGTCTGCTTCCCTCAGCTGAACTCTCGCCTGTTTGGTAGATAGAAGTCTTTGATCTCTGATCTAGATGAACACTCTAATCTGCAAACATCAGTGCGTTCGCAGCAGTTCAACTTGGGTGAAAAATGCCTACAGGCACCCATCAGCAGTGTCTGCTTTTATCCACTCACTGGGTATCTTAACATGGGCACTTGTGTCGTGTTTGGGATTTTTACTCCAATTTTTGATTAAATTCTGAGTGTTGCTGGACAGAATTGGCCAGTTAATATCCTGGTACGAATAATAAAATATGACTATTATTCTGGTCACTAATTTGTGATGATGTTTACAACCAAATTTAATCTGGCAGATCTTTTTTTTAAATTTTTCTAAATTAATTTTTATGAAAATTAATTAATGAATTAATTTTTATTCATTTTCATTACAAAAGGACTCTGGAAGTTTCTGTTTGGTCACTCAGCAGAAGTTGCAACTCTAACTTCACAGCTGGAAACTGAATATAAGACATTAGTTAAAGTAATTTAGAAAAAAATGAATAAATGATTTTCTTCCATCTTAACTTTACAGCTGAATTACAGCAAATTTCTCAAGGCACTTCAAAGACTCAATCCAATTCCATCCAATCATAATCCAATTAATTCAATTCCAAATGAGTCCAATTCATAGACACAAAGCCAATTAAAAAAATAATAAGTAAAGGAAACCAACACATTGCACTGAAACTTCTCTTCTATCCAATCCCTCGTCCTAAGCATGCACATGGTGACTGTGGAAAGAAAAAAAACACCTTTTAACAGAAAGAAACCTCCACCAGAACCAACACCAGGAAGAGTGGCCATCCGCCTCGACCAGCTTGGGTTTGAGAGAACAGGAAAGAGGGGACAACAAGCACCATAAGTTTCTGGGTCACCTGAGCCACCCCTAATTGTAGGCTTTACGAAAAGGGAAAGTTTTAAGCCTAATCTTAAAGGTAGAGAGGGTGTCTGCTTCCTGAAGCCAAACTGGCAGCTGGTTCCACAGAGAGGGGCCTGATAACTGAAGGCTCTGCCTCCCATTTGGGTTTTAGAAACTCTGGGAACCACAAGTAAACCTGCAGTCTGAGGGAGAAGCGCTCAGGTGGGAAAATGTCCAACTACGAGATCTTTAAGATATGATGTAGCTCGGTCATTAAAGCTTTATATGTGAGGAGAAGAAGCTTAAATTCTGTTCTGAATTTAACAGGGAGCCAATGAAGAGAAGCTAAAACTGGAGAAATATGATCTCTCCTGTTAGTTCTCATCAGAACTCTGGCTGCAGCATTTTGGATCAACTGAAGGCTTTTCAGAGAATATGTGGGACAGCCCAATAATAAAGAATTACAGTAGTCCAGTTTCATATGTGAGTCAAAGGACAGATTCAGGTCATAAATAACTCCCAAACTTTCTTACTGTGCCATTGGAAGCCAAGGATATGCCATCTAGAGTGAGTATATAGCGACAGACAGTTTCTCCCTGAAGCGCTCAGGTCCGAAGGCAACAAACTTCAGTTTTGTCTGAATTTAGGAGCAGAAAATTCAGGACGTCATCAAGGTCTTTGTGTCTTTAAGACATGCTTGTGTTCTGACCAACTGATTGTCCTCCTCAGGTTCTCCTCAGGTGGCCTTCAGATAAGTTTAAAAAGAAATAGATAAGTAGAAAAAAATCTGTGGTCACAAGAATTCACGTCACATAAATGAATCCATTCATAATTTCAAGCTTTCGAAAGCAGCTCAGACTGGAGCGTTCAGCCTTTATGCTCATTGGTTTTAAAGGAAAAAGCTGTGACCTCAACACATCTGTTGTGTAGATCGTTTGCTTTTTCTATAGTAACAGACGTGTATGTATTTAAACTCAATACACCGTGTCACTGGTATAATTATTTTTCTGATAACATTTCATACTTGATTACAAAGGTTTTGATCTTTAATAGAACAAGCTGGTTCCATCCATTCGACACGGTTGGATGACTTGTGAGATGAACACCACCTTTGTGGGGTCGGAACCAAAAGCATGCGCATGGTGCTCCATTTGTATTCTTCACAATAAGCGTCTACATTTTTGTTCAGGTGTAGTGGAGGATGTCGTGCCTTTCATTAGGCCCTGTTCACAGAAGAGAACACGAGCACACGTTTCATGCAAATTTCAACATATACTCGAGTGCACTCTTTGTCTTTTTGGACGTTGTTGCTATCTTTAATGTGTCGCAGATACAGGCTTACAAAGGCATTGCAAGATATTTATCATCTCGCTAAAATATGCACATATTTGATTCAGCTGTTCTAAACAGAATCCCTTCAACAGGACTTCATCATTTCTGAAGCCAGCAATAAGCTGGACTCTGCACTGCTTCATCCTGCTTGGCCTTTAGGCTTCATGACAGATAAAGTTGTGCCGGGCCTCTTCTCACTGAAAACATCCATCAAGAACAACAAATTAAATCGATTTTAGGCAACATGATGGCTCTAATTTTTGTGTTTGACAGGAAAAGCTGTTCAGTTAGAATAGATTGAGGGGACTTTAGTTTTATTTAAAACCTTTTTGTTCCGCTGACTTCATTAAAACTTTTCTTCCTCAGGTTGAAAGTTAAACATATTATTACCGACATGTGGATAATCTTTACTTTTCTTAGATAAATGCCCTTAAACATTGTCCACGAAAGCTTAGATATGGTGTAAAAGTCACACAGCAGCATTACAGAGCAGACAAAATAGCATGATGATGAAATTAAAAGGATGGTAGTTTTATCAGGTTTGCTAATTGCACATAATTAGCCCCTGGGGCAAAGGGGCCGTGCAGTGGGCAACACTGTGTTCTGGTATAGCTGCTGATGCTGTAGCAGCTTCTGTGCTTTACTGCAGAGAACAGCGATGTCACTGTGCATTAGACGTCTGTATTTCAACGCAATCCAAATAAGATTAAGCAGCAGATGAGTGCTGAAGCCTCAAGAGCTGCGCAGCCTGCAGGGGATCTAGCTCTTGATTAAGCTTATGATAACAACACGTTTAAAATGAACAGAGCCACGATGTTGCATTCAACCCAAACACAATTGCCTGGCTCTTTTTTTTGTGTGTTTTTAATTTAAAGTAAGTTGGGTGACACTGGGGACGTGAAGATGCAGCTTCACAAGCTATTCATGTCAGCTGGATAAATGACTCCCTGGGTTAGGTCTCTTCAAGGGGATTTTGATTAAAAAACAAGTGTTTCTATCTTTTAATGAAAGCACCACAGAAATGAATGAGCTGATCTCAATTTCCTCTTGCGTTTTCAGGGGCAATGTTTGTTTTCCCTCCAGAGGCTTCGCTTCCTGATAGGCACCGCAGCGAAGGTGTGACATATGTGAATATTCCCATAAGTCCCACGTCAAAGAAGCAGCTCAACTACATGGAGCTGGAGCTGCAGGAGCCAGGACACGGCAGAGGGGCTGTCACGCATCTGCCAGCTCAGAGTAAGGATGCACTGCACATAACTTCTGACAAGTAAGATGCCTCATCTCCAGACAGTCTCTAAACACACAGCCTGTTGTCTGCATGTGAACCATCCAGGGTTTCACTTTATTTAAACAGCGGAATGCTAAATAAACTAACTTCTCATCAGCAGATTTTTGCAGCCAACATATGTGACACAAAAAGATGAACAAATAGACTAAACTCTTGTTTTATTTCCACTTTTACAAGCTTTACTTCTTCATCTGAGAGATGTTAGGTTGGGAATTAAACAAACATGTTGACTCTTTTTAGTGTCAAACTGACTCAAATTCTCTAAATCAGTGATATTCATTTATTTAGTTGCCCTTTATATCAGCGTCTTTGTAGGATTAATGAATATTGAAACAACTTATTTCAACTTGTTTAGACCTGGCTCTTAACATTTTGAATCATCAGTAAAAAAGGATAAACTAAACCAGTTTGCGATACGCAGTCGAGAAGATCACTGAATTTAGGAGTGGTTGACAAATCTCACCATGCTGACACTTTTGAATAAATGAATGAACAGTCTATCATGGATGAAAGATGAACCAGGGGAAATAATGGAGGCATTTTTTGGTTTTGCTTCAAAACAATAGTCCTAAATTGGACTAAGAGCAAAGTTCAAACATGGACGACATAACCAGTTTACCATATTGTAACTACCAATACAAAGGGGACTTTAGCATGTAATGGCACCTTAAAAAAGGGACCGACTCAAAGGGATATGATTTCACTGAGAAGGAGATTCTGTTAGATTTGATGAATGACGTTTTAAACCATAAAGGCTTGTTGCCACGTGTTTTTCTATTGTTCCCAATAAGGAGGGCGTATGTGGATGCATAAAGACGCCCTTTTTTGTGGCCGCTCTGAGTACTTCTAGGTGAACTCTATGACCTTTTCAGGAAGCTGCATGTCTCGCTGTCGTTTTTCAGGTTAACCATCATTTGGTCAGAAACTGTCAATCCGGTAACCGTGAAAATGGTCAGGTCGTATCTGTCAGTCCCTGCAGGCTGCAGCCTTTGACACGTAAGACAGAAATGGTCACAACAAAGGAAACAAAAAGCAGCTTTGCCAGGCTAATCGCTCCTCCTAACAGGAGATTGCACTGCCAACTCGGTCCTAAGATAGGCCTGGATCCTGGCCCGCTCTAATATTAGCTTTAGCACAAGATGTCAGCATATCGCCGTCTTTGACGGATTGTGCCACACACCTGCAACCATGTTGGTCTGCGGCTGTCAGATTGAGATATGACAAGCTCATCCCTTAACGTTATAGGGCGAGCATCCTTGCTCTGGTGCTGATGGTGGATAAACAGATACTAGCTTGACAAATAGATATCACAAATCAAAAAGGGTCATGCTGATGATGCATGCTAGTCTCTAATGTGCAGTACAGACTGACGGACACCCGCTTAAGCCGTTGAGCCGCCCGGTGTCCCGTTCCCAGGGGGGATTGAGCAGTACTCTTTCCCCTCCTTTCTATGCATGTATCAAATATGATGCAATTCCCATGTTTATTAGACTGATGTTACACAACTTGAGATTCTGATTATTCATCAAATGTACTGTTTCATAAAAAATTGATCTTGAATTGCTTTTTATATTTTCATTCGTATTCCCCTCAGTAACTCTGAAGTTTGCCTGATGCGTCTTTTAATAAATCAAATATGAGTTTGACCTTTGATGCAGAAGTTTGAATTTTATTCAATGGTGTTTCAAATGAAAGCAAACTGTTCCCAGCAGCACCTTCATGTTCTCGTCTTTGTTCAGAGTTCACAAGACTTTCTTTTCTGCGTATCCTCTGAATCACGCCGCATGCTGGAAAAAGACTACCAAATGACACATTTTCTTTTCAAACCCTGCAGAGTCCCCGTACACACAATGAGTTGGCACGTCAATATCACGCAAGGATGAAAGTCCTTGAAGATACATGATTCAATTGTGAATGTGTTTTATCTCATCAGTTACACAAATCGCTGCCAGACGATTGAGATGATTACTTCTCGTCTCAGTAAAAGACAGCTGAGTCCTTGTCATTGGAGACGTGGCAGCGCGCCGTAATTGGCAGGCAGGTTGGCCGTTAGCGTCATTGCCCTCAAAAATTCAAGAGCCGTTTGAGCTCTGACACGACTGAGGTTAATGTATAATGTCAGCTTTACAGTTTTTATGCCGGCATGCGGCCTCATTAATCTGTCACCTGGGAGGAGGGGTGTCCTGTCCCGCCACTGAAAGGGCACACAGGGCACTCAGATCGCAGCTGCGCATTCACCGGCCCTAATGGGATCCTCCTCCTGGGACTATTGATGGGCTGTGAGCTGGGTTTGATTTCCTCGACTTTCACATCTTTTGCATTTAAATCCCTGACATGCGATTCTCATACAAGGACAAGCACAAAGTTATGGTAATGCTAGTAAAGTGCATATGGAAGATGGCGCATGACGGGAATTTTAAAGGCTCCTTCTGAATAATTTGCATATTTTTCTGTTTTTTTTTTTTGTTGCAACGCTGTCGCTTACTTTAGGCAAACAAACTGACAGTGAGGGCGGAGAACCACTTTGCGCTGAACTCTGTTGTGTTTGTTTTGATGTTTTTAATCACATGTCAGAGTTCTGCATGTTTTTTTAACAAGTTTTTGTTTTCACGTCAGAAAATAAGAAGAACCTCTAATTTGTAATGACAAGTAAATAGTTATTTAGCCAAAATACAAAAAAACATGCTGGAAGCTCCCTGCCTTTCCATTATAAGGAATGCTTTTGTGCTTATGTCTGTACTACATGTACAACCCCTGGCAAAAATGATGGAATCGCCACGCTTCAAGGATGTTTATTCAGCCTTTCTATTTATGGCGAAAAAAAACTTTGTGAAACTTTGCCCAAAACTCTTAATAAAATGGTCATTTTTGCAGTTATTCCTCAGATGAGGTAGAAGAAAAAACCAGGGCTGGGCGAGTTAACTCATTATTATCGCGTTAACTCGCTTATTATTTAACAGCGATAAATATTTTATCGCGCATTAACGCATGTTTTATTATTTCTTTTATTATTGTAAAAGTCTGTTGCTCACAGGCTTTTATTTAGTAAAAGTCTGTTGCTGTCTGCTGCGGAATCGGAAAAGAAAGTAATTGGCGGATCCACCAAACATGGAGAAGGGTACGGAACTTTTACTCGGCCATTTTCATTTTAAAGTTCTTCCAGACGGCGGAGTCGACAGAACCAAAGTCATCTGTAAACACTGCCAAGTTGAATTGTCTTCTCAGCGTAGTAGTTCCAGTCTAAAATATCACTTAAAGGCAAAACACACAACTGATAGCAGCAAGTCATTCAAGGAAACAAACAGTGGAGCGAGGCTTCTACATAAAAACTACAGAAAGATGCTGATGTTAAAAGTGTGTTTGCACAACAAATGTTATGGCACTTTCATTCATATGGCAGCACATTTATAATAAAACTAAATGCTAAAAGCTATACGCTACTTTTGAATTCATTTTTGGATTTTGCGTACAAATGCGATTAATCGGGATTAATCAGGGAAATCAATTAATTAGATTAAAATTTTTAATCGTTGCCCAGCCCTAGAAAAAACGTTATGGAATCACCATGCAAAGTGCATCTGTTTCCAACAAATACCTGCACATGTCTGAATATGCAAATGAGTCTGCAGTGGGTAGAAGAGACTGATTTCAGAGCTTAAGGAGCTGTTGCGCCTAGTTGATTGACAGGAAACAAGGCCCCAACGAAAGAACTGTCTGTCTGAAACAATGGAAAGGATTATAAATCTCCTTCAAGAAGGTAATTCAACCAATTCAAGATGTTGGTTGTTCCCAGTAAGCTCGGTCTAAAATTTGGAGCAGGTAAAAACAAAGTGGGATGTTTGTAAAAGGGAAAAATACAGGTTGACCAAGGAAGAGGTCAAAGTGTCAGGACAGAAAACTCAAAGAATTAGTTCTGAAAACAACAAATGAAACATTAGTAAATGAAACCTACTGAAGGAAATGGGAAATTCACCCTCAACTGACCTCTAACTGGAAAGCTGGTTATTGATATTCTCTTCTAATTCTTGACAATTAAGCAAATTTCGGGTCACCACTTCATCTTTTCATTCTGCGTCACCCCAGGCAGCGAGAGTTGGAGAAAGTAAAGTCTGCAGTAAAGGTTTACAGGAAAAATTGTGTTTTGTTGTCTCGACAGGAAAGGGCTCCACCAAGTACGCCCAGATAGACATCACCGCCACCGAGACGGCCCATAAAGTCGGCGCTCAACACGCCCTGGGTCGGCAGGAGGGCCTGCACGCTCTGGAGTTGAGAAGAAAGGGAACGCCACGTTGACTCCACTGTAACGTTGACGTCTTTGTTCGACACAAGCCTTCTACATCCGAGCGTAAAGAGCCGAGGCTCTGAGGGACTTGATTTTGGATTCCTTCTCTGATCAGCTCCGTCTTTTGAATATAGATTTCCTTGGAGGAGCCACTTCCGGTTTACACATGCTGAAATCAGAAAATGCCATGTGACTCGTAAGGTAGAGCTCCCTCAGAAAGGCACAGGCTCAATATTTCTGTTTGGTTATTGTTTCCGAAGTCATTAAATGGCATCATGTCAGCTGGACAGCTGGATCTTAGTCACAGGCTCAAATAAACACCTTGAGCAGAGCCAACTCAGAACGTCCCTAATTCGCAATATGCCGGTTTCGTTATTGATTGGGAGAACACGATTGGAAAAGAAGGTTGTTGTTGAAGTAGAAGAAGCAGATAGCGTTCAGTCTCATGAGGCGTTAACACTCATTTATTCCTCAGTAATTCCACATGTGGCTGTATAAAACTCTTTATTTGGGGTAACTGACCGCTCAGTCTTACTCAGAATGCTTCAAAATTCAAACGGGCTCGCTGTACAAAAGGAAAATAAGAATAGAAGCAGCGGAGGGGATGATTCTGCACACGACAACACTGCGTAGGGCGACTTTTGTTAGCTGGGCTGTAACGAATGGATTGGTGTTTATCATGAACAGAATCTCAATGCTGCTTTAGTTTTCTGCCTCAGACTTCTTGTGGGATAGGATTTACTGTGAGAAAGTCTTCATAAATGATGCAAAGCGGAGAAGAATCCTCTATGAAAATGTTTGAAGATTTTCTTTGAAGACGTTTGAAGTTTTTTTTTAACACTATGTTAAATGTGCATCCTTTTCTTTATTTCGTGCGTGCACTTTGGCACTGAACCACAATAAGACACGTGTATTTTTGCAGGGCTGCTCATCTCATTTGGCCCATCTCTTTTTGTGGTTTTTAATACTATCCTTATTTAACTTTATTTTGACTTTATTTTCTACTTAGCTGATGGGGATTGTTACATGTGAAGACAGTTAAGTTCAAAGACAACTCCTTCTGTCTGAGACACCGTGTTTTATTTTCATTCGGTGCCATTTTTCTTGTAAATTATCGATAATTGTAAGTGCAACTTTGTGTGTTTTCATTTTTTTTTAGAACTACAACAGTTTGTATGAGACATTTCTTTCAATGTAAAATTGTAAACCAGTTTGGTACAATATAATGTACAACATCCTTACTATTCATGTCTGTTTTCATTCAATACTTATGGAGTTGTTGGTGATAAACCAGTCAGCCACAACATTGGTATAGATCCACCTCATGCCACGAGTCATATTAACATCCGAATGGATGCATCTGTCTATGCTTTTAGTGTTGTGGCTGATCTGTGTGTCAATTATCTAAGAAGGCAACTACCATGGTTACGTCTTATGTAAGTTTAGGATGAACTGAGGTGAAATGTAAAACTGATAACACTGCAGACAATAGCTGCCTCCAGTCAAAGTGAAGTCAGCGTGATAATTGCAAACCACATTCTGCACATATTTCAACCACATGGCTCTAAAGTAAAAGAGTGCAGACATGTCGCCAACTAAAAGCATTTGGAGAAGTAAGCAACAATAACGTAAGTAGTAGTGTTTGTATGACTGATGCTTTGTGAAACCGTTACGCTTTAATGTCCTCCGGTGCAACGCGACTGTGAAAATTCTGTTCCCTCTTCTCCATTCGACACACATGCAGACTAAAAGCAACTGTGGAATAAAGCCCAGATTTCACTTAGAAAAACGCTTTAATATAGAGCAAGGTTTTCTCAGCCCCTTTCACACTGCGACCCACTACCTTAGCGGGTCCAAATTGCACCTTCGACCCGCGTCGAGCAATGTGAACGCTTGGCGTGTCAGGGTGACCCGTGTCGCCTGAAGCCGAGTTCAGGGGGCGTTGCCTAGTGGCAGAGCGTCACACGAAACACATAAAATGCTGGGCGTGTACAATGACGTAGGCACAAGCCATGCGCCGGAGGTAGGGTTAAATACACCTGTCTGCATCAAATTTTTCAAACAAACGATGGCGGGACACCTTGAGAACTCGTTTTTGCAATGCAGTTCATGGAGATGTTACTTTACGGTGCGTCTTGCTGCGTGGGAAACCGAGCTCTCCCATCTTTCTCGCCAGCCCTTCCAGCAGATGTCCATCCTTCACCGTCCCCGACATGTGGCGGTAAATAACGTCCTCTGCTCGGGGGCTGAGGAGCTCGCGGACCTCCTTGTCTCCCCAGTTGGCCATATTAAAAAATGTCTCGAACTTGATGTAGGCTAAAACAGAGTAAAACTTGTCCTCACCTGTCGCTGTTGTTCTGAATCAGCTGTCCATTCTGTCTTTTAAACTCCTCACGTCACGCCCACGTCCGACCCGCGTCGATTGTGTTCACATCAAACTCGGCTCGGCAAAAAGACTAGGGTCCGACGCGGGTCGAAAGGCGAGTCGAGTTGACGCGGCAGCCCGGGTCGGCAGTGTGAACACAACAGCGGACACGCTAAATTCGCGAATTAAACGCGGGTTATTCGGCAGTGTGAAAGGGGCTATTATGTGTGCCTGAGCTGCAGCGACTGCATGCATTGGGCCACAATGCTTCAACTTTGCTGTGGGAAAGCCATTGAAGAGAAATTTTTGAAGATACAGGCTGTTGGTATGCCTGCTAGGCATTGCTGCCTGGCGCACCTCCACCAGTGCCATCTATACAAATGTGCTCCCTTGAAACACCTATGGGCAGGAACGGGTCATCAGCTGGGGACCACCAGTCACAGATGTTTCGCTCCTTTAACCCTCTGGGGTCTAAGGCCTTTTCAGAGACTTTGAGGGAGTTGTCACCACTTTGACATTTTCAAGTATTTCAACTAACTGTAAACATCTATGCAAAAGTGACACATATGGTTGTATTCTGAAAAGCCTAACAAAAAACAATATGAGAGTGAAGTGAATGTAATACAAACAAGTTTTATTTAAATTGAGGGGAAACACATCTGTACAAAAAAACAAGTTTTAGAGGTCTTTAAACAGTGCAAGAAAACACACTATAAATATATCTAGCCAAGACTTTTGAAGGTTGAACCTTGGAAACAAAAGTGTTGCCTGCATAAAAGTAAAAAGTGCAGTCAGAAATGTTTTTTTGTTTTCACACAAACTGTAAAAAAGTTTTTGTAACTCCAGTAAGTGTCTCTGAGCGTTGAATACTAATTAGATGGGTGTGTAACACCCCTGATTCCCCCCAACCCCCTGTCACTCTCCATGTGATAATTGTCTGTCACTGGCAGGACATTGCTGCCTTCCCCCACATGCTGGCTGAATGGGGCGTGTTCTCACCTGTGAATAGCCACTCAATCACCTGGTACTTTACATGTGAATAGCGATAGGTGTGGCCGAGGAAGCTGCTGCAGTCTGAGACTACAGAAAATCCAAAGATTTCTGTTCACTTTCTTTAAAAAGGGCCAGCTATATAATTTATTTTAAAATACATATATTTGAAAACTAGAAGTTTCAAGGTTTTTAATGGTGTCACTTATATGTTTCAATGACAAAAACTCACGGAATTACAGATGTGTTTTTGGAGATGTGTCAAAAATGCCCACCGGTGGGCATTAGACCCCAGAGTGTTAACCCCAGTACATCTCTTGGTGGCGGAGCGATGGCTGGTATCTCTACCTGCCACCTCCTATTGATGCCCTAGGTGTTCTGCCCCCACCCTCTATCTCTCCTCCTTAGCCATAGCCAGAAGCTGCCCTTCTCTGCCTCCTCTGCCAGTTCCTTCATGGCTTTCCTGCTCCCTGCTCCTGTACAGCCAATGTCTCGAAGCAGGCGAACTATTGAGGAGCCCACAAAGCCCCTACACCCCACCTCAACAGGGCATGTAATGGCTTTCCAGCCAGCCTCCTGACACTCTGCCGCCAAGTCTGCATACTTGGAACGCTTGCGTTCATTGGCAGCCTCCATCCCTTGTTGCCACGGGACAGTGAGTTCCACCATCAGGATGGTCTTGCTTGGGACTGACCACAAGATCAGATCTGGCCGGAGTGATGTTTCCACTATCTCCCTGGGAAACTGGAGCTGTCTCCCCAGGTCAACCCTCATGGTCCACTTTCCAGTCTTGGTGTTGCTCTCTGGTGGGTGGGTTTGGGGTTCTCCCCAGCTCTAGCAAAGGGGATGGGCCGTCTCGCTGGGGCAGGAGGTTGGCTGTTGGCCTGTTGCCTGCATGCCTCTGCCACCTCTGCCAGCTTTTTCAGCACCAGGTCATGCCGCCACCTGTAGTGGCCTTGCGACAACGCCGTCTTGCATCCTGAGAGGATATGCTGGAGGCTTGCGTTGATGGTGTTGCACAGGGGGCAGCTTTCTTCCACGCCAAACCATAGGTGGAGGTTTCGGGGGCAAGGCAGAGTGTCATAGGTGGACTTGATTAGGAAGCTGAGTCTGGCTTGGGGTTTTTTCCACATATCTGCCCATGACATGGGCCTGACTGTGACGCCTTCCCAAGACATCCAGCCTCCCTGCCGGCTTTGGGACACTGCTTTGACGCGTAGCCGATCTTGTTCCGTTTCCCACTTGGCTGTGGGAAAGCCATTGAAGAGAAATAGTCAATTTTGCACATTATTTTTGACTGTACGGTAAACCGGGGCGTGAAAGTTCTTTAAAAAAAAAAAAAAGAAAAGCTTCCAGGAGGGATTATTAATAAGGATTTATCCTGTTTTGCATATTTTGAATATGCTGCAGTTTAATCTGCCAGCTCTCAGAGCAACATCATGAACAATGAGTTGCCATACAGCCACACGCACCAGGGGCATTGACTTCATTGACCTGGAACAAAGCCATACGGTGCAGGGAAGTGTTTCTTGGAAACTCATTTACTCATTTAATAGCTGGAGAGAGCAGACAACGTATGGATTGACTCCCTCTGTGGTCAAATATTGTTATAAATAAATGAATGTTTATGCCATTGAGGAAGTGTCAGCAGCTTAATGAACTATGCAAATCCACTGACAGCTTGTGTGTATATGCAGCGACTGCTTTTAGGGAAGAAACAGCAGTTTTAATCACTCCCACTGTGCATATTAACAACTAATACTCCACACGCCTGACTCAGGACCACCATCTGTCCAGCAGAGAGACAGACTCATACTTGAGTCATAGATGGCACTTATGAGACTCGCTGGCCCTAAGGTACAACACACAACGCAAAAAAAATAATTAACACTTTCAGAAAATGAATCATCTCCAAAAACAAAAATCTGTCAGTAAGCAATGTTTTTGTATGTCGGGGTGGTTATCATGTCTTCTTTTCTCCGCTGTTTGGCAAAATTTCCTAGTTTCGTGGCTTCCTAGTAGCCTGCCACTGATCAGCTGAGACCGCCAGTAGTTGTATCAGACCTGAATACCTTTTTCTCCTGAGTATTACTCCTACAAAGGTTCACAAGATGGCACATTTGTTTCTGCTTTTACAGGTTATCTAATGAAGTGACATCCTGGTCACCACATAGATTTAATAATCACTCAGTTTTACTCTCTCATTGCTGCTGTTTTGGGATGAGATTGGCGGAACTGTGAGTGACAGCTGACCAGCGATGACCCAGAGAATAGTGACAAAGTAAACAACAGTATAGTGCAATAGTGACACGATGGTGAATTCTCCAAAAAGAGAGCGCTCTGCCTGCTGACTGCTGCAGGTATTTGGGTAGAACTGCTCATAAGTAGCTCACACAACCTAACCTAAAAAAACTAGAAAAAAATCTCTACATGTTCTAATAATGTTTGGTTCGGTAACCGCAGCTTCTCCTCTTCATCTGACACAGGACATAGATACACATCGTAGGTGAGACAACAAACACGAGCAAAGTTAAAGTTCTTCTAAAGGTTGTTTTTTTTTTTTTTAACTGTGAGCACAATAAAAAAAGAATCCTTGCGATTAAATTCAAAGAGTCCACAAGCTGAAACACGTAGATAAGCTTCTTTCTTTGCTGCTCCTTTGCACAGCTTGCATATTTCCCATAGAAAACAGCCTACTTGAGGATAATAAGAACTGTTATGGCTGTTTGACATGTTGCTGCATGAATGTTGCTCCTATTATGCCCGAACGTAACGAGTTTTACGGCTCTGTGAAAATGTGGGTATGTCTGAATCTGAAAAATGTGATCTAGTGTATGTCTGATTAACATATTGATGAATATATATATATATATATATATACATATATATATGTGTGTGTGTGTGTGTCTGTATGATCCAGGGCCATTTAATTATGTCCTTTGCATTGGTTTAATTATCTGAAACATTGTTCCCCGCCTCGAGGAAAATTGTATCTACTTAATTAGTAATTGGTACTTACAAATCAAACTATCTGCTTTGGTAAGTCTTATACTTGCTGTTCAGAAAACAAAATCAAACAACTCAGTTTGCCAGAATATTCATGAAAGATCATTATTTTCCCCCCTTTGCTTTTTCACTGGCGTCATAGGACTCAGAGGAAATCAAGACTAAATATCATAAATTATGTAGGGACTGTGAGGAAGTGTTATGTCCAAGAAATGGCACTCAAACCAGACGGAAAAATGTTTCTGCCTCAAAGCTCATTAATAATTCTTCAAGAAAATTAAATATATTGTTGTTTGCTTTGACAAAGGCGACTCTTGAGGCAGAGCGAGTCTCAGACATCAAATTAATAAATAATCAGATATTTCACGGAGGCTGATTTCCATGTCATTAAGACAAATAAAGGAAAAAGCACCTGCCATCAACATACAGACGGAGTCAAGCCAGTTGGTTTAAAATTGCTGCTAGAACTGTGGTGCACGTACTGTGCATGCAATTCAAAATGAATATACAACTAAGCCTAATATAACTAACACTGATCCCAAAACCTTTAATTTAAGAATGCCCCCCTTCTGCATTATTTCCAAAAACAAAAAATTCCAACTAAATTTCACCGTCAACTACTGTTGGACATCCATTTATGACCTGTTGTTATTAATTTAATCCCTGAGAAGTAACCTTCTCCGGGCTCTCTGGTCGGGTACCAAGCCTTTCAAAGGCCAGCTCAAGCAAAACGTGAAATAGTCGTGTAAACTTGATCTTTTGATTTGTGTCCACAGACGCACTGTTTTCTGTTATAAATAGTCATGTGCTGCCTGTTGCTTCACATGCAAAGTAGTTGCATTTGGAGGTCAGAGAGGTTGGAGATTGGTGTTACACACTTGACTTGAAGATTAAATCTAGTGCTGACCACTTGGGTTACTTTGAGATGAAACTTTTGCATTCAGTTGCTGTTTCATGTGTTTTTACTCATTGTTTCAGTGCAGTTTTGCTCATTACACACTGCTTGGTTAAGGTAACGCACAGTATTGAAAATGGGTTAGTTAAGGTTAGTAAATCATTATAGCTTGCATTAAAACAGACACTATAATAATGTATCACATCAAAATCTCCTTATCCTGGATTAGTGGCTGCAGAGTCCCACTCGGCTAAACACTCCAGACACCAGACTTCCTGTAGAAATATGTTACTTTGAAAGTCCTGTTTATCAGCACAAATAGAAAATTAGTCGACCAAGTAGTTAGACCGAGGAGAGCAGAGATCACCCGTAATCTCTCCAGAGTGTCCACGGTGTAACATGGCGTGTCAAGCTCATTTCTGCCACATTATTCTTTCCGTCAGTACCCAAAGGCCAACACGGGGGAGGGTACGAACATAGACCAATCAGTTAATCATCTTGTGGCTCGGCTCCCTTTTCATCATAATAGTCCAGTGCAGCATGAATCCTCCCGTCACTATAATACAACTTTGTTCATCCACTCATGAACAAACCCTGAGACAGTTCAACCCCTCCAACAATTCATCCCCCATTTAGAGCCGGCGACCCACAATCCGCTCAAGAGTCCTGCTTCTCTTTTCGTTTCTCAGTTTGAACTCTACCTCCCTAATTCCTCTATTTGCCCCTTCCGTCATGAGAGCAAGTGATGGAGGTTAAGAAGAAACACGAGAAGAGAGGGGACGAGGCAGCTGGAATTTATTCTTAAAAATCCGACATGCCAGCTTCGGATCGTCATTTTTAAACCAACATCAATTATATCAAGAGTGGCACAGCTGCATCCTTTGTCACTTTGTGTTGTTTTTGTCTGCAGCATCCATGACAACTTGTATATTTACTTTGAATTCAGTTAACACTGGGGGATAATGTCACGACTTTATAAGGTCAATGGTGCGGAAAAAGACTTCTGCAGAGGACGCACCTGTGCATCTTCGCATAAAGCTCCCTCAAAGAGCTTTCTCTATTCTACAGAGACATTGTTCAAAATGTTATGCTGAGATTAATTTCCAGGTCACGGACTTGTGTGTGGAGGAGAGAGGAGATGAGTAGGCACAAAACAGACAACTCACAAGAGCATACTACCTCTGACTTAAAATCCTAGCTGCTTCACACTGCAGAAGCCAACAGAACCACACCATTTCTCAGCTGCGGCTGGAAATTTGGAACTTAAGTTTTGAACGGAACCAGTGGTGCAAAGTAAATTAGATTCCAGCACTCGTGTGCTCCAGGTGGCGTCCACCATAGTGCATTGAAATCAGTCATTTGTAAATTAAATTACTTTTCTCGGTTTGAGATGATTTTGCTCAGTTTCTTAAATGGCTGGGGTTTTGAGTCATCGAGTGTTTAAAAATGTTTTCCTAATTCATGACGCGCTGATGCTTGAACTTACAACCTTGCAGCTTCTAAGTAAATGTTATGCATCCACAAATAGCAGCTGATCGGTTTATCTGTCGGAAGTGATTTGTTGCAAATGGTCAAAGCCCCCAGGGTTTAGTAGCATTTCCAAACGCCAACCCAATAAACTTAGCCACTGACCTTTTTGTTCTGGTCATTGGCCTTGTTCAGCCCAACTCAATTACAACCCCTAATGTCTCACAAAAACACACAAAGAGCCTTTTGCAGTCACTGCCCACGAGGCATCTCGAGAGGAAATGCCTTAATCTAGTTTTTTTTCCCCTCCCTGTGCAGCCTTCATTCTCATTGAACCACAGCTGTTTGGTTGCCTGATGCTCTCATTAATTCTTATTCATATTCACTTTCAAATGTGCTCATAAACTAATAATGGAGAACTATCATTTGCAATAGTTGCATTATAGCTTTGTAACGTAGTCTAATATTCCCCGACGGTCAGCACATTTAAGGGGCAGCTAAAGATACAAACATCATCATTTATGCAGGGTCCATTCAGGAAAATACACACTCACACATGCATACAAACCACACAGCACATCAGGGATGGTACAGTAGCTCTGTGAACATTTGTAAATGTTTTTCTTTATGCTCACGACTGAGAAATGAGTGAATTAAGGAAAAAAAATAGCTGGCAACATTGATTTAATTCAAATCCTCAACATTAATGACTTTCTTATACCAACACAGATATACCACATATTTAAAAAGTTAGAAAATGTGGACAGTAACAGAATTTGGGAATATTTTCCAGGGGGCGAAATGTTCTGCAAGAGACTTGATAACACAAGGACATGAGGCCCATTTAGATGTAATCACTCCAGCTGACATATTTTATCTCTCATTTCTCAATCTCACATCATCAGTTAACCTGCTGCAGGGCTGTGCCTCTAATTTGTGGCTCTGACTCACTCATTCATAGCTTTAGGACACATGATCATGGTGCACAATATTGTAGGCTCAAAATATTTGAACATTGGATATCACAACAAGAGATGCGTGAAAATGACAGTCAGTTCTGACTTCTCTGCTGCACATGCAACGATCTGTGTTGTTGTAGTAAGCTTTGTTGGGTGCAAGTTGCATAATGTGCCAAATGGGGGACCGACGTTTATGTGTTAGCCATTAATGACAATGAACAGCCAGCCAAACAGAAACATCTCGGCCTCATCCTCATCTGATGAAAACTACTTAGAAGGAGGAAAACAACAACAACAATCCACTTAGTGACATTTTTTCTTCCACTAAAGCACATCTTTAGGTTTTTCTCACCTTTGTCTTTATTGATTTCCATTACTCTTTTGTAAAAGGAAACACTACAGCTGGCCGGCTATCAGAGGAAAGCGCATGTACAAAACATTTAGAAGGAACAAATCTCTTTCATATGACCCAATACTGTTTTACCCATCAACTAATCTTCAGTTCAGCTGGATGGCAAATGGATCATAAAATTAGCTTTAAACGTGGATGACTGATCACAATCATAGCTGCGTGACACGGTGCGATGCAACCCAGCACTTTGCAAATCTTCCTTACGATGACTTGCTGATATTCGGGAAGTTAACACGAGTCAACAAAAGCATGTACCAAAATCAGAAAAGTGGTAAAGCCTGTTTGTGACATGTAAGAACACCTTGCTTCTTCAAGTCCTCACGCTATGGATTTAAAGCAGTTTGACACACACAACAGCAGTCAAAGAAATCCAGTACCAAAAGAATGTGGCATGATGTAGCCTTCCATTGCTGATACATTCAAGCTTAGAAGTTTCTGCTTCAAATCTGTCTCACTATTTCGAAAACCGTCGAGTACTCGTCTGCCTATCTGTCAGTGTATGGCTAATTAACCCATTCAGATTCAAGAGTTTATTGTCATTGTCAAAAAAAGCCAACGAAATTTAGTTTGGAGTACAAACACAGTAGTAGTAGATCCAAAGTGACAAAGTGCATCAAAGACAAAAGTGACACCAGTGCTTGATTCCCTCCTTTCCCCATCCCGCTTACAACAAAGTGCAACAGAGTTTTAGGTGCTTGCTACCCGCCCCCCTCACACACACACACACCCATACATCTAAATAAATAAACAACAACCTTCCAGCCCCAGTATAAATAAAGTGATAAACGTTAACGTTTAGGCAGTAGTGATTGGTTCCAAAGTCTTATGGCCTGAGGGTATTGGCTGTTGGCCAGTCTTTTAGTCCGAGTCTGTAGGGACCTGTCCCTTCTACCTGAGGGCAGCAGTTGGAAAAGGTGATGAGCAGGATGTTCTGCACTCTCCGTAGACAGCGCGTGGTGTAGATGGTACTGAGCTCTGGGAGAGGCGTTCCAGTGATTTTCCCCGCTGTTTTCACCACGCGCTGGAGTGCATGCTGGTCTGCTTTGGAGGAGCTAGAGAACCACACCAGGAACCCATAAGTCAGAACACTGCTGATGGCACAGTTGTAGAAGTTCACCAGCAGTGGTCTGGGGATGTCGTAGCTCCTCAGCTTCCTTAGGTAGAAAAGGCGTTATTGGGCCTTTCCGATTGCTGAGGCAATGTGAGTGCTCCAGGACAGGTCCTCCGCTATGGTCACCCCCAGGAATTTAAAACTGCTGACCCTCTCCACCCCCTCTGAACCAATGGTGAGGGGTCTGTGGTTTTCAGGTTGTTTTTTTCGAAAGTCCACTATCATTTCTTTGGTCTTTTTTGGTGTTAAGGACAAGGTTGTTGCTGTCACACCATGAGGCCAGATGTTGCACCTCTGTCCTGTAGTCCCTCTCATCGTTGTTAGTAATGAGGCAGAGGACGGTGGTGTCGTCTGCGAACTTAACGATGAGGTTGGAGGGGGAAGAGGCAGAGCAGTCATGAGTGAACAGGGTGTAGAGCAGAGGACTTAACACACACCCCTGGGGCGCACCGGTGTTAATGGAAAGAGTGGAGGAGATGTTGTTGCCCACTCTGACCCTCTGTGTACGATTGGTAAGGAAGTCCACAGTCCAGTTGCACAGGGTGGTGTTAAGTCCCAGTTGGTGGAGTTTGTGGCGGAGTCTGTAGGGCCGGATGGTGTTGAATGCCGAACTGTAGTCCACAAAGAGGAGACGAGCGTAGGTGTCTTTGCATTCCAGATGCTCCAGTAATGTGTGGAGCACGATGGCGATGGCATCCTCAGTGGAGCGGTTTTCCCTGTAGGCAAACTGATTTGCCTACAGGGGTCATGTGATGGTGGGGTTGCAGCTTTGATGTGTTTTAGGACCAGTCTCTCCATGCACTTGGCGGGGATGGGAGTCAGTGCCACAGGCCTGTAGTCGTTCAGACCTGTGACATGGGACTGTTTGGGGAGGGGGACTATTGTAGCGACTTTGAAGCAGGCTGGGACCCATGAGGTGGACAGTGAGATGTTGTAGATGGAGGTGAAGACATGTGTGAGCTCTGCAGCGCAGTCCTTGAGCACTCGGCCCGGCACTCGGCCCGGCACTCCGTCCGGCCCGGGTGCTTTCCTGGTGTTGATGCTGCGGAGAGCGCACCTCACCTCATGTGTGGTCAGGACTGGGGCTAGAGCTGTGGAGGGGAGGGGGGGTATTAGGATGTTAGCATCAATTTGGGCCCGAATGATTCACAAATTAATATCTTAGTGGTTTTGCAATGCCATTATCTGCCTAAATTTAACATTCTTCCTTTTTTTGACCAGAAAAGCAGAGCTTAAAGGCCCAATACCAGGAAATGAGGTGGCTGCAGTGGGTGTGATCGGTACAGTCATACATAGATTAGGTGAGGTGAACAGAAAGGGTCTACAGCATTATTAGGTCTCAGATCAGAGAAGAAAAACACACCATCATGCATCTTTCGGGGCAGACAGTGTGAGCCATGCTATGCTTCTTTTTTATAAGCTGGGATCATTAAAGTGTAATCAAAGGTGGTTATTTCATTAATGCTTCTCTGGAGCACAGGGGTTGATGAAAAAAGAAAGAAATCAGTTACACCTTTGGCAGGGGAGCTCTTTAGCTTAATGTCTTCTTCGAGCCCTCGGGCTTTTCAGAAAAACTGAATGGGTCCCAGCACATCTGTGTGGAGAAGAAATGTAGGCTTTGATTAGCTCTTCAAGGGAGAATTAAATGAGAACCTTATCGCGCACCCAGAAAGCCTTGACATTTTGGAAACGAGTCACAAGGTTTCAGCAGTGCAGGCTGTGAAAATTGAGAACCATTGCTCAGCAAAATGTTTGTACAATTATCTCTGTATAATCAGTTCACATGACTTGTGTGCACATGCTGTCTGAGAAGGTTTTGATGACTCCTCTAATCAAGGAGGGAAGCTTTAATGAGCCCCAGACTATATGTTCTGTTTTAAATGCAAGACAGGTTCACTCATCTGATTCGGAAGCTCTCTACTCCAGTTTGACTTCCCCAACCTGGACGAACCGTGGATCATTTTCTCAGATTGTCTTTGGATCTCATGTCTCTGGTTCTATTTTTGTGTGAACACAAATCAAATGATCCTTTAAAGGTCTGTTTTCCAATAGTTACCACTCACTGAAATGGGATGTGAAGAGGATCCTGTGCACAACGTGACGCGACACCACTACACAAAACAACTGGCTGTCAAAATGTTGTCATCGCAGCATTTTTAAGCTTGGACTGTGAAACTACTATGTATTGGACATATTTCACAACTTCTGGTGAGTCTGAGCTAAAATATCTAGACAGACTAGAATGCTGTACTGTAAAACAACTTTGATAGGTGTCTGTTTGATCCACATGAACAAAATGACTGAATTCTCATGCCATTAATGGTACTCTGCGGCAACAAGCCACAAAATCTTGTACTTGTGCATTTATAGTCGTGTTCACACAACAAGATTTTAACCCTGACTATCATATCACAGACAGTTGGCCCTGATCTGAAGCAAAGTGGAGTTTTATTGTTAGATCTTGCAAGATGTGAACGCTTTAACGTTAAGATTTGTTACACTTGTGGTCATGTCCCAGACTCTAACCAAGGAGCTGGTGGGAGAAGAGTTGTTGAGTGAGGCGTCAGCGATTAGTGTGCAAGAAACAGGAAATACAAGATGGGGGAAAGAAGGAAGAAGAACAAAACAATCAAACAAACATACAACAAGCATGATGTGAAAGAAATATGGTCTGCTTGGATCCTGGAAACTCTTCAACAACCAGGAGAATCACCAGGTGCTACTTGGGTCATGTTTTTTGTATGTGATGAGAGAGAATGTCATCTGTAACATTCACATGAGTCAGAGGTTAAGTCTGTCAAAAAATCTGGTAGTGTGTGACGCCCTGTCTCAGATGACTCCTTTAGTGTGAACTTACAAGGATTTCAAAACTCTCAGTCACGAAACAAGAAGACCGCATAGTGTGAGCAATACAACTATCTCACAACACTGAAAATCATCCATCCTGAAGTTGGCTTTAAATGAACAAGATTGCTGTGTGTTCGTAAAAATTTTGCTCTTTCATTGTTCAAGTTAATGTGGTTAAAAAACATTAGGAGCCCTTTTAAAAACAACGTAGTCTGGTGTACCCACACTCCCCACTATGACCTCCAGAATGCTCAACAAATACTGAAAAGGTAGAAACTTTGTCAAAGTAACACGAGAGAATTTGGCTATGTTTTTTGGCTCCCCCTACAGATGTGTGATGTAACACCGTCATAAAAGCAAATCACCGTGTCAGTCCTGCTTATGTACAGCCACACACGAGTGCATGGCTGTTTCTAAATCCTGCTAAAGTTCCCTCAACCCTATTGTATAGAATAGAACAATAGTAGCAGTTCAGTCCTCTTTTGAGGAAAGAAATCGCAGTTTATTCAAACTAAATTGGTGATGATACCTCCGAAATATCTTTGCTTCTTCTCCTCACTTACACACAAGCCGATGAGTGGGAGTTGTGAAAGCGTACCACCTCAAACAGATTTGCACAATGGACCTACGCAGCAATATGGCACCTCTTGTAATCTGTCATGAATGCTCTTATGAATAATTGGTTGAAATACATGTAGTCTCAGGGCTTGACTCAGGGATCGGCATGGATTGTTGATCAAGGATAATGGGTGTTCACTTTGAGTGGGCGAAATGATGTATGATGGTGTAAAGAACTGGCAGATAGGACACATATTCCATTGTAATTAGTCTTTCATTGCAGATGTATAGCACCTGTATCGTATAAAATAAAACTGTAATGCGTGTCTGAGGTCACCAGTATCGAGTGCGAGGTTAATATATACAGCTGCCAATATATTTAAATTGCAGCATTGTTATAAAGACAGATATATGAATGAGTGCATCTCACCAACCTGTTTCCCGTCACTGTAAACTGTGTGCGTATCTTATCTTTAAAATGAAAAACACCGGAAAACTTCACAGATTACAATGCTTTTTAAAAATTTTGTTTTAAAAATGTTTTTTTTTTGGATCTACTTTTTCATGTTTTTCCAAGAGTTCCCATCCATCTGGCACTCTTGTAATGCTCCTGCTAGCTGTGCGTAATGACAACCCATGACATATGTACCGCAGCTCTGTCCGGACCTCGTGGTGTCGCATTGTAACATACTGGGAGCCTTTGGCAAGATTTGCTAATGGCTTATGCTGGCTCAAACCCTGTTTTGGTCTTGGAAAAACTACTGTAGGGATTTACTACAGAGGCAGAGTGATAAGTTAACACCTGTAAGGGGTGGACGTAGTAATTCCTGTGGCCTCCCATGTTGTGTATTTCTTTTCTTTTTTTTCTGTCACTGGGCACAATAGTAACTACATAGAGGAGCACAGTGTCATGACAGCTCGTGAACTAGTCTCATAAAATCTGCCGCATCATACTTAACTGACTGAAGGGCCCACATTTCGAGTTGAGGGGGTGTTGTTCTGATCTCGTCACGATCACGCACGTTTTCTTTGAGACGTCTCATTCAGTCACTGTTTTGTTCTCTTACCCAACTGAAAATACATTGAAACAAACTGAACAAACAAAGTAGATATCCAGTAAAAATACACATTATTCTGGTTAGCGTGAATGAAATCTAGCCTTCATCAGATCAAAAACATCTCGAAGGGGCTATTTCACGTTTTGCTGTGAGACAGTGATTGTGTGAGATATCCAATTTACTGCCGATTACAGCATTATTTACCAAAGGAAAAAACAAAGGTCGTCATAAATTGACCCTGGTAGATTGTTTCGGTCACTATATTTCATGTGGTGGATGTGCCTGTGTTCCATGATTGTGTCCTCACAGTAATATGTCCATCTTTGTAAATCCAGCTTTTTGTGTCATTGTATAAGGGGAATACAGTGTACTATGCTGAACCATGAGGGTTTCTTTATAACTAATTTGTTTTTGTGATTAAACCTAACCAAACCAAATGACCTGACCTAACAAAACTAGAAAAAGTCATTTCCAGTACTCACACTGGACACCGACCTGTGCCTCCAAGATGAAAATGGAGACCATAAAGATCCTCCAGCACCAACAAAAAAAGTATTTCATGCCCTGAGAACAATAATAGGTTGCCAACACATAGAGAGTACCAGTCAAAACTTTGGAAACACCTGCCCATTCATTTCAACTATCAACACAAGTCTACCCCAAGCTATGAGAAGTGCCAGGTCAGAGAAATATAACTGGAAAGAGAGCAACAGGAGAACAAAGTCATTATAAACTAATTATCAGACTTAGTAGTGTAATTAAGACAGCAGGCTGCAGGCATTTAGGAGTCACTTACTGCTCCGCAATGAGCAACAGTAGAATGATATCACCTCACAGGTATGTGAGCTGTGTGGAATAAAGTAAAAGTAGCTGTGTGAGTGTCTCAAGGGACCACAATGACACGGAGACAGCGCTATTATAATGGCAAAGTTGGGCAGCTTTTTTCCGATCGGCTTATATAAAAGGGAAATCAGATAACCACAGGCTTCCTGGCTGGCTTGATAGAGGCTTGTTAATGGATTGAAGAAGGGGACAGAATCAATACGGCTGTCCCTGCTCTGGGCTGAGAAACCATCACTGGGGATCAGACTGTACATCTGCAAGAAGCGATCAGGTACATGTGGTCCTCTCAGAAGCCACGGTGCTGACAGATTTGAGCCATCTGTCAAACGCCATCATGAACCATCAGCAACAGTGAGCGATTGTTCTTTTTCCACTGCTGAGAAATGCAACAAAAGCTGTGATCAGCTGGATAGCTGGGATTTTGTTATTTTTTACATTATTTAAACAAAAGAAGCACCGATTGCAGATTGTTTCACCGCTGCACCTTCTTTGTTCAGCAGGCAACAGAATAGACTTTCTGTGGTGCTCACTGCAAGGTTGATTCATATTTAGCAAAGAATAAAAGCATCCACTAAATAAAAAACAGAGACAATTACAAATATTTTTTCATTTTGTCATTTCTATGGGCATCTATCACGCAGAGAGACACAGAGCCTATGAAAGGTGACGGGAGGGAAGTTTCTTCTTTTGTGTTGCCTTGCGTTACAGTTTTCCATTCTTCCCGATACATGAACAGTTGTATTAGTCCGGTCCATTTATGAAGCACCACAAGGTCAGGGAGATATGACTATTACCTGGCTCTCACACTTTATCAAACCCCCTCTCTGCTGTATCAATGGGCCTAATAACATCCACCGAAATAGCTAATTACATTTTAATCAGGTGCATAATTGAGGCAAACAACACTTGAATTAAAAACACTTTCATCATACAATCACAGCCATAGGACCATGCCGTGGTTATAATTACAGCTATGGTGGGTGTCAGTCAGCCTTTTCAGTGTTCAGTGGGAGAGCTTTACATGTTAGTGAATGCTACACAGATGGGGTGACAGAAAATTATGGCAAAGGAATGCAAGTAGCTGTTCTTTGGGTTCTCCATGGTAACACATAATTGATTTTTTTCTCTTCTATGTGGAAGCACAGCTTTCCTGTTATTTCTTTGAAGAACGTAACCTCCTAGCTGTCCATTATCCTTTGTAATCTTTTAAGAATAATTTCTTAGCCAATAATCTGGCCTAAACGACTGGATCTATGACATATTTCCAAAATCTGAATGCTAAATCAGACTTTTGAATTCAGCTAATCGCAGTAGAATAAATGAGTCCGGTCTCATCAAATTAAGTTCTGCTTTAGTTTGCCTCTGACTTCATCTGAACTCTGCTTTTTTTAATCCTCACAATGAAATTACCATTGTGTAACATGACTGTCGTGCTAATTATTCCTTTGTGCCACCGCTCAAGGTGAACATGGTGAAGGGCCAAGTTCAAAGTGTAACGGGATGCAAATTAGCAATACAGCGAGCAACAGGAAGCATATTTTGTGACCAGAAGAGAGCAAGCCACATTCACCAGTCACCCGCCACTTGGTTCAGAGAGGATTAATGTAAGCATCCTGTTTGCCACCTGAAGAAGGATTATCTGTGCTGTTTTTTACCAGCATTCAAGAAGCCGTGTTTTAACTTAACATTCTAGGTTAAAAACAATGCAAGTCGGCGCAACATTTAATCAATGAATATCCACAATCAAGACAATTTTCAGTTCAGTTAAGTGTTATGTACAAAGCATCAAATAACAATATTAGTGACCTCAGGGCTAAAGCCTGAGAGTATTCTAGAAACGAACCTAACAAATCTCCATAAACAGGTTTGTCTTTCTCATAGTGAAACTTCCAACTTCATGGTTAAGGAGATCATGACCACATTTAACAGAAATCAACACTGGTTGGTGGTTTTAAAGTCAGAAAAATGAAAGATTTGTAACTGCATAACAAATTCACACTTGCTCCCCCCCTTTGCACCTGAATGGGGACAGTTATGTTTCTATTATGTTATGTTTCTATATACTACTTGGACTCTCGATCAGCAGCTCCGATAATTGGTGTGCTGCAGTTCCAATTCAGACATTCTCAGCAATGATGTTGACTGATTATTTAGCTTCTTGTTAGTCAGAATTCGGGTAAATAACTTTTTCTTGATCACAAGAAATGTTGACATTTAATATCAGCACTGTCCTCAGGCTCAACAATGAATGCTCTTATGATCAAAGTAGAAAGAAGCGTTAAACCTAAGAATAAAACGACAGTAATAGTAGTGTTTTCTTTCCTTCTTTCTCTCTCCCTTTCATTACCATTGAAAATATATACTTTTTTGTACTTTAGTGTCCCATTTGTGCAGGTGCGCGCTCTATGGCAGGGCTGCAAATCCTTTGCTTGTCCTTTCTTTAGCAGGTAGTGAAAACCATGAAACAGCAGGAGAGCTTTCAAGGCGACAATTACGGTGGCAGGTTGGAGGAGCATGTGAGACAGGCGCAGATGTGCCGGCTCCTCAAAAAAAAATCCCCTTTGACCCCCTTTTAACTTGACCCATCTCTGAGGAGTCCTTGAGGCAAACATGAAAGCCACAGAGCCAAGACAAGAGACATGAGGGAAACACTGAGTTTGCTTCCGCATCGGAAATTTGGTCACGCTCAAGTGAGCAAATAACAGAGGGTTATTATGAATCTGACTGAAGTACTGTTAGAAAAATGGGATGTTTTTATTCTGGGTATACCGTGGGTTCTGCACATTCTCTGGGAGGAACTCGTCACCGTGCAAAAAAGCTGTACATATGTCTAGTGTTGCATTATCTTAAAGCTTCACAGAATTGGTAAGGTTATAGACAAAATGTTGTGGTCTTCTGCAAACCACATCAAAAAGACAATTTAATCCTGGGAGAAGAGTGTTGACTTCACCCAAACCCAGAAGAGAGCAGATGGGCACTTGTTCCTTCCGTAAGAGAGCAAGAAAAGCTCTTGACTGTTGATCCTCAGGCTTAGTGGTGTGACTCGTCTTTGCCCGGACATGGTTTCGCACTTACATCTAAATGCCGTTTGGAACAAGGACAATTTGAAGGATCCTGAAGGGGGAACTCGCTTGAACTTGAAATATGTCACATCACAGGAAGCGAGGGGCAGTAAAATAAACACAAATAAACAAAAACTGTGTTTGAGAAGGTGGGGCAACTGATTGTGATCAAGGAGACTTATGTTTTCTTTTCTTTGGCATATAGATATTTGACAGAAGGGAAGTAAAGCACTGTAAGTATTGGAGTGAAATAAATCCCTGATTCTGTATCTGAAACATCAGCCGACAAAATCTCCATTCGAGTAACTCAAAGACAACATCTCTGTCATGAGTGTTTAGTGTAGTGTAGACATTTTTAAATCCAGGTTAAAGACATTTCTGTTCTCATGTGTCTATGCATGAAATATTTTTTTAACTTATCTAGACTGTTGCCTGTTTTTAAATTCATTTAAATGATTTTATTTGTTTCTCTTTATATTCTTTTATGTATTTTTAATGCTTCTTGCACTCCCTGCTGCAATGCTTTTATTTTATGTAAAGCACTTTGAACTGTTTGTACATGAAATGTGCTATATAAATAAATTTGATTTGATTAGTGCCAGTAGATTGCTGGATTCAAATGACCTTCATTTTCATTATGGAAATCAGAGGGAAACATGCTAATCTGTCTTACTGTTTGCATTTTATCTGCTGAAGTTAAAGTGATAAAAATGCATTATTTGATCCTAATTTAAAACACAAGTGTACAGTTAGATTAACAAGCCAAACTGCAGGCAGTTGCTCTTTAATCTTTGTATCTGTGAGTTATCACCAGCCTCCAAGACTTCCAGCCCATCATCTCACATGCAGCATCACATTCTTTAAGATAACGGTTACCCTGGAATCTGTGCTCATATCTAGATGCGAATTTTAGTCACGTGTTCTCTCCTGTCTGCATGTACTTCACAGCTGCTGGGTTCACACTCACAAATCCACCACAACAAGGTCAACCACTCGGCCAGATCAGCTGGTTACAGTACATTTGTATGAAGAATGCTGCTTCCACTCTTCTCTATATAACCTTGTTGCATTAGGATTCTTTAACTTGGGTTCAATTTCAACATATTTATTCTGTGCATATTTGTGATTAACTTCACAATTTCATGTAAATAATCTATTTAGTTTTGGCACACTGATGTCAGAGTGCAAGTGCTGTGAATGTCCTACAACTGGTGAATCATGGTCATTTTTACAGGAACTGTCAGAGAGGAATGTGCTGAAGCCAAATCAAAATGCATCTTCAACTTTTTGTTGATGTGAATCAGTTTCATTTGACATGAAAGCCATGAAAGTTGCTTCATCTGCACCAACCTTCAATGGTCCCTGTGTGACCAAATGGGTGCAGCTCAAAAACATGACAATGCGTGCACTGAGGTCCAATCTGCTTATTTAGAAGAACTGCACCAGGAAAAGCAGATGAAGAAGAACAACCTGTACACTTTCTTTGAGGAGGGACTTTGCAGAAGTATTGTTGTTTTCCACACCTTCATAATATATTGCCGACTGATTACATGTCCGAGCACGAGAGGCTTCAGTGCAGCTAACTCAAAATCCATATACATAGAATCGCATTTGTGCTGGGGTGACCAGGAGCCTTTTTTTATCCTTTGCCCTTGGTCCCAAACTGACACGATGTCCCACATTTTGATAAACTCTGTTTTTCAAAAGCTAACACAACTGGACTTTTTTGCTGGAGTGTGTTTTTTTTTTATTTCAAACAGGGGACAAGTGACACGTCAGACTATATGCAAGTCTCTAAGAAAGGAGAAGCGCCAGTCTATGGATGTAATCCTGCTGAAAAAAAAGAAAAAAAGAAAAGAATACCTAAGTGCAGTCAGACAATTGGTGGGTGTTGGAATAGTTTAATTAAAAGTAAAGCTATTTACAATGTTAAATGCCTAATGTGTCAAGTTATTCATGACACTATTTAGAATTTCAGATGACCTCTCGGCACTGGTAATATCTCCCACATTGTCTAAAACAGTACAGATTGTCCTGCATTTGATCGGCTGGGATCTTGTCATCTGAATGAGAATATGAAGTCATGATCATTTTAACACATGCAGCTGTGGAAACCATGAATTCAGCAGGAGATAAAGACTTACAGGAGCCAGCTCTGTAGCAAGGTCACCGCCTTCACTTTACTTGAGCTTTTAGCTGCATGAGTCGCCTTCACAGTGAAAACATTAATCAGTTACTCTGCTGCAGTATGTCTTACAAAAATTAATACACGCCTGGCCAATATTTACTTAGATTCTTCAATCAACATTTTCTTGCAGATTCTACCCTGCACTCCATATGGGAGCACTTGACCCAATATGGAAGTCAAGAGTAAGATACACGAGGAAATGCATGAGAATCAATTTCCCCACAAGGCTGTTTACTGACAGCTCGGGCTGTCAGTGAAAGCAACCTCTCTTTATTAAAGTGCAGAGGCAGACAGGAGGGCTCAGGATCTCATTGGAATCAATTTTTGTGAATGTCGGAAATGGCTTCGGAGCACCGAGTAATTCAGAGAATGTACTTACATCTACTTCCTCAAATACCAAAGCAGATTGATCTACATTGGGCAGAGTTGTAGTTAATTATTTGATTTGCAGGAGTTTTTCTCATGGGTTCCCTCACAATGATACAAATACTCACTGACATTTCAGCGAGTCAACAGTGGTCTTCATTTCTGAGCCCGGCCTTTCCACGACTTGACATTTATCCTGCATTTGAAGGAGTGGATGAAGGAGAGGAAGTACTGTAGCCTCTTATGTGTTCCTTCCCTATCCCTTGTTCTCGTTGTCTCTTTCAATTAGGGGACCCTTCCCTTCGGGATGCTTAGACAAAACTCAAAGGTTTTAAAGCATCTTGCATGACTTCACAAAGGGCAGCAATTCTGAATTCATGGCATTTCTGCTGGCATGAGAAACCTTCAGCACGTACATGTTGTCTGAGCAACTCGAGCAGCGCATACAACGCTGCTGAGGACTAATTAAAAAAAAATTACATTAAAATACTAAAGTGTGCAAGATGTAGAAACTAATGTATACAAAATTCCATTTTGAAACCTCTTAGGCTTATTTATGGGTTTAATTTGGATTAAATTCAGTGAAGGTGAAATTAATTCTGTCCGCAAAGTTTGATGATTCATAAAAGGCCTAATCAAATATTAATCAACGGAGTGTGTTCCTCTTATCAGTCCTGCAGGCGAGTGGAATAAATTTGTTGTCAAGGAGTTTTCAGCAGTCCATTTCCGTTCTTTCGTTAGCAGAAGACTTAAATCCAGTCTTTATGCATTCAATACCACATGAGCTTTTCTTTATATCTTTTATAATTGGAGATGCACAATCCCTTTAGTGAAGGTACAGTACAGTGCAAAAGTCTTGAGCCACACCTCATTTCTTTATATTTTACTTCGAAGGAGCCAGACTTTCTTTTAAAGTGGTTATGAGCAATATTAATCAAGGCTTTCTGAAGGTCTTTCAAAGCTTTTTCTTTGGACATATACTTTTTCACTGATTTTCAGTCCAGTTCTTGTACCTGGTAATTCGGAGAGATGTTTTTTTTGTTTGTTTGTTTGTTTGATATGCCTCTCAGCACTCGCCTATGAATCATTCAGGTATTTAAAAAGAACCTTATTCGAAGGATGAACTTAGCAAAGATCTAATTTCACATTCTATCTTCGGGCACCTTGTTCCTAGCAGCTTGTCACGAAGATGGATAATTCTGCACCAAGGTAATGATTCCCAAAGATATATTAGATGAAAACTCAGGATATCTCAGCATGGTGTGCAGTGTGTCCTTAAAAAATTGGCAGACATAAGAATACACTCTACAGCAGTATCTGAAAGCGATGTCCCAAGGAAAGAGGCAAAAATCCAGCAAAGACCTGACACAGGACCTGAGAGGTGATCCATCTACTGTTGACCCAAGACTCATCAGAAATAAAAAATTTTACACAATCAAGAACCCAGGGGTGTGTTTCAGAGGCCAGATTTTATCAGGAACTCTGCAGTAACTCTGAGCTCTGAGGTGGTTCCAGAACAACTGAGACCGGAATGAATTCATTTTACATTTGGTAAAAATGTTCTTTAGCTGTCGTGCCGTCTTTTCATTGCATGCCTTGTTACCTGCACTGCAAACTATGTGTTTCTATTCAAATAATGAAGTAGGGGAGTCATTGATGGCTAAAGATGGGTGTGGAAACAGATTTGTGTACATGCATGGAGTCTCAAGATGCAGCTTTATTAAATTTAGTGTAAAGGGCATGTATGCACATTTCAGTCTTTGTGTGCACACATGGTTTTAATCATGAAACTACTCCGTTTGATGCAAAATCAAAATCAAACGGAAATCTGTACATTTATTATTAAAAAAAGCCAGCATGAAACCTACATGAACATATGGGAAAAAAGGCTACACGTTAAGTTTATAAACACACAAGTCGAATTCTTACTTGACAAAACTTGCTCTGTATTTCTGAGGTGAAACCAATGTTGTTATCCTTTTCATGTTTAGTTTTTTTCCACGGTTACCAATAAATATGATCCACTGTGTGTCTTGATGGCCCTAATCCAAAATCTATTTGCATCTTTGAGTCAACTAGCAGACCTTTTATCTCAATCTTCACTGGTAAATTGTCAGTAACACAACAGCAATCAAACTGTAATTAAGTCCATCATGCCATTGCACAGGAGAAATGTTAGAAATGCCTGCGGCAAGCAGATGACTTGAAGATTTATTATCCTTCATTTAGGGAGTAAGTTATCGTTGCAAGGGGAATTCAGCTTGTGCAGCAACACGGTGCATGTGTCGTTGCTCTGCTTGCTGAAGTGTTTCAAACATGGAGCAAAAGAGCAGATAGAGTTGTGAAACATCAAAGGGAAGGCAGAGATTCATTATTTCATTTTCACGCAGTATCAGACATTATTTACACAGATGGTTCAGAAGAATCACTGATGTGTGGCATGGCTGGGCAGATCACAGCTCAGTGAACTGAGAAGGGCCGCTACAAAGCTGTCAGCCTCGTTCCTGACCACAGAGGAGAGAATAATATCAGGGCATGACACCGAGAGCCACTGCCTTGCAGAGATCTTAAAGTATTTCATGGAAGTTGTCTTGTTTCTTCTTTTAGAAAACAAAAGTGTCTGACTGTAAAGTGTAAATTAAGGACTTTCGAGCTTTGAAGCTCAATTTTTCCCACTTCAGAGAGAAATAACCTGTTTGAAGAAACACAAATGTTGTAATACCTATTGTGTGTATTGTGTTTTTTAACCCCCCTGTGGGATGTCGTCATATGCTGGAAATCCTCCAATCTAAAGGTGCTTTTTCTGCAAGTTGCAAATCTAGCATTTTAAAGACTGTTTGTATGCAGAAATACTTAAATATCCATCAAGTTTTTTTGCCCTGTAATAGACAATTAAGGCAACATGAATCCTAAGAACAGAGTCTTGTTCCATCTTACAAAAATCATCAATGCCTATTTTTCCTACACGGCTGACAGAACTCATCCCATGACGCATGCAGAAGAGCGTTTAAAACAAGCACAATTAGCCAATTATCATTGACAGATTCACGAGTAATAATCTGTTATCTTCTATGGGCAGAGGCAAGAGCGTCTCATCTTTCATTATGAATATGCAGTGCTGGCTAATGTCTAAGCTAATAAGTTAAAATATCTGTGATCAGTAATCCGATACCTGAGAAACTGCAAGTGCAGTTTTCTTCGTTCGGTAAAAAGTGATGAAATAGTGAAATGTGTACAAGCCGGCGTTGTAAGTTATCAATGTATTGTGAAGCTGATTTGATTTCTCTCGTGTAAATGAAATGTTTGATTAGCTCTGGCCCTTTAGTCACCGTAAAAACACCTACTGGGAGCTTTGTTAACAAACATTTCTTTTCTGACGGTTACTTTTGAAATATGATAGAGTACTTACAGGTTACTAATCACTCTATAAATAATCTACTCATACAACTATTTAAATGACTTTATCAAAGCGACGTAAGTAACTTTGTGTTGAGCAAAAATTGTCTTAAAAGAGGGAGCAAACCCAAAAGGCTGCTGATGTTTACTCAGGTTCAACTTCAAACATTTTCATGTTGACAGCATATTCATTGCTGACACTTTACAATATACAGTGATGTTGGTGCCCCTCTCCAGTTTCAGAGGGAAAATATGACTGAATTACAAGCAATGATTGTTGTTCTAGGTGAACTTAAGCTGCTTCCATAGACCCTGCAAAAGTTCAAAGAAAGAAAGTTCAAATTCAACATCAGAACCAATACTCAAAAATGAGTACATCCTGCTCTACATGTGGCAAAAAGATGTAAAACAACAGAATGATTGCCAAATTTTCTTTGAGAGATAGAATTTCCTCTAAATTCTGAGGCTGAAAACACCTCTTCAAGGCAATAAGTTACTTTCTCATCATCAAACGATCCACAAAGAAAAGAAGAAACAGTCTACTTTATATGTTTTGATGTAGAGTTTGAATCCCAAGTGTGATGAGAATAATGTTACAAGTCTGAATCTTACTTTGATCTAAAATAACTGATTTGGCTTGCTTGCAAGCCTACTATCTTGATTTTGTGTGCAAGGCAAGGCTCCTGACTTGCATTGTAATTGATGCTTTTCTGGCTTTTGACGGAACACATTATGATGCTAAACACTGCACAGTGACAAAAAATACTGTGAAAAAGAACATTTAAATGCATATGGCAACAATCTTTGTCTGTCAGGCGACATCTTTAACGTGCAAAGGAATGTGGGTGCTTTGAGGACAAAAGGGATAAAAAGAGGCATCCTTGAAATTTCACAGAACAAAGGTGCAAAGTCCTTCAAAGGATCTTCGACATCAGAACAGTAACTCGATGAGATTTTATGATGTGGTGTCCTAGAAACGTAAAGTTATGGATCCTTCCTTTATTTTGAAAAGCACCTTAAATTTAATCAAATGCAAAAGGATGCAGGACAGAGCCAACAATTGAACAATGTCTCACTACCAACTCAACACATTCCACCACTTTGTAAGGCTCGTTTGGCATCAGACAATTACAGTTTATTTAACTGGTAAAAAAAAAACGAACAAACATGCTTTTCTAGCATGTTTGTAATTTGACAATAATCATAAACTTGGCCTAAAATAATCTATATTTTACAACAATAATTCATGAAGACAACACTGTTTCAGAGGTTGCTGACAGCATTTAGTGAAATAGCTGAAGGATGTGTGACCACTTGTTAAACACCAATTCCATCAATAAGTTCAGCGGTTTTGTTTAGAAGCCATTTCATGCCCAGTGGATTGAAAAGAAAGATTGTCCACAGAGCAGAATCTCATTATATCTCTCCATGTACACACTAAACACTGCCAACATTTCAAACTCTGCTGCACACTATTTGCCTTTCTTGCTGTTACAATTTTTTCTGGGAGATACATAAATGATCAAGCTCGCGTCTGAAGCTTACACTATATCAGAGGGGATTCTATTACTATAGTTCGCACAGCCCCCATTTCCAAAAATGTCAGAAGTTTCTCAGTTTAAACAACATTCTAAAAGTTTTTCAATCTCCTCTGATTTACAACCTGCACAGAGCAGAGGGGTAAATGATCCTGATTGTATTCTTTTCATGAGCAGCTGTACCCGCAGAGCCAAGCAAAGCAAACAAGTGAGCTAATAAGTTATTACAAACCAACAGTAACAATGAAGCTATCTGTGCATGCGTCTTGCATCCTGCTTAAAATCCAATCCGATGTTTTTTCTTGGTCTGTGTTTTACTCGTACACTTTAGCTCTTCTTTACTTCCTCCTTTAGTATTGTCTTGGATTTCTTTGTAGCACCTGCCATAGTCCCACCCCCCAAACTTTATTTATAGTTTTTCTTTTGTAACTTTTTTACATGGTAAAACTATGTTGTCATCTAGTTGTTAGCGTGTGCCTTTAGCGTGTGCCTTGAGCACAGCAGTGTGAGCGCACCAGGATGTTTTCAGGCCCTGGAATGAGCATAACAAAGTTCGGTGCACTTCAGAATGGGTCGGGAGCACATCATGTTTATGGTGTTGCTCTGAATCAGTTTGGGTCCAGAAAAGGTCCCAATAGGACTTCTGGATGTTGTCTTGAAATCATTCTTTCTTTTTTAGCTTAACTCTTAGTGAAGTCCATGAGTTCTTTTCAATTTTACATCTAGAAATGTTATCATTAAAAGACAGTTTTTTGCAAAGAAGTGAACACTTCCCCATATTTAGATCTGAAACACTCAATGTGATGCTCTTTTAAATGCAGATCATGTTACTAAACCTGTTGCCGACTGATGTTTTAGAAGGTGTTTTTTTCTTGGAATCGGACAACTTTTCCAGTCTTTAGCTGAAATGTGTTGGTGCAGTCAAATTCAAAATAAGCATGTATTGTCCTTCTCAACAAAGCTTGTTTAAATATAATAAGTGTTGTAATTAATCTTAGCTTTTAAATCATTTGACAAACGTTTAAGTACTGTACAATCTGAGAACAACAGCCAATAAAGATTAAATGAAAACTGAAGAAAAAAAGGAAAACATTTAAATAAATGTAAATCTGAGTTATGTTCAAAAGTCAGCGCAGAGAAGTGGTCCTTAAGAAGGAACTAAAACCCTGAAATTGTTTGAGCAGCTCTGATGTAAAAAAGCTGTTCCATAGATTAGGAGCAGCCACTAAAAAGGCTCCGTCACCCCTGTTTTTGAGCCATGGAACGTCTAGAAGTAGCTGGGTTTATGATGTCAGTGCTACCATTTTAAGCTTTAAAAACTATTATGCTTATGGTTAGTTAATTTATGCTCATGGCGTGGATCCAACAGTTTATTTCTTATCAAAAAATCCAGCAGCAGCATTAATAATAACTTTCACTTTGTATACTTTTGACAAACTGAAATACTTCTAGCTGTTTTAGTCTCAAGCTTCTCTTAAGCTGCTAAATCCTCCACTATATTGACATACTGGTTGTTAATTTTATTTGCTTTTTGGTGATAGAACGACATGCGTGCGTGTGTGTGTGTGTGTGTGTGCAGTGGATTTATTAGAGCTTATTTCAGCAAAAACTAAATAAATAAATGAGACATGTATGAGTGAATTAAACAAGACAATAAGCTGAAGGATGAAGTAATAGCGTTAAGGGGTTGTCACTGAAAGGGACATTTCGCATTTTACGAGGCTATTTGATGCATCAATAAGTTCAGCTGAGGCAGTTTCTTCCCGGTGTTGATGTTTTTAAATGAGGCAGTGACAAGCACAATATGCTGCACGAAAGAGAGAAGTTTTGAACACATTTGATTTTTTTGTCAAGTGAATTTTATGTTAAAATGGCAAGTAAAATGACTTGAGTGGATTTTTTTTCCTTTTGTTAGATGCTGAAGACAGTCACGACTCAACTTGCTTATTCTTTCTCAAAGACAGCTAATCAACAAGCTCCTCTTATCCTTGGCTGCTCTCAGTTTAAATTGAATGACACGAACCTTTCAGAGCATCTTGACAGCAAGGATGACGTGGAGTACTGCAAGTTTCCCTCAAAGAGTAAGAGAAAAAAAACTGTTAATGCCCCTAAAATAACAGATAACAAATAGATTACTAATTGATCTCAGCCTTAATCTCAGTCAAGGGCACAAGTAGAACAAATATTTTCAATAAGAGTTATCTTAAAACAATTTGCAATTATTTGCTATTATTTCTAGAAAAGTGTGAAACAGAGCAAGAGAAAGTGCAGCAAGGAAACAAACAAAGGACGCCTGCGAGGTCCTCAAAGCTTCTTCCTCCAGAGTATTACTCATACATCGTGACGCATGATGTCAAGAGGATAGTTTGTATCTGTTTAACTGAATTAGGAAAACATGCATGGAAAATAGATGACAGCGGGGTTAATATTTTTGAATAATAAAACCACACAAAATCTTGAAAAGGGAAGAAAACATGCATGAATGAATTTATGAAGTGCTCTACTTCAAAACAATGGGACAAAATGAGAGCATAAACAGCTATTAGCTCATTTGGATCCAAACAACAAACCAATTGACATTTCATCAGCATTTTAATCTTTGAACAAACATGATGAAATTTATCATAACAAAGCAGAGAGCTGTCTCACACACAGCCAAGCTGAGGCTGCATTCACTGTCATGGGACCGGCCAGTGTTTGCTTAACTGTTTTGCCAGGATGAAAATTTATTTTAATGATTCATGAATGATTGTTTGTATGCAAACAGATTTCAGCGATGTAAGCGTTCGATAAAGAATAGGTGTGATTATCTCTCTGTAATCTTCTACGGTCACGAGCGTTAAGAACATTATTGAAGATTATTTTTCAATGTTCATATACACAGTGTACAGATTGCTACAAATATAAACATTATTTTGGGGAAATTAAATTAGAGATGGATATTCTTCATCGCTTGTCTGTTTATTCTTCATTCTGTTCCAATATTTTGATGATAATAAGATGCAGCTAACAAACAACAGGTACATTTGTGCAGAACAGTGCAGTACTTGTATAGTGATAGCAATTTTTCACCTGGGGGGGGGGGGGGGCAAACACACACCATTACCTCCGTTTGTTAGAGAAGCTCTAGTAGGCTGTTACAGCAACATTCAGTACATTACATGATGAGGGAGTGTCCGTGTCCAGTGGCAGTAAAGTCTCACAACATCCACCTAGGAGGGGACAGTGGTATGTGTGTCAAATGGAGGAGTTCTACCTTGGATTGTGGGCTTCGTGGCCCACCTCATATTATCATGTAGTTTATCGTATTATGGGCGCTATAGAGGCAACAACTGTCTTCAGTGTCAGTCGAACAACTTTAGTTTAGCTTCCCTTCAGTTGGTCAGCTTTGTTATCTTAATAGATGATGTCATGGATATAGTAATGCTATTCCTAATGCTAATGCTCCTTTTTTTTTTAAATACCAAAACACAACGTTGGATTTCCAGTCTTTGCTTAAAATTTCAGTATAAGGCCGCACACGACCATATTAATAACTGTTAATTGTGTACAAAAACTATATTGTACACAAATTAAACTATTTAATTTTAGTTCTACCACTTCGACAGCTCTGTCGCTCATTTTTGGATAATGTGCTAACATGACTTGTGTTGTCTCAGCTTGTTGTTGATTAATAATTAGCTTTCAAGCTCTTGTAAAATAAGTCGTTAAAATCACAAAAGTAAAGCAACTACTTGGAATGTTTTCAGCCCATTAAACGGCCATTATTGGTCACTGTTTCTCATAACAATTATGCATCACAGCATAATTTAAGTGTGTTTTAAAGTGGGCCAGGAGGTTCGTATCGTCCACTCTGATTACCAGCAATATAGATAAATTGGTGACCACATGCAGTCGTGGGAATAAGTGCATGTAAAATCTCCATTAGTGTCATCATGTAAAAGATTAAGTTCTAATCCAAAACTATTCCTAAATCTAACAAATTTGTTATATTCTTTAATTTATTGCATAGTTTTACATCCAGACTTGAAAATGTCACAACCAGAATCTGTTTTGGTTGCCAAAACACAGCTTCAAATGCTGACAATATAGTGTAATAGCACTTTGCAGCTGCAACAGATTTCCTGATCCACTGTCAGTCTCTCGCCCGCTCGTACTACAACAGACATTGTGCTCCGTGTTGAAAGGAAAGTTTGGAGCGTCTCCAAGTCTAACACAGATGTTTTTCAGATGGGCCTTCTGAATTGTTGACAGTCACAGCAGCAGCTGTTCCTGAAAACTGACATGCGTTTGACATGATACTCTCTGCACATTGATTCGGTTTTCAGAAACAAGATCAACGTACAGGAGAGGACAAGCCTTGTGTTGTGCTTGTGTGTGTGTGCACCGATCTTTCAACGCCTCTTGGATCACGCACCGCTATTTGAAATTTAATAAAGAAGAGCTGTGGAGCACTGAATATGAGTGATGACTGTATGTGGGGTCAACAGCTAATTGAACCAGTAAATTTTCAGGAGTAGATGTAAACATTTCACGAAGGAGACAGAGAGGACTTTCGGGGGCCATTTTTCAAAAAAACATTGGCAGCATCTTTATTGCTGCTGAACGTGAATGCTCATCATTCTAAAACTGACAGAATAATGCCCTGAAACTTTACTGCATTTAACTCATATATAGGTAAATAGGTAGTTCACATTCCAGCAAGACATAATGAGAATGAGATTAAGTGTAATTTGACAATAATCAGAAAACAGTATCAGATTGGGACAGATATCCATCAACCACTGAAAACACTGTACAAAGTTCAGTCCTGAGACGATGCAGAGACAAAATAGACGTACATCGTCTGGGAACTGGGGCTGTAAATCCATCAGCAAAATAGCTGAATTAATCCAGTTGGGCTCTAATATCAACATAAGATCGTTAACTGTATCAAACCAAACTTTATTTATGAGCAAAAATGGCCAAATCTACGGAGCCCGGTGGAGATCAAACAATATCTTTTTCAGGGGGTTTCAAGAAAGCATTCTCTCACTTTTCAAAGTGTGCCCTCGCTTTATTAAATCGTGCGCTCGTCTAAATAAAGCGTGCGCGCGTATACATAAACCGTGCGCTCGTCTCACTAAAACCGTGCGCTCACTGCCCCTCAGTCGTGCCCACATTATATACCTTGTGAGCACAATAAACAAAAGTGTGCCCACGATCTGTAAGACGTGCCCACGACATTCTGTATGGCAACAATAAATCCAAATTGCTTGAAACGTTCGCACGTTGTATTAATTGTGGCCACGAAATCTGTTACCATTACAGTGTGAGCATTTCACTTTTTTAATCTATTTGGAAGTTGCTTGGAATGGAACAGTAAGTGCATTGTGCTATGGCGAATGTATGCCTAAGCAAGTATTATGGGACGAACAGTGTCCCTTAATGTATAATTCAAGAGCTTGGTCTGGACTGTTTGTCAACTGTAACCCTCGTTCTTGCATTATGCCTGTGCAAAAATCAAATACATCGATGTCGCATGGTATGGAGTCGAGGAAGGTGCATTTCCACTTGCAGACGGTCAGATTGGCTTCATCGAGAAGAAAGAGATGATCTTCAGCCCCCCACAGATGCGGAGCCAGGTGCATTATATCCGGTATTCCAGCCGGAACACCTGGGTTTCTGGACGGACGGATGCGATGTGCATTCCATGTGTCTTGGATGCTGTTCAATTCATCCTGGGGGAAAAATTAACGAATGCAAATAAATATTTTAGGATTTTCATTTGGCTACAGCCCTGACTTGGGCGCCTTACAAGGCAGCCTTGAGAACAGATGAGGGTGTGTGAAGTACTTTGAGTCAACTAGGCTCATGATGATGCCATGACTGGACGCCAAGGTTGAAAGAATATTCTTGTATTCCATACCCAGCCCATGGTAGCCTGATAAACCAGCCTAAATGGATTGGATGTCTAATTTAGTCTGGCACCGATCAATGGATACAACGGAACATTGTTGATGAGCACAACCCGTTGTCTTTCAAACCGCGTCTGTGCCTATAGGCCAACGCTCTGACCAATCAGCGCAACTGACTGTAACGTAGTAAGCGCGACAGAAAGCTTTGGTGGGAGGGGACTCTTCCAAAACTGATGCCAAGCACAGATTCTATAATAGGACAGATACGCCACTCACGGTGCATTTCCGGTTTCCAACGAGGCGATTTTGGTTGCAGTTCCACCCTCTTTCCACGTGGGGCGCCCAATTTTGGAGACCAGAATGAATGGAGTCCTATGGAGCTATACGTCCTTTCGTGCCCTTATCTCAAGATATAATTTTTTCTCTAGTAATTCGAATGTTGTTTTCGAAAAAGGGTGTTTAGAAAATACCCATGGCTGAGTTTTAGATTTTTAGAGCCACTCATTTGCTTAAAAAAAGGATTTGAAGTGTATATGACGTCATACATAGCGGGTCGACCAGCTGTCATTAGCACAATGCTAGCGCGTTGTGGACAACAAGAAGCCAACCAGTAAGAAATCAAAGCGATATATGTACTCGTTCAGTAGATTTTTTACTTGAAACCCATGTTGAGCTCTCAGAAACTACATTCAAATCTGAGCGCTCTTGAGGAGACTTAGGTGAAACTGACCATTTGTAGCATCTAGCTCCATAGGGCCCCATTCATTCTGGTCTCCACCGACGCTCCCAGTGGAATTCTGGTGGAACTGCAGCCAAAAAGCCGGTACAATGGGGCTTAATACAGACTGGCAAGGCTGTTCGTTATAATGGCTGTGTGCCAAGGCTGAATCAAACGAGCACTGTTCCATTGCCGCCGCCATCTTTCTTGTTGTGCTTTCGCTTGTCTATGTTCGCTTCCACTGCCCAACGTCGCACTGCTCTGTCGTCACTCCCTCAAAACCCCGCACCAGAACCCTCTGGCCCGCCCGCGTTGATTCAAAACACATCTCTGCGTTGTGATTGGTTTAGTTGCCATCTGCCAGATTCAGGGCAGTATTTTCAAAATGACAAGTGGATCGAGGCCAGACCCAACCGCAGGCAAAACATTTTGCCGTCCAGCAGTTGGCGCTGGTTTTCCAGGCTAAGCCCATGGTAAACCCTGATTAAGTCCATTTCAAAATGGTGAAGAATCATATCCTGCTGGTAAATTTGGCTCATGATGTTATGAGAGTGTGGAATCGTGGCCACGCTTTGCTTACTTGTGCCAATTTTAATTAGGCTATACATTTCTTAAATAACGTTAACACGTTTTGTGAATCATGACCACGCTTTAGTAAATTGTGGTCACGAGGTATATAACTTTGTTACTACAACGAGAGCAAGAAACTACTAAATCGAGCGCACGATTTAGGTAAACGTGCGCACGTTGTATTTCAACGAGAGCACGTTTTGGTTAAATGACCGCGCACTTTGCAAAGTGAAGACACGTTTCAGTAAATTGTGCTCACGAGGGATATAACGTGAGTACGACTGTATTACAGCGAGTACACGACATTAGTAATTCGAGCGCACGATTTAGGTAAACGTGCGCTTGCTATATTTTAAGGAGAGCACGGTTTGGTTAAATGAGAGCGCGCTTTTTAAAACGGGTGCACGCTTTCTCGACACCCCAATATATTTCACCTAAAGACTCAAGGGGCTCCGTACTACTCTGTTAAAAAAGAAAACTTTTTAAAGAAAAGGGTTTAATATCAACACTAAATGATGATTCTGATATCGTTTGTGTTTAACAAGAGAAAGGCTTTCTCACAACAAAGTCTCTGCCCCTAGACACAGTCACTCATTAGTTTGAATAATGTGGACTCATTACGCATTATACAGGCTTTTGACCAATGCTTTGAAGGTAGGTTAGTTACTATAGTTCAGTTTGTAGGCGTTATCACATATCATCAATGACAAACATCTATAAGCATTTCTGATGTCATTCAATGCCATAAAATGACACAAAATGCACAATATGCATAGAAATTACACATAAAATAAGTGAACAGTGCTATTTCTACGCATTGCCTCAAGATCTCATTATAAACACACACAGACGTCACATCTAAACATCCAACTGACTGCCGTGACTGAAGGAAATAAGCTCAAGTCAACATAGCTTAAAGATTTAATGGCAATACCTTGCTAGAAGAAAGAGCTACAGAAATGACAGGGCTAATTTTAAGAAAGCACTCAGGGAGACTGCCTCTTGTTCCAGGGGAGCCATAATGCGCTTTCATTACCGCAGATAATGTGGACGCATTACCATTGTCTAATTCCCTTTCATAACACTATACATGCAAATTAAATTGATAATTCAGAGTTATTACCTGTAAACAAATGTCTAATTAGGGGTTATAAGGGCTTACCATCCATAATGATGGGTCAACAATAGGGTTGATGCTGAGCTTTAACTCAGCTTGCCCCTTCTCTTGCCGTTTCTTGTCAGGCTTCCCGAGTTTCTTTGTGCTCACTGAACAATGTGCTGCTCGCCCATCAGCAGTACTCTACAGACAGTTCCTGCTCCCACTGATGTGCTGCTCGCCTATGACATCCAGTCAAAGCTGCTGACCCCACTCTGTAAAGTCATTGAAGGGAGGGGGGAAATCCACAGTCTAACAGTCGTGGAGAACAGTCAAAACAAAATCTGGTCAAATATAATTTGAAATGAATATGAAAACCAATCAGAAAGTTAACATACAAAGCTGCTGTTGTGATTGTTTCAGTTAAGTGCAACTTACAGGTTAGTATCTCCAATTACTTTAGTTGTAGAAACATGTAGCAAGAAGAGGATTTAAAAAAAAAAACATGTCCAATGTACATGCACTTCTATAATATTTAGAGCTGTTTATTAACCTTAAAAAGAAACACAGCTCAGCGATAATGTAGTGGAGTAATGTAGCATGAGGGAGAGCAGCTAAGTAATAATGGGTTGTAAAATCTAGTTATGAGCCAGTCAGGCATCAAAAAGCAATAAAAGACAAGGATTTGGAGAAATATCGTCAATTCCATATTCTTTCATTTGTGTTCTTAGGGGAACCAAAGAAGAACTGAGCTATTGTGCTGGGTAGTTATTAGCTAACAATCTCAAATTTAGTTTTGATATTTCTGTAAAGTTGCCATTACATTCGAGAGAACAGCAAGAAAACAGGCGGTCATTTGCCATGAGAGTATTCAACGGGACACAGAACAGAACCGGAGGCCAAATAGGCTGGTGGGTTATTAGCTAAATTAAAAGGTAAAGCAAAGAAAAGCTTTGTTTTATGGTGCCTGCCACAGATGTCAGATTGGGAGAGGAAGGGAAAACCATGGGAGAAATGAAAGATGAAACTATGAAATACGCAAAAGATACACGGTGCATAGTTCACTGATGGGTTGTATCTCACTGTCCATCCCTCAGTCTCGTACACGTGTCCTGGTAATCTGATGCTAATGGAGATGCGTAGTTGAAGCAGCTGCACAGTGAGCCGCTATCTTGCTGTCAATCCAACACAGTTCTGGCTTCTACATCTACATTTGTAACTAGAATATCTGGGTAAATATTCCTCTTGTCTGAAATGACCATCACACAGCCACATTTTTTTTTATCACAGCTACATTGGTAAAGTCTAATCTCTTCAACTTGCACAAAGTGCATCCAGGCAGTAAAGCTAACTCAGTTCAGCTCCTTTAGTTCAGAAAAACTCGAGTTTGTGCCACCTGCACGAGCAAAATCTAACACGTCACAATTAATCCCTAAAAATGACTAACTAATTTAATCCCAAATACAAAAATCTCAGTGTGCCTATACAGTACACAAAATACATTAAATTGATGAATAACTTGTAAAACACACATTTTCACAAAATATAACACATAAGCTTTGTAAATCAGGCACATGTGGATTGTATGTGTGTAAAGTGATTTAATTTGATGTGATGGAGAGTGTTTGAATTCAGGTTTAGCAGGTTTACATGTTCTATTTTTCTCCGTGCCAAAATTAAGCATTAAATGCATCCGGTTAGATGCATTTTAATTAATCAAAAGATGTCACAATTGCCACAGGAAGACTTACACCATCTTTACTTTTTCAAAAATAATCCTGAGAGCACTGAGGAATCAGCTGGTGTCAGGCTGAACAGTCGACTCTGGTTGTGGCTGATCCGCAGGTTATTCCTCGATAAGTCCTGCTTAACCTATAGCCACACACACACCATCGCATCTGACTAGACTTGATCTCTTTAATTGTTAAACTCGCTGCTTTCCCCTGGCAAACAATGTCAGGTGAAATAATTTGCTCGACAGATACTTCAATCATTCTACAGGCAAACCAAATACAAAATCCCCTTTACTGCTTTTCAAAACTCTGATAATAAGCTTGTTGAAAAATGAAAAATAACTCAAGGAAAACCATTCAAAAACTGGTGCAGTGATACACACCGACAGTCAAGACTAATAAAGCAGAGCAGTAATTATGGCTGAAAGGCAAGGCATCATTCCCCATTATCATAGACTTCCTGAGACAAACATGAACGGCCTTTGACAGCCGTCAGTTCATCTCTCTCTGAACACACTTAGCACATCTTATGTTTTCAGGTTTGTGTAACAAACAACATCGTGCTGAGATTACGTGGTGTGCATACAGCCAGATGTTAAGACATGGCTTGAGAAAAGCAGGCCAAGCTATGTGACGTTATCACTGAGCCGTCTCTGTCATTTCACGCCTCGCAGTCACAAGAAGTGACATGTCACTTAATGCTGTAAAATGGCAAAGGGCACGCCTAGATAAAAACTGTGCAGCTGTGATGTGGTATTCATGTGCAATGATGTGATGTCACGTTATGTTTATTGAGTGCTTTCTAAAATTCAGAGGATGAAGCCATTTTTATAAACAATGTGAAGTTGTGGCATTTTTTTCTAAGATAAACCAGAATGGCATACACAAAACAACACATTTTAACTGTAGGAATATTCATATAGATGCTGGCAGGATGAGTACAACTACAGCGGAGCAAGAAAAACTAAATTGCACATTAGGTCTTGCAATGACTGGCCTTACTGTCTTGTGAGTGTAGCAGCAGAGAAAATGATGAGTTACAACTTTTGTGTCGTCATCTGGAAACTCTGTATTTGTTGAAGTGAACTCAACCTCTCAGTGTTTTGCTGGAAGCCGCTGGGAGCTGTGTGAGGAAGCTGGCGGAGGCAGACATGTGACCAGAAGGTCATTGGTTCATCTCCCTGGACGAGCGATGAGGATGAGGTAAGACAGTGAGTCATACTCTCACATCTCTCTGAAACAGCATCTGAAGCTCCGCTGAGCTTCATGAACAAAACAACCAAATTCACACTATCTCACACATATTATTTCTTTATGTTTACCAGATGCGAAGGTGATGGCAACAATAAAGCCATAAATGACGCATTTGAAATCCAATGGTCCTCAAAATGTGGGCGACTTTCAACCATTAAATGAATTGCTGCTGACATCCATTTTGCTTTAACTAAAGAAAAAAAAAACATATTCTTCCTAATTTTTTGTCCACTAACAAGTGTTGTACCATTCAACAAAGATATGCATTTCAAACAGCTCTTTTCTTTTTGTGATAATGCTATTGCTGTATTCAGATGCACCTTGCACCATTTCCAAAACAGTTTGGACCTATCAGAAGAAATCCCCACAGAAATGAATACGGCCAACGTTCAAGTCCATCACAGTGTAACTCTGTGATGCCAACAAATCAACACCTTTTGAATTAGAAGCCTCCAAAAAACACATAAATACCAAACTGCCCCATTGACTCGAATGGAAAAAGAGAGGAGAATTTTCAAAGAAAATCAAAAGTTTGTTTTGAACTCATCTGTATGTCCACATTTGATCAACTGAAAATCACAAATGACACACTGATGCTTTGTGGTGCTCACGGCTGCATAACCGTGCTGTTAGGCTTTACAGCATTTCTCCAAAAAGCTGCAGTTTGTCTGAATTTTCAGTCTGAATCAGACTGAATGTTGCACCTAACATCTCCATGGCAACCTCAAATGCTCACAGTTGGGAGACATTTGATAATCGACTGCTTTTCTCATCTCTTCTTTTATTTATACACTTACACTCAGTTTAAACAGTTCAACTACAATTTCTCCAAAAATGGCATAGTCTAGTTAGACTTTAGACAAAGATTGGGGAATACCTCTCCCTATGTTTGTTTATGATTGATAAAAACTGTTGGATAGAGGACCATGTTAGAAAAGGTTTGAGACCCAAGTCAAGAAATAGTCTTTATGAAGATCAAACATAGAGGGAACCTTTCTTTGAGGTAGATATGAGATGGAATAAAGGCAAAGACACTGTTAAAGCTATTTCCATTTGCCCTGCAGCTTGTTTTGCATAAAATGGAGAAAGCTACGAAGTGTTATGGGGAAACTGGAGGGCAACGTCGAATTTGTGTCAAATAAGGTCTAATCCATTGTAAGCTTTTTCTTGGTGCTTTCTTCCCCTCTTCCATACAAGAAATAATAATAATAATAATCACCACTTAAACATATATTATCTACAATCATGCTTGAAAAGCAGCCCAACTTTGAATCTTTTCAAATTTTTGCACGAATATGTCTTAAGTCATAATGGGATTTTCACACAAGATGAAAAATAGATTCTTAGATCCAGTATTATCCAGTATCCAGTATTAGAGTTAGGTGTTTTCATTCTCACCAAGTATGAGAGGAGCACTTGGGTTTATTTGAAGAATATGCATCTATTAAGGCCTGCCTCATAGAACAAGTATGTAAGAGCATAATATGGCAAAAAAAAAAAAAAAAAGTAGAATTATGAGAACTTCAGAAAAAGAGTTGCTGATATTCATTAAGTTGGAAAAGGCTACAGAACCATTCCTGAAGAGTTTGGACTTCACTTATCCACAGTCAGACAGACAAACCATTGTAACCCTTCACAGGAGAGGTGGATCAACAAAAATAATCAAAGCAGCAAGATGTGTCATAGTCTAAAGCAAGAAAAAACACCCAATTCCAACACAAGCACCTTATCCCCTTATCCGTGAAACACTGACGGATTCTGAGACAAATGAATCAATTCTAAAGGAAAAGGTAATGGCATGCACCATCACAGTACAAGTGCACATGTTGCTCCAACGAAGTGGTCAAAAGAAGAGTGGAATTGCAGATGTTCTGGAAAGGCCAAGACAAAATAATCCAACAGAAAGGAAAGACTTGAAGTGAGCTGTTCTTATGGGAGCTTGAGTTAAAACTGCAAGCTGCTGTGCTGGTCTGACCAACAGAAATCATTTTTTTGTAGTTGCTGCTGCAGCAGGACATCACACCAGATACTGAAAGCAAGGGTTCACATACTTTCACATCTCATCATTATAGCTCATCTTACAAGGCAATCTCTTAACCATGAACTCCATTTACTTCCCTAATTTCAATCAGATTTGAAATAAAACAGATGTAATTAAAGTAACTAAAGCTAAGCACTTTCTAAATATGATCCAGTTTAGATAAAGAAAACTAACCTTTGATAAAAAAAAAATAAGTGCGATCAAAGAAAATTTCTTCTGTGTATAGATACTTTGTTCTATGTTTAACCTTAGTTATGAATATTTTAAATTGACTGAGAAAGGAAATGTCTCATGATTCCTTTCAATTCAGAGCAACAACTTGCTTCATCTTAAATGCTCGGAGGATATGATGTAATTCATTCATTTATACAGTTACAGTCTCTCTGGGGGGGGCAACTTAATATTATAGAAGAGATATTTACAGCACCGTTTGATGCTAGTTCTTTTTTTGGCAACATATTCATGAGCGTACTGATACTGGATTATTTGCAGTCTTCTTTTTAAAATATTGAACCGGAAATTTTTTTCAAGATACATTTTTAATTTAGTTAAACTCACTATATATCAGTTTTTCCCCATTCATCTCCATCAAGCCTCGAACAAATATCTGTCTTTAATGTTTTTTTCAATGTCAATGGATACAACGCTCAGCCTGCACAGTGTCATCCCTCTGAGGGTCCACATACTTCACTTCTAGATATTCACGTCTGTATGTGTGTAAATTACATGAGAGATTAAACTGAAAAACAATCCCATCACTATTTATAAGCAGTTTCCCTTAATATTCCTCCATATTGCGTTTAAATAGTTTTTAATACATCTTCGGATAAAGGTATAGATGCATGGAGAGATACTTATCGGACAAACCAAGCACAGGCACAGATGCATGTGGAAAGGATTCAGTGAGCTCCTTATTATACCCCATAATGATAACAAGCTGCATCAGTCAACAGTTTGGACACACCCACCTTTACTTTTGGGTCACATGTCATTTTCATCAAACAACAAGCACTTATTAGATGGCAAGTGGCTTTTAAACAGTTTATTCGCCTTTTCTTCTGCAGAGGATATCACTGTTTTACTCTGATAAGTTTTGTCACTGGAATATTTTTCCCGTTTTTCTTTGGTTACATGTATCCGTATTTTAGCTCCTAGTTCCTGCAGTAGTGATGCATCTTTCATCTTCTGTCTACAAAAGGATTTCTTTCTCACAGTTTTGCCCAGGGAGCCATTGCTTCATAATTCACACATGGGGAGATGCCCTTTTTGAAAATGTCCAGGAAAAAACATGGTAACCTCAGGGATTAGCTGTTAATTTGAACAAGAAATTCTGATCTTTTTTCCTGTGGGAACACAAGTGTGAGTGAATGCATGGTTTATTCAAAGAGCATGGCTCTACTAAAGTATGATCTCCAGAACGCTTACTGGAAGAGGAGTATAATGCACAGAACAAAGCAGATTTTAGAGGACATTAAATGGTAGATGACATTTCGATAATTTTTCAGTTTGGCATAACCGTAAAAATCTTTTATTCCTTTTCATAACTCACCTCCCCTGCGTGGATCAAGCTTTGACGGCAGAGAACACAGAGAAAACAACACAAACACATCAGCTGCTGGCATCTCCAACCTGTTAACATAACAAAAACAGATGCTGTGCACCCTCCAACTGCGCGGCCAGATGTTGGCGTCCAGCCAGCGCGTTTACAAGTGGGTGCATGAGCAATGATGAAACTGATCCACGTGAATCAGAGTGGAGGTGTCTAAGCAGGGATGAAAAGCACCAGACAGTTGAAAATCCGATCCATCCTCTACACCTGATTTACGCAGTGGTGTCTGCCTGAGCAGCCAGCCTGTCAGCTGATGAGCTCACTGCTTCTCTCAGCTAACCTCATCCACTCTCACTCCTCCCTCCTGATCTTTACGAAAGTGCTGGCAGACAGAGAGCTACAAAGATGTAATCTCTCAGTTGTATGGAGAACTTTCAGCACACATTTGTGTGTCTTACTTCAAGACACCTGACAGTCTCCTTGCTTCAAGGTTACTGGAACAGCTCAATAGGAAAATTCTTCATTGTGAACGCAGCGAATCTCTAGTGAGTAGAGGTGTAATGAGAGGAGGAGAGAAAAACTGCACATTAATTCGGCAAATGGTAATATTTCGTTTGGATTATTTTGAGATCGAAATATGTTTAAAAAATGAGTAGCCTATATAATCTACCTTTTAGGAAATTCAACTGATCTCGGCTAAAATAAAAGCTTTTCTCAAGGCCTTCCATTCCCACAACAGCAAAACAATATTGTGCGTCGGGGGAGGGGCAGCAGTTGGTGAGTTGAGAATGTGAGAACAACACATGGGGCATTGGAACGAGAGCTCGCCATGCTGAAGGAGGAAGGCGAGCTACGGCTGGACGCCACTCAACTCCAAACAAACAGGAGACACACGACACGAAAATAACGCGGGGGATTATTATTTTTGTTCAAGTGAGTTATCTTCAAATTCACCTGACCATCAGGCTCCAAATAACACCCAAAGCAGCCGTGGAGAGGGGCTCTTTTCATGCGCGCGTATCCATGTCGTTAGATTTGTAAATCAGCAGTGGAGCCGCGCGTTATTGATGGACTCTCGTGTTATACCAGGGCTGAATGTGAATTTATGCCAACAATCAAGTAGCTCAGACTGCGCACACAGTCGGGATGGAATCATTTAACACCAGCGGGGTGGACGCGTTCACGGTGATCCACTTGAATACCTCCTGGAACCTGGACAGTGGATATTCTTTAGCAGCGATAGCTGGCATTGCTGCTCTTGTAAGTTTTCTGATTCTTTTTACCGTTGTTGGAAATATTCTTGTGGTTATTGCTGTGTTAACGAGCAGGGCACTGAAAGCCCCCCAGAACCTTTTTCTGGTGTCTTTGGCCACCGCGGACATCCTGGTCGCAACTTTGGTGATGCCGTTTTCTCTTGCGAATGAACTTATGGGCTACTGGTATTTTGGAAAAGTTTGGTGTGGCATATATCTGGCTTTGGATGTTTTGTTCTGCACTTCGTCAATTGTGCATCTGTGCGCAATAAGCTTGGATCGGTACTGGTCCGTTACGCAGGCTGTCGAGTACAACCTGAAGCGGACTCCTAAGCGCATCAAGTGCATCATCCTGATTGTGTGGCTTATTTCTGCGTTCATCTCTTCACCGCCACTCATATCTATTGACAGAAACAATGAAATCAGCTCCCAGCCTCAGTGTGTGCTGAATGATGACACTTGGTACATTCTCTCCTCCAGCATTGCCTCCTTCTTCGCGCCCTGCTTAATCATGATCCTGGTGTACATCAGAATATACCAGGTGGCCAAAACTAGAACTAGAAGCATGTCGGGAAAAAGTCCCAGACCAGATGGTGTCACACAAACTGAGAATGGACTGAGCAAGGCGTCCTCTCCATTCCACGGCGAGAGAGAGAACGGTCACTGTCAGTGCCCACCCACGCCCAGCCAGCGCACAGTCACTATAGGCCAACAGACTGACGAGGCTGACATGGAAGAGAGCTCCTCCTCAGAGGGCAAAGGTCACAAACCTCAGCGCCAGGATTCCCAGAAAGCTAAAAGGGCCAGCCAAAAGAAAAGCTCCCTTTCCAAGCACTCCACTCGCATCTCCAGGGTCAGTCACAAGTCAAAGGATCTCTTTGCCTCTAGGAGGAAACGTCGCAGGAGCTCTGTAGCCAGAAAAAAGGTCTCTCAAGCAAGAGAGAAAAGGTTTACATTTGTCCTGGCTGTGGTTATGGGGGTGTTTGTTGTATGTTGGTTTCCCTTTTTCTTTAGCTACAGTCTGTATGGTGTGTGTAGGGATTCCTGTAAGATCCCTGACCCACTCTTCAAATTCTTCTTCTGGATTGGCTACTGTAACAGCTCCCTAAACCCAGCCATTTACACCATCTTCAACCGGGACTTCAGACATGCCTTTCAGAAGATCCTCTGCAAGTCATGGAAAAAGTCTTTTTAAGGGTGGAGCAGAGCTGCTGCACCACTGTAACAATCTCAAAGGAAATATCAAAGTGAATCGTGTTTGTTACTACCACTCATTATGTCTCATTGTCCTGTTGTGTGCCAGTCATGGCAGTGCACATCCTCAACCAGGAGTCTCCTCAAGCTTCAACATGAAGAATGTTTCCATTACAGGCTTCTCATAGGCTTTTCCAGCCTGATTCATGAGGGCTTTCTTTCTTTATTTCCCTCAGAAGTGTGCTCTAATGCTTTTACAAATTGTGTATTATCAACGAAAAAGCTCTTTACATGCACAAAAGTTACTCACATGGCCAGTTTATCAAAAAGGGAAATAAAATAAAATAAGATGGTGCCTGATACGAATCCTCCTCAGTTTAACTCATTTTGTGCAAGTTGTCCATTCTTCCCTGCTAGGATACTACTTTTACAGGATGCAACATTTTGAATAAGGATTACGTGTTATTAACAAACTTCTTATCAAAATTTAGTCTTGATCATAATGAACAGCTTGACATTTTGGGAAATATGTCACTTAATATCTGATACCTGTGGCATTACTATGATGCCCTTGTTGTAATTATGTAGCTGGTTAGCTCATCTTTACATAAGCATCCGAAAGTGACAGGAAAAGTGGACGGGATTCAATCAAAAGGCAAAAATAAAATTCAGAGTGGCATTTCTACATTTTACAAATCAACATGTTATATCTCAGCTAAGTTTTACATTAATGAATAAGTTATAACTACGTTGGTCCAAACATCAATGATGCAGCAGTTTCACAAACGCCCAGAAACTGTGATACAGCCACCTTTAACTTAGCCTGTTGTTTTGTATAGGCCAGTGATAAGGCAAAGTGAAGCCAACCTGTTTTCACGTATTTATTAATGTTTTAACCTATGTTTTTCTTTATTTATTATTCCTAACTATGTGTCTTTTATGCTTAACCCTAACTACACGTACCTAGTAGAAAGGTGAAATGTCCATAGACAATATTGAGTCAGATGTGGCTCAAAACTTGGTTCTCTGGCCTGACAGTCTGGTGTCAGTAGGCATGTCACGTTTTATGCCTTCATTATGAAAACGCTGTGTTTGGGGCTGTGGACCAACGTGGTATTAAACATTCTGTCCTGAGATACGATTGTATATGACGTCCAGTTGATCTGTGTGTAAAAGTGTAAAAACAATAACTCTTTCACAGGTGGCTTTGAGTTTTCTTTTACTTTTAGGTAAAAAGTGGATTCAGCCCAAATTAATTCTCCTTTTCCTGCTATGATGTCAAATGTTTTTCCTCGGATTTTACTTCATGACAGCCTGATTGGCGGTTTCCCTCCTTCCAGTCTTTAAGCTTAGTTAAGCTAACCAGCTTCCTGTAACTTAGTTGATGTACAGGAATGAAAGTGACATCATTCTCATCCAATTCTGCAGAAAAGCAAATAAGATTTTCCACCAAAATGCCAAGAAATAGTTTTAAGATTAAATTTAAGAAAAACAGCTCAATGGGTCTTCAGGTTTTAGCCATGTCAGTGTTGTACTTTAACCCTCCATATCTGGGGAAATCTGTCCACTTGAATCAGTGGGTGCTGCACACAGCCGGGGTTTACAACAGTGTTTACTTGCCATCCCTAGAAATGAAGCTTGTCAGTGGGTTAATCAAGAAATGATTTGGCTTTTTGAAATTGTTTAATTTAACTACTTTATAAAGGCATGAGCAGCAAAAAAAAAGTATAATTGTTTACATGGAAACTGCTGTTACAGGAAAGTATGTGAAATTAATATATATGATGCATTTTTAATACTATTTATTTTTCTTCTGACCTCTTTGGGAGGTCAAACCTGCATTTTCACCATGGGTTGTTTGTTACCCTGTTTCCTTTCCTTATGCTGTCAGGTTTTAGACTTTTTTTAGCATCCCTGTTGTAAACAGACTCTAAAACAGTAATAGCTTTGAGTGTTGTCATGGTATTCATAACACAGCTGACTGATGATGACAAAAACAAAATAAACTGATCTCTGGCTTGGTGTTTAGGTTTGAGAATGTACTGAGAAGGGCTGACGCCAAAGATATACAGTAAGACAGTCACCTATATGGCGTGCAATCAAGGTCATTATTTTTTTTTACAATGGCCCTAAACTACTGAGAAATTTTAGATTAAAAACATTCATTTTGCTTTTATTTTCAATGGACTACCTCCCTGCTTTTTTTCTGTTTGTTTTTTGCTGCTGATTTAGGATTTTTCAGAATGCAGTACACATCTTTCCTCTGCTTAAGCTGTCTGCTGTTGTGCAAAAATAAAGACAAAGATGCCCTATGTCACCTGCTGTTGTGGTGTTGCAACATGGAGCCCCGCTGATGGTCATACAACAGGGAAGCAAATGGTTCAGGAGCAATCACGAGGTTGGAAAATGCTGCTGCTGTCTCATTTCTTAAAGACACACACAGACTCCACGTACTCTAATTATGTTATTTTCTTATGGAGTATGGATTAAACTTATTAGACCTCAAGCAAAGAAGTTATCTCTATCTAGAGAGATTTGCCATTTTTTTGACTGTGTTGTCTTTATAGGTTTGGTGTAAACTGTGTCATAATTAGGTAGGAAAATGACACAGTTAAGATCAGAGTGGCAGTTCTAAATCTGCTCATTAAGAGACAGCAGTGGGTTTGAAATCAATAAGAAAGCCATGGTGGGGTAAAAAAAACTAGGGTTCAGTCCCTCTGATAGAGTGTGGGCATGTCCGTTTCAGGGTGTTGGTGACCTTTCAGCACAAAAAGGTCTGATGTTGGTTCTGGCAGCATCATAATCTAATATTCCCCAGAGTCCCTGTGGGCAAGGCTGAGGAGGAACTGAATTCCCCACACCAAACTCGTGTTTTCTCCTTGTGGGCGAGTGTGTGCATGCAGCCAAAAGCCATTTGTTACAAGTTACAAGCCCATCTGCTGTTGATCCAACGACTGTTCAAAACAACCAGAAATTTATCCCTGAAAAACACGAGAAGAAAACAGACTCCTAGCATGTGTAAATGTCTGAGTCAAGAGAATTAAAAAAGGAGGTGGAAAGTGGGATGGAAGACAGCAGGCAAATAAAACTCTGTCACTGTCTGTTAAATTTGTATAGGGAAAAGCTATTTTACCATGAATTGATCTCTTTTTGCATAAATATCACCATGGAAGCTGCAAAAGCACAGTTTAACCACACCGCTCCACCAGATATACTTCTTTTATTACCGGTTAAAAAAGAGTCAGTTAATTTGCATAAATGTCCTGAAGATAAACCCCGTTTTTAAAGGTTTAGTGAGGACAGGATCTTCCTCACTAACATGAATTGAATGAACTCATAATTAACCATTTGGTTGTCAAAAATCTAAAAAACAGAAAGAGTGGTAAAAACTTCGCCTTGAAGAATCAGCTCTGAAAGACCAGTTCCTGAGAAGAAGAGGTGATTTGTTTCTTTTCTGGCCTGAGGTCAAGGTTAAAGTATGTGTGAAAATCATCAATAGAATTCATCCGATCTCTAAAAAAATCTTTTATCTCTTTTGTACAATTCTGCTCATTATTCAGAAAGATGTTACCTCATTTTACATTAAAAAATTACACCCAACAGGCACGAAGCAGCATTAGCAGTCACTTGGAGTTTCGATTCTGGCTACAAAATGAATGAAAGTCTGACAGTCCCTCCGCTGAGTAACATATCTTTGTCTCTTGCTGAAGGCTGTTCTATTATGTCCACAAGCTGTGGTGCAGAAAAACAGGCAAAAACCAGACGACCAAGAAGACTATAGAGGCTGCAAAACACATCCTTGCTGAGTCCAAATGAGTGTCATAATAATTATTTTATTTCAATGTGGTGTATTTGCTTCTGTATATATTTAAATATATTTAAACGCCTTAGATTGAAACTCAGACACATTAAAAACATTTATTTGTGGGTTTTTTTTGGTAATTTGTGCCTTAATTGTGCCTTTGTAAACATGAGCTGATTTCAATGTATTTACCACAAATGATGTAATATAGAGCACTCTTTTCAGCCCCATCCAGGGGGATGCTGGCCTCAGCACGTTAGGTATGAGCTTTGGGAAGCTAATCACCAGCTGACTCAGTGGCTGATCCAGTGGGGTTTCATTAATGATTAGTCACCTTATTAAGTCTCACCACTGGCTTATCACTGGCCAGGTCAGCTGGCTCGAGCAAGGATATAGCCTCCATCAACTTTCTGAATTTAAACCTGTTGCTGCTCCATACATAAGCTAATCAAAAAAATTTGTGTCCACTGTTCGTTAGGTTGCAAAGAGTGGGTCTATCAGAGTTTGTTGCTGGGTAGAAGCTGGTATATATGAGGAACGTATACAGTGTTGTGGGTATTTATACCAAAACATGGTGTTAAAAAGCTATTTGGAAGTAAGCACATCATTTTCTTTTGCCACAACGGGAAACAAACTTCATGTTATGCCATTTAATTAGTATTAGTATCCTATATCAAATTATCTGACAAGGCTTGAAGTTATTATCACAGCCCTGGTAGCCAATGTTTTCCCCCACACTAAATTAGCCAAACACAGTCAAGACTAAACACCTAAAACTTAGGCAAATCTGGCAAATATTACTGGACAAGAACCAACTTACTTTGCAGTTGTCAGGACATAATGAAGTGTGCCAAGACTATATTCATTGGCCCTGATACATCTGATTCATGCCTGGCTCTATTGTTATTTGTAAACAGTATTGTGCAGGAGTTAGAAGAATGGTACCTGGAATTCTCCAGTGAGCCTAAACGTATAGTCAACATCTTAGAGAAGAAGAGGAAAAAAAGAGGAAAAACAAGGAACACAGCAGAAGAATTTGCCCCCACAAAACCCTGATATGAACATCTTTGGTGACATAAATGGATGGAGATAACTGAACCCCAGGAGGAGTTGTGGCAAGTTCTCCAACAATATTGGAACAACCGGCCAGCTAATGACCTCTGTGTACCTACAATTGGTTTTAAATTAAGGCTGCTGTATTTTTTCACAGATATTTTCACTGACGCATTATTCATGGAATTTTGTTAGAAAGCATCATCCATTTTTTGGGCCCCATACATTTGCTGAGGACCTCACATGCAGCAAATATGGGAAAACTACTAAAGCTGGGATACAGCATACAAACCTACAGTACATCCATCTACTTCGGGACAAAACTGACCTGGGCAAAAAAATACTTCCCTTTTAACATGAAAACTCAATCACTCTGCATCTACAATGAATTAGACAGGAGTGCAGGTTTGTGCCTGGAGTCCTTTGTCTCATGATCCATCTTTTTTCTGAGAGAGCTTTGAGATTTTCAGGTAGATAACAGCATCTCTATTTGTATGGAAGGTAAAGAAAAACAAAGACGATGTACGGGAATTTTCACAGATTATAGCCAAGAGCTGCTACAAGAATCCATGAATCTCTAAACATGCATTTGCTACTGCTTTGAGAGAGGGCATGTATGCTTAGATATAATGACTGAAAATACCATTCCAAACTGAAAAGCTCATGGGATTTCTCTTATTAAACCAGGTTTGAAAGATGAAAGACTTCCGAGTCTTGTGGTTATGATCCCGCCACACCTGACTGGCTCAGTTTTTCTGTGAAGCATCCGACCCCAGCAGGGAGAAAATATGGGCAGGCTATCATGGAGCTGCAACAGCGCAACTGTCCTCAAAAGCAATTTTGTGGCTGAGCTCTTCAGAAAATAAATAAATAAATGAAGACTCATCCAAATATGTGCGTTTTCATTTGGAAACAAATTTGCCTGGAACATCGCTCTCTGACCTGTGAATGTAAAACAGCACAATTGACATTAACATTCTGTCTGTACTACTCTGGAGACTGAGGTCTATTTCTATTAAAAATGAGTCGTCATATCCTTTGTGTTTATAATGAATCGCCTCCTTAGGAAGGCTGCTATGACAGCGCTGCAACACAGCATCTGATATTGAATGTGTATGATGTAATGTGGTGCTGCTTTGCTGAACCAGCATCAGAGCATTATGACCCCTTAATTCTTCAAATGTAAAATGATGGGGAGCGCCTCAACTCCGTCACATAATATTAGTCACAAAATAATGTTTTTTAAAGCAATTTACTAATTAGTTTTCTTAGAACTGCATGTGTACAAGCCTTTAATTTTTTACATCATTCATAAAGTTTAATATTTTCATTCGAAAGTCATTGTTCTGTTTCTGTTGGATTAGATAACCAGTCGCCTTGAATCTGCAGAGATACCCTTAAAGGTTTGTCATAAAGTGACAGGTCAGTCATTAGCAGTATATCTTTATTACTTTTTAAAGGTGTAATTCCAAAAGTTAAAAGAAACAACTGATCACTGTGCGCTTCGACTTGTTTTGGGTGCCATGTATCGGACAAATATCCCAAATAAATGTGCCAATTTGCCCAGTTCCTTACAGACCAAGCACATAAAACATGTCGGAAATGACCTGTTCAGTCCACAATCTGTGATATTTGGGATATCCCTGTCATTTATATTCACCCGAAATGACACTAACTGACCCTGTTATGTGTCAAAATGGTAAAACGAATTCCAAGAACTGCCGGCCACTGCAGTGTTCACTCTGCAGAAAATTAAGCTATTTCCACCTGGGTGCAAGAGTCCACTTTTGGTGCAACAGTGGTTATTTGTAGCAGCAGGACTATGGGATTGACTTTTAGACAACAGCACAGAAAAATAAAAGCCTATACCGGTCTTTGAAAAACACAATTAAGACTTGTTTGTACCAAAGTTGAGCTTTTGTGTTTTCATTAGGTTTGCAATAAGAAAGATAAAGAATATCCCTGGTTGTACCATTTCATTCAAATGAATATTAAATGGGTTAGGGGTCCAGGGAGTCCTGCTTAATGTGACAAGAACAATTAAGATCTTATACATGAACAAAAGTAGCAGCCGAACACTCTGAAAAAGTGTACATACAATTCTTACACGCAGATTAAGCTCGGCGTTGCGAATGTTAAAAAGAAAACGTAGAACGTTAAAAGCTAAATTGTTCAAATTAATTAAAAAAAAGAAAGAAAAAAAATTGTGGCTTTTTTTTTCTTAATTAAATCTGAATTACTAAAAATTTGATTTATGGGTTCCTGCATGTAAATTCTTGATTTGAAAAGTAATCATCAATTACTTTTACATAAAACCAAAAACCCAACAAAACAGGAAACACAGAATAAGGAGGAAAGTGACACGAAACATACTGGAGAGTACTGTTGCCTCAAATCAGCAACAGTTCTGCAGAAACACTCCATTTAGACCATTTATTGAGCTGCAAAGAGTATCTATAAACACTCCGGATAACTTAACAATGTATTTCTATTTATTTAGGCTGCAGGGCATATTTTTATCATTTCGTTTTCATAGGAGATCCACAGGTTTCACCAGAGATACGGAACATTAAGCTGAATCTTTAACACATCCAGGAAGGTCATCCATCCTCAGGGGGAAACATGAACAAAAAACGTGTTCCGCATCATGAACTCACTGCAGATCCAGTTGCAGCTGTTAGAATATAGTGCCAATAACAGCCCACTTTCCCAGGTCCAAAAAACTATGGTGGCTTTTTTTTTTCATCTCGCAAAATAATTCCAATTAGCCTGGAACTTGACCCTAAGGTGCGTTGTGAATTCAGCGATAATTACTTGTGCTGCAAGGCACAGGAAACACACCTTCAACTATTATCTCACAATGGGACTGTTATACGTGCCAAAGACAGAACTTACACTGTACAAAGAAGGACAACTGTACAGTCGACGGTGTAGCAACAAATATCAAACAGTGTGTGTTGTGCTGTGAACTGTTTAACTGGAGATATCATTGTATAGAAATGTTTTACCATCATTCAACAACTTGAAACCTGTAGTAGCCATTCTCTGGCCACTCAAAGACATTACAAACAAGCAAATACATTAATGCTTTTCTGCTCTATTTTCAAAGCAATCCATTGCCTAGCGTGAAACTCGGTGTGGGATAGCACTTAAATCAATTTGGAGTTGTGTTTCACTTAAAAGATTCTCTAATGAACTATGAATGCACTCTCCTTTGAGCAGAGCTCTGCTCTAACGCCAGGGAAAAAGATTTGTTAGTTCAGAGTAAAATTTCTTTTAAAGCTCTGGTTTTATAGGGAATTTCAGAGTTTGCTGAAATCTGTCACCTAATTTACCATTCGTACAGCATAAAAACATAAAATGCTGAGAGAGGAAAATAAAACAATAAGCTGAAAGACACTACAAACCTCTTCACAGCTGAGAAACTGCAGGTTCGTCTCTTCTGCATATGCATGGTCATTAGTTGCATAGAAATCAACCCAATGTGCAAATTCAACAAGAGAGATTAAGATCTGATTTATTGGTCATGCATACACATGAAATTTGTCCTCTGCTTTTAAACCATCCAGGTTGGCATCTGTTGACACACATGCACAGGGTCACACACTCAGAGACAGATGCCAACCTGGAGTGGTGGGCAGCCATTCAGCACCTGGGGAGCATGCAGGTACAGTGCCTTGCTCAAGGGCACCTCAGCTGTGACAAGGAGGTGGACTGACATCCCTCCAGCTATCAGTTCCACCAATCTTTTTAGAGTGGTGAGAGTGGGAATTGAACTGCCAACCTTCTGGTTATTGGATGACCAACTCTAACCACTGAGCCACGGCCGCCCAGATCTTTGCACTTGTGTCTTTCCTACTTGAAATTTCTTTAATTTTGATGTAATTTTACTCATCAAATGAGCCATCTGCCCACATTCTTTGGGGCAATCAATTCCTCATCCCTGATCTGTTAAACTTCTAAACTAATCTTATATCTTCCCCTCAGGACCTCATCCCTCCGTGTCCACAGAATCCCAACTAAAGTTTCGATCGCCACCCGTCCTGTCTTCTACCTTCATTTGGGGTCTATGAATTCACTTCTCATTGTCACAGTCTGGTAATCAAATCTTTCATTAACATAGAGAGCTAACTTATTAATGCCTTGCATCGTTTGTTAAAGTGTTTTCTTAATGGAAGTAAAAAAAAACTAAAAAACCGAGCCTGAAACTCAAAATTTTGTGCAAATTTCATAAGAAAAGCCACAATAATCACAAAAAAAGCTAATGAGTAGCCAGGAACAGATAAAAGGCCCTGAATAAAATTCAGCCTCCCATTAACAGATTCAATGTCCTGTTTGTGTTCCAAGAACATGTCACATTAAGGATTTGACATGCATTTCTTCAATCACACACCACTGTCAGCAATGGGCTCCGACAGTGGTCACGGGAAGAGGAGAGTTGAGAGAGAAAAAAACACGTCTTAACCCGTGGTTAAAGTGAAAGTGACTCTTAAAAGAAACTGAAGTGAGCACAAGATGACATGATCTTCAAACGGCATCAAGTTCAAGATGAAAGATTCTTATTTAACATTTCAGGCACGATTAGTGTGTTTATGTTTTGACTGGGTTGGACTCAAACATAGACAAGCTGCCTATTTATTCAAAGCCTCTTTATGACTGCAAATCACCTTCAGGAAGTTTTTATCAGACTGGAGTGGTGATATACAAACACCTGCAGAAATATTATCCTCTTGGAAGAGTATCCTGGAAAAAGCAGACATGCCCAAAATCCTCAGCACCAGGATAGATCCGATGTTTTTGTTCTGTGTTGCACAGCCAGTGGCAAAGCGAACATTTCACTGACGGAGTGCAGGACTGATTCGGGTAGAATACAAGTAAATTATGGGAGCAAGCATCTCAGCATAAGTTAAAAAAGCACAACATTCAACTACTTTAAGAACCGCAAGCTGTAGGGTTTTTTTTTTGTGAACACCATTAGAAATCTCTCAGGATATTTGAAAAGAGTTCAATGTCTAAGAAAACAAAGAATCTCACAAAACTGCAAATCTTTGTCTTGAAAGAAACAAGAGCTGAAAGACGCTTAGTGTGCTGCTTATCAAAGGGTTGTTACTGAAAATGCAAGATAGCCAGGAAACCTTTTCCCTTTTGAAACTATAAAAAATGAAGACAAAGCAATTTTACTGAAATATTATGGAATGATCTCATCTTTACCTTCATGCCTTTTGGATATAAGATCATGTTTTTCTTTGCAGTTCATGGTAACATCGCTGAACAGCGCAATTGTTAAGAGTTTTTTTCCTCAAAGAATTTATGTGAAGGTTGCACCAATACAACTAAAATAAACTTTGAGATTATTTATCTAGAAGTATTAAACATTTGAACTGCTATGGGAGGTTACATTGATAGTACACGGCAGAATGAAAGTAGCTAAATGTATACATTTGATAGAAAACCCATCGTCCAGGCCAACTGAAACATGGTGTGAATTTAGACTTTTTTTGCCTCATGATCTTAATATCAGTTGATTTTTATTTAACTGAAACTGGTTAAACGTAGAGTCTATGTTGACATACGGCTCAACGCACTTTCACATTTCATTTCCATTTATTTCCATGATGTACGGTCCAGTTTGATAAGGGGCAGGAGTCAGAACGTTGTGCCCTGATGAAGGTTTTTTGCTGAAATGTGTTCGTGTTGACTCTTGCCCCTTATTAAACTGGACAATACGTCAGTGAGTGCTGGTACTCTAAAAATGTAAATCACTTACTTTATAGTGCGCTGTGCAGGAAGTATTTCACCACCTTTACTATTACAACAACCCTACCTTTGTGCTGTATACAGCCTGCATCAAGCTGTTACTAACACTCCAGATGGAGATTTGATTGGGATCAGCCACAGCTGACTTTGAAGCTCTCTGTAGTTGATCTGGGAATCGAAGATTTTAACAATCTGAGGCGAAGTATTACAGTAACACAATGTTACACATTGTGGGTAGACAACTTTAGATGAGACTATTTTCAAGTAAATTAATTGATTTGTTGATTCTCCACCAGATTTGCTGATTCCTAACATTCCTTGAATGACCCTTAAAAGTATCGTATATAAAGCAGGACAGGATTTTACAAGGATTTTTGCTTGGCTTTGGTGTATATTTGTGTTTAAACCAATCCCTATGAGAATGGGGTGTGCAGTATTTTCTGAAATCTCAGATGTAATGCAGCATAAGCGCCTCAGACAAGGAGTGCATGGTGAAAAGTTTCCCATGAGGATAAGTGGAGAAGTGGGACAGAGCACAGGCCTGCAGCAGCTAAAATGGACTTTTAAAGTAAGCTTTCAACCATCAGACAAAAACAACCGCCCATAACAAGAGGCTTCTTTTCAACTTTTAATAGCTTTACTGTATAATCACGTTACAGGGCAGTAACAAGACTTCTGTTTTTCTTTAGAATGTGAACAAAAGCTTAGAGATAAGTCATGGTGGCCTTCATCAGAGGCAACATCTTTGTGTTTGGACAGAAATTTGTGCTCTGCTCTTCCTACAAGCCCATTTTCTCTCCATCAGCCACACAGACAATGCAGTCTTATCCTGCCTCAGCTGACTAAGTCTACTGTGACCTCCAGGCCCAACACTACGCTTGTGGTATCCTACTTTATGCCGGCAGGAGAACAGCAAGTCCAAAAAAAGGCTCTTTTTGAATACTAACATAAAGCGCAACAAATTGTTTTTTTTTTAAAAAAGATTTCAGCCAAATAAATTTGCCCTGAAACTTAATGAACATCGAAGCACCCAATTATATGATCGCATTCATTTCCTTTCAACCGCTGACTGTTGTTTGCTCGATCATTTCAAACACCATATGTTGACACAAGTCCTTGCTTTTAATTTTCTCATTCAGATTCAGGAAAACAAACTGCAAATGAGTTCAGAAGACAGAGGAGGTTGGAAATCAGATGGGAGCACAGAGAAGTTATTGGTGGCGCACTTTTGCCAATTCACTGCTTTCTGTATTAATGGGCACTCAGCCCAGGGTGAGTGTGGGATTTTAAGTTAATATAGTGCCTCGTGTTTCATCCAGCACCACACAGGCATCTGCGTACTCATCATCCATTAAGAGTTATTGCTTCTGAAACAACTGCTCTGCCCAAATTGAACATGAGGCTGTATATTACAGGGAAGACCATCGGGGAAATCAGCTGAGGTCACAAATGACGTCCTTCAAAATAACTTTTTTTTAACCATAAAATTTTACTTGAACAAAAACTTTACTCCTCACTTAGAGCTAAGACACCTCAGTTTTCCTGTAAGTTGTATCAATCACAGCTCAGACAACAACAGTTTCATCACTTTGATAAACAACAGCATTCAGTTGATCAGATAATGGTCTCCCTCTCTCTTAATGTTCCTCACAGCTTCATTCAGACAGCTCATTCTCTACAGAAATGATATAATACGTACATTTTCCACTTTTGTGTCCCTTTGCTGTTGTTTAGAGCAACAGTCACGCGACATGACCTGAATCATCACCGGAACATAGAGCTGGATTTCAATCACCAGAAGTTTCCATGCATGCATTTTTTGTAACAGGTGGACCTAACCATGCACATTAATTCTAACTCCTATTCATGTCATTTTAATGCTTCACCCTAATAACTGAAAGAATGTCCAGGATGGGGGTCAAAGCAAAAATCCATCAATCTCTGTGGTTTAGCACCTTCCACTGTTCCTTTTAAGTGTCTGCGGCCAAGTAAACAATAATAACTCATGGAACGGGAACGCCATCACATAGTAAGAGAGCCATAGGATGTCGCAGTGCTGACAAATTAAAAGTAATACTGTATCTGTGGGAACAGATTACATAAAGATACTAACCCAACATAGCTATTCAACAGCCCTGTGATGGAGAGATCATGCATGACATTTACCATTTATTATATCTCAAGTGAGATATAATAAAGTTCTCATTAATTCCCAAGTTTCTAAAAACAGCAGTGGTGGATGGAAGTAGCTGAACATCTTACTTCACTACATGTTTGAACGTGTTGGGGGCGTCATAAAATAAAACTGTCTTAATCATGAGGGTTTAACTGCAAGACAGTAAGTAGCTGTCAAATCAAGAAAAGCGGGATCTTTTCTATCATATGAGGACAAGGCAAGGCAAGTTTATTTGTAGAGCAAAATTTGTACACAAGGCAATTCAAAGTGCCCCATAATCACTGTTTTCACCCATCTTGCTCAGATATCTGATGCTGACTCATTATGCCACTGGTGTAAGTGGTTGAAACTAGTTTGTCAGCAGAATGGACTGCTGTTTTTTTTTTTTTTGTTCTTTCTTTACAATTTAACAATATTTATTCTTTGTTAGTTTTTTTTTTAAGGCAGTCATATTGTGCTATGGGGGAAGTTGTTATTTCCTTTTGGAGGTTAAAAAGAAAGAACGAGTAAAGAGAGAAGTAACTTTAAGGTCATTTTAGGTTGGCCAGATCCCAACCAGCCAAAAATCATATGTTTGTGTTGAACAAGGTAGTCTGAAATTCAGAAATAATATCCAACAATATTCCAAGAACTTAACAAATACACTTTATTTCACAGTCTGATTGCACTTATCTATTCTTTTTTACTAAAAGTATTGGGCCTTTTTTTCCAGTCTTTGAATTAAGAAAAATGACTAGTGTTAGATTTGCACCACGGTCTGCTGACCTGTATGATTTAGAATGCTGCACAGCCTGGTAAATATTGCTTATTTCAGCTGCTGTTACCTCGTCTGGCAATCAAATTGTGGGCTTCTGCAAGACTGCATCCACAGATTGGCACATCTCTTTCTGAGCGCCGCGTGAGACCCACATGTACTGTTCATATCATATTCTCCCACATGAAAATCAGAAAAAAAACCAAAAACATTTAGAAAATCATTGCGAATCAAAATGTTGGACATGATCTCGCTTTGCAGGAAGAAAGACGAGGAACTGTGCAATGTCACGCAGATGGGGACACCTGGTCAGACACAAGGCAACTTAAGTTGCAGAAAGCATTCTTCAAAACAAATAGTTACAGAAAAATGTCCTACATATCAGACACTTAAATAATACAATCACGAAGAAACCAGACCACCAGTAATATGTGACTAAATCTGGTGTGGTACCACAGATGAAAATAAGAGTCGGTGAAAGCTGCAGAAAGCTGTGTGCTGCAAGGCCAAAACAAACCTCATCTCATTACAGTTTTTCTCTATTGGTTTGGCTCATTTCTTGAAACAGAAATTACATTCTCAAAACTCTAAGATCATTTGGCATAACACTCTTATAGTTCAGCACAACACCATAGCTAACCTGCAAAAGCACATATCTCTCCCAAAACTGTTCACCCATGCTTCAGACCTGATTTCTTTCCCATGTAAAGAGTCAGTGCCACCCAAATTGCAAAGATATTTCTCAATTGCCTAGGCTCATTTCTTGAAACAGACCGGACGTTTTCAACACTCTTTAGTACTTTTTGCAAAACTAAACTGAATGGTTCAGCAAAACACCATGGTTCACCAGCAAAAGCTCATATCTCCCCCTAAACAGTTCAGCCATGTGTCAAAATGAAGTTTCTTTCTCATTCAAATAGTCAGTGCCCCCAAAATGCATTGTCCTTTTGGCATTGTGTGAGCACTACAAGTCAAAATGTTTAGATGTTTTGTCACTATGGCATAGGACTACCTAACAGAATACAATAGTGTATAAAACTGAAGGAAAAAAGTTTCAGCCTCAAAGCACACACAATACACTCATACCAACCATTTTTATTCACACAAATACTGTGAAACACGTAACTTCCATACAGTATAGTATTGTAGAAGGAAAAGAAAAATATACATAACACACATATACTGTAATATAAACACAAACAAAAAACAAGCAAAATGATGTGGCCTACAGTACTGTAAATAAATCTGCAGCTTACAGAAAACACTATAGCAACACTTTACTGATCGCTGTCGTCCCCCTCCCGCTCACCCTCACCCTCCCCCGCCCCTCCCTCATGACCACTGTCCTCACCCTCCTGGCCGCCCAGACGTTGCTGTCTGTCTGGCCACAGATTCTTATCAACATCGCAACATATATTTTAACATGAGATTCTATATGGTATTGATGGTATCATGTTCTTGGCCCATTTTGACAATTGAACAGATTAATGTGCATGTGATGACTTATACAATGAAATCATGCTGACATATTTTGGATAGAAGAACCATTAGACCAAGAATCAACTAATCAGTTCAGATCAACAAAATCAATTCACTTGGAAAATGTGCTAAATGTAGGCAAACTGTGCAAACTGTAGGCTACTTGTACTTAATCTTTTGCAGAGATGCACTGACACAATTGACACATGTATTAAGACAATTGCAATTTGATGAAAGCAATGAGAAATGCCATTCTGTTGTGAACAATTGCAAGGTGGTTTGGAGATTTGTCCATGTTATTTTGATAATGTAATTTCTGTTTCAAGAAATGAGCCAAACCAATAGAAAAAAACTGTAATAGCAGCTTCTTCAAGTTTTTCTCTTCTGAAAACTACTTTGGTTTTTTAACACCATTGTTAAATCCTGTTTCTGTGTCTGCTGTGGGAATGTCTCTATAGTTATACACATGTCATTTTGACCTGACGATCTGAATGGCCTTTTTTTTTAACATCAAATCCATCCATTAACCCCTTTTCAAACTTATTTTACAATTGCAACACATGTATGAGTTATTGAATGATATGCTGATCTATGCAAAAGTGTTATATCACAATAAATTTGTATTTCTAGAATAAATTACCATCATCAAATCTACAAAACCGTGACACAGAAGGCTTGGCTCAAAAACCAGATACCACCTTCTGGGATCTTAATTGTTAGATGTGCAGGCAGTAAAACTAGGATGCTATGTTGTTTCTTATCTAATAAAAGAGAAATGCATGGATGTACTTGGATCTAATTACTAAAGATGAACTCTTGCTGGGGCGCGCGGGCGGGCGGTCGGTGGCGTGGTTGGTTGGGCGGCCCCCCATGTGCAGAGGCTGCTGTCCTCGCTGCAGCTGTCCTCGGTTCGACTCCCGCACCAAGCAGCCCTGTGCTGCGTGTCTTTCCCCTCTCTCTGCCCCCTGCTTCCTGTCTCTCTCGAACTGTCCTAACATTAAAGGCATAAAAAGCCCCAAAAAATACTTAAAAAAAAAAGATGAACTCTTGCATTCTTGTGATTTACACTCTTTTTAAGTTTAAGTTCTGTTGACAGTCCCAAAGTCAAAAATTAACTTTAAACTTTGAGTCAACACAGTTGCTAAGTCATTAACAGCTTCAGAGTCATGTAAAGTTCAAATATCTGTTTTTTTTAGTTTGCAGCAACTGTGTTAAAGCTGTTAATTAAGCCTGTGTGTTAAGGTCGATAACTGCAGAATAAGAACATTAAGCTGGATTTCAACCACAGGTACCTATCCCAAAGACACATAATGTTGTCATTTCTACAGCGGTTATGTAGATATGTGTGACATTAACAGATTTGAGTGGAGATTTTGTCGCGGTGTCAGCTTCACCAAATTAGTCACCATCCAATCCTCTTGCTCATCTTGTATCGTTGATCATTTGTGATCTTTATACTTATTGAATGTCTGACCTTGACGCAGCCCCGTGAAGAAAGAATGCAAGTAAAGATGAAAAGGAAGACCAGTGCACGCCCATCTCTATCCTGTGGGACAGTAATTAGACTAACAAGTTATGTTAATAACTGTAATCAATGATGTTTTATATTTTATTGTTGCTCCAGCAATTAAAATGGCCTTCAAGCTGTGATTAAATCCTCCCACACTTCTTTGATTGTGGGCTGCATACCGGATTCAATGCACGAAAATCTATTTTGCATTTTAGTGGCATAATAAAAGGAAATCCAGACTCTTTAACAAAGACATCAGAAACTTTTTCTCATTTCTCCCATGCTGTGGCACAAAGAAGCAATGATCGCAAAGGTGTGTCAGAATCCCTTAAAAAAAACATCTTCTGAATAACTGCGAGTCGTAATGATTCCAGAGTCCCCGCTGCATCTGTTTTACTGCACATGGATACATTTCAAACACATCCTGCAGCCTTGTGAGTTCTTGTGTATTCGCACTGTGGGATATACCTGCTCACTGTGATGAATATTTTAAATGAATTTTCCAAATTTCCCTGTTTGTGACATCTGTGTTCACAGCAGGAGGCTTTTGGTGTCTTGTTCAAACCTTCGTGATTGGAATGGGATACAGGCTGAAAAGTAATTAGATTAAAATGAGCCTGTCCTGATATTCTTATGACGAATGAGTTGTTAGATTTGTTAAATTAGATTGAATAATACCCTCTGATGTAGATTCCCTCGGGCTTTTCAAATGAGAACACAAATTATATTTGGTCGTAATTATGTCAGTAATTTTCCTCTTCTTTAAATAAGTCTCATTAAATGTAGCAATTACAGGATCAATTGCACTTTGCACAATTGCTCTGATGTTTGAAGCAACAAGAATTCTTAAGGCTTTGTTCGTATGGAAGGAATTGGCTATGTTGTTGCTGGACGCATGAAAGTAAGAGTGAAAACCCCTGAGGCCGTCTGGCATTCAGTGTTCCACAGCTCCCCAATTACTTTGAAGGCTGAAACTTAGCAGGCAGAGCGGGCAAGACAAATGAATCCTTTAATCCCAACCTACAAAGTGCCGTTTATCAGAAAGAGAACCTCATGGATGTGTTATGTGATGTTGGAAGCAGCGCTAATAAAAAAGACTGGGAATATCTGGCAACATGGTCACTATTGAGCCCAGGAGTGCACGCAGAAGTGATTTTAATGTGATGGAGCTTTTTAACCAAGAGTTAACCAAGCAGTTGTGAAGCTCTGGCGTTAACGTTTGCTGTGATCACAGCAATGCTTCGTCCACTGTGGATTTCCCACAACTTGTGCACGTTAACCAGGCTCTTTTGGTTTCATCCAGCAAATAGAGATAACAAAGATGTCAGTCTTGCAGAGGAATAGAAGAAGTCTCTTTAGTTGCCTCCGGAGTAAATAAACCATCTCAGAATGGTGGTACACAGCGAGCACAGACCAGTATTTCAACACTGATGTCTGGCTGAAAACTGGTTGATTTAAGACCATATAAACCTCATGCGGTCTTAGAAGTTTCATGGTAGTTGTTCCAGTTTAAAAGGTACGAAAAACAGAAACAAACTTGGTTCAGTTCACTTATTATTTGTAATTGTTTTTTTCCTTGGTTAAATCTGCCAATTTGGGTTCAATTCTGAATAAATGCAACCATTTAGTGATTGTCTGTAAATAGTTGGTGAAAAAAAAAAAACATTTAACCCAAATCTGTACATTTGAAAAGTCTCCCATGTGACAAATACAGGGTCGTTGTTTTTAGGCCTCAGGTTGCAGAGGTTCCACCGACTGCTTCAGAAACCACAAACACGTGGTTGTTCTTCTTTACTACTTTTTAGTCACTTCACTTCTACCGACACATGCTTTCTTCTTTTCCAAAAATATTGCTCATTTGATTGTCCTCATCATCCTTTTAAAAGCAAGACATTCTTACAACTGACCTATCACCTGCCCATTCTTGGCCAGGCCTTGCCATCACATTTTTATTTCAGTGAGTTCCAAGTTTAGGTCAACTATTCAAGGAACAGCATATGAATGCGCTATGTCCAGGAAGAACTTAAAAAAAAAAAGTTTGATGCTCCTGACTGGACGTGGAAGACAAACACATATTCCAATGCCAACAAAGAAATAGATTTAGAAGTCTGGAGGAGCATGCAAGATTTTTAAAAAAGGTTCAGTGCATGGAAAAGTTAAACTTTCCTATTAAGGTCAATTGCCATTTGGTTACCTTGGGTACAGAGTATTCACAGTCATGTATGCAATTCGTCCAATGCATACAACCTTAGATAATTTATTCTTTTGTATTAGAGCATCCTCTGAAATAGCGCCCCCACAGGAGACTGTTTCGGTTGTTTGATTGTAGCCTGAAATGCAACTCATGAGGGTTTACAGGTTGAGGCTCGTCAACATGAAGTGTTTACTTTAACAAGCCTAAATGCAGTTCGTCTATAAATGAGGCTCCTGCACCCTTATGCTGTCTTGTGAGAGACGCAGCTTTTCAGCAGTAAGTGGCTCAGTTTTTAAGAATACAGAAAAATGTTAACTTTGCCTCGGATAATCTACAAATCAATCTATTCCTTCATATATCAGAATGAAGTTAAGGAGAAGAAAGTGCTCCAAATATACCTTTAGATAATGTTAAACATAGTGTTGGATGGAGCTGACTTGGATCATTCCGTACAGGTAAGCCACATTTTGTCATGATCCATGTTATTTTTGTGTGTTTTTCTGGTTTGTCTGTCTCGTTTTCTTATTGGTCTAGCTTTCCCATTTCTTCACCTTTCCTCAGTTCCCTCCAGCCGGTCGTCAGCTCCACTCCCTTCACCCTATCAATCATCCCCAGCTGTCTGCACCTGGGTCCTCCTCCTTTGCCAAACCTTGACACATTTCCTGTTTGTTTCAAATTATACCTACAATTTACATTTTAAGGCATATATTGCTGATAAATCACCTGCTTCAGTACAAAAAAATAGGCAAATACACACATTTTTTGCACAAAATTTCATAATCTACATGATGCTGTTATATTAAAGGTTACAAAAAAATAAAGGGGTGCTTCTTAAAGACACATCTGAAGTTGTGGCACACCTGGTGAATACAAGTTTAATGCCTCCCCTAACAGCAGCAAATCTGCAGCAACTGAAATTACATTTCCTGCTTCAAAACACTTCTCATAGCATCTCCTGTTACAACTCCAGTAAACCATTATGGCAGAATTATGCCCATTAAAAACTGATGAGCCATAAACAGGAGAAAACACCTGCTATCGTGTTACATACTGAGAGTTGAGGAGTGATGGAAACTTCTAGTTCCTGAAGTGTTCAAAGGCATCATGCTCAGCAGCTTCCGCTGTGATAATGGTTACCTCTTATGAAAACATCTTGTTGGATATGTTGCTCATTGTATTATGCGGGCATGACTATTTCAATATCTTCCATGATTTAGAGGTTCTAATTCAGCTCAGTCCTCTGACTTTTCCCAGCCTCTTTTCTGGAATGTCGTCATTAGACTGATCAGATCAAGCAGCTCTTCCTGTTTTCATTGAGGCCATCAGTTTATTACACTGTCGCTAAACAGTGAGCGTAGCTGCCAGGATCACTTCTGCAGTTTATACGGCAGCAGCAAGTTTCAACAGGATGACTCCAAGACTTCCTTCGGTCTGAAAAGATACCTTGTTTTCCTCTCGAGTACAGTCCTTAAATTGAAGTCTGTCTCTGTTCAGATGAAAATGCAGCCTCCATTTACCGTAAAAGCTTTGTTGTTCAGTGCAAAAAGACCTATTGTCAGGGATTTTAGATTGCTTCTTTAGTCCGTGGAGAACTGTTATTATTTCTGCACCTGCGTCTGTTGTCATCTCTGAAAATCCCACCTCCTCACAGAATGCAATGGTCAATTGATGAGGAAGTTATTTTTACAATGAGGAAGAAGAAGAAGAAAAAAAGAACACAGAAATTACTAAAAAGATGGTAGAGTCTAAAATATATAGTCTATAATATAGCTGCCACAGATTTGGAGTACTACTATTCTGTTTTTGCAAATTGTTAAGAAATTTGGAAAATGGAACTTTTACCAAGAAACGTATCATTTGTTTACCTTCATGCCAAGTCTAGTTCCCACAATAACACAGTCATATTGCCTTTACATAAAAAGGAGTGTATTCAAACGAGCATTTTATGTGCAGATATACCTGGCAAAAACGAGCTGAATTAATCCTTTCTCATGGTCATTAATAGCAAGTTTTCCCTCAGTGCTCTCAGGGCTACAACTTATTCAGAACCTCCTCCCCAGAGAAACTGTGACAACATGAAGGGGTGACATTGCACTGAACAACTCTCTGGGATGATTAGGCTAGTTTTAAATTTTTGATCGGACTGCAGCCCTGCAGAGTGATATTCCAGTTGTCTTGCAGACAGGTAAATTGATCAATCTGGCCTCTTTTTGTCTGCAAGTTATTGGCGTAAGTTTCAATCACTATGTCAAATCCTCTATGTGAGATGTCATGGCCAGTAAATGTGCGTTTGTGTCAAGAAAAAGTGAGCCGTGCCCACTTTTACGGGCCAGACTGCAGCACCCTCATGGAAAATGAATGAGTGAACTTGGGTGCCCTGTTCTTACTGACGCCGAGACACATCTGACAAATATCCAGGACTACTGCAGAGTTAGTTGATGCAGGACAGAATGCTGCTGAAACACTTTCTCATTGCACTCAAAAAAGTCACATGTTAGCAGGAGTTACAAGGTTTTTGACCGGTGTAAAAAGGGTTTCAGTGTCGGGACAGCAGGGTTCAGTTAAATATTTAGCATCATGGCTAAGAAAAAGTCAGAGTCTTTGTGGGATGGACCAACTGAATGAGACCTGGGGGCTATGAAATCTGCTTAAATCCCTATTATGCATCAAATCAAAATCAAAATCAAATTTATTTGTATAGCACATTTCATGTACAAACAATTCAAAGTGCTTTACATAAAATAAAAGCATTGCAGCAGGGAGTGGAAGAAGCATTAAAAAAATAATAATAATAAATAAATAAATAATGAAAAAATAATAATGTAAAAAATACATAAAAGAATATAAAGAGAAACAAATACAATCATTTAAATTAATTTAAAAACAAGCAACAGTCCAGATTCATCAAATTGAAAACTAAATTGTTAAAAGTTTGAAGATTTAGTGAATATCTAAAAACGCAATTATGGCAAAATGATCATCCAGCAGACCCGACAAGAAAACCAAAAAAAATTCAATCTGTTAAAAATCTGTTAGAATCCCTGATACCAACATCCTCACACGGAGAATTTGCGGACTAAAGCACTAATAATCACACATAACATAATATCAGAGGATTTCGCCTCCTTTATCAATCAGCATTACCAGCCACTGAATGTCAACACACACCAACATGACAGTCTCAGGTGCTACAATGCAGGCAAACAGATTAGAGAGAATCTGTGATAAGCTCTAAGTCTGTGGCAGGTATCCCACCTGCAGCTTCCCTGATCTGTCAGTGCCAGATGGCGGCTGGAGCTGGTGGGGTTGCACATATGCAGCTGACATAAGAACACTGTGTTTGCTGAGAAAAGCTTGGAGACCGAGCAAATTCAGGTTTTGCGGCCTGATTTGCAGCCTTGTATGAGAAGCTGATAAGATAGTAAGAGTGATTGAAACAGAGGCAGCTTAAACAAGTGTTGAGCTGCACAGTCATGTAGCTGATCATGACAGTGTTAAGCTGGATACTGATCTGCTCAGATCAGCAATCACCAAGGAATAAAAAGGCTTTCAGGCAACAAGTGGAAAAACAAAGACCAATATGAAATGATCATCCTTTTCCAAGCTATCGTTCAAAGATATAAGTCTCAGTAAAACACAGTTTGCTTTTTTATGAGTAGTTCCAAATTTTAATCAAGTTAGCTTAGCATAAATCCTGTTGTGCTAACCATTTGTGGATGAGAGGGGGAAAAGGAAGGAAATAAAAAGAAAACTGTGGAAAAATGGAGAAGTCTAAAACTTGCACAGAGGGATTCAGAGTGTCACAAAGCACCTTGTGCCATCTCGTCCTACCTCCCATAAGTGTGGCCAATTTAACTCAAGCCAGACATGGAAAGTGAGCGTTATAATGAAGGTGCATGCATGTAAACTAAGAATGTCACTGTGCTGACTAATGGAGGCTAAGCTGCATATGTGTTGGAAGCAGAGTGAGAAAAACAGTAATTGTACAGTTTATGAGCCTTTAGTGTGAAACTGCAAGAATTTGCTGCGTGGAGGTTGGCCAGAAAATGCAGAAAAAATAATGGTTTGGTTTAAAATACAACCTTTCACATTCTATCTGCTGAATGATAAGGTCAGAGAGTACCAAGTGAGTCACAGTCTGACACTAATGAGTCCTGACAAACAGGTGCTATGTGATGCGATGTGAGCAGGGCTAAAACAGTGCAACTCCTCACCCGTCTCTGTTTGGCCGACCACATACCAACCCAAACCTTAAAGCCGAGTTGATTAAGAAAAAGATGTTGAATAGCACTGCAGCTTTGACCTCCGGTAAAAAGAATGAATTTCATAACAAATTCTGTGAACAAATCTAACACTGAATCATTCAGTGGAAAAAGCCTCAGGGTCAGAGTCTGAGCTTTTGAACCTTTTGTTGAGAAATTTGTCTATAGTGTCTAAACTCTGCTCATTTTGCTCGACTGAGCAGATCAACAGAAAAGTAGAAAAGTGCTGATAAGGGGTTCAGAAAGCATTATTTTATATGTGATTATTATTAGTCAATGTGAGCATGTTCTTTTCAGTGAAACAGCGACGTTATTATGCACAATAAGGAAAACAAACTGTTACTCTAATCATTTTAATCCTTCTGCTGTCAGATTGCTTAACTCTGTCTGTAGTTTTTAGGTTTGTGTCTTAATTTCTGAGGTTGCTATCTCCTTGTTTTCTGCTTAAGGCCACATGAGGCAACTTGCAGGTGCCGGGTGCTAAACTGTTGTCACAAACATGTTGTCCTGTTGTTGTGCTCGACTGTGTGAACTGGTAAGGCTATCAACCTGAATTGCCCATTTGGGATAAATAAAATTTTCTGAACTGAACAAAGTCAGTCAGAAAGCTCTTTGATGTCCCACTTCAGAGAGACGACAACTGCTCATGCACCAAGGTTAGTAAATCTGCAGAGCCTGCTCTGTGCTTTAATGCATCGTGTCTCTTTAAATAAGACGTTATGCATTGGAGAGTGAAATTACTTTCTAATGCATGATGGTGCTCAGGGTGCTGAAGAAAAAGGACAGATGGAGGCGATGCAAATGACCGAGTCTAACCGGACTCAAAGGAAAAGCCTCCCAGCAGAGCCCATGCCGGCCGCACGCTGATTTTAAAAAATCTTGGCGATATAGAAGCTGAGGAACACTGATTTGCATTATGTGTTTTTCTCTTATAAGAGATAGCCTCGTGCAATTATTGTTTTTCTATCTCTGTTCCCCTCTCTGCACATTAACCTCGTGACAGCTGATGTTCCCCGTCAGAGCTCCTCTGAGGAAGCACTTTCATGGGAAATGCTGTGAAGAAAAAAGGCTTGCTGAATGCATGGACGTTGGAACTATTTTCATAGAGGGGGGCCGGGTTTTTTTGTTGGGAGGGACGGGGTAAGCATGCACACTTATCAATGATTAAGGATTTGATTTGAAGTTATTTTATAATAGCATGCAGTTATAAGAGAACTGGAATGGATGAACACGGCATTTTTATTGTTAAGAAAATGAAACTCTGAAAACTAAATCAAGCCATTTAAGGAACATAACAGCATTATTTGTTCCCTTGACTGTGTCGTTTATTCAGTAGCGATACTTAACATACCCAGGCAATCTTCAGATCAGGGTTATTAATCAGTCCTTGACCCAAGGTTAGTTTGAGCTCTTTTGAATCTCTGATTCTCAGTTTTTCCCAAAGTGGAAATCACAGAAACCTCTTGTGTTTGTTATTGTGTTTCGTCCACCTGGCCCTTATTCTGAGTTTCTGCATGAATTCTCAGAGTTTTTATGCCAGTTAGTGCTGCTGAGTAAAGATAAAGTCATTGTAGTGGGTGACTTTAATATTTGTTTATATATGTAGATGTTGAAAATGACAGCTTAAATATTAACTTTAATTCTATATTAGACTTTATTGGATTTTCTCAGAGTGTTCACAGACCTACTCACTGCCTTAATCACACCCTTGATCTTGTGCTGACTTATGGCATTGAGAGTGAACAGTTAACAGTGTTCCCTCATAACCCTGTCTTATCTGACCATTTTTTGATAACCGTTGAGTTTACATTACTTGACTTTACAGTTTCTGAGAGGAAATTTACATATAGAAGATGTCTATCGGAGCATGCTGTAACCAGATTTAAAGAATTAATTCCATCTTCCTTTTCTTCACTGCCATGTGCAGATATGACAGACGACGACTACCTAAATTTTACTCCAGCAACACTTGACTCTCTTGTTGACAGCACTATAGTTTCAATGAGTACAACACTGGACAATGTTGCCCCTCTGAAAAGGAAGGTAATCAGTCATAAGAGGTTGGCTCCTTGGTATAATTCACAGCTGCGTGCTTTATTCCAACTAACACAAGTCCTCGATATAGGCAAAAGTAAACAAAAATATATTTCTCACAAATATCCATTAACCTCACTCAGAGATTATGGTTATCTTTAACATCTATGACCATGTAAATCCGCATTAATTACGGTGTAAGGAACAACAGTGAACATCGGAAAACTAAAAACTAAGGTAATAAAAATACATAACACCATCTAAACTCAAGGAAAAAAAAAATGAAATAATAAAAGAAATAACAAAAAAAAATTTAAAAAAGAACATAAGTAGAGGTGTCAGGTTTTCAATATGAATCCAGCTACAGGTTTCCACTTGGCTTCAAACTTCTCCATCTTAAGTTGTAGTCTTGTTGTTGCTTTTCCATAATGTAGACCTTTCTGATTCTATCTCTCCACTGCGTAATACTGTTACAGTGTTTTTTTCCCCCTCTTTTCTGTCTTCTCAAACCACAGCTGGTCGAGGCGGATGGCCACCCTTCCTGAGTCTGGTTCAGCCAGAGGTTTCTTCCAGTTAAAAGGGAGTCGTTGGAAAGAGGCTGAGGAGGCAGTCAAGCGTGCAAAGGCCTCGTTGGCCCCAGGGCCAAATGGAATCCCCTACCAGGTTTATAAAAGTACACCTGATATCCTAAAGTTTTTATGGAGGCAATTAAGAATAGTTTGGGAGAAACAGTTTATTCCTAGAACATGGCGTAGGGCAGAAGGCGTTCTTATTCCAAAGGAGAAAGAGTCCTCAGACCTGAGTCAGTTCCGGATGATCTCTCTCATAAATGTAGAGGGGAAGATTTTCTTTAGTTTAGTTGCACAGAGACTAGCTATTAATTTATAAAAGAATAGCTAAATAGATATTACTGTACAGAAGGCAGGAAAACCAGGTTTCGCAGGGTGTTTAGAGCACACTAGCATGATTTGGCATCAGATTCAGACAAGATTGAGAAAAAAGACTTGCATGTTATATTTCTGGATCTAGAAAATGCATTTGGTTCAGTGCCACATAGCCTTATTTGGAAAGCGTTTGAGTATTTTAGAGTGCCTGTAGTAGTGCCTAAGTACAGCAGGTTTCATAACAGGGTGGCAGAGGCTAGAAATAGGCATTATGGCAGGGTGTACGATTTCTCCATTAGCATTTACAATGGCTATGGAGATAATTATTAGAGCTTCCACGTGGGTTGTAGGTGGAGAGAGACGTCAGGATGGCATGCGTCTTACACCAATTAGAGCATACATGGATGATATGACGTTGGTGACTACAACAGTGCCATGTATGAAGAGAATACTTGACAGACTTGATAAAAATCTAAAGTGGGCTGGTATGAAAATCAAACCTACTAAGTCTAGAAGTATCTCATTAAGTAGAGGGAAATTAGGTGATAGAAAATTTGTAATAGATGAAGAAATTCCAATAATTAAGGATAAGGCAGTAAAGAGTTTAGGCAGGTGGTACCAGGCAGACATGAATGATGGGGAGCAGGCAGTGCAGTTTTGGAAAGATGTTGCTGAGGGACTGGATAGAAAAGATAAATCAGAGCTTCCAGGAAAGTTGAAGCTGTGGTGTCTGCAGTTTGGATTGTTTCCTAGGTCGATGTGGCCACTGTCTGTGTATGAGATTCCATTATCTGTTGCAGAAAAAATTGAAAGATTAGTTAGCTTTTACATTAGGAAGTGGCTAGGTGTTCCTAGATGCTTAAGTACTGTGGCATTGTATGGGAAAGGCATAGTCCAGTTCCCAGTATCTAGTCTAGTAGAGGAGTTTAAATGTACTAAAGTTCAGACAGAGCTCCTGTTAGCTGGGAGTAAAGATGTGGTAGTTAGTAAGGTGGTTCCAAACCCAACCAAGGGGAGGAAATGGAATCCAAGAATTGCCGCTCAGGAGGCAGAAGCAACTCTTAGACATACAGAGATTGTGGGTAATGTGCAAATAGGCCGGGGAGGCTTGGGGCTTTGCCCAGGCAAATTGGTGTGGAGTAAAGCAGGTCCCAAGGAGAAGAGAAAACTAGTTGTTGAGCAGGTTCGTAGACAGGAGGGAATGTTAAGGGGCACAAAGCCAGTGGCTCAGACTAAGCAGGGATGGTGGTTGAATTGGGAAGGTGTAGAGAAGAAAAAGCTTAGTTGGAAAGAGCTGTGGAGTATGGAGGAAAGGAGTACTAGATTTTTGATAGCGGCAACATATGATGTATTGCCAACTCCCCAGAACCTAAAACTCTGGGTAAATGGAGACCCGTTATGTTCATTATGTTCAGGTACTGCAACTCTAAGGCATATTTTGTCAGGTTATAAGGTTAGTCTGTCACAAGGCCGGTATACATGGCGATATGACCAGGTATTAAGAAGCTTAGCGGCAGGTATTGAAGAAAAACAAAGGCAGGTAAATTTAAGAGGGTCTAAGGCAGGGGTGTCAAACTGATCCGTGAAAGGGCCGGTGAGGCTCCAGGTTTTTGTTCCAACCCTGCAGCATCACAGCTGATTTGTTTCATTCAATCAACTGAACTGGTAAGACCTTCAGTGCAGACAGTTCAGTTGATTGAATGAAACAAGTCAGCTGTGCTGCTGCAGGGTTGGAACAAAAAATAGTGTAGAAGGGCAGATAGTATAGCATAGAAGGGTGGATAGCATAGCAGGTGTAGCATAGAATAGCATAGAAGGGCAGATAGCATAGCAGGCACATCGTAGCACAGAAAGGCAGATGGCATAGCATAGAAAGGCTGAGCAGAGAATAGAATAGAATAGCATTGGATAGCATAAAAAGAGGAGAAGGAAAGGGGGCCGACGGGCCCCCGAGATTCCCAGAGGTAAAAGTAGTGGGTTGTGGAGCAGAGAACCCCACTGATATTATTATTCATTCATTTGATTAAAAATTATTATTATTAATAATAATAATTTTATATAATAACCAAAAATACAATATTATTCGATAGTCACAGCCTATCTTTGCCTACACTATTCTTCATCTATCTTGGCCTATTCTACACCTATCTTGGCCTACTTTTCATCTATCTTGGCCTATTCTATTCTAGCCTCTCCTGTTCTTCTAAAACCTGAAACTTCCCTTTTTTGCTTTTCTGCTCTATTCTATACTATGCGCTGCTCCACAGGCAGCTCACGGGCTCCGACAGCTCGATCATGGTCTCTGACAGCTGCATTATTCCAGGTGCTGACATCAGGACTTGAACCAGGGTCTTCTCCACAGGAAGCTCACAGTCTCCGACATCTCCTTCACGCCACCAGTCCTCCTGGGGCTCGGATATATTTTGGGAGAGCTTTTAAGTCTTCATTCTAGGTGTCAGACTGTAAAAATTCAGTCTCAGAGCTTCCAAAGTTGAAATCATTCACCAGACAGCACTTAGTGTCTTTGCAGCTGTGGGCTTTGGTCCCCCACTATCTCAATTACCGCCTCTCTGTTCTATCAGTCTGAGCTATCTGCCCTTTCACAAACACAAACCTTACTTTGATAGTTGGTCTCTATGACCTGAAATAACTGATGATTAGATTCCATAAAGAACAAAACCTGGAAGTCCACAGAGGATTTGAGGGAATTGAACCCATGATGATACCAACCCCAGGCAGCATTCCATCATCCTGAGCTACTCTTTCTGAGCAACTTTACTGAACTTTAAAAGTCCTGTGATCATAGTCTCCACGTTCTCGGAGGCTGAAAGCTTTGACCCAACAGCCTGAGCTGTTCAGCTACACACTGAAAGGTTGAATCCTAAAGTTTCTCTTTTCATTTTGGCTTCAAAAATCCCAGCCTGCTCTGAGCTGAACAACCTGCCCTTCCTTTTCTAAAAGCCATCAGCATCCACAGGAGTTGAACCCCCTCCCTCTGCTTCCAGAAGCTGCTCTGTATCTGCCTGAACCACCAAACCACAGCTTCAGCCTCCTTTCTGAGCTGGTTCCATTCTTCTGTTCGGATGCTGAACTGCAGAGTTTATTTCTTTAAGAGCTTTGATCCCTCATCTTGACAAACTAAAAGCTGCTCGGTAACAGTTTGAGCCATTAAATCAGAGAATGAAACTTTCCAACTTAAAGCTTTTCACTTTTTAATTTGGCCTCTAAAACCTGGAGACATTTAAACTCTTTAAGCAGCACTCACAGGACTTGAACATATGATCTCCGAGTCCCAAAGTAGTTTACTATCTTTTAGTATTCCAACATGTTTCCTGTGAAGCAGCTTTGCTCATCAACTGTCTTTGGTTTGTTCAGCTGCTTGGTGTTGGGTTGGGACTGTTCTGTCTCACCAGTCTCTGACTGGTTGGTTTCAAAATTTGAAGACTGAGAATAATTGAGTGGAACCTGGTAAAGCCTTGAACTCAGTCAATGAGACTTCCCAAACTGATTTCTAACAGCTTGAGCTATGTGACAACACAGCTGAGATGTTTCTTGAGCACACCTCTGCCTTCAGAAAATCCCGTTCAAGTATTTAAAACATTACAACAATACATGCCCAGTAATATTCTTGTAATGTTTTAAATACTTGAACGCAGTTTTTCTAGAGAAGATAATTGTTTTGTATATGGGATTATTCTCCATCGACTCTTTTGGGCTTTCACATGCGCGAGCCTACAACCAGCCGGTGAGTTACATGCTGTTTATAAAGTTGTTTTGTAACGTCCCCATGCCAGTAATGTGAGAACCATGCATATGGTTTTGATGGTAAGGCTTGTGACTTTATTGTCGGATGGGTTATAAAGTGGTGTGACGTTTCTGCAGTGTGCAAGTTGTTGTTTTACGTGGAAGGGTTAGCGCTTGCCCCTTAGCCACCACGTATTAGCCTCGCATGACATGCTGTGCGGACAGAGCGATCTCCACACAGGGAGCGCAGATACGCACCTCTCTGTGTCCTACTATCACTATTTGACAACCCCTAGCAATGGAAACACGCTTCAAATGCCCCGGACTTCCCCTTTAAAGCCTTCTGCTAACAGCCTGAGCTGTTGAAGCAAACAAGTAGATTTCTTTCTTGGAGCATTTCACTCTTTCTTTCATTCTTGGTGGCTTTGTCAAAATTACAGGAGGGCTCTCAGTCATAACGCCTCTGCCTTTCCTTTCCTGAAATATCTGCAACTTGTGAAGATTTGAACCCAAAAACTCTGCAACACCAAGCTTCTTTCTAGCATCCTGAACTGTCTGGTCTGAGAGAATTTTGCTCTTTACTTTGAGAGTTGAGCATGAAAATGTTTCAGCTTCGACAGCTGACAGCTCTAACAGCCTGAGCAAACACTCTTTCTTAAATCCGTACCTGTGTCTGTGTCTGCCGTTGAGCTTCAGTTTAATTACACTTATTTGTTGCAAATATCAGAGAACAAAACAGAAACAACACTGAGTTTAATACGAGTACAACATTTGTAGAGTTAACATGAGCACAGGCAGGTCTGCAGACCAAATGTACCAAAGCTAACAGGAACCGATTCATATAAAACCTCAGCAGCTCCTCTTGAGATGGACCAAACTCATCAATCGTAAATCCGTCATACGCTCAGATCCGGAAGGACAGCTCGCCTTCTCTAAAATACATTTTTTAATCTGACAGTTCAGTTCATAGACAACATCTAAGCAGTATTTATTTACATTCAGTCACTCGGACGTAAAACAAGTTTCCGCTGTTATCAGATCAAATAGCTTTATATTAGGTCTGTTAATATCATTTCATTTTAAAAGGTACCACCGGAAGTGTAAGTCATTTGTAATATCTCGAACTTTACCTTTTCTGTAGGTACCACTTGTGGCCACTAGAGGGCAGAAAAGCCCTGCTCAGTATAAAGACTGAATCTGCAGACTGCAGATGGTTGCCTTCATCATATTACAGTTTTTCTCTATTGGTTTGGCTCATTTCTTGAAACAGAAATTACATTATCAAAATAACATGGACAAATCTCCAAACCACCTCGCAATTGTTCACAACAGAATGGCATTTCTCATTGCTTTCATCAAATTACAATTGTCTTAATACATGTGTCAATTGGTTCAGTGCATCTCTGCAAAAGATTAAGTACAAGTAGCCTACAGTTTGCACAGTTTGCCTACATTTAGCACATTTTCCAAGTGAATAGATTTTGGTGATCTGAACTGATTAGTTGATTCTTGGTCTAATGGTTCTTCTATCCAAAATATGTCAGAATGATTTCATTGTATAAGTCATCACATGCACAATAATCTGTTCAATTGTCAAAATGGGCCAAGAACATGATACCATCAATACCATAAGGAATCTCATGTTATTCCCCTTTCCTTAATCCTATTGAGGAGTTTTTCTCTGCTTGGAGGTGGAGAGTGTATGAGCATCATGCTCAAGACCAAAGATCCCTGCTCCATGCAATGGACGCTGCATGTTTAGACATTACAGGAGATCAGTGTAGGGGATGGTGGCGGCATGCACGGCGTTTCTTCCCGCGTTGCATTGCAAGGGAAAATATATGTTGCGATGTTGATGAGAATCTAGACACACAGCAACGTCTGGACGGCCAGGAGGGTGAGGACAGTGGTCATGAGGGAGGGGCGGGGGAGGGGGAGCGGGGGAGGGGGAGCGGGAGCGGGAGGGGGACGACAGCGACCAGTAAAGTGTTCCTATTGTGTTTTCTGTAAGCTGCGGATTTATTTACAGTACTGTAGGCCACACAATTTTGCTTGTTTTTTGTTTGTGTTTATATTACAGTATATGTGTGCTATGTATATTTTTATTTTCCTTCTACAATACTATACTGTATGGAAGTTACGTACTTCACAGTATTTGTGTGAATAAAAATGGTTGGTATGAGTGTATTGTGTGTGCTTTGAGGCTGAAACTTTTTTCCTTCAGTTTTATACACTATTGTATTCTGTTAGGTAGTCCTATGCCATAGTGACAAAACATCTAAACATTTTGACTTGTAGTGCTCACACAATGCCAAAAGGACAATGCATTTTGGGGGCACTGACTATTTGAATGAGAAAGAAACTTCATTTTGACACATGGGTGAACTGTTTAGGGGGAGATATGAGCTATTGCTGGTGAACCATGGTGTTTTGCTGAACCATTCAGTTTAGTTTTGCAAAAAGTACCTAAGAGTGTTGAAAACGTCCGGTCTGTTTCAAGAAATGAGCCTAGGCAATTGAGAAAGATCTTTGCAATTTGGGTGGCACTGACTCTTTACATGGGAAAGAAATCAGGTCTGAAGCATGGGTGAACAGTTTTGGGAGAGATATGTGCTTTTGCAGGTTAGCTATGGTGTTGTGCTGAACTATAAGAGTGTTATGCCAAATGATCTTAGAGTTTTGAGAATGTAATTTCTGTTTCAAGAAATGAGCCAAACCAATAGAGAAAAACTGTAACAAAATGACTTTGTAACAGATTTCACTCCATTTCAGACCCCACGGGACAACAATGCTTTCAGTGAAACATTCAAACTGACAAAGTACAACAATCTTTACGAGAAGTTTCATCCTTAAAGGTTTTTACCAGTTACTGTGCAGGTTTGAAACCGGCCCTACTTTACTTCTTTTCATTGTAGTAAGCTCTGTTCCCTCTCTCCAGCATTCATAATCTTTACTAAATATGACAGTGTTGTTAAAATATTAATATGACTGCTCTCTTCCATCATAAAACCTCATTTGATAAAGATTTCCCACATTTCAATGTTCATGCTGACTTTCAGGGTGTAGTTACAGCGTATGGCCACCAGAGGGAAGTAGAGAGACAGAGGCAAAGAGGTTGTCAAGCTAGCAGATGTGCAATTAGATATCATTTCTAGTGAGGATATACAAATAAAAGCCTCCCAAATAATTGTAAGCGCTTTTTTTAAATCCTATATTTATGTATATAATTAACGTACTTTTCTTAAGAAATTGACTATTTTTTGTGTATAAGATATTCCCAGTTCACATATTTGATGTTGGTCGTTTTGTTTTTACTTGGAGTCTTCATTCAGAAGACATGAATCTTGAATCTGGTTTTCCTTTTCCTGCCTCAGCTCATGTCCCACACTACAGATCCGCTCAGATCCACAAGGACAGCTCGCCTTCTCCGAAGACCTTTTTTTAATCTGACAGTTCGTTCATGGACAACATCTAAGCAGTTACTGTTCTCTGAGAGAAACAGGATGTTGAGGCGCACTCAGCCACCCCAGCAGCAGAACATCTGTCTGTCATGAAGGTGGCGTCACCAAACTGAAGAAACGGATAACAAGGGACGCTATGTCACGCTCAGCCTGCCATCAGCTTCGTCATACATCGGAATGAATTAAATAAAGATCAGAAACAATAATTTCATGAAATGAAGATTGTTTACAAGTCCCAAACCTCGATTCCAAGTCAAGTCTCAAGTCTTTGTTTGTGCGACTTAAAGGCGGGGTAGGGGTTCTTTTTCTGGAGCATTTTTTTTTACATATTGCTTGAAATACTCTTGCAACCAATTAATTAAAAGTTTTGACACAAATATGAAAAGTTTTAGTGGCCTCGAGAACGTACACGTACAATCTAGGAAAAACACTATCCAATCATACTGAACGGACTGTTAACGATGATTGGATTCTGATGCCGTCTATCAAACTGCAATCTGCTCCTCCCTCCCCCTCCTTCCCCCTGTGCGTGTACCCTTCTTCGTGAACAAATTACGTGTGTCCAGAAGCTTGGCAGGAAGCTAAACTAGAGCCAGCTTGGCTAGCACCTAGCATTATTAAACGTATAGTTAGCATATACTTAAAGGAGAACTGCGGTATTTTCAACATTAAGCCTCTTTTATGAGTCGTCTGCAATGTTTTAGAACCCCCCTCACCGCTTTTTTGATGTTTACTGCTGTCTCCGGTATTTGCCGAATTTTGATTCTTCTCAACCTGCTTCAGAATGGCAAGTCATGCGCATGTCCAAAAAGGTCCGTAAAAGCACCATAAACGTCCGTTTTCAAAATAATCAACTCACCGGAGTGGTTACTGGTGTGCACTGGTAATCCATATCAAATTTCGTGGCGAAAAGTTGCTTCTGTCGTGTGTTATTTGACATTTTGTACTGGATGTTCGTTGATATTACTCCGCCACCGCTAAGAAAATAGTGCGAGCATGAACGAGCTGCCAAATAAAACACGCTTTAATACTAAATACTAAATACCAGCCGCGGCCGCTGTATTTGGGCAGGATGGGCAGAGCCCCGCCTTCCACACCCCAACCTTTCTTTTATAGATAAAATATAGATAATTATAAATTATAGATAAAATATTTATTTCAACTTCAATCACAGTGGGAATCGTTTTACACCATATTGTGGCTTGTGACGGACTTTGAGTGGAATCTGTTCTTATTTTCGCTGAAATATAGCCTACCTCCAGTGTGGCCATTGGCCAGGGCAGATGCCTGGTCTGCCCTCAGCTAAGCCCGGCCCCGCCGAACTCTCGAGCACATTCTACCAATCAGAATCACTGTAGGCCCCTACGTAGCATAATATCATGTAACATTTAGCGCGCCTGTATAGATGCTATTGGGGCAGGTGTATGATCTGCCCTGGACATGGAAAGGACTCAAAGGGTTTAAGAAATATTACTCCGCCCATCTAGCCAGTGGGAACTTCAGTGCCGCCAAATTCCCCTACAAACTTGTTGGATAAAACGGATTTGATGAAGGATATTGGCTGTTTAATCCGGATTCATGTTTGTGGTAGGTAAAGATTTTACTTTATAGTTGCTATCTTACAAAGTTTAAGTGATTGTGAACGAAGTCTTTGCAAAATGGGAAACTGGGAGTGATTTAATGAAATATCTTAGCTTGATGAGCAAAGCAATGTTGAGACAGTAAACAATGTGTTGACAGCTTCGTACATGTACAGTAGGTTACTTGTCTGCTAGCTTAGGTTGGAACACTGTCGGTGTGTGTGACATGAAGCATTTTTCGGAAAAGGCAAAAAAACACGAGTCCAGCAAGGCGCATCTGAATTGTGCCATGAAATTAGCCATGCTAGGTAATTTTCACGTGGCTTTTGTGTTTGTTACATGGCAGACTTTTATGCGAGTGCTGTACTGTGTGTGTCACATCCACATGAATGTGAAGGAGAACTCCGTTTCTGTGTAATGGACTAAGTTGTGCATCATGCACAGAGGCCTATCTTAAAGGTGGGCTCTGTGATGTTTTCTGGAGCATTTTTTTATCATATTGTCTATTGGTGCCATTTTCTATTCAATAATTTATGCTTATATTTAGTTATTATTCTTTGGATATATTTAGAATTTGTATATTACAGCATATTTATCTTGGCATTATATCTGCATTACTATATAATTTGCACTTAGTATAATCTGCATTTAGTTTAATGCTTAGAATGTCTAGAATGCATAGCCAATAGGAACTGACGCTGAGCAATGACGTTTTGGAGCTCGCGCATCCAGTGAATGTAAAACTCCTGTGTGTTTGTCATATTTCAGATCTTCAGTAAAGACGGGGCGAACACACTGTTTTCTACCGTCGTTCAAACTTTAACACGAGTAGGCTCGTTCATTCCGTCTGACTGAGTGGTTATGTGTATGAAACTGAAAAAAGAAATGGTCAAGAATTCAAAACGGACATTTAGCCACTACATTGTCTGAAAACCTCCTCACGACCCCATTGCACCCACTAAAATAAAATGTTTGGAAAAAAAACAAAATCTTTTAGTCCATTGTAGAGGGTGTAGCAAGAGGAAATGTCTGACCAATTGAAGTAATGATGAGAGTTACTTCTATTGGATTCTGACACGCCAATCAACCGCCAGCCCCCCTCACCCCTCCCCCCTGCGCGTTCACAGACTCGTGACTCGTTCATGTGCTTTGAAGGCGTGGTTTCGAGGGGTGGGCTGAAGGGAGAGGCAAGGTTGTGTATTTTCAAAAATATAGCTTGCAGGAACTGTTTTTCCAAGATCTCAGACCCCACCTTTAAGTTCCAACCCACTGGTGTAGGAGCCAAAGTGTGTTTCTACATGTTTTGTTTGTTTAGTGTGAAAGTTCATATGAATGTCAATTTGACTGGATAAAACGTTGATTAGAAATAGGCAGAAGGTTATTCAATTAATTTGATTGAATTAATGTTTATTTTAATAGAATTTTGTAACATTTTGTTAGGAGCCATTTTTTATGTTACTGTCGCTTTAAGAAAACAGCGCTTCAGCGCACACAGGCTTTTTGGAGACAGTTGAGGCTTAGGTGCTGTTTACACATACCTGGGTATTTTGATAAACGAAGACCTTTCCCTTCATTTGTGCCTTTCGTTTATACACAAACGGAGTTTTTTCCTCCGAAAACGAAGCTAAAAAAAAACTCCGGCAAAAGTGAAGATTTTTTAAAAACTCCATTTAGCGTTTGTGTGTAAACTGGTTGAAAGAGACAAAAACGGAGTTTTGGGAATGGAATGAGGAGTTGTCGTCATAGTACAGAGCCCCGCCCCTATCCGCCATGTTGGCAGGATGCTAGCGTGAAAACGCCATTCTCTCCGTCCATTGTTTATCTGGCAAGCATGGAGGTACTAGCAGCATTTCTGTTGTTGAGAGCTATACTCGCTTGTGTGATTTTGAAAATTACAGTCATACAATGTGTTGAACAACAAAGACATTTTTCACGGCTTTAGCAGTTTTATAGTCCAGCGCAACGTGTAAAAGTAGCTCAGTCTCGCTATCAGTCCACACACATGAGCCTGGCACCATATTTTCTTCTTGAAAAGGATCCGGAAGTTCTTGCTGTCAGCGGTTCTCTATTAGGCTTCTGATTGGCTTGTGTGGAATTCTCATTGTTCTAACACTGCCACCGTCAGGCTTGGCGTAATTTAACAGCTCTTGATAGCGTATTTATGCGGATCAATGTAGGCGTGTTTTTTTTTTAAACGGGGCTGTGTGCACCTAGTTTTTTTTGCAAACGAAGGTTAGAAAATATGCATTTATCAAAATACCCGGGTATGTGCAAACAGCACCTTAATTAAGGACCGAGCAACAGTTTTCTAACCGGAGTGCCTTTTCGGATGAGAAACTTTGATTTGGAATACTCCTGTAATAAGATACCTTGGAAAACTTTTGAATAAATAACTTGTGTTAATCTTTTCAAACATTTCTTGTTTTCCGTCCAGTCAAGGTACACGAGTTACGTTAACCTGGTTTAAAGCTTCAGCACCCACACCAGGCACTCTTTTAATTCCACTGAGAGGAATGCAGATATTCACCATCCAAACTGCTCATTTGTGCCAGTGACAGCTTTAGGGCTTTAGACACCATCTGTACCCTCCATCCTGACACTGTGCTGCTGGTAAAATGTACCCTCAGCCGATGAATAATCGGGAAAAATAGAGTTTTCAAATTGTGTAAAAAGTCTCAAAATGAAATATTTAAAGTTGTGCAGGATGTGACCCACAACTGCTTTTTTTCCGCCAGAGCCTTCATGTTTTGGAAGGTATGTTCCACCAGTATGAAACCACTGCGATGAGACAACATGGCGCAGAAAGAAGCAGCGTATTCACCCGATGCTAACATGAGAAAAGTCTCATTATTTGTAGAAGTTTATTTAAATGTCTCCCCTCTGGTTTAATGAGGGCAAGATTACTTTTTCCGCAGACAGACATAATTATCTCAGGTGACAGGTGATAATGTAATTTTGTTGTGTGGCAGCTCACACAGTCTTTGTGATAGATGAGGCTGTCCCCTTTTTCTTCCGCTAAATGAGCTATTAATGAGCTCTCCATTGATTGGCTGTTGGATTTCACTGGGACTTTATAGCCTCTGTGCACTACAGGCAGAGAATGAACAGCAGGTAGGTGCAAATACAGTTCTAAATATAGCACACAATCATATCAACTGTGTGATAGGTCAACATGTTGTATGACACGGTGCAACACTTAAAAGTAAGAAAAACACCTTTTTCTTTGTATTTTGTGTACAAAAGCAAACATTGTAGTCGTAAGTATATTTCTTACATCATTTATATTATCTGCTGCACAAGTCATTCACTTAAAAACACTGCTTAAAGACCCCACTGCCAAACCCTCAATGCAGCCAGCTGTTGCTGTTTACTCATTATCACATATTTATGCACATATGCTTTATGGAAATACTCTATTTCTCCTTTATGCTTATGCAGACTCCAGTCACATATGTTTTCCTTGATCTATATTCCACACACAGCAACAATGGATTGACAGCAAACTGTACATTATGTTCCAAAGTCAAGCTTTCTTGGCACGCTTTAATCACAACACTTTCGCTGAGGTAATGGTAGTTATTTAAATGTTAAATGGACTGTACTTATGTTGTGCTTTTCTAGTCTAGCTGACCACTCAACGCACTTTTACATTGAAAGCCCGACCTCACTTATGCAGCACTTCTTAGTCGACACACTTAGTTACAGGGTACACAGAGCTTTTATTCTGTCACACACATTCGGACACTGATGGATGGATTGGAGAATAAATTGGGACTCAGTTTCTTGCCCAGTAACACTTTAACATGTGGTCTGGGCGAGCTACAGTCGCCCCACATAGTTCTGTAGTTTTCAAAAACAGGAGTAAACACGAGTGCCGCCGCAGTCAAACATGTTAAAAGGTTTTAAGTAAGTCATTAGGTCCAATTAGATGTTGAGTAGGCTACAAGCTCAGTGCTACACCACAGACGTCTTCACCCAGCAGGTAGTTGGAGTTACAAGACCTCTGAGGTAATCAAACCTTGTGTGGCAATAAGTTTAATAAAGGATGTCATTCAAACTCATAGGGATGTGTCGTTGCCTTTCTGGTTCTGTAAATTATGTTGTGTTTGAAGAAAATGTAATAACTCATCACAGTGTGTGTACGAACTCAGAGGAAGCCTGATCCTGAATGGTTGGACGATGTGGCTTCTCCTCATTACAAAATATGTTGTTAAAATCTGCGACGAGCTTCATTCCATCCCGTTCACTGCGTTTTGTTTCTCTCCTCTTTGGTTGAAAGAGATCTGAACTGAATCTCACAGGAACAACAGTAAGTGAAGAGAGTTGTGAACCAGTACCGATGTAACACTGCCATCTAGTGACTAAAGACTGGTGTCACATGTCAAACCAGTCCATTATGGTGCAGGGGACAGTCTTGTCCATTCTCATGAACGTTACATGCAGCTGCTCTACTGTTTAGCATCAACATGAGCTATTTATTGCAAATCAAAAGAAATGTCCAACTGAAACATTGACCTGTGAAAGAAAACTTACCAGGTAGAAATGTTTTCAATGGTAACCTTTAAAGATAACGAGACAAATACACATAATATAATTTTCAGCTAGTTATAGTCATCTTTATAAGAGAAATCTGCTTTTCCAAATACTGTAAGAGTAAATGAGTTTATTTTCTTCCTGATAATTGTGTTTTGCTGCCCTCGGCTGGCTGGTGGTGGTAATGAAATGCTACATTAAAGTAACAGCAGAAGAAGATGATTCCTTTTTTAAAAGTTTCAGTTTGACACCTGTATTTGTGTTTCTTTGGCTCAAAATTTATTTATAATTAGGCAAAAATTAAACAGAATCTAACTGAACTCTGGAACCCAATCAAAGCTGGTTCTGCCTGATATCCATCTTAGACAGTAGATAAAAACCAGAACATTCATGATGAACAGCCGAGGCATCTTTTTTCCATTTCCCCTCTCATTGCACTCAAGCAGCAGACAAAAATAAGTTTAAAGGTTTTGGCAACCTTGGAAAATAGCTCCAGGCGTTACAATCTTTTATTCCCTCTGAAACGGCCTCAAATTAGTCATTTTCTTTTATGTAACCAAGTCCAAATTATTTGCACACACTCTTCAAAATAAAGCCATGTAATGACTTCATTCTTGCTCAGAACACATGGCTTTGACAGCTGAACTTTACAACTTTGGGGGACAAACAAAAAAATATTAACCATAATGGGAAATAATTGTCCAAATCACCAAAGAAGGTGAGCTTTCATACAGAAACACTCAGATGTCGAGGATGATGAAGCACAGGCTTCACACACAGTCTGTGTTGGCCAGCTAATATTTGCATTTGCAGTTAAAGTCAGACAAACACATTTTTCAACGTGAATCTCACAGAATTCATCGGAATTTATTCACAGCTCAAGCTCGTCAGGCAGCATTAAAGGTCACGATCCGAGAATATTGGTTCATTCATCCAAAAACACTAAACTCAGAATTCAGTCGGGTATTCGTGTTAGTTATTCTCATTTTTTTTCAGTCTTAAAGGAACCGTTTTTGTAATATTTCCTGCTATCAAAAAGTTTGTTTTTTTAAAGCTGAATTACAGGAAATAATTTATTACCTAAATTATCGTTAGTTATTGTTAATGTGTTCCTTAAAAAACAAAGAAAATGGTGAAAGCACTTTAAAGTGTCAAAAGATGAATTCCAAAGACCATTTTTTAAAAGTTCAAAGTTTTTTAAAAGTGTTTATTTACAGTTTAAGAAAAGGTTTCTTTTATTTTCCCTTTGTGGGATGAATGAAGGTCCATCTTATCTCATATTATTGATTATCTCATTGTTTTTCAGCCAATCAGAACCCATAAAAAAACTAAGTTAGCTTTAATAAAAAGCCATGTTTTTCACTTTTTGAGTTCAAATGTGATTTTACCGCGTGACGTTTGGACTCGGAGGGGAGTTTTGGTCCTGTTAAAATGATCCTTGAAGGGAATTCTCATAATAACCGTGCTATAAGTGGAATTTAAAAATTAATTAATATCTTATTGTAGAGCCACCGACGGGTGTTTATTCATCTTCGTCAACATCAGCCTGAGCAGCTAAAAACAAAACAAAAAATCCTCAGTCACACATCAAATCAAAGCCAACATCCGAGCGCGCGGAAGTGTTCAAGAGCCACAAAAATCAGAAAACTTCAGGAAAACACGTCAGTTTGCGTCTTTAAATGATTTAATGTCCCTCAGAAATGTGAATAAGTTGGTTTGAGTTTAAAGTGCGCACATACAGAATCCATTTGTGGTAAATTTTCAGTCTTTTTCTTCTAATTTTTAAATTTAGTAAAATAAATTTAAAAGATGCCTTTATTTAAGCCTTTCACTGTTTTCACGAGGCAACGAATGGAATAAGATGCCCTTCAGGGACCAAAAAATCGTGCCGCGGGTTTAAGAAAAAAGAAACCCTCGTCGCCGTGTGGGAGCGGTGACCTGAGTGGAGGTTGCGGGTTGGATTCCCAGCAGGGCAGCAGCGGTGAGTTAAGTGACGGGAATTGCGTGACAGGAGGAGGGGAAACGAGACGTTCTGTGGAAATGTGTCCCGCAGGCGGGCGGGCATCGTGGACTCTTTCATGTTTCCTGCCGCCTCTGGTTTCTCTTGGCCTGCCACTTTGCTTCATCAGAAGAAACCCAGATCCACAACTGACCCCAGCTTTAAAGAAAAACGGCTGTCCACTGTCCGAAAAAAGAGAACATTTCAATTCAAACTTCTAATAATAAGCATTATTATTACTATTACTACAACAATAATCCTGAGCTTTGTGATAAATTAACCATAGGCCCATATCTTTAACTGTCTGCTGTGTCTGAAAATGCAGATGGACTTCTTAAAAGTTAATCTAAATTTGTTTTATATCAAGAAATCTTCGATCCATCAGAAAAGAAGAAGAAAAGTCTGTATTTATTGCACATTTTACTTACTTTTTGGAGCCATCCAGGTTCAGTTTAATGTCTTCAGTTGTCTGTTACTGTGTTGATTTTATGTCATTTTTTTATCTCTTTATTTTAAATCTTAGTTTCAAAAAAGCTTTTTTTATATATATATAAATTAGCATTCGCTATAAACAGCAGAACTGCAGTGAGTCGCTGGTTTCAGGTGTGTGTATGTAGTATCTGTCTCCTTAGAATAAGCTCTCAGATAAATAAATAAATAAAATAACATCTTTGGAAGTTATCCGTCTCTCAAGTGGATTTTTCAAACTGAGGACTTTCCTCGTTAGGTGTAATTTAGCAGAGTAGGAAGAGGACTGACTGCAGCTCTAATAGCCTCTGCACTCCCAGCTTTCCTTCAGGGGCATGATTTATTGAAAAATATGGACTCCGTGTGTAAGCTAATATGACAGAAGTGCTTTGACCTCGGGGGGAGTGGTGCTCTCTCCCCAGCAGTCCACCTCCAGTGTGCTCGGCTCTTTTCTCACGCGATTCCTCCATTTGAAGGTCTTCAGCTCAATGTCCCGATTCCTGCTTTTTACAACTTACAGATTCTTTTAAGTTTGCCTGCAAAAACAGTCTAAAGTTGGAAGCCTGGGGCTCAGACGCAGAGCGCTCGAGGAACTATTTGGGAAAACAGAGCTTTTTTCTCCCTGTTCCCACTTTGAGTGGTTTGAAAAACTTTGAAATTTGAACTTTTTTCGCAGAAGTTTTTCTTTTTATTTGTATTTAGCGATTAGCGTTTGACCCTGGTCCCTGGCACCGTTAAAGACATTAGGGAAGCTGATGTTTTCTTATTGATCCGATAGCAATAACCCTCCTGATGTTGTACTCCATCAGAGGTGCTCATCACTACCAGCACAAAACAATTAAACACATTTCCTGTGTATGTATATCACACCTGCTCCTCACTGCACTTTTCCCACATAAATAATCACTTTCTCAGTTTATGAAAGCACGTTTCCTGAAGAAAACAAGAGGAAGTGCATGAAAGTTATGCTGAAACCTTCATTCAACAATAAACATGCGGTAAATGTGTGTTTCTTTTTCACACATGCACCAGTGGAAGGGGATGTGAGGCAAACAGCCCACAATGTGTTTAAAATCTCAAGCATGTTCCTCTTTTGTACTGAACTGACAAGCTGGCTCTAACAGGGGTTAATTTGCCGTCAAAGGGTTAAACAAACAGGCATTAATAGTTTATTCCAGCCGAGTCTCGAATGAGTTTTGTTTTCATGCTCTGCCAGATTAAATTTAAATTGGCAAAAACTAAAAATAACAAAGTTATTTGTCTTCACAGGCTTTTGTGTGAGAATGGAAGAAGAAGAAAAAAGCCTTGGCAATAAAACAAACAGCTCCCAGAGTGCCTTTTTGGTTTGTTCCAATGAATCAGGCTCCGCATGCAGTGAGGTGAGGGCTAATAGGGATTAAGCAGGAAAAGTATGTGTCAGTTTCAATGGTTGTAATCTGGAGTGCGTTTTTTGGAGTTCCTGAGCAGGTATAAAACACAGATTAAGGAGCATTTCTGTTAAGTGACAGCGGGTGCCTAGAGGTCTGTTTTCACGCTGGGCCCACCGCTGACCTATCTGACAAAGAATGGCAGGAAAACGGCATGTTTAAAAAAATTCCGTGTTTTCAATGTGAAAAAATGAATAAACGGAGAGAGCAGGATGAGCTGCGGTGGCAGGAGAGGCTATGAAACACACAGATTTGTCAATAACTCCATGCTCCATGTGGCATAAAGAGGCCTTCTGCTTGACCGACTCTGTTAAATCCAACCTAAGATGTCTGGACCTTTCTGACCTCATACACTCTTGCATTCTGGGCCATGGCTTTGACCTCAACAGCTTGCATCATCACAGTGGCCCATTTTCGTGCCAGAAATAATGATGTGGGGGATCCCCCAGCAGACTATTAATATGGTGATTTCTATCTTGCATATGGAAAGACAAACACACACGGCAATAATGATACAGAACCCAATCACGATTAGACTCATAACACTGTTGTTATGGCTGAGCTGTCCTTAGTACATCAAAGTAATCAGCAGCGGGGATGTGACAAGTTCTTGTTCTGCACATTTATTCAATGAGGGACTGTGGCTCCCCTAAGGAGGACTATTATAATTACATTTGTTTTTAAATTACAAACCATCATATCACAAATTGAAAAAGTCTTTTTCAAAAGGGCAATTCATCAGCAAGAAAACAGGTTCATCTATAAGTTTCTTAGCAAATTTTAAACAAAAAGATACCATGACCTTAAGTAGTAAAGAAATAACTCAGTAAGTCTGTCAAAAGTAACATCACTTGTATGTTAATATATTACGAATAGATATAGATTTAGTAAGTGCAAAATTAGAGCTTTTGATGCTTAAAGTGCATTTTGTTGATAAAACATTAGCTAAATTAATGGAGATGTTGTAATAATTCATATAATGCATGTAAATATAACTCATCTCCTTCCAAGTATATTAATCACAATCAAATATAAATGCTTTAGAAAAAAACATGTAAAATATACACCTAATGGGAGCTTTTGGTCCCTCTTCTGGGCTGAATTAGACACATTAGACACACAAAGGTTACATACAAGCTAAGCTATTTCTTTTTATCCTGTGAGGCTCAAGAAATGAACAAATCTCGTATATTCCTCTGTGCAGTGTTTCACAATGAGACAAGACTGGAAAGGCAGCGCTGCGTTAGCGCTACTGTTAGCAAAGGGGCATAAAATAATTAGAATTTGACTGAAATATCTGACTGAATCACTGTTCAGTGAAGATAACGGGGTTAAGCACACAGAAGAAAGCAAATTCCTCCGTCCTTCCGCATCCTTAAGTTGGCGGATGTCTCAACTTTCTCCTGCATTCAATCCTGCAATCAAGCATCTGTGAAATTAGGTTCTCCTCATTGTCAGAGTTTACAAAAGAATAAGAAAAGAGATGAAAGGATACTGATAGTTTAATTTCTCTGACATGGCCCCACATGAGCTCAGAGCCCTTTGACCGACAGGTTTTTAACTAAATCTTCTCATATGATGCAGAAATCACAGTCAAACTGCTGAGAGCTTAGAGAAGACGAAGCCTGAAAACAACATTCATTCCTGCAAAAATGCACAACATGTGTAAAGAAAAGTATTAAAAGCTGATTTCAAAGAAAAGTCACCATGTCTGTGTATGACATGAATAAATCTCTGACGTATAGCATGAGAGTTTGTGCTTAAAGTGCACAAAATGTATTCAGTTTTCTTAAAGGAGAACTGCGGTATTTTCAACATTAAGCCTCTTTTCTGAGTCGTCTGCAATGTTTTCGAACCCCCCTCACCGCTTTTTTGATGTTTACTGCTGTCTCCGGTATTTGCCTAATTTTGATTCTTCTCAAGCTGCTTCAGAATGGCAAGTCTTGTGCATGTCCTAAAAGGTCCGTAAAAGCACCATAAACGTCCGTTTTCAAAATAATCAATTCACCGGAGTGGTTACTGGTGTGCACTGGTAATCCATATCAAATTTCGTTGCGAAAAGTTGCTTCTGTCGTGTTTTATTTGGCAGCTCGTTCATGCTCGCACTATTTTCTTAGCGGTGGTGGAGTAATATCAAGCAACATCCAGTACAAAATGTCAAATAAAACAAGACAGAAGCAACTTTTCGCCACGAAATTTGATATGGATTACCAGTGCACACCAGTAACCACTCCGGTGAGTTGATTATTTTGAAAACGGATGTTTATTGTGCTTTTATGGACCTTTCTAGACATGCGCATGACTTGCCATTCTGAAGCAGGTTGAGAAGAATCAAAATTAGGCAAATACCGGAGACAGCAGTAAACATCAAAAAAGAGGTGAGGGGGGTCTAAAACATTGCAGACGACTCAGAAATGAGGCTTAATGTTGAAAATACCGCAGTTCTCCTTTAAGATTTCCCTTTAATCTCGTCTTTGGAATAGTAGAGGTTTGAGCTGTACTGATCAATAGCATTCTGTATCTTAACTCCCCCAAAATAAAAGTAAAAAGACCCTGAAAACAGGTTTTTATCCTTTCTGTATGAGTTTTTGGGTCCCATGTGAGTTGTGGCCTTTTCTCACCAGAGATGTGGGCATTTTTTTTCGTATCCTCTGTGCTTTGGTGACTGGTTTGAAGCAGGATTTCATTAAGAAAAACGTGATGTCACCCTCCCACGTGCACCAATCAAAATGAGGCCAAACAACATTTGTCAGCCACACATTCTGCTTACAAACATTAAGTCAGACAGTCTTGATAAAGGGTTTCGAGCGTGGAACTCTTAAAAGTTATAAATATCTCTTTCAAATGTGGACCTAAAAGATTGGAGACCACTGGCTTTAACATTACCCAAACAAAAAGCCTCAAACAGTGTCACAAAGACACAGTTTTACCAGTCGGAATATAAAAAATGATTCTATTTCACCACAATAAAGGATTACAAATATCAGCTACCCTTATCAAATTAATTAAACTGAAAGAAATCTAAATGTACATCAGACATACTGATTTTTTCTGCTGTTATTGTTTGAATTAATTCATTCCAAAAGTCTGTGGTGGTGTTGCACTCCAAGCCGGCTGCAGACCATTAGGCTCATAGGCTATTACTGGCAAAGAGGCTTTCACAGTCAGTGTAGTGGCACAACAGAGAACAATTGTGAGCATTTCTTGCATGAGCACGGTGTGCTGTTCTCCGCTTCCCTTTCCAAGAATTTGTTCAGCTGGGATTTAATTCCTCCACTCCGATTAGTTTGTTATATTTGCTTATTTTGCTAATATCCACTGAAGTGTAGAGCAGTGCTTTTTCTGAAAATCTAAGTAGAAAACAGGAGTGAGAGTGGCTAATCAACAAAAAGGCTGAAACTCCGCAGCCTGGAATGTTCTGAGCTTTAGAGCATTTGTTCAAGGCTACTTACAGATGAAAGTAAGCTTTTCATAGTCTTTATCCTATTAAACCTCCAAACAGTTCGGTGTTTCCACTCTCAGCTGTAATTTTAAGCTGGAACACTGTCAGTCCATCAGTGGACAAGTTGCACAGTAAAATGGGCTCTTAATCATTTCTCCATGGATAATCCACACCTTAACGGTTTGGCTAATATTATCAATCAGTTGGCAAGTGAAAAGTATTTTTTTTGGCCTGTCGTGAAGCTACTGTTGGAGGCTTTTCAGCTACAAAATAAAACTCCTCACTGATTGGTTCTTTAAACCTGCCCCAGGAGGAACAACATGTTTCCAGCCACACAACCCAGATGACAAGGTTGTTATGGCCTCTAGGCACTTTGTGGGTAATTTGAAAATACATGTTTGGCCACAAACATCTGATATGTAACTTACACTGATATGAATTTTTTTTCTTTCAAAAAAAGAGAACAGGCATCTTTTAAACTGAAAATCATCAGCATGAGATTCAAGTGGATAAAAGAGGGAGCCCGCTGTGCAGATAATCCAAGTCAGGCACAAATCATTAATTCCGATTTTATGCCTATTATCATGTTAAAAGACCTTAAAGTGCAAAAAAAATAATAAAAACACAATAATATTTTTAAAGTAACACAAAATAACAAAACAAGACACAAAGTCCATTCTTAAGTTTTCACACACTGTGTTACAAATAATAATACAAATAATAGCCCAGAAAACGACATTTTCTACAGCTCATTAACTTAATGAAAAAAAAATCCAAATCAAATCATAAGAAAAAAACTGCATCTGTAAAAAAAAAGAAAATATTAAAAAACCGACAAGAACGACATTTAAAAGTCAGACAGAAAAAAAAAAACAGGAAAACACGCCACATCAGAAGCAGTTCACTAAACACAAAATCATAAAAACGAATTTAAAAAATGACTTATTCAAGAGCAAAATCAAACTGGCTACATATCACGATACAATCCCGAGATTATTAGTAAAATGTTGTGTTTCGCACCGCAGATCAGTGTGATTAAAAACACCCTCACCTATAACAACTAACTTCAAAGTTTGAAATAAACAAGGTTGCACGATGTGAGTAATAATGAATTATTCCAAATTAGTCGTACAGAAATTTGACTTTTTCTGTTTTTTCCGCAACTTTAAACGCGTTCTCTCTGGCCCACATTTGCCTTCGCGTTGTATTTAAGATTTCATGAGTGAATTTCATCTTTACTTTTTATTTTACTCCCCGTTCCGCTTTTTCTTGTCTTATTAACTGTGTGGAAAAGCTAAAGAGCTAAAGAAAGTAATTATCATTTTTCTAAATATTACCTTTATTCTACGCAACAGGAAAGAATTATATACACAGTAGCCTATATATATATATATATATATATATATATATATATATATATATATATAGTGGACATGAGGAACCAAGAACTGGAGAAAAAAATACTAAAGTGGCAGTTGTGGCAAATTAGATTTGACATGATTTCTTTGGTCGTCAGGAATCAAGACATACGAGTTTAAGAAACCTGGAGAGCAGCAGATGTATAAGGCAGATAATAAATATGAAGTGTGCATGGACAATTGTAACCAATAGGCGGTACTGTGCCATTCTTCATGACGCTTTCTCCATCTCCAGCCCTGAGGACAACACCGTATCTCTGCTTTGGTTTGCTCCCTAATTGACCTAAATCCCGCATCTCTGCGGTCCCTCCGGGCAGAGGCGCACAGCTTACAAGAGAGGCGCGGAGAAACAACACAGTGTCAATCCTCTTTCCCCCCCGTTCTCTGAACTGGAGTAATTCCGCTTTGCTCTCTGCCCTCAGCTCAACCCCGAGACCAATTTTCTGCGCGGAGCTGTCTCGGCAGGACGTCCTCTCGGTGTGCAGCGGGATGGTTTACGCGGAGCAGAACACACGAGATGCTTTCTAATGATGGCTTAATATTCATGTCTGGGGGATTTTAGGAGCTGTGAAAGCGGCCCGAGGAAGGACCGGCTAAAAGAAAAGTCGAGATGCTCGACGATAAAGCGCCGAGACCGAAACATGGTGCTCCGCCGAGAGGTTCATCTTTTTACATTGAGAATCTGCTGGGAACTGCAGGCGGAGGCTGCTCAGCTGAGGAGCGGGTGGAGGACCCCGACCTCAAAGGCAGCACCGCTCGCAAACCGGTGGTCTGTCCGGGGCTGGAAACAAGACGACTGGGCGAAAACGAGCTGAAATGGAGCGGAACGTTTCCAAACACAGCGCACTGCAGCTCGGGAAGTGAGTTGAACTGGCCGCCGTAGGTTCCGGTTGGAAATGACACGAAAAGAACAAATATATTTAGTTGTGTTGTCCTTACACTAAACAGGCTTCCTGTGCGTTTGATCAACGTAGATTGAAAACTTTTCTGCACGCTTTTGGCTACGCAGTAGGCTATATTTTCAAATTTGGACATTAATCGTTTGATGGTAAAATGACCAAAGTATTTGTAATACTTCCTCCAGCGCGTTTCAACCACTGACGTTTCGCTTTAATATTTTCAGTGCTTATGACTCATGGCATCTAGCATGTTTCACTGCCCCATGATCCTCCGTGCGTAAAACCCACAACTCCCAATTATCAGCCTATAGTCCAACTGGCTTCCACACAGTCTAATTATTGTTATTCTCACAGTTCAGAGTTGATACTCAGATTCGTTTTTAATCTGTGGGAAGCCACAGCTGGATTATTTATCCCCTGTGCAAAACGTCCTTAAAGGTATCAGTGAGTTGGTGTGATCTGAAGTGAGGTTTGTTTCTCTCTCACATTTCTCGCAGGTCCTCTACACAAACCCAGCATCTGGCGCGAGTACGCGGACCCTGCGTCGACCAACGAACGGGACTCAGCTTTAACGGGGCAGGTGGAGGAGAACGACGAACCGGAGGAAAAGGGAGAGGACGGTTTGACGGATGACAGGTTTGAGGAAGATGCGCGCTCGTCCGGCACCTCTCGAGGAGACAGCTGTGACACGGGTGAGTTACAACAATCTACATGAGCAGCAGAGCATCTCTGAAAATTGCGTCCTGTGATAAGCACAAGCGGGGATTCGTCACCACGCATGCGCTCTGCATGTAAACTATTTTTAATGCCTTCCAACAAGGCAACATGTTTAGTATTGATTTGTTGCAGGCAGTCCTGATAGGAGGATATCAGCAGCAGTTGCTCAGATTATTAAATATATCGTATCATTTTTCAGGGATGTATGTAAGAGTTTCTGGGTCCAGAGCCTAAAAGAATGAAAACTTTTACAAGTTTATTGATTCTGTATTGTTCACTTGAAGTAACTTTCAAAGTCAAAATGTGGAGCAACAGTTGAGTTGTGACTGACATAATGTGGAGACTCCGTGTTCCTCTCTGTTGTTACGTTCCTGTCCAGTAGCACGAAAACAAATAAATTACGTTTGTACACAAACATCAATAGATTTAAGTGTTCATGACTGTTTCATGTTTTGTCACGTGACTGGCCTGGACTTTAAGAGGTGAAAAAAAGCCTTGGATTTGGAGGTTGGAGGGAGTGGATGGTACAAGATGTCCCAAACACAGATGTTTTAAAATACCTTTAAAAGGGCATCTGTGCATGAAAACAATGTTCTACTGTGTTTCACTTGTGCTGCAACATGTTGCAACGTGCAGAAAATGTTACTTAAAGAAAAAACTCATGCCTCGCGATGATAGAAACAATGCAATAAATCCCATCAAAATATCCCTTTTCTGCATTGCTGAATGCAAGCTCATGTTGGACACATAAAGCAAATTTACAACTGAAATACAGAATTTAAAAAGTCAAGCTGGGTGGTACAACGAAAATCCAGATTTTGTGTTCAGCGGCACAAAGACTAAGTTTAAGGTTCAATGACAAATCCACGGTTTGCCGTGTGACCGGGCTGGGACATCAGTGGATAATAGAGACACACCCAAAGATATGCAATCCCACTCATCATCCACACATCAAGATACAATGCAAGCAGTGAGACTTGTCTTCCTTGTGATCTCAGGTGACCTTAAAGTTGTGAGGAAGAAGAAGACGCGCACCGTGTTCAGCCGGAGTCAGGTGTTTCAGCTGGAGTCTACCTTCGACCTGAAGCGCTACCTGAGCAGCTCGGAACGAGCCGGACTGGCTGCTTCGCTGCAGCTCACCGAGACTCAGGTGAAGATCTGGTTTCAAAACCGCAGGAACAAATGGAAGCGGCAGATCGCTGCTGACATGGAAGCCAGTTGCGCCCTCTTCCCACACGGGGCACACAGGGTCGTAAGGGTTCCCGTGTTGTATCGCGAGAACGTCGCTACGCCTGCGACGCTGACCAGCCTGCCTCACGTGCCACCGCCTGTCCTTAGAGTCTCAGATGCCGTTAACTATCCACGGACTGAACACTTCGCCCATTCGGTGACGTTCATAACGCCTCAGATGACCGGACTGGTGTGACTTTGAGAGTTGAAGTGAAGAGACCCAGTAGACACGTGACTCAAACTAATCTTTGAAAAGGATGCTGCAAAATTTGAATTTTAGTGTTGAGATTTTTTTTCCCCCCAACGCAATGGCCATAATTCACCCTGCATTCAGCTGCTTCCTCTGGATGTTTTCTGTTCGATAAACACATGCCAGGGCTCTCAAGTTTTCAAGTTTGCTTGGAGTGAGATTCGGGCGGGGCAGGGGCCGGGCCATGTGCGTGGGGGGGTTTCTTTCGGGGTTTTTTTTTGGGGGGGGGGGTCCCTTGCAGTATCCCATCGCCATAAACTAGCTACTTAAAGAACAAAGAAATTGTTTTATTTATACCAAAATCACAAATCTTCACTTTTACACTAAATTCTGCTATATTTTAAAATAAATTGTTTTAGGTATGCAAAGTCTTAACAAACAAAAAAAACAGACAAATTAAATTAAGAAAAACAAACATAACCCCAAATGGGCCCCTTGAGCAGTCCCTCTCTGTGTGTGTTTGTTTATGAGTGTTGTTGTAAGTGTTTGTGGCAGATTTTGATGCTTGATGACTGATATTGGGGGCTCCCATTTAAAGCACTGTGGCTCAATGTCAGCCATTTTCACAGTCATGATGGATGACAGAGTTCCATTCAGAAACAAAGTGTTCCTGGTCTTGGTTTTATTGAGCCCCACCATGGAAAAACCCTCTCTGCATCAGCATTTCAGTGTGGCAGAACTAATACCAGTTTGGCAATTGTAGATAGCCTTATTGGGAATCTGTTCATACCAGTCACCTTTGAAAAGAATTAATCACGGAAGCCTAATTACACTCCTACATATTTATCCTTTTTCATTAAGTTGCTCATGTCAAAGGGTGTGTGCTGAATATTTAGGTCTACTACTCCAACAAACACTTTAATCGGCAGGTATTGGTCTTTTACAAGGAGTAGGAAAACTATAGTAACTAATAAAAGATTTAAATAAATGAAGATATGACCTGCTGATGATCCTGACGGTTCTCTTCCACCTCTAGCTCGTCTACAACTTCTGCACGCATTCAGAGCATAATAGGCTATGTCCGCTGTGCATTCATGGGACGCGTGCTTGCAGCTGAAAGCTATTTCACACCCGGCAACAAGAAATTCTGTTTTCTGATTGGCTGAGAAATTCTATTTTGTGATTTGCCGATGGGTTGCTAAATCAAGACAGCTGTACCAGAGCTATTCTGAGCTGTAGGAGCGCACAGTAACCTGCCATTGACTCGTTTATAGTATCGGCCATTAGAATTTCTGTGCGACGAAGTTGATCATTTCTCAGCGTGAGAAATGGCGTGTGTGGCGTGTGAGCGTGGGAACTTGTTGAAATGCGTGTCTCACTCATTGCGTGAGACTTGAGAGCCCTGCACATGCAGAGTTAGATTATGATGTATGGCGACTTAACAATCCTTGAAACACAGTTTTTCAACCATTTCCAGAATATTAGCACAAGTTTTGATTGTTTTTTTTTCTCAGGATAAGGGTTAAATGTGGTGTCTCGTTCATTTTTGGGGGGGACTGTTTAAGATGCCCAATCTGAGGACATTTCACACAGAGTTTCTAATACGCTTCCATTTTGTGATCAATTTCTTCAAATCAAATGTGGATTAACTATGGGTCAAAGTGATTGTCAGCTTCTGAAGTGATCTAAAGAAATTTTTGAGATAAGTCCTGTAAAAATTTCCACAGGACCATGAATCTGTGCCACTTTGCTCAAATTACATCAATTATATCTTTTGTTCCCCGTTAATCAGACAAAAGCTAAAAGTTTTGACTTTATACTTTAATCTTTACAATGGTTTCTACGCTTTCATACTGCACTAAAGCAGTTTCGTCTTTTTTCATGCAGCCCAAAACTTTGACGTTTCACAAGCTGTAAATCTTTTCTTGGCCTCATTTGTTCACACTGATTAAAAATGTTACACATGCTGCGACTGAATTGATCATTTACAAAATGTGTTGGGGTTTGTGACTTGTCATATTGATTGCAGTTAGCAGGGATACATTATTAGCAATACTGATTGACACTTTTTTTCATTTTTTTTATTTAAGAGGATTTTAATAAAGACTTTTTGTACACATTTGTGTTTATTGTGAATAAAATGTCCACAAATGGTGCTACAAACTATTTGCCATCCTTATTTGCACTGAAGATACGCTTCATGTTTTTTTTTTGGTGTGTAGCCTATATGTGTGTGTGTGTGTGTGTGTGTTTGATTTTGAAAAAAAAAACAATAAGCTAAATTGGGAAAGGGTTATACACAAATTCAGATGTTGGATTAAAGGTTATATTGGCAGTAATGATTGCGTTAAAGACGCTGCTTTCAGCTTCTACACTCACTGAACCCATTTTCAGACTACACAATTCTCGTGACCTCTGCAGTCAGAGTATGAATGTGGCTTTTAAAAAGCCATCAAAGTCTTGGAAATGGCCCAGTTTGCAAATCAAGAGAATCCATAATCAGGTTAAGTCTAAACTCTGAGTTCAAAGGAAGTTGTGATGAATTTGCTTTGCATCATGCGGCACTGAGCAAGTGCGCATGAACTCGGTTGACAGAAAAAAAAAGAGAGTGAAGCTGCAATATGGCAGCCAGACGTAAGTGTTCGCACCGCCCTCATCTGCCCCACAACCTCACCAATCAAAAGCTGCTAAACCGCAGGCTTCCGGGTCGTTGAATTACGGCGCACCGGCTCCTCCGCGAGCTAGAGCAGTCGGGGAGCAATGGTGCTCGGAGCGTCCGCAGACGTCGGTGTTTCGGGAATCTTGCAGGAGCGAATGAAATGTCGGGGAATATGAGTAAAGAGGATGCCCCGAGCCGGAACGCGTGTTTGACGTTCACCATCGACAGCATCCTCAACCTGAAGCAGCAAGACGGCGCGGATTTGGAGCAGAGGGACAGTGGATGTAAAAAGGATTTTCAAGCGAGATATGAAGAGGTGTGGGACGTCCGAAGGAGGCATGACAGCGGCTCAGAAAAGACAGGTAATCCATTAGGAAATGTTTACAAACTATGGATAGTTTTAGAATCAGAATGGTGCGTAAAGATTGAGACGAATTAACAGAGTTTATATGTGGTCGCTGTCTGTATTTATTAATTAGGCGGCACCAGTTATGTTGTAGTTTCATAGCATGTGTTTGTACGCAGAAAAACAATGTAAGTTTTGCTTCAAAGCACATATTATCGCTCCCATCCACAGTGAAGCCCAGAGTCCATCGTGCGGACCGCGGGGGAGACACGCCGCCGCTCTCCGCTGGGTCCTGTCCCGGGGTGCAAAGTGCTCACAGCACCGAGGGCGCCTCCGAGCCGCTGCAACAGTCCACCGCCGACATCAAAGCCATAGTCAAGAAGAAGACACGCACCATCTTCTCCAAGAGACAGATATTTCAACTAGAAGCCACTTTTGACATGAAGCGGTATCTGAGCAGCTCGGAGAGAGCGTGCCTCGCCAGCTCTCTGCAGCTCACAGAGACCCAGGTGAAAATCTGGTTCCAGAACCGCCGTAACAAACTGAAGAGACAGCTGTCCACGGACATGGAGGGCCCGCTGGCCGCCGAGCACTTCCCAGAGGCAGGAAAAAACGTGCAATTACCAACTTTTTACAAAGACAGCAGCCTGCTGGGCGGATGCTTGTTACCCATGCCTTTCCCTGTCGTGTATCCAGCTGCAAACGCTGCGCCTTACATCTACTTCTCCAACACTGGCAAATATTTTGGCCTGTTTGAGGCGGACTGATGAGATCCCGTGTGTGGGTGCGTGGACAATGCTGCATACAGTCACCTCCGTTTCTGACACTTCGTCTTTTATTATTTCCAATTATTTGGGCTAGTTCAGAAGATCTCTTCCGACCAACTTTGTCAACATATCAAACAGACCAAGACATGCATGTGTCACTTTTTTGTTCCTCCCCAAACAGTATGACATTATTATTATCATTATTATTATTATTATTATTATTATCAAATTAGAAAAATGAGCATGTATCAAAAATCCTCTGAGCGGTTTTACTTGTCGCAGTAAACTTATCTGAATGAATGTATCTATGTCCTTCGGAGCATTGTTACCCCGCAATAATATTCTGTGTGTGCGTGTGTGCGTGTGTGTGTGTGTGTGTGTGTGTGTGTGTGTGTGCGTCTGTGTGTGTGTGTGTGTGTGTGTGTGTGTGTGTGTGTGTGTGTGTGTGCGCGCGCGCGTTCATGAACTTATGTGAAACAACGCTTCATTTGTATTTATATAATGTATGGCCTTATAATTGTTGTTGGCGTTAAATCCCTTTTCTTTTCTTTTCTTTTCTTTCTTTTTTTGGTTGTTTTCACTCGACTTTTCATAAGACTGTTAAACTGTGAGCGCAGTTATAATCAACGATACATTTTGCAATAAAAAGTTCAATGTTTGTTGATGTGCCGACTTCAGCTGAAATAATACCCCCAAGATTAGGGCTGAATGATCTTTGACCACATTTATTAAATTGCCATCAGGAATTTGTTTTCAGGTTATAAATGAAGGTCAATTTAGTGTTAGTTTTAAATTTTCTTTTTTTTTTAAAGACACGAATTAGAGTTCAGTTCTGGTGGTGAGGAATACTGACATTTGTTCATTTAATCACAAAGCCAAGCACAGCTAAGTAGAAACCAAAAAAATCAGGTTTTAATGTTGGTTTGTGTGAAGAGAGAGAAAATTAAGCAGTGAACTCAACTTTGGACCACAAAGCTTGGCTTCTTATCAGTCTTTTTTTTCAACAAGTTATCTCATTTACTGAAGGATAAATTTGTAACTTTATTGAACTATTTGAAGAAAATTTGCTGTGAAAATATTTCAACCTGCTTTTTTCTCTATATATGAATACTGATTGAGTCAACAATAATTCATAGAGAGAAGAAAATCTGAGCAACCATTTCTGGTCGTCGTGCCCCTGTTGACATGCAGCACGAGTACTTTTTAAATACACAGAAAGTTTCAGTCTCTATAGGTTTGTTTCGTTTAATCAGTTACACATGGATGTCAGGATCAAACCATTCGTGCAAACGTGTCTGGAAGTGAATTAAGACTTAAGGGAGAAATATTCACGCTTCATCGAAGGCCTGATTCACTGACACCAAACAGCTCTGTCCAGACAGATTCTGAAATTAGAAAAAAGGATTAATTCATCAGAAGAAACTTATCCAAATGTGAGTACTCTGCCACATGAAACAATTTATCTGATCATGAGACATAGACAGCAGATAGTACGTGTTTATGGATTTATTTACATTTCTATTTTTACTGCATTGGAACAAAAAAAAGACTGAACGTTTAAAGCAGTTTATGGATACATGAAGAATGCAGCTGCAAAAAAAAACAAGTTGAATCTAAAAATTTACTTCAGCTTCTGAATTTTCTCCATCAATTATTTTGTGGTCATTTGCAAAAAAAAAAAAAAACTCAAGTTTGATTAGTTACTTTAATCAAGATTTTAAACAAAGTATCAATTATGACTTTTACTGATATAGCCCACTGCTGCATGGTTACACACCAAGAAGGTGCCAAGAAGGTGCCGTTTATTGTTTGTGGAAAAAAATGTGAAAAATTTCACAGAACAAGAAGAAATCCGAGATCTTAAAGAGGAAGATGTTTTTTTCACCTTTAGGTAGTCAGTGGTAAGTTACTGAAGTTGTGAATGTAGCAGAAAAAATAATCTCGCACTTTTATCTGCACTCAAAAATAAACTTTTAATTTAAAAGAAACTGGGTGACAAACACACTCTGTTTTTCTCTGCTGTTGAGACACACCAAGCGTAGCTGAGGGATGCATCTCAGCAGAGAGAAGCAAGGAAAAAAAATGTGTATTTAGGTAGACTTGCATCAGTGCTTCTGGAGAGAGTTTTTTCTCTTTTTCTCTAAAGGACCCAGGCAAGCTGCACTTACTCACCGTTTCCGGGTCACTTCCCCCTTCAGTGCTGAAGCCTCTCGCTGCTTTCTCCCTGTCACAGCCATTCAAGGCCCCGTCGCCGTTAACCTGTTCACTCACCCACTTAGTCTGCCCGCAGATCTGTTGTTTTCTCTACTGAATTCCTGTCTACCTTTGCTGCGCATGTTCAGCAGTACGTAACAGCTCATTCTCACAAAGAACTGAAATATTTCCTATGCAACATATGAGCAGTTGTTGCTCTGATGTGAAACTGCTGCTCACTGTTTAAAATATGTTGGTCTAAGCATTAAAAATATTTTTGGGTAAAAATTTTGACATAAAAAGGCACATTACTACCCTCTCTCCCCCCTTCTTGACATGTGGCACATATCTTTTTAAACCCGAAGCGGTTCTGTATGATAACATCCATCCATGTTACATCTGGAGTAACATATAAGTGTTATAAGTTAAAGTAGCATTGAACTGTCTCTAAACTAGGGCAGATCCTTCTGAGCCCTTAACACCACACAGTTAGTTTCACTTTCATGTCCAGCCTATTGGTCGGGGCATTGCATAAATGCCAGTGCAGCTCAACTTTTGGAACAATGAGCTATATGCTTAAACAAAAAATTAAAACAATTTTAGATTCACAGCATTAATTACACAGCTGTCCGAATAATTGAAGAAATGGAATTTAGTGGGCTTCCAATGTCACTAAAAAGAATTTGTCCACTGTAATTACACATTATAGTATAAAAAAATAAGTTTTGGGATTAATGGTGCCAGAAGAAAAACCCCGATCAATACTGACCAGCAGACCTAAAACACAACCGAATGTTTTATCGAACTTGCTATTGGATAGAATATCAAATGTGCCACAGATTTAATATGAAATAATGGTAATATTCAATATAATATCTTAGTTTCAAAAGCTTGCAGATTTAGGTTTGTCTTAGTATAGGCAACATCACAGATATTTGCTTCCTAAATCTAAATAGGCCTTAAAGCAGAATTGAGATATACACAAGAAATTACAGATTTACTTTGTAACCTCACATTTATATTCACAACCCTACAACCAAATCTAAACCCAAAAATGAAGGAAGACTATAGAGTTTGTAAATGTATTCTTGGTGGGGGGGTGAACCTCTTTTTAACACTAACATCAACAATGCAGTTTGCACGTAGAAACTTAGACACACAAACAAAAATGTTTTTAGATTAATGATTAAATGTTCTTTGACTTTTAGTCCTTGCTTTATGCTTTTTGACAGTATGAATCCAAACAAAGCCTAGTTTACTAAAGTGCTCATAAAATATTACCGATTTCAGAATAATTCATGTTTTCTTTGCACTTGGAGGAGACGTTGTGCTTTTAAGGCTGCAGTTATGACAAGCTCAAGGTTAGCATAAAAGTTGGGGTAAAAAACATGCAAACGTGTGCAGACAGTAAAATAATGAGAGTAAATGTTTGCATGCGTTTGGTAAGACTGGTTTGTGTGCACAGAGTTGCCCCCTTGGCACGTTTTAGACCACGTCTTCTGGAGGAGTGTGTGGGTGGGGGTGGTCGGGTGAGGTTTACAGTCGCCAGACTTCCTGACTCTCCCACTGTCGGACACTTGTGATCGCAGCGTTGGCTCTTTGTGTCTCAGCACTCTCATCTACAACCACACGGTTCAAATGACCCCATCAGCTGCCTGCAGTCTGCCCCGAGCCGGGCTCAAACCGCAGAACCTCATCTGTTAGAGGCGAAGAAAAATCTATTAAAAATCTCCACCTGATCAAAAAGACAACCAAAGCCAAGACTCCATGTGCACTCATTCAGAGCGAGCTATCAATGACTGTCGAACGCTGTGAGGTAGCTTAATACACGCAATTGACTAACTGCCAGCAGTGGCAACAAAGGCTGTTCCTCTACAAAGAAAGAGAGCTGCGAGTTATTCTGGGCTGATGTGCACCTCAGGGCCATCTACAGCTGTCAGCATGTTCCTCCAGTTTGACCATCAGTAAGCCACACAACACATGGTTTCCATTCTGCGTGATATATATGAACGCAAAGAACTATTGTTTGAAATCACTGATCCCAAATCGCAAGTGATCATGTGGTCCCACTAAATAGCTGCGGTGGGAGTTTCCCTCATGCTACTTGCACGGAAGTATTGGGATGTGCAAATATGAGTGCTGTGTTTAAACATCCCTGTTAAGTTCAGATAAGTCGTTTTAAATCACATTCAGAATACAGAGAGAGAGTTCAAAGTTGTAACACTCTGTAATCCTATTTATGTAATTCACTCCAGGACGTTGACATGTTGTCATATCCATTTTCTCCTCTTTAACGCAGAGTGGCAACTTTGATTGAGGTTTCCATATCAAACATCCACCAGTGGCCGTGTTCGTAACTGGACCCGTAAATCTGAATACTTGTTTAACAACTCTGATAATGAGCCGTTCATTTATAATCACACAACTGGAAAGTCTGCGCTGTAAAGCAGGTCTGTTTTGCCGTGAGCTTTCTTTGTACACTCTCAGATGGGATTTATATTGACTTTACAGTTCAAGCTGCCTCAACAGAGGCTGGATCAGACGCAGCCACTGGTTGCCATGGCTGACTTTAATTTGTGAAAATTATGAATCAAAACTGAGCTCTAACTGCTGTAAAATACTATAAATGCTGTTTTTATTAAAAAAAATTTAAAAAATTGTAAAATTGTCTAATTGTAAACACTGGATAAATTGTGTCCTTGAAACAAGGATAAGATTGCAACACACAAAGTATTTAAAGAACTTTTTGTAGAATATTTAGAGAGCATTTGTAGCTTCAGTGTTGCAGACCCACATCATTGTGGTCGGATTCTCACTGCAGCGTGGTAGTACTTAAGAATTTCTCCCACTAGCTTTCCTTAAAACCATGACATGACAAGGTCAACAAATAGAGCTTAGGAAAGACGATTGGAGGTAATCTTTTTTTTTTTTCCCAACTACTCACCCAGACCCAGATAGAACCAGACTGAGTGCTTCCTGGTCCTCCCCCTAATGGGTATGGTCATCTTCAAGAACAAACTGCTACTGGGAAAAAATATTTCTGTCTAAGAAGCAGAAAGCTGCACTTTAAAGGCAACATATTTAAGCTTAGAGTCTAGAAACAGCTAAGACATGCTGTCCTTCTTTCAGCTTCCAGATCAATGGGATAAATGTCTGTGGAGGTGTTGGACATCACCCCTTCTTCAGGATCTTACAGTGTGTTTAAGTGTGTAACAATTACCGACACCCAGAAGTAAGGTTGGAGGCAGAAAGATTTCAAAAGTTCTCCACCCACTTCTCCACTTTGAAGATTTTTTTTTGCGAACCATCAGGTGCCAAATCTCTTCGAAACATAAACAAGCAAAGATATCTTCCTCTGCAACTGAATCCACAAGCCAGCGATGACCTCACTGTCGGTACATATTTTTTAAATTGTACACATATGTATTCTAAAGTGCAGAAGTATAAAGCAACCAACATTTTTATTTTTCAAAGATGTTGTGCATAAAAGTAAATATGACTCTTGCTTGTCACACGATGTGCACACAAAGGTGACTTTACCAACATTGCATTCTAAAATAAATCATTGTTAGCTTATTGTTAGCTTTCATGTTAGCTTTAATGTTATGTCCTTATTTTTTGTAAGTCGCTTTGGATAAAAGCATCTGCTAAATGCATAAACATAAAGTAAGTTATGAGGTTCGATAGACTAGCTTTGTTTCTTCCTCTTTCTTTTTATTCTGTGTGCAGACTTTCCTGCAAATGTGACGAAGGCCAGAGGGAGAGTGAGAGGACAGGGAGGAGGTTTAAAGCAGACGAGCTGAGGTACCAGCTGAAGTAGGACAGCTCTCACCATGACATCACAGGAAATGACTTCGGCTTGTATTGATAACTTCTATCACACTGGTCGATAGGAATAACACCTACATAACAAATATGTGACGCACATGCAAAGCTGAGTGAAGCTGCAGCTTAAGTTAGATCTGACCATTTAAATGGACCACTGACCTTGTGTCCCCAGTCGGTATGTGTGCATGGAAGGGGAAATGAGTTGCTGACCAAAGTATCTCTGATGCTGTGAACTGTGAGAAAGCGTTCAAAACATTCGGTCACTTCTAACCTTTTCTGTGGGAGATCATCATAGTTGTGAGTTTAGCTCAATTCATTGAACGGACGTTATCTTTAAGTTACTTGAATGAAAAAAATCTGGATTTTATTGGAGCAGAGAGACATTCTGGAAATATTCCAAGTGACTGTGAGTCGACACATAGCCTTAATGGGCTGATGTTCAGTCACGATTTCTGTCGTGTTTAAATGGCAAACGAAACAGAACAATGTGTGAATGAGAGCAGCTTTGTTGGGAATAAGCTGTATTAAACTTCACCGTTTAAGGATGGAGCTCTGGAGCATAAGTGGAGCTCTTTGGACCATTTGAGTCCAGTTTAGCGTGTTCATGCAGGAGTGATTCAATCCAGAATCCCACTACGTTCAAAGAACCGGATCAGAACAGCTGCTCCAAAGATTATTTCTCAGGACAGGTGATATTGTTATAGATAATGTTGTAATTATTTAGTTTAATCGTTTACTTTTCTTTACTGCGTAAGGTATGACTCTACTTCACGTTATTTTTGTACACCGTTGCAGAGTTATGGTTAATAAATCTCTACATCTCTCCACAAACACATTTTTAAATTTGCCAAACAAAAACGACAAACCTGTGACGTCATTAAGCGATTGAATCATTTCCTCATTTCCAGCTTAAATATCCAGACTAATGTTAAAGGATAAAACTTTTTTATTTTATGTCATGTTTACATCCCTGAAAACCCTTCAATGGTGCACTGAGCTCTGGCTCAGATAGTAGTTTGTTCAAAGGACTCAATGACGTTGCACTTTACAACATAAACAACACCCCATTCATTATGACTTGTAACGTGATAGCAACTGGGGGACCTGGACCCTCCTGCCAGGCTTTCAGAGGGCTTATTGATCCATTAATTTTGTCGACTTTAGTGGTCTGCAGTGACAGAGTGCCTCTGGAAATTGAATGGGGGCTGAGGGATTACAATGACCGTATCTGATGAAGAGGTCCTCCATGAGTGGTAACGACATAAATAAAGCCAAAGGTCATCTCTTCTCTTCTCTCAGGAATTGGTATGCTGTGTCAAAGAATATCTCAGCCCCAAATCCCCCCCTAGTGGCAAATATGTCACAGCAGTGGAGAAGAGCCAACTATTAGCATATGCTTTTCGCACTTTAGAAATTCTGGACCCAAAGTGGGATGGAAGTAACAACAAGATTAAGGCACCATGGAGGAAACTGTATAGTTTTAATGACTGAAGAAATTCAGCTCGAAATGAATCAAAGTGAAAAAATATTTCCCCATAAAAAAAGTCTCTGCTTTATGTTAAGCCACCAACGAGAAGGATGTGGAGGTTCTCTGTACTTTGGGGATAGTAGATGTTTTTGCAGCTTCTCTAGTCTGCAAAAGATGATCAATAAAAATAAAAAAATAAACCTTTTATATAAAAATCTCACAAAACATCCATTTAGGAGTCATTCTGAGGCTTTCCATTATACCACACAAGTCCTCGTTAAATCTTTTTTCTTTAAAACCATCTTAAATCATACACACAAGGGACGACTATGATTTCATCTTTAACATCAGTTACATTTAATGTAAAATAAAGCTGCTAAATAAAAGTATGTGGACTAGAAAAAGCGGAATTTTATTGTATGTGCAGAAAAGAAGAAGTATAAAATAGAAAAAGAAACAGTTTTACAACTAGAGACCCATTTATACATGTGCAATATATGGTGAAAGTTCAAATTGTAATGCCATGCTTATGAAATAATGTCTCATGAATAATTTAGCCTCAAATCTCTTATTTGTTTTTGTTTTTGCAGTTTCTGTGGTGCCTCAAAACTCTAAAAACATCTACTTTCATCTCATCTCAGTACCCTCAGTCATCTTTATGACAGAAGTGACTGATTTGACTAATATTAAACCAGCCTGGACACCTCTCAGTGACAGATGTGGTGGACAGCACCATATTGTGATATCCCTCGGTGTGTCTGACAACAACAGGTCATGCCATTGTGGCCTCCAGATAAAAAGCCTTGACCTTTCAGGGCACTGGTCTAGCCCGACATGACATCTGATCCGGGATCAGATGTCTGCTGTGAGGAAACTATGAGCAGAAGAGTGAAAGTGGTCTACAGAAAGAGAGAAGTTATTCAAGAAGTATATGGTGGAGATGCACCGGTGACAGACTCTGGGCATAAAAAGCTGTCACCGTCTTTAAGATCCTTGTATGTGTTCTAAAAAAAAAAAGAAAAAGACACACAGGAATCAATAGTACAAGTTGAAGGAAACAGATACTTGAGACTAATGGACAGTGGGATTTGCGGCTGATGGGCGCAAAGGGATGAAATTCATATTGATACGGACATCACAGGCCAGTGGGCTCCAAGGGAGCGAGAGGAGGTCACAGGTTTATTTTGACAGCCTACCCCTCTTAATGGAAGCCTATCGACTGAATTGGGAAGAAGCTACAGTGACTAACATGAAAGAAGGAGGCAAAGAGTCTGTGAATGCTTGCACTGAAACAAATGTGTCTGAACTGGACCTTGTACATGTGCATCTTTTATGTGTGTGATTGCAGACCTATCAATTTCTCAGCAGTCCTGAGGGATTCTTGTTCCTGATCAATAGTGTGTTGTTAGATGGTCAATAATGCTTTTTTTCTGCTGATGACAAAGATGATATATGCTTAAAATATAAAATCAAGCTGTTTCTTTATGGCTAAATATTGCAAATTGAGAAAAATGCACAACTGCACTGAAACTAGCAGAAACACCAGTAAATATGACACATTTTCATACATCCTACAGTCCCGACAAATCAATTTTTTTATTAACCTAATACAGGAAATGATCCATTTCCAATTATCCACATAACATAAGTGTTATCTTGACTATTTTTGTAAGTTTTGTAACATCTAACCATGCATTAAGTAATATTTGTATTCTTTTTACCTCAGTAGAAATTGATCTCCTAGAAATAGTTAACAGCTCACTGGCATCAGGCATTTTTCCCAAGTCACTAAAGACAGCTGCCATTAAGCCACTCCTAAAGAAGAGAACTCTAGACGCCTCTATGATGAACAACTACAGACCTGCCTCTAATCTCTTCTATATCTAAGATTATTGAGAAAGTTGTATTTAACCAGCTCAACGACTTTCTGAATGAAAGTGGAAGTCTTGATAACTTTCAATCAGGCTTCAGACGTCATCACAGCACTGAAACAGCTCTGGTCAAAGTGTTAAACAACATTAGGTTGAATACTGATTCTGGTAATGTTTCAGTCCTGGTTCTGTTGGACCTCAGCGCTGCGATTGATACTGTAGATCACAGAATCCTGTTGCACAGGCTGGGAAACTGGGTTGGACTTTCCTTAACTAGTTCAGGTCCTACTTAGAAGGTCTGAGTTATTTTGTTACAATTGGTAGCTATGAATCTGAGTGAGTGGCCTTGACTTGTGGAGTCCCCCAGGGGTCAATTCTTGGACCTCTTCTGTTTAACTTGTATATGCTCCCTTTGGGTCAGATATTGCAGAACTTTAACATCAATTATCACAGTTATGCAGAAGATACACAACATAAAGTTGTGTCTCTGTCACCGGACGACTGCAGCCCAGCAGACGTACTGTGTCAGTGTCTGGAGGAAGTAAATACCTGGATGAGAGAGAATTTTCTACAATTAAATGAAGACAAAACTGAGATCATTCTGTTTGGTAGCAAAGAGAAGAGGGTCAGCGTTGGTACATATCTTGAGACTCGGGACCTTACAATCACTGACCAAGTTCGTAACCTCGGAGTGTTGATAGACTCAGATCTGACTTTCAGCAGCCACATCAAAGCTGTCACCAAGGCAGCTTTTTACCATCTCAGAAACATCAAAAGAATTAAAGGTTTTCTCTCTGAAAAAGACCAGGAGAAACTCATCCATGCATTCATCTCCAGTAGACTCGATTACTGTAATGCTCTTTTAACTGGACTTCCCAAAAAGAGCATTAAACATCTGCAGCTCATCCAGAACGCTGCTGCTGGAGTTTTAACCCGGACTAAGAGATCTGAACACATCACACCAGTTTTAAAATCTTTACTCTGGCTTCCAGTCAGTCACACAGAATATATTTTAAAAGCCTGCTGATGGTTTACAAATCCCAGAACGGTTTAGGCCCAAAATACATCTGTGATATGTTCAGAGAATATAAACCCAGCAGAGCTCTTACATCCAAGGACTCAGGTCAGCTGGTCCAGTCCAGAGTCCAGACTAAACATGGAGAAGCAGCATTTAGCTGTTATGCTAAACACAAGTGGAACAAACTGCCAGTGGAGATTAAACTCTCACCAAATGTAAACATTTTTAAATCCAGGTTAAAAACATTTCTTTTCTCATGTGTCTATGCATGAAATCTGCACGATATCTTTTAACTTATCTTGACTGTCGCTTGTTTTTAAATTAATTTAAATGATTTTATTTGTTTCTCTTTATATTATGTATTTTTAATGCTTCTTCCACTCCCTGCTGCAATGCTTTTATTTTATGTAAAGCACTTTGAATTGTTTGTACATGAAATGTGCTATATAAATAAATTTGATTTGATTTGATTTGACTTTTAACTAATAGCCCCAACCACACTTAGGTAAGAGAGCAGTAGTATAGGAAATAATAGCGGGGAGTGGCAGGGAAGTAGAAAAGAGCAATGACCGTGTCAAACACTATGCACAGTCCAACGTCAACATGCTGACAAACTAAAGCTCATGTTGCATCTGTGTAGAGATCAGAGGAAGGAAGAACGGAATGGTACGATTCTTGTGGTAGAGCAAATCGTGTTGAAGGCCACTGTCTTGCTGCCAGCTGACATACTTTTTCAATAAACTCAGTCAGGAGACAAGAGTCCTGATATGTCACCTCAGAATTCACTTGTATAATTCAGAATTCCTGTCACTACCACCACCATGCTCATGGCTGGAATAAGGTCTGCTTAGGCAGTGCTGTATTTGACATTAGCACATACAAACACACCTAAAGCAATGTCTTGGATATTCTTTGTTGGCAGCACACAGCCTGTACTTACGATACTTATTATGCTCTATATGAAAAACAAGATGGCATCCTCGCGTCATCCTCAATGGAGGAACATCCTCAAGTCAACTGCATCTGCAGGAGTATTTGAAAACTTATTGCGTTATTGTGTTGGCAGAGCGTTGTGTTTTGTGACATATTGATGTCGTAACTATATTTTAGCTGGCTCAAAAGAGGGTGAAATGATGCATCTCACCCAGTTTTAAAAGGGAAGTCACTGTTCGAATGCCTGCTGGTGCTTACAGGGAAAGGTAAAAGACTCAACTTATCAGTGATGTGCCGTAGTAGTCACATAGATAAATAAATATCTGCAGTGTGCACGTGTAAAAGGTGCTGATTAACTATAAGAAAGGGGTATCAAAGTCACTGTTAATTGACAGCTGGTGTATTTCCTGTCGATTTACCCACCTCTTCCAGGCAATTGGCGACAGGACAATAAACCTGAGTCACATTTCTCTCCAAAAAAATCAGCAATCTACAAAGCAATAATTTAGCTTCCCTTTGAATCAGTAGCATGTGTTCCCAGCTCTGCTCTCCCCGAGGGCTGAGCAGCTGTGCACCGCTCAGCTCATCCAATGTGACAGCCTGAAATTACAAGGGCAACAGCCCAGTCCTGGGATTTATCATCTGTAAACACACATATCACTGAGCAATCAGTGACTGAGAGGAGCACAAGTTGAGCAGTTGTTGATGCAGTGAAAAGGACAACTACTCCCCAAACAGAGATCATTGGATTGTGGACCAATAGCCCGAGTGGCAGCGTGCCAGGTAGACGCACCTGCGACTCTTAACCAGCCTGCGTCATCATTGCAGTTAAACCAATATGAACACGACCAAGAGCCCCAAGAAGGCCATTAACTCGCTGCTGGTTAGATGCAATCGTTACACTTAGACACAGAAATACTTTGCTGTAAAAGCAAAACTACAAACCATAATGTAAATTATACCGTTTATCCACAAACTCTAGAAAAGAAAGAGAGCACCATCTCTGTGTGACAGTCTCAGGTAATCATACCTCCAAAGTATTCATCTTACATGATTTGCAAATAAAGTTTCCAGCAAGATTTATTTAAATTTAAAGTCCTACTTCAGCCCTTTGACGCTGGTCCATGTTCCTCAAATTTGTACATTTTGAAGTTTTTGTCATGAAAAAAACTTTATAATGGCTTAGAACATGACTCAGTTTTTCCTCAATCAGTGAGTGGGGATAAGTTGAAGATCATAAACTGACCCCACCCACATCTCCACCCACCTCCAGATGAAGCTTTCCACGCTTAGTCATTTATTCTACTCTAAATGAGGCTGTGAGTTATGAAATTCCCATTAAGTTATATTGAAGAAAACTTGCAACTGAGACCATAAACCAGTTTGTATGTTTCAGGCACTTGTGGACTTGCTTCACTTTTCAGATGAAGAAGTTACATCCATCTTTCCTTACATTTGAAACAAACAGGTCCTGATCTGGTGCACAGAAACTGAAACCTACAAATCTTTGACTTTGTGATCAATTAATTGGAACATCTAAGGGGGAAATGTGTGACTGTAGGGTTTCACGTGCACCAAAATTAACACAAAACAGAAGGGAGAAGCTTTGATTATTGCATAATGCAGTGGTTTTCAAAGTGGGGGCCACCAGGGGGCGCTAGGGGGCCTCAGAAAATTGGAGTGAAGATAATAAAAAAATAAAAAAATAGAATTCAATTTTTTTTAAACATCATTATAAAAAATTGTCACATTTTTTAAATCAGTATTGTAAAATACAATTTATAATAATATATCATATCGAAATGTTATTTGCCATGCTTGTCTTTCTGATTGGCTGCCAGTCAAAACATCGTAGACCTGGCGGTTTGCGCCTGTTCTGAAGCTGCTCTGCTCCTCAAGCTAGCATGTAGGTAGCTAGCCAAAATGGACAGATTTTTGACTTGGAAGAGACGGAAAGAACTGAGTGTTCAAAACCTTCGAAACTTCAGCGTCACTTGATACAAAAACATCCGTCAGAGTCCGAAAAAACGGTTGACTTCTTCAGACGTAAGGTAGAGTATTTACGCTGGTCGTCCATTGTTCCGTCAACGCAAGCCGTATCCAACGCATTCAGTTCATTTTCAATGAAATCCGGCCGATCGTTGTCGCCGTGCTCGCAAAGCATGCTGGGATTCCGGCACGGCGAGCGGGGGACCTGCGGTACTTCAAAAAAGTTGGGCTCGCTCGAAGTTTATGCAAATTTGCCACGGCAGCCGTAGTGCGTTACCCAATGACAGTAGATCATGTGATCTCCTGTGTCTCATCAGCAGCAGCAGCACAATAGCAGCTCTCCTCACTCGCAGATCTAGATCCATGGTGCAATATGAAATAATGTTCCATTGCTGACGATTTATACACATTAATTTCCCTCCAAAACTCAAATTTTTAGAGGGAGAAACTTCGGTTGGTTAAAATCACAAGTTATTTACTTTCCCCCGGAGCCATTCTACCGTATGTTCTATCTACAACTTCGTATACACGCCCCTCTGTACACGCCCACTGTACAGGCAACACGGCGACACTAGGCATCCAATCCGGCGAGTTAAGTTGACGTGACGGAACAATGGACGACTACCGTTAGTCAGGCTGCATTCACACGGCAAGCTACTGTCCGTGAATAAAAGAAAGAAAATACGTTCTAAAAGTTGATGTTTCTTTACATATTTTGTAGCATTGTCTGTGGTTTGCAAAGGGGGTCCCCGGCCAGAAGCTAATACTGTTTGGGGGGCCTTGGCATGGAAAAGTTTGGGAACCCCTGTCATAATGCACCCAGAGGGAGGATGATGCTGTTCTTGGGTAAGGTTACAATGAAGTGGAAATACCAATGCTCAAAATATTCTATTAACTTATAATGTATGTTTTATGGATTTTATATGGGCTACATTCTGCTTTAAAGTAATGGACTTGCATGTTTTCCTGCTGAAAGCCTCTCTGAATGAATGCAAAGAACACAAAGTCACAGGTAATAATGACTAGCATCATGTTTGAGGCAGCGTGCCATACAGAACAATTATTTTCCAAGTGACAAACTTGGTAACGGTTTCCCACTCCGGTTTCCCTATGAGGGGAGGTCTCTCATGCAGTACTGGTCACATCAGAGCTAAAAAGAAAAAGTGTTACTGCCTCAGCGCCAGAGCTCTGACCCGTTCACCAGCTCTGTGGCTCTCGACGGAGTCCCAAGTGAAACACAATTTGTAACAGTCCAGCTACTTCTGTTCAACCACTCGCCTGAAACAAATCCAGTGACTCAGTGATACACAGATACAGATGGTGCAGCACAACTAAAAGCTCAGTTAACTACTGCATGACAGATGCTTTGCTACCTGTGTGTCAGATTTCAAAAGCAGTATTTTTTAAAAGCGGCAGCCAATATCGTGAAAATGTCCAAAAACACAAATGAGCGCATTTGCGGTCCATTTTAACCAACAAGTGGATCCTTCATGACAGGAGCCTGAGGCTGAACCCTCATCGGCATCTTGATGCGATGCACAAAAGACTCACACAGCCTGTCATCTGGAATCCAAAGCACTATTAACATGGCTGTCGACATTATTCATCTGCTGAGATAAATGATGTGCTGCAAGGGTCACAGTTCACAACCACCTCAGACTGTCAACTAATGTCAGTTCAGCTGTCTGTTAAAGTAAACTTAATGCACAGTCCATAAAACATTGACTATGACCTAAAGATCTGCAATATCATCTGTTCCGGCATCTGTTGCAGTTTTTTCTACATTCAAAGCTCAGAAACATAAAAAACAGCTTTTTGTTTGCAGAATACCGCTTTTAAGATGACAGGCACACAGATCAGCTGTGCAAAGTAAAATAACTGTAACAGTGGGTAACTAGAAATACATATCTCTTTCTAAAAATCAACAGATTACACACAGTATTCATACAGAAATGTTTATGTGATCAGAGAAGAGGGATGAAGCAAGCTAAAGAAGCAGGAAAGTCTGCAGCAGGAGTTAGAATGTTTAAAGTGGAGCTTCAGTCATTCAAGGAAGGGATCCTACATTTCCCATAATACAACTTAGAGAAAAATTCCCAGGTTCTACAACCTGAGCTCTTTTTCTGTCGTATTTGTGCTTAAATTACAAAAATAGTTGCACGTGGACCACTACAGAGTGGAAACGTTTTGTCCATCATCACCGTCATACTGGGTAAATATGTGTTGCAAAGCAAAAATGCCTCCATTTGCTACCAACAGGTTTAGGTTATTTTCTGTATCTGGCAAATCAAAAGAAAGGATTTCTACTGAAGTATTGTTGAAAGTCATTCTGAGACCTCATAGGGAATGAGTCATAGCCAGAAGACATGGCCAAGCAGACGTGATCCGGGGGCTAGTGGAGAAACAGCACACAGGAAGGGAGAAATGTAGCTTTCTAAATACACCGTTTTTTTTCTGAACTGTTTGCCACCCTTAACAAAGCTTCCAATTGTGAGAGAAATGGATGAATACACTCCTCTCTGCACACTTTGCATTGCTATCACTAGACTAGATGCCATGTTTGCAGTGACTGCGATGACCATCATGCTTCCAGTTCAAAATGAGAAGAAATTCTACATAAAAGTGCATTCTCCTGAATTTCAAAAAGCTAATCAAAGAGCAAAAAGATCAAAGTGCCTGTACGAAGAGGCCGGTTAAACATGCTCAGGCTAGCTTTTGATTATCGTGATTACAGTAATCAACGAAATTTTTACTATGCATCTTAAAACAGGCTTGAAGCAACACAGCCAAAGAAAGAAATAATGGCAGGCAAAAAGGCATGACTACGTAAATTGATAAGCTTTTCGCCATCACTGCCCCATTATTAACCATGAAACGTACGAACAGTAACCACTTTACGATCATCTGCTGTGCCGTTTTAAATCTCTGTGCAAAGGAACATAAAAAAGAAAAATAAATACAGTGAGTGAGATTATTACAAATGCTACATTATTACAATGTTTATAAATGTTATTTTTATATGTTGCTATTATGAGATAGATTTCTTCTTAAAAAGAAAAGAAAAAAGAAAATACAAAGCGATAAAAAGTCATTCATGTTAACAAAGCTTTCACACAGAACATCTACTTTGTGACACGTAAAATCTGGAGTTTAACTTGGAGTTGCCCTGCAGTGGTTAGAGGAGGTGACTATCAGCTGAAGTTCATTTATTGACTCATCCCCAGAACACACAAAAGTCCAACACGAACATGGCAAAGCGAGCACTTATTAACCGGTAATATGTGCAGAGTATAAACCGAGTTATAAATAACTAGTAACAGAAGCACTCTCACGCTGAGGACATCAAGTCAGAGCACTCACATGAACAAGTTTCCCTGAACTATCGACCTTACAGCAGCATGTGGGTTACCCTCCTCTGCCTGTTCATCCTCTCTTTAGCCTCCGATTCTCTCATCACTTTCATGCTTTTACTCAAGATCCTCTTTGTATATTTGGAATAAATACCTCTTATTTTTACAGTTGTGGGTCATAGTTATTATTATCCACGTGGGTCAGATTTTTGGGTCCATCAATTACTTACCAAGAGTCCAAGTTGAATTGTGCATTTTTCCGTGTCTTTTCATTTGACCTCACTTTTTCAGGAAACACCAAAGCCTTCCAAACTAATCTTCTCTGTCTGACATCTGCAAGCCCAACGGGAAATAACCCCAACAATGTCATCTAGATTATTTTTTCTAACCAAAGTATTGCGTAAACTCAACCAATGCAATGTACTTACTATAGTTTGGACAAAGAAACTGAAGGAGATGCACCAATTCTGATTTATGAACATGGGGGAACTTTTTCTATTCTTAATAATAGTCGCTCAAAGTCTACCGATCATCTTCAATAAAAAGGGAACGTTCCACTGTTATTGTGTCGGCAGGTGGACAGGTGAGTTGTAAGTTGAACCGACAGCATCTTTTTATTCTGAAATCAAACAACACTTTATAAAAATTTGCGCTTACTGGCCATTAGATCCCCTGGTGTCCAAGAGAAGATGCAGCTCAGAGAGATGGATGCTTTCAGCCATGAATTATTCACCACAATAATTCCGCAGCCCTATAAAAGAGAAAAACGGAGAGTTTGTGTTTATTCTATTTATCTTTCAAATCCACAAATAGATCGTTTCAAAATTTTTGTGGTTAAAAATTTATCATGGGCTTCAAACAGCGGCCATACAGTACTGTTGGCATGAAATGGTTATGGCCAGCATGTGTGTGAGTGTGCGTTTCCTGTTAAAACCTGTTTTAACTGCGAAAACAAGACACTTTGACTGTTTTTGTTTCGTGTATCTTGTTTTGTGTAGCTTAAACTTGAATCGAGTCCAACCTGCTAGAAACCCCATTGTGGACTTAAAGCAATACTATGTAACATTTCTACCTTAAAATAACAGCTTGAAAAAAATTGTGCGGCTAGAATGAGTTTTAATATTACAATTGGCCTGTCTCCCATGCCCTTCGGGGGTCTGAGTTGGAATAACTGCGCTATGTAACTTTGCTGGACCGGGCCGGGAGCTGAGCGGATGTACTTCGACTTTCTCCGGCTTTCTGGCACACCTGCCGCAAAAACAAATATAACCTCTCTCACGCTCGCAGGTACATTTGATTACTCTTACCTTCTCGGTCAACATAGCTTGCACCTTCTGACTCCTCGCCGGTTCGTCAACAAACGTGAAACGTGAAAGCGAAAGGGTGTTGTATTTACGACAGTGTAACCGTACATTACCTCCAAGCCTGTAGGGGGAGCTCCTTAGTGGGCTTTTTGAGAAGTTACATTGTATTGCTTTAACAGTCACTTTATGACTGGTGTAAACCACAGATTCTATAATACTACAGATTCGCAACTCACGGTGCATTTCCGGTTTCCAACGAGGCGATTTTGGTTGCAGTTCCACCCTCTTTCCACGTGGGGCGCTCAATTTTGGAGACCAGAATGAATGGAGTCCTATGGAGCTATATGCCCTAGCGTGCCCTTATCTCAAGATATAATTTTTTCTCTAGTAATTCGAATGTTGTGTTCGAAAGAGGATGTTTAGAAAATACCCATGGCTGAGTTTTAGATTTTTAGAGCCACTCATTTGCTTAAAAAAAGGATTTTAAGTGTATATGACATCATACATAGCTTACGACCGGAGATGCCGCTTTACGGCAACAATCCTGCTTGTTGTTGGTCTCAAAGGCAGCAGCGTTTTCAAGGAAGAGCTGTAGTAAGAGAGAATCTGTGGTAACATCACAGATTCTTAGGCTGTGGTAACACAAGCGGAAAAAGTCCATCTTAATTCTGTTGTCGCTTGGTATGGAGCCAGCCGTCAAGCGGTGCCTCTGGTCATAATTCATTCTTTCGCCGGTCGACCAGCTGTCATTAGCACAATGCTAGCGCGTTGTATACAACAAGAAGCCAACCTGTAAGAAATCAAAGGGATATATGTACTCGTTCAGTAGATTTTTGACTTGAAACCCATGTTGAGCTCTCAGAAACTACATTCAAATCTCAGCGCTCTTGAGGAGACTTAGGTGAAACTGACAATTTGTAGCATCTAGCTCTATTGGGCCCAATTCATTCTGGTCTCCACCGACGCGCCCAGTGGAATTCTGGTGGAACTGCAGCCAAAAAGCCGGTACAATGGGGCTTAATAGTAAGTGGCAAGGCTGTTAGTTATAATGGCTGTGTGTAAACCACATTTAGGCTCTTACTGTTGAGATCTGTGAAGGAGTCGCAGCAGTAACTGAAAGCCTAAAAGTTGTGGGCATAATGCTCTTTGCATCTGGTCCTGTTGCATATGCATTTCTGGGCGTTTACCTATCAGAGCACAAATTCGGGAAACTAATCTATCAGATTTAGTTACTAAACTTTGCTAGGTGCAACTCACTGCCAATTGCACATTATTTACAACACGAATAAAGCGGTTGCACTTGATCTGGCTGAGCTACTTGCTCAAAAGAGGCACAAGTGTTGCACAGCACCAGCTGGAGGAGAGAATGTGTGAGGGAAGTTGTTCTCCATTTATGTAAACATATTTATAAAACCAAAAGAAGATATTACAAAGATGTTTAGATCTGTAGCTGGAACGTCATCATCTACATTTGACCTGTGTTGCCCCTGCGTGCAGAGGACAGTAATGTCAGCAAGTAGGCGAGGAGGCTGTGACACAGCAGCAGCTTTATGTTCACATGCAATCATTTTCTGAAATAATAGTTTTAGAGTATAGTGGGGTAATAGCTGGCCATTAGGTAAGTCTAAAAGGTTTTCCTTGTTATTGTCATATGGCTGCATGTTAGGCTTTTATGACTTTTGTGATAGATGTGTGCCGTCTGACCTTGAACCATAAAAACAATAACACATTTCTTATGTCTCCGATATGAAAGTAAAAGGAGTTTATTTATCAAAGTAGACCAGGTGAACAGCCTTTTCTCACAGCTGTGAAGGCTGAGTTCCTTAGGGGAAAAAAGTACATCAGACCTAACCATGATTGTTATTGTGTTGTCGTGTTATTGGTAGAATTAATACATTGGTCTCTATCATCAATCGTGCAAAGGCCCATTGTTGAAAGCTCAGTGCGTAACTGTTCCATCCACACCCCCTAATTCACTCTTGTGAATCTTTAATAGAAACAGCTTCAGGTCGGTGATGCATAGCAACGTATCGTGTGTTATCTTATTGTTCTGGGCAGTCGATGTTTGGATTGGTTTACGCACCAAAACCACTTGGGCCAGCTTTAGGCAGCCTAACCTCACCAGATATGGATGAGGTACTTGAAAAGTGTCCAACATGATATCGCCATGTTAAGAGGTCGTGGTAACTGAGATCGTGCTGGCTCCAAAGCAGCTTCAACACAAGAATGAATCACTATACAGCTCACTTTCTCCATGTTTTTGATTAGCCACAGCAAAGACTCAAGACTAATATCAAACTTCTACCCTATCACCCATTTCCTAAAATGTTGGACTTTTATGCTTGCACTGAATAATATCACATATACAGCATATGTGCATTTTAGAAATTCTCCAGGTGAATTCCAGCTCTTCACGTGTTCTGTATTATTTTTGTCAAGACCTTTACTGCTTTACCGAGATGAAGAACAAGCTGAATAAATAAGTAAACAAATAAAAGCTGTCAGGGATGTGCTTGTCAAAGCCATATATAAAACTCAGTTGTGTTAAACTCACTCATACTAAGAGAATTCCCAGCACATCCTCTCCTGTAGTCTGAAGCACTCTCTCAAAATGCTTGGAGATTTGGAGGGAAGTGGCTGAACAGATTGTTATGTCACCATTAGGGAGCTGTAATAAAGTCATATTTCTCTTGCATTTTACATGACTGTAGGGCCCTCCACTCTCGCCTGTCTGCTCCTTTCACATCAGCCTCCTTTAAGTGGAGCAGTTCTGGGCTGCAGGTTTTTGCTTCGTTGCCGCCAGAGAGTGTGTGTGCCAGATAGCATTGCATGATTACACTCAGCAGTGCACAATTTTGTAGACAGCATTATAGCAGGAGAATAAAATGTCTTAGGCCTCATTTAACACCCACACATTTTGAAATTAGAAACCAGTTATTCGTCATTATGAAGGGATGAGGAATGTCAAAATGAGTCTTTTTTTTCTTTTGTTTAAAAGTTTAAAAAGGCGTGAGCTGTGTTGTGAAAACGCAGTATTTTAGTGAGAGTTCTGCAAGAAAATACCCATGAAGAAAAACAGAAATGGGCAAACTGAAAAAACACGTTTTTTTTAATGTTTTTTTAGGTTGAAATTGGAATGCTGCAAAACAAAAACACATTTTTTGCTTGAAAAAAATAAATTAAAAAACAACATAAATATCGAATGCTTGTGTCATAGTTTTGGTCAAATTCGGAAATTACAGTGATGCTGATAAACAGTGACAATCAAGTGCATAAAATGTATCATGTTTCCTCTGAGCGGCGAAACACTAAAGCTGTTCTGACACTTTTTTTTTGCCAAGAGCCGATGCAAATGTTTTTGTACTGTGTATGTGAACCCACTGTAAAAGACTCTGCTGTCGACTTAATGCTGTCCACATTTCCAAATGGTGTCCTGAAAAAGTGGCCCAAACTTGGCTTAGAACTCCACTAACAGGTAAAGTTTGAGACAACCAATCCCAAATGTCTTCTCACAATCATCACCAACACAATCATCTTATCAACAAATTAGAGAGCACAAAAGATGGAACATTAACAGAAACTTTCTTTTCTGTGTGGAGCTTGCATGGTAACCTTGGGCTACTGCCCACCACCCAAAGACATCCATGTGAGGTTAAATGTTTATTACAAATTGATCCTTAGACTGAGTGTGAGCACGTGTGGTGTTTTGATGATGACAATGAAATCAGATTTTTGGTTTTGTTTGTTGTTTGGAGATAACACACTTTCCCATTTCAAAGACAATCAATATTGCTGAAAAATCTGACTCAAAAATAAACCCTAAACTTCCTCTTTTGGACATGTAGGAGTTACAGAAAAGTCAAGGGATGCGTTGCTATGGCAAGTTTGAAAATGCCCTTGTAGGTTTTAGCAATAAAATGTATTTTACTTGTATTTTATTGACTCGCCATGATGTTTGTAGTAGGCAAATAAAGTAAAGTAATGAAAAACATCAGTGTTAAGGTTGGACTCGAACACAGACCACATGCTTGGGAGTGGACTCTCTATCCCCCTTCCCCCTTACGCTGCTAATGCTGCGTGTACACCAAGAGCGACCTACGCTACCTGAGCGCCGGAAATCATTATTTCTCTATGGAGGGTGAGCTACCTGGGCTACCAGAGCGGATTCTCCAGTGGCGAAGCTACCTGAGCGACCAGAGCGGATTCAAGCGATTAAACTCAAGCTAACTTTATGGTATTGAGCTATGACGCGTTTCGGCGAAAACCAATGACAATCCACAGATTGTAGGGGTCCGACAATCCGCGGGGTTCGCGGAAACAAACGTGTAAACTTTGGTTCCTATCCAAACAATAGTCGTTTAATCCTGAGACTGTTGCAATTGCCGTGTCGAGTGCTTCAATACAATAGTGTAGTAACCCCACGCATACCTTTCTCACTGCAATTAAGTTTTATTTCGGATTTTATTTCAAATTTAGTTTATTTTTCACAGCTGCCTCTGCTATTCCTGCTCTTCTCAGGTGTACCTAATGTAGTTTTACATCATTTGTAATATGATGTATATCTTGTATAACAAATTGTAAATAACAACACGTTTATTCGTGTCCCTGCCCTCTCTTTCCTCATGTTTTTTTCTCGCGGGGGTGCTGCACAGCCGCGGGGCCTTTAAGAATTGAACATTCTAAATGTGACGTCACGAGCTACCAAAGCTACCAAAGCAAATTCTCAAGCGAAGCTTCTTCAGCTACCTCCGCTACCAGGTAGCGTAGGTCGCTCTTGGTCTACACGCAGCATAAGACTTCCTTATGTTTAAAGCAGTTAATAACCCACTATATTGACACAACTGGTGCATCACTTACCACCGCAGAAGAATAAATAGAAATATGCAACTAAAGAGCAGTTCCCTGTACATTAAAACCTGACATTAAAGGAGTACCCTGCATGTTGCAAAACTGATGCAAGGGACCAAGCGGCATTATGTGATTTAGGAAAGAGAAAGTATTGGTTTTATCCAAATCATAATCCAGCCCACAGCCAACAGTTGGCTCAGAAAGATTAATGTAGATTTTGTTGAACGGTTGAGGAATTTGTGGTTTCAAGATCTCTTCTGGGTTTCAAAAGTTCTTTAGCTTACTCCAGCAACATTTACAAATCGAACATTAAGTCTGTGGTTTGTTGCCCTTAAGGTAGCCACCTTTATGTCTTTAAGGGGAGTTCCTTAAAAGTTAAGTTCACAATGAAAAATGACTTGCGTTCGTAGTGTCAGGACCATATTACCAACGCTGTGATCCCAAACTAACTTGTTAAAAGGATTGGATTACCAGCCTTTCTCTGTTGGGCAGGGCTGCTGCCCAGCTCTTCCTCATGTCTCTCTGGGTTTGATTTGAACGAAAACAGCCACAGGATACAACTCTAAAGGCATTAGCATTCTCAGCAGTCACCCGGCAAAATTTTAGATCACTCTAGTTTAAAGTGACAGGGTGCTTAAACTACAGTACATGGGGGTAAGAAACAAATACCTCTTGCTAACTACAAACAGATTATGCAAGGAACAATGCTGAGCTCATAGCCTTTCATCTGGTGAAGTCAGTTTCTTAAAGAATTTCCCAACACTATAGTGTTACACCTCCGAGGTATGGACACACTAATGCTTTTTAAGTACTCTGTCCGTATGATGTGGTTCACCAAGTTTTGGATAATGTGGTAAAATTGGCAGAGGATTCAACTGTTTTGTCTAAGTGCTCTTTTTCAATCTTATAAAATGAAAACATGACCAAAGAGGCACGTGGCATTCACTGAACCTGGCTCTTTGTCCTATGTAGTCCATTAAAATTAGTTTTATGGAAAAATAACCGATCCACAGTTTTATTAGAACGTCTATAATTCTATGACTTTATATTTACTTTTTATACAACAGCTTTTTATGTACTATTTCAAGACTTCTTTGTAGGCTATTCTATCTTCATCATAGTTTCAGTTTAGGTCCAGGTTTAAATCCCGGTCGGCTGCGGCATCCGAGGAAACCCTCCGGGTTTGTTTTGTTGCGTTTCAACAGTCAGACAAGTACTTGACTTCAACTAAAAAGGTGGAAATAGTATGCTGCCAAATGTCATTTGCTACCTGGGCATGACATAATGCAGACGTTGGAGTTACAAAAGAAAATTTTCATCCAAGTTACCGGGAAAATAATATTTAAAGGAGAACTGCGGTATTTTCAACATTAAGCCTCTTTTCTGAGTCGTCTGCAATGTTTTAGAACCCCCCTCACCGTTTTTTTGATGTTTACTGCTGTCTCCGGTATTTGCCTAATTTTGATTCATCTCAACCTGCTTCAGAATTGCAAGTCATGCGCATGTCTAGAAAGGTCCATAAAAGCACAATAAACATCCGTTTTCAAAATAATCAACTCACCGGAGTGGTTACTGGTGTGCACTGGTAATCCATATCAAATTTCGTTGCGAAAAGTTGCTTCTGTCGTGTTTTATTTGGCAGCTCGTTCATGCTCGCACTATTTTCTTAGCGGTGGCGGAGTAATATCAACGAACATCCAGTACAAAATGTCAAATAAAACACGACAGAAGCAACTTTTCGTCACGAAATTTGATATGGATTACCAGTGCACACCAGTAACCACTCCGGTGAGTTGATTATTTTGAAAACGGACGTTTATTGTGCTTTTACGGACCTTTCTAGACATGCGCATGACTTGCCATTCTGAAGCAGGTTGAGAAGAATCAAAATTAGGCAAATACAGACAGCAGTAAACATCGAAAAAGCGGTGAGGGGGTTCTAAAACATTGCAGACGACTCAGAAAAGAGGCTTAATGTTGAAAATACCGCAGTTCCCCTTTAATAATAGTTCTAACGTTGTTCATACTTAAGGATTGTAAAATCCAAGCATCCGGTTACTCTTTAATGCAGCACACTGATTAACTTTCTCTTACCTTGTGAGGCGACTGGATTCTTAAAAGATTTGTGAGATCAAACAAGAATCCATCCTGACTTTCTGTATTTTCTTGTGACAGAGCCACAACAGCACAGATCAGTTTGTATCACACGAAGAACTTCTGGCAGTTATGAGGTTTTTCAAATGCGAGAAAAAGGGTGATGAAAAGAGTGATGGAACTGTTTGAAAATGACAATGCTGGCTCATCGAGAGGATAGTGAGGATGCTCCTATACTGTGAATAATAAGACTAATGAATAATGCATCTGGGGAAAACAAATAGTATTTCAGGGTCTCCACTGTATCCGGCACATATCCAGGCAAGACTTCCGGTTCCCATTTATTGCCTGAGGCACGGTCAACTTTCCTATTTTATATTATATTTGTATTTATGCATTTGGCAGATGCTTTCATCCAAAGCGATTTACACTCATATCCCAGGTAGGTAGGTAGCGTAAGAACCGGTAAAGACAGCTTTTTGTCAAACTGGCATAAATGGCATGATGTGGGTCGACGTTTCTTTCCAGGATCCCGTTGCACAGCATCCGCTCGTCCACATTTTCAAAGCATTTCGTTTAAAAGTCAGACCGTGATAAAAACAGATCCTCCGACAACTGGGTCTACTGGTGTGAGTAATCTGGTGCAATTACACCCGGGTGAAACCTTTGAAGACCCAGTTTGTGTTGTGACTGAAACAATGATGATTAAAGCTTGTTCACTTGTCAACAGTGATTAGGACAGCGACCGCGTTTAAGAAGCAGATATTTCTGTTATGCAAAGCGGACTCTCACATGTTGAGTATAAGAATTGAGTTTGACCAAGTATGTATCTGTTTATTGGAAGATTCAAAGAATATACAAGTGTAAATTTACACTTTAGCCAGAGCAAGATATTATTTCAATGACAAACAATACAACACTAGCCGACTGGAGTCATGAAAGAGCAATGCTCATAACATATGATACAGATTAACCTCAGAGAAATCTGGGTCCCTATTAACACCACTGTTTGATCTCAATGGCACAAATTGATCCAAGGTGAAGAAATTGTTGCCTAATTATGATTGATGATGACAAGAAGGGGAAATGTTTAGAGCCTTTAAAACCTCAGTGAGAGGGTTGTTCCTTATTAAAAGCTTCACATTAGGAACTTTGGGAAGTTGAAATGTGACATTAAGCCCACAAAGACATTTTTTAGTAGGTACAATATAAGGGTGACTGAACTCATGTGTCTTTCATTACTGATGTATTTTGAACTCAATATTTGGAAGATTGATTAAACAGCAATAATTTGACCCTTTTTAAAAATGAAATAAAAATGCATGAAATACAGATCTTAAAGCAGTGACTTCGTATGAGGGAAGGCTGCAAGATCATTTGTGGGGATGGAAACAATACATTTTAGACCAGGTATTGGTTTATACATTGCATCACCTGTACAAGTTATATAATATTTGTCAGACTTGATTTTATTGAGCGTTTTGTGAGTGTCAAAGTGAGCAGATACAGGTTTCTAAGTCCCTGAATATTGTGGTGCATTGTGAAGGGTTTAAATCTGATTTGGAGACCTATGGTTCATATTTCCCACTGTCCATTTATGTCTCATTCAATTAGTAACACGTAGGCTAGGCTATAGTTCAATCCAAGTTCTGTCCATCAATAACATCATGCTAAAGAAGGAGCTATCTTTGTTAGTGAGCAAAGACCGTCTTCCTGACTTGCACCGAGGTCAGAGAAAAATAGAAAGCATTAGGTTCTATGGTGGTTTAGCATAATGCTAACACTAACATAGCCATGCTAACATGTTAAGCTCTCTATACCTCTGCTCTCACTGGAGAAAGTATAGCTAAGTTTCAATCAGTTCATGATACCAGATGTACTGACATAAATGGCACGGCCCAAGCTGACAGTGTGATCAGCTTCAGTCACTGTCCAAGACAAAGCTAGCTGTCATATTTCTAAATGAATAATTGCATAGTCTGCTTATGTTCTCTGTGTAGTTTGTTTAATAAGTCTGATGACATTGGATCCGAGTTTTGCATTTTGATACATGAGTTGCTGCCTTTGGGACTTGCCGGACATCAGTCCACAATTTTATTGGCCTTGATCCACAAACCTTTTCTGCTTTTGGCAAATGGCTGTGATCCCCCTTGGAATTTTTAACCATTTCCATCCATCCTTTTAAGCGATTGGTCACATTTACTGCTTTGTCATCAATGTTAAGGAGTCCGACTCTGCCAAACAAACCACGTTTAGTGCTGCTCTCTGTGCCATAGTTGTGCGCACACCTTTGTGAAAACAATGCACAAAAAGCCATTTATAAAGCTCCTTTGAACCTTGGCAAGGTTCAAGAAAACACTATTCAACTTGTTTCTCATTCACACACAAATTCATCAAACCCTTTTTATTCTATGTTTCTATTTTTTTTCTCTGTCACATACACACTCCGCTGTGCACACCAGGGGCAATTTGGGTATTGTGTCTTACCCAAGGTAACCTTAACAAGAATAAAGTCAGTTGACTGAACTGCAGTCGATCCAACAACTCTAACACTTGAGCCAAGACCACCCCAACAAGGTTAAAGAGTTGGCCATTTCACTCAGAAACGTGAAATGTGATTTCATGGTGGGTCAATAGAAATATTAGGCCAAGTGCCCACATGGTGGGTTTTTCTCTTTTCTTCCCAAAAGCAACAGTGCTTTTTTCAACTGTTTCCAAGAAGAAGTGCCAGTCAAGAATGCATAACTAAGCCAAGGCTCAGTTAGGAGAAGAAAAGAAAAAAAATGAAATCCTTGATCTGGATTTAGAGGTCAACATCAAAAGGTAATCTTTCCTAACTTGGGCCATGCCCCATCTGTGATGAAATTTTTATGCAAATCTTTGCATTTCCTTTTGAGTGATCATGCACACAAACTGACTAACTGCACCAACCGCATGAATTCCTTGGTGGAGGAAGAAAGAACTGCATCCCACATTCATTTCAAGTACTCCTATGGCTGAAAGTCTCCTGGCCCTGTTAGCTAAGAAAATGGGGAAGAATCCTTTCTGGAGAGAAATAATCACAACAAATACAGAAAAAGCCCATTTGTAGACATTGGTTGGACACTGGTGAAAGTCGTGCTTTTATCACAGAACGCGTTGCAAGCTTGTTGTGACCTCTAGTCACACTCACATCAGAAGAAGTGCTTTGTTGACAAGATGCTGGGTTGAAGCATTTCGTAGCCTCTTAGCAGCGCTTGTAAGCAAAATGAAAATCAATATCCCCATATGGCCACACACTCTTTGGAGCCAGGACTCATTCATTCCTGAACTTAAGTTTCATGGATATTGTCTTGATTTATGAGTGTCATTATGTTGTCATTTGTAGATGGTCTACAGATAGTTTTGCTGTTTATCAGCTTGTTTCTATTTGAACAATTATGGCTCTTTTTACATTCACTGGACCAAAGACCCAACAAGGGTTTTTAGTATCTAAAGATTTACAGTTTAAATTCTTCCTACGCATTTCAGCTTAGTGTAGAAAAGCATCAATGCAGGCTTGTGCAGAACTTCATCTTTTGAAGAGATCCATTTAATCTGAATCATGTGTGTTGAAGCAGGGAAACATCTAAAACCTGCAGGACAGCGGCCCTCGAGGACCGGATGTGGGCATCCCTCATGTAGAATGTGTGAATGCACCCCAAAATTATTCCCATCAGAGAACAGGATACATTGGCCTACATGCACTCTCTAAACTGCATCTTGTAGTGTTGACAGCATGCCTAAAACAATGCCAATGGAAAGTCATTTAGCAACTTTGTCATAGTGGTCGCACAATGAGGTGGAACAAAAACCCAACAACATGGGAGGCAGGAGAGGATTCTGATGGAGCATCACATTAGCAAGAATTTTAAATCAGGACAGTCTGGTTTGTCTGCGGTGAGGCTCCATTATTATCTTTTCTTATTATTTTGAATCTTTGGGCAATCGTTGTTTTGGATTGGTTTAGGCAACTACTTGGTCAGAAAAATAAGTAAATGAGGGCAGCTTTATTGGAAATTCAGCTGTTCAACTAAACACTTCTGCTATACTGTTACTATTACAAAAATATGGAACTTGTGTTCCATGTACAGAACACCTCGGCCCACTTGACTCTAGTTGAGCATATACATACAGAAGTAAATCACCCCCCCCCCCCCCCCCCCCAACCACATTATCTGTGTGTCAGTTCGGTTTCAAGAAACTCAATTTTGTATGATATTGGTTGGACTAACATGTTTACAAGCATTTTAAAAGACCAATTTTGGTTGGACAAACACAATTTCTTTTTTTCTAGAGCCATATAAACGCCATTACTGAGAGCAACAACTCCGAAATGTTTTACCGTCTCTAAGGCAGCATGCAGCTCACCCTCTACTGCTCTGTGAGGGTGATGTCTGTGTCCCCAATAAGAATGTAAAAAAATTTAAAACAAAAATTATCAGTTAATTGTGATTATCACAAACTTTGGTCCAACACAGCCTGCATGACACAGCATAATGACATCCCTTCATGTTGGCTCGTCCTCTGGGAGGGAGTGACCAGCTGTAGCCCTCACAGCACTGAGGGTAAACAAGCTATAACATGATCATGTGAAAGCATTTAATCGGCTTGTTTTACCAGTGGTAGCCGCGCTTTAAAAACTCGTTGCAACATGCTACTCTTTGTGTAATAATAGCAAGACACCCTCCCTACCTCCCTACAGACTACAAAAAGCTTTACCGTGTAATGATGTTTCTAAATGATGTCAAAAACATTTTAGGCACCCCTGCGCCGCAACATCTTGTTACTTAACTGTATGTACCACCACGGCGACATCTGTGACAACTTAATATCATTCGTTCACATCAGCATATGTGTTGGGCTTACATACACACAGAGGACAACGTAAAGGAGATCCTGAAGGAACTGGATACAGTATTCGTGCAGAAAACTCACAATATGGAACACATTACACTAAACACATCCGGAATACATTAGTACAAGTACATTTAAGTCTGGCAACAGCCCAAGGCCAGATATTGTTGTGAACAAGAACATGTTGCACTAAAAATTGCATTTAACTTCATAGCCTACACCTCCTCTAGCTTTTTAGAATTTAAATTTGCACATCAAAAATCTGTCTTCTAATGCCATTGGGTCAAATTTGTGTTAAGAGTATAATGTCAGCTGTTCAAATGTGCGACATGTTTAGAATCTCAAAGTCACTTTTTATGTTCTTCAGTGTTTTAAACTACTAAAACTCCATCATTGCTTTCATACTTACCTCCAGAGATCAAAACTTTCACCGCCTTCCAGCAGCCTCGACTGAGCAGGAAGGATTTTCCTCCGACTCTGTATCTAGAATAACTCCTTAAATAAAGAATAAAAACAATCTGCTCTTGTTTCACTCAGTGCACCTTTTTCTTCCCTGTTGCCAGGGGGATGACCAAATGCATTTCATATGCAAACATCACGCTCCACTGCCTCCTGAGCTCAGAACAGAATCATGTTCCACTTTAAAAACGTTAATTTTACATTTTTTATGACTGGATGATGGCTTAAGTAAGTGAGCACAGCTTACAAGGGAAGATGTGGTGTTCTAGAAATCCTTCTCGTCTCGTCATGGATTAGATGCTGTGTCGTGATGAAGGGAAGGAGACGTCGTTCTTTTTGTGGCTTCCTGGTGAAAGAAAGAAAAGCTATTTGAATCTCACAGGAAATATTGTTGTAAGCTTGTTTTCATACTGAAAAAATACATTTAAAAAGGCATGTTTTTTTATGTTAGTGTTGCGCATTCCTGCAGTGAGCTTGCTTTAGTGCAAACCAGCTGGAGATTCCACAATTTCATAGCCGATTAGACTGATGCCAGGATTATCTCTTGTTATTTTAAGGCAAATAATACAAGATTATGACTTAATGGGATCCGTGAAATCAGCTGGAAGACACTGGGGGCCTTTCTCAAAGAAATGTGTATATCCAATTGGAGTACTTGACACACAGATCATCTATGTTCCATAGAGTAAGAGTTCACTTTCACAGCTGGTGAAAGTTGCTTAGCCTTTGAGAAGGCGGTCATAACCAATTTTTGTAAACGCCTTTGACTAAATTCTGCATATTCACGGTGCCTGTGGCTACAGTATCTATCAGAATGTCCAGTGTTGGGGGGAGAGGTTTTGTCGTGTCTCATCCATGAGCTAAGGAGTTCAAAGCACGAATTCTCCAGAGTTTTTTAAAGTAATTAGCTTGTGCTAAATACTGTCATATCCATAAGTGCAGCCACTTTTGAAAAAACACGGCAAAAAAACAAGAGCCCAGCCTTCCCCAGGGTCAGTGCCCACTGCAGCCTGGATTATAGCACCAAAGGAATCCTGGGAAGCGTGTATTGATTTGGCCTGACACTTGCTGCCACATTTAGCTTGGTCGCTGCTGACTCGCAAAGGCTTCAAGCAGTTATCTGCCATATCTTCTACTATCTTTAAAGAGCACTGAAAAATTACCTCATGCCATAGGAGATTTATCATCACATAATTAGCTCAGTGCACCTAACAGCAGATCTCTTTTGACTAGAAATACAAGCTTAAAGTTCATGTGCATAGGACTATGCTTAATTAGCTTGTTAGCATGAACATACTGTGACAGAAACACTGACCTTTCTAAACTGCATTTGTTTTACAAATTGTCTGAGAGCTGTGTTACACTCTTGTCTTTTGTGCACTGGATGCCATAAAAACACTTACTAAGGTTACATGCTCAGTTGAGTTGAGCTATGGTTAGAATTCAACATGGCTATTTAATTGTACCACCATCCTTGTCCCACTGTACATGCACAGGAGCAAAATCCAGTTACTGACAGAAGTATGTCTGACACCCCAGCACAGTGCACTCTGTGAGAAAACGTTTAAGGCATTATCCCGCTTCGAGCTTTCTTTGTGGGAGATCATCGTCCATTTAAGCGTTGCCGAATTCACCGCACAGTTACTGTCTTTAAGTTACTTGAATGGTGATCCTGGCAGATGATGCTTCGGTTTTAAAATGTGAAATTATTGGAATTTGGCTGCATTAATATACATACACAGTTGGTATAGCCTAATAGGACAGAACAAGCTGAGACAGCAGAAAACAAGAGCTTTTGAATAATAATAAAAAAGGAATATTTAGCTTTCCAAAACTTATTTCATTATCAAAATGACATACACTAACAGAGTGGGCATAAATGAGAGCTTCACCACCAGGATGCTGTTTCTTGTATCATCCTCCTTGTTGAAGGAGAGGCTTCTTGGCTACCAGATGGATATGGGTGAGGTTTGTCATACGTCCACAGATGACATCACAACATGGCCAACCAAATTGAATGTGAGCAGAGGTGGATGGTCTAACCACAGGCTACTTGATTAAAACACATGCTCAACTGAACCGACTGCTCCAACACAAAACAAAGGAGCTTAGATAACAAGAGAATGTGGTTCATGTAGCAACTAGCTTCTTAATAATAGTTAGCTGCTGTAAAAGTTTTACAGATATCATATATCTGATCTTTATTCATCGATAAAATGAGATGGTGCACAAAGCCACAAAGACGTTTTTTTTTTCTTTTATTTATTTTGTGTCCCGGAGCATGGAATCTCTAACCTGACTCACGTCATCTGGCTGCGTTCACCAACTACACGCGGGGGCGGGAGTCAGGTAATGGAATCTCCTCTTCGTGCCATTTTCTCTCCAAGTGTACCAACCCTACAACTGGTAGCTAAACTGTAGCACAGATGGAGACCACAAATTTTCAAAACAGTCCATGTTACGAATACCTAATTCTATTTACCAATTAGGGAAATATTCTCAAATGCATCTACATCCAAAAATTTGTGCAGTGCTAGTTGCTCGTTTGTAGGAATCTCCTAAACACGAAGACCAGGATAGGACTCACACTAGTGGGAAGATGATAGTCTACGGTGTGCTGTTGTATATGTTGCATATCTCGCCTACGGTGCTTCCTTTTCAATTTATACCCCAATTCAAAGAAGTCTGACAACTTTTTCCAATCGAAAATTAGTACCTGCAGATTTGAGCAGAAGGGGGAAATAAGGGGAAAATCTTATTACTTCACCAGGATAAAATCTGTGATGGAGGTATGTGAGTGTTGCATTTTTGTACACAGGCAAACATGAAAACTACCAATTTCATGGGTTTGATGATGTAAAGGAAAAAAAACAACAAAAGATTTGGTTAATAGGGAGCATTCGACTTGATGGAAGAAGGTTTTTATATTTCCGTGTGTAGAAGGATAAATAGATGATTTTCCTTCTGTTGCAGCAATTTGTCAAGATTACAATCCAGCAGCGTTCTCGAGTCATACTTCAGTATATGTCGGCTTAAGAAATCGCATGAGAAGCCTTTTTTCATCACATGACACAGTTTCTGCAGTGTCATGATTGAATTTAACTTCCAACATGCCCAGAGTTAACATTTCCACTCAGCCATAATCATCTCATCACCCAGTGTTTTTATACTGAATGATTCTGGGCAAAGAGCAACTCTTGGCAAATATTAGACTGAAATCATCCAACACTTTACCCTTTGGAGCACCCATTGGCTGCAAGTGGGAAAATGCCATTGTGTTTTATTTATGTTACGACACTTCCGCGCCCTTTAATCTGGCATTCTATTCAAGTAATAGTAAGGTTGAGGCTCTTTTTTTCTACTACAACTATCCTTCAGATTTAATTTTAGTTTAATCTAATTCTCTGGGCAACAGTTGTAACATCATAAAGCATCTTCTTCTGCGTTTGTGTCAGCTTTAAATGTAGTTGTGGGACCTTGCCAGATGAAATGGGGAAAGACAGCTTTGCAATTGCCTAGGGTATTATTCTAAGATCAGGCTGGAATCAGAAGTTTTGTCGGTTTCAGTTAACCAGGGCGCTGCTAAATGGCTTAAGCCAAGCATCAGTGCACCCAGCAAAAGCTCTGAGATATTGCTGCATGACAGCTAAAGTAGTTGGGCGCATCACAGACATGTACCCAGCCTAAAGAGCCCCTGGGCTTTCTCTTCTTCATGACTGACTTTTAAGTGTTTTATCCCAGGGACACAGCAATAATGTGCATTAAGATCAAGAACACTTATTTCAGTAGTGCTTTATGTTTTATTCTGGCTTTAAATTTGGCTGTGTCTAGACTCTGCTATGCTGAGAATAGCTCACACGGGAGAATCTCTTACAAGGGGAGAATTGATTTAAGTACGACAACATTTAGCCAACTCTATTTTTTCCTTTCCGAGAGGAAATTTATTCCATTTGTTGTTTTCTTCTTCAGCTTAAATGGCAGAAATTATCGGAAAATGCTTTCCTTATTAAAGCAGATGAATAAAAGTAAACATTCGTCTGCATCTGCTCTCTAAAGTCTACAAAATTCAAACAGGAATTGATTGAAATTCACAAACAAATTTCTATTTTTTAATCCCATCTCTCCTAAAGTTGCATCAAGGGGTGCTTTGAACGAATCGAACAGTGTAATTTTGCCATATAGTTAAAAGTTACATTTATAGAGTGCACACACACCTCCGCCTCTGGAGAGCTGAAGGTTCAGATTTGACAGGAAGTGAAAAGAACCATGGGATTCTCTCCAATCAGTGCTTCCGATTGAAACTTCTCACCACACAGATAGGCAGACAGCCACACAGAAAGGCTTAAAATAACGGGCTTAAAAGGAGATGAATAAAACAAGGTAGAAGCTGTGTGGGTGCCTATATGTTTGCGGCTTTGAGTCCTATTTATTTATTTATGTTAAACTCCTCAAAAATGCAGTTGGATTGTAAAGAGTCATTGTAAACTGCACGGCTGTGCCCCAGTTCCATTCAGGATCATCTATATGGCGGAAATCAACTTTTTGTTTTTTACTGTTTTATTTATAAAGTGAATTATGCATCATTTAATCTCCAGTTCATTAAAGTACCAACATGTGAAATCAAATGTACACTTTACAGTCTAAGAAATGTGCTGTTTTCCATGTACCACAAGTTCACAAAAAGCTGGTTCCCAGAGAAAAGAAACGTTATCGGTAACAACCATTAAAGAGCCCAAGGTGAGTGTGTCCACTAAATATCACATGTCACTAAAGACAGGCTTCATGTAACAAATCACCGAGACAATGCAAGTAAGAAAAACACAAATAAACATACAAAAGAAAATCTCAGGTCTTTGCCAAATGTTTGAAGTTACTGAATTCAAAGCCACGAGCCAGAAAGAGAGAGAGTAGTAAATGGGTGTAATTCAATACTTGACAATGTCCCAAAATATTCAAACTTTCTGACACAATGAATTTAAGTCTGAGAAAGAAAGTCTGCTTATTCATATCACTACCTTGAAAAAGCCTCAGACACCATCTTTACCTTCACACTCCCTCTCAAACCAGATCAATCTCATTGTCTGAGAATCATCATTTCAAATCTTATCAGAGTAGTTCATTTGAGCAGTTTGATGCATACACTATTAAAATATACAGACTAAAAGAGGTTAACCTTGAAGGTTTGATGTCCTGTAACCTGACTCCAAACCAAAGACCAAGATTTAAGACCATCTGATAGCTGAACCACTCAACAAACATCTGAAACACAGTGCAAACACAGCTTGTCAACCAGCTAAACATTCAGCAGAAACAGAACATGATGCTGAAATATGAGCAGATATTTTCAATAAAAGCAAAGACTCTCACATGTTGTGTTAAGAAGAAGGATTTTTACTGAGTGAAAACTTTGATTTCCATTAAGAATATCACTTCCTGAACAGGTGGACATAAACATCTGTTGCATTCAATGGCAACTGGGAACTTGGAATGTTTTATTTTACTGGGTCAATGCTTCTAAAAGCCTGACTTTTTATGTAGTTCTCAAAAAAATCCAGCATTTACAGTTTAGTCGGCTTTTGTCGAGATCCTTTGGTTTTCTTGGATTGGTTTTGTTTCTTTTGTATTTGTTTGGTAAAGCTTCTGTGTATTAATCCTTTTCAGGCTCTGGTTGGCCTCACTTCCTGTTTTTTATTTTGTAGGATCAGTCTCCTCTTGCCTTCTGTATAACTTTGCTTCCTTTTCTTGTCACTCAGCTGATTTTAGTGAGATGACTCACATGCAACTTGTTAATTGTTCTTCTTTGGGAATAAGTACTTCCTGGTTTCCTTTGTTTATTGCCAGATCCTCATTGTAGGTCAACATGTCAGCCAGTCTTTCTCTTTTGGGTCATGTTTCTAGTTTATTTTGAAATATTTAGTCGTTTTACAGACCTCCTATTGTGCCAGAGCTTTCAGTTTGTGTAATATACATCAATTCTTACACCTGCATGTCTCCCATCTGGTTTGGTCCTTCATCTCTTCTTGCTGTGAACGGTGACAAAGAGGCCCTGAAGAATAAATAAAAAGATGTCATCACACACACGGGAAATTAGGAGTCATTGTTTAATACATTTCATCTCCTCCATTCAGTTCAGATGTGTATAGTTAAACAACATTTCAGCATCATTCCCTTGACTTTCACTTTGCATCATCAGAGTTCTAAATTTATCCTTTGTTTTATGGGTGCATACCCGCAAATTCCCATCAACATAATTAATGTGTCTCAGCAGGCCTGATAGCCCGGATAGCTGATATAATTATAGATAATTATATAGTAAATCATGTTAAATACCAGCATAATTGTAGTGTGTCATTGTGAATTTGCCATTTTCAAAATTCAGGTCAATTCACTGCTATAAAGAGCCTCTAAAAATGCTGTTGATTCTCAGTCTTGTTTATTCATTCATCCATTTTCTACATAAACCTGCGAAGCACGCTCACACATACAAACATCCAATTTAGAATATCCAGTTAACCTGATATGTCTGGCTTTGGACTGTGGGGGCACCGAGAGAAAACCCGCACTGCCGCAGGGAGAACATGCAAACATGTCAATTCCACAGAAAACCATCCACCAAGGTTCACACAAAGATCCCTCTTTCATCTTGTTCATAAGACGTTTAACGTACAAATGAACAGTGTTAAAGTGTTAAAATCTTGAAAATGTCTTTGATAATTTTTCTATTAACCTTTCTAAAAATGTTCAAGCAGCTAATCGATAAAATAAAGATCAATGATTAAAAAAGATCAAATAAAAATCAAATGTTCTTAGCTACTCTCCTTACCTTGCAATGCAATTTGAAACATTTGTAAGATCTTGGAAAGTGCCAAGTTACGTGTTTGTGAGCAATCTACAGTAAATTAGTGTCCTGTACGAGCAGCTGAGGGGAGGTTTTAGGCGTGACAATGGTCAACAATGGCGGCTTACGGCAGCCAGAGGAACGATCAGTTTCAGCCACTTTCAGTGAAACCAGAGCAAAGAAGTAAACCATCTGGTGAGTTTTTGGCGTGACCAGGACCGAGAAGGTGCCATCTCCATTCAGATTCTCGCTTTAATCCCTCAGTGTGAGAGTAGCAGAGCGTTGCAGAAATACACCAAAACAAATGAAAACAAGAGGAAGATGTCAACACACAAGATTCTTCATCTGAGGCTGCAGGTCAGATTAAAGCCTGTTAAGCCTTGTTCTCCAGCGACCGCTGACTGTCACACCGCAAAACCCCAAACAAACTAACAGAAAAATACCACGAAGAGCCTCTCACATCCTCATTGTACCTCAGGCTCAGGAGCCCCTGCAGCCAGTCAGCCTTGACGCAGCCTCTTATGTTCATAAGGAAGTGACTTTCACAAACGAGCAGCTGTATTTTCTGCTGTTATCATACACTGTGGCGAGAGATCCCAGCACTATTACAGTGGAATCACCTTTGTCATGGCTGAGGGTTTTCTACAAGAATGATTGGTGGGTTTTTGTATACACTTACGCTCTGCTGCTCGAATTATCTTTGCTTCACATGTGCCCTGCGAGTTTGTTCAGGGTCTGGAACAAAGAAGGTGGCTTATTATCACCCACTGGAGAAGTTGTCTGCACATGTTAGATTCAGTAATTGCTGCAGCTTAACAAGCAGACTGAATTGGACTTGACAGTGAGCCATTATTTGAAAATTAAATGCATTTCTGCAATTATGGGAGTTTGGCGGGGCCAAGGGATGCTCGTCTGTAAAGATCACAAGTGATCGAATCTGGAAAATAGAAAAGAAGAAACTTTCACAATTTCTTTAATCCAGTCCCATCACTGATCTCAAAATGGGTTGATGGCATGTATGCACTATGCTGAAATTGTTTTGATTTCATTATTACTTGTTTTTAATGATTTTCTGTGTTGTTTGATGGGAAAGATGACAGAAGAAAGGTAAGTTATACTCTTGTTTTCTCTAAGCCTTTAAAGATTATCTCACATTATTCATCTGTTTCCCATACCTGCCTCATCCTATTCAGAGTCACAGTGGAAATGAAGCTGTAATCAGGCCAGAGGCAGGTTACACCCTGAAAGGTTCGCTTGTCTATTGCTGGGCAGAGGCAGACGAGGCAAACAACCATGCACACTCACACTCGCTCCTACAATCATTTCAGAAATAGCAACTAATTTAAAGTGCATGATTATGGTTGGTTGGAGAAGCCGGGGAAGATGAAGAGAGCATGGTGAGGCAGCAATGCTAGCCACCGGACCACTGGTTGTTTCAAATGTAAATAAAACATCATGTGATTTCCAAAACACTGAGACCGTGCCGAAAACTGAGAATGAAACTGAGAATGTCATTGCTTTTTGAGAACAGCTTCAAAATTAGTTACGTCAAAAGATGGGAAAAGTTATGCAATGCTTAATTACTGTATGTTAACTGGCAAGAGGCCAGAGAAGAGCTTTCAGGAATAAAGATGGGAAGGGGTTGGATTCTATTAAAAGAGACAGTGTGGGAAAATTTATGAATAGTGTTTGTCAGTGGAAAATTGCCAAGAATTTGGAGATTTTATCATTCTACACAACATAATATGGTTAAAAGGTCAACAGAATCCAGAGAAATCGCTATATGCAACACGTTACCGTAAAAAGAAAAAGATTTACTGAGGGGAATTTATGGAGGTTTAGTGGATCAAAAGCTAAAAATAAATTTTGAAAGAGGAGAACTATTCAGCTTGTTATCACCATGCAGTTTAAAAGCCAGAATATGTGATGGTTTTGGGGTGCATGAGTGCACATGGTATGGGTCACATCTGTCACAGCACCTTTGGTTTCTGACATAGGAAGCCAGAAACTGTTGAGCACCTATATTTACTGTATTTTTCCTTTCTGTCTCTGTCCTCTTTCCTCCTCCTTTAGTATATTTTCAACTTCTATTTTTAAAAGTCCTATGTAAATAACTTCTGCATGGCCGGCATTTGAATTGAGAGCTTTATGTGCCCAAAATGTAAATCTGAGGTGTTGCACAAGTCAGTGGCAGTGAAAGAACTGGATAAAAGCTCCCTTCCATGCTATGCAAGCATCTGGTGGCCCTTCAGACACGTGTTTTTAGACAGTCAAAGCTTAGATTTGATCTCAAGGAGTGACATAAGCATATTAAACCTCCTGTGAGAGCATGGGGCAGTTCACCAAACTGAAATGAGGCGTTACTTTCCTACTTCCCATCAGCATGACGTTAACACAACATGGCAGTTACTTGCTTCTTTCTCAGCCTCACCAAGTCATTGGTTACTTGGCACCCCACCTGACAGGAGAGGCTCAAGGAACCGGTCCCAGAAAAGCATGCAGGCTCAGTCCAACAAGGAACTGTCATACACTCACTAAGACGCCTACAGCAACCCACACTAACTCCCTACACGAAGCGGGACACTGAGTTTGGTTTGGTTTAGACTTCAGCATCACTCTGTGAGAATGTCAAATCACAACATTCACTTATCTGTCATTTATTTCTTTGAGTTTTATTGGTGTGTATGTATTGCAATAAATCAGTAAAGCAAAGCAATGGTTACACTGAAATTTGGTTTCCAAGAAGCAGGATGATCTGACTTTGAGACAAACAAAGGAGCATAAAACACTGTGGGCAACTGATGAGTAAGTGACTGCAGAAGAGTGGCAGGTGAGTGTGGAGCTGAGGACAACTACTGGTGAGGAGGTGAAACAGTATAAAGTAGAAACTGAACTGAGACCAGGACTGAAAGATAAATACAAGTACAGAACTGAGACTACACACAACTAGAAGACAAAAGCAAGAACAGCAACCAAGACAAACCATAAAAGAGTAACTATAAGTAAATAAGGCAAATCTAGAATAGGCTAAAAAAAACAATCAAGAATCAATCCTAATTCAAACCAATGACTCGAAGATACTAAGAACACAAACAATGAAACAGAATCAAACCAAAGACAGAAAAACCACAGACCCTGACAACTGTGTCCCACCGCCCGCTCCTTTAACAAAGTGAAAGTGTTTGGGAACTGAGAAGCACCAGAGAAATGCTTCATGGTTCTGTTGGCCAATACCGAACTCGTTTGGTCTTTGGGTAAAAAGATTTATCTTCATTTTTGCAAATCTAATGTAAGCCTACTGCACTTAGAAACTTACTTTACTCCTCAAACTTTACTTTGAGAAACGGTTTGAAATGATTTAAATATTTGCCCACACAGTCCTTCACTGAGTGAATAACCCCTCCTCGTCTTTACTTCTGAAACATGCAGCCTCCCTAGGATACTCTTTTTTTAATCATACTACTGATCTGTTGTCATTTAGCCTGATTACATGTAGTTTTGAGATGTTCCAACAGCTGTTTTAGCATATCACACTGTTTCTCGAACTCTGTTGCTACACTTTTCCTAACTTTTCAAAGCGTATTGCTGGCATCAATTTCAAAAGAAACGTATATATATTTAGAAATAATGACATCTGTGAATTCTTGAGCTACTTTTCAATCCAATATAGGTTTAAATAATATGCTCTCAGTTTCTATTAAGATTTTTTTAATTTGTCCAGGCTCTGAGCTCTTTCAGGATTTGTCATCCTTCTTGATAAATCTTGGCTGAGGATCAGTTTTTATTCCTGACTTTGACCTGAGGTTTTTCTATTGATTAAAATTATGGTCAATAGTCTGTTTTTATGTGCATAATTCCATTTGTAATAGATATTGCGTATCCCAATGTTTCATATTGCTTTTCCCACTAAAAATTGCACAGTACTTCTAAAACTGGTGGGTAGCTTTTTGTACAGATGATCCTGAAATGAAATTAGTATCAATACCATAATGAGAGGCTCGTAAGAGCATCCGGCAATCATGACACTATTGATTTTCAGGCCCAGAATGAATACCAGTATCGAAACATACCTACTTGTACATTGAGGCGCCTGTAATGGTGGACATTCTGCCAAAATCCCTCAACAAAGAGTGACATCATACCGAGACACCACTGGATATTTATACTGTATTTATACTGTATACTGTAAATGAAGGTGTCTGCTGTTTGGCTGACTGAGTTTGGAACCAAATCATGTCTTTTGTAATTCCCACGAGAAGCCTTTTCTTCATTGAATTGTTGTGATCAAGTAAATCAGCGAGCAGACTTTTTCTCTCAGATACTGTAATATTATTTTGGACCTTAATTCTTGCCTCTCCACGACCCTGCATACAAATTCTTTCGAGTCATTTTGTGGGTAGGATTTGGGACTCCATTGGACCTAAGTGCTGGAGATGTCTTCCTGTGCTTTGTGCTGCTTTTCATTGAGGTGATCTAGAGTCCATTTGGTGCTCTTCTCTGTCAATCTGTGCAGTTCCTTGTGACAAACTTGCCTTGACTCATCATTTTCTCCCATTTTTTTTCCTAGATTTAAAGTTCTTCACAGATGTGACAAAGTAAACATGTTAAACACTAAATATGCTGGCTAAGGTTTCAGTGATTGCCCTGCAGTTCATAAATAATCAAGGAAATCTAGAAACGATCTCAGATCAGTTGTTCCCAGCCTTCAAGTCAGTATTCCAGGATGGTTTCTCCTGTTCAAGTGTCTAGAAAGTATTCATCATATGGCATTATATATGGGGAGGTTTGCATAAATACAAGGCGTCATTCTAAGGTCTATCATAAACTGCCATCTTACTTTTTTACTTATTTTCTTTTATTTAGGCCAGATGTTGACTTAGCCTGCCCTCTAATGGCCAGCTGGTTTATTCTCAGTAATATTCTGCATATCTGCTGTAAAATTGCTATTACAAATGTTTGTGTTTAACAAGCGTTTATTAAACCCATGGTTATTAACCCAAGTCGTGTTTTTATCAAGCCAATAGCTTATAAAAGTAAGGTGCTTACATTAATATTTGAGACTGAACTTGAGACCAAACAGAGCATATGTAAGTGTGACAGCGCGTTTAACACCATAAAAAAGCAACAACATTCATTGCATAATAACTTGATTTGTTCTGACGATAAGATCATATTTTTTGCTGCTCTTTTTAAAGCTCTAATTGTGTTTGAGCAGCCAGGTAGGGGCAGGGCCTCCTGTTGACGCAAAGTAGCTCCACCACCAGGGCTTCTCTGCTCTCTCCTCGCGGTTCTGGCTCATAGTAGCCATCCTGGTGTAGCGTTCGTACTGGTTATACGGGTCAAATCGCTCGTAGGACCCCATGGTCGGGAGCACTTTGTCCCCATCCTGAATGTCAGACTCCGGAGGAGCTCTCTGCAGCACAAAGTCCACCCGGCCCGCTGTGTGCATGTGAGCAGGCAGGAGGACTTTCTTTGTGGCCCTGGTGTAGCCGGGGGCAGAGGCACTAACGATGTGGATGCCAGGGGTGAGGAGGCGCCAGTAGTCTCCATTTTCAGCTGTAGAGGGAGAATGGAAAAGGCACAGAATATATCTCAGAGTAGAAATCATTTGTAGATGATCTCGACTCAGTGAACTCATCAAGCCTGTGTTAAATACTGCGGGTGTTCAATTTGAAAGATGAGGGGGTTTAACAGGCAGGAAGGTACTGCTGTGTTCTTGCCTCTAAGGACAATATATATAGTATATTCAATAAACATGGCTGAAGTCTGGGACTTAAGTGAGACAGTCATATTTGACTGGTTACGAGCGGTTGAATATTATTCTCATATGTATGAAACTGGTTATTGCGATGACATTTACAGCAATGTGAAATTTGAAAATATGCTGAGCTCTGGAATGGGAAATATGTAGTGGGCAGCAGTGTTTTTATTTGACACAAACTGAAAAAGTCCTATAACAATTTTCATGTTTGACACAGGAATCCTGGGAAACGGATGGAGAAATATAACTAATGTAATATCTACATGTATCTGTGAAAACTGTTTATCCCCTTAGCAGCGTACAGTTATTACCTGAGGTGACGTCATGTCGTACTCCTCTGATGGATATGCTCGCACCTTTTATTACATTTCCCTCTTCATCTTTTACAAGGCCTTTGATACCTCGATGGGACTGGTGAACAACATCACAACAGACGTTAACCATAACATTTTATATCGCTCCATGAACAATTCTTATTATTGGAGAGTGGTAACGAGCACAAGTTTAGGTTTAGGTTCAGTGTTTCCATGTACCTGAATATGAGGTTAACATGAAACATGTCATTTTAAAAAGAGGAAGATGTGTCTTACTAGCTCCATGAATGCAATCAAAGCTTCTCGGTTATCATGCCAGCTGAGAAAGAGGTCCTCCTCAGGAGGGAATTTATCACAGCCCAGCTCCACAGTCACTTCGAAACAGTTGGTGTGAAGATAACTGAAGTCCTGCATACCTGATCAGACACACAATCAGAACTGCTTTATCCACAAATCCCTTTCCCCTTCCTCCTCTCATAAGTTCTTATTCATTGGTTCCCACAATCTCAATCACAACTGGTCTTACAGCGACATCTAGTGGCTCCACCTGATATTTCGCTCTTATTTCAGAGTTTTTTTACTCACTGCCAGCGATGCTGGACCACTCTGCTCCATTAATGGTCCCTTTCTTGCTGTTAGTGCGAGACGATCCACAACCTCTGGTCATCGTTTCGTGGGCCTCTGCATATGTTCTTGCAAGAAATTTAAAAACCTACAAAGTGAAAAAAAAAAGACTGTCACCATCTGAATTCTGTTTCCAGTTTGTGGCTCACTGCCCCCTTTCTTGCTTCAGTAACAAGTGAACTGGCTCGCCACTGCATTGTGTCTTCTTATTAGTACACAGTGTGAATTTATCAAAAGATTGCACCTTTCTGTGATTAGCCTCTGCTATTTAGATTCCATCTCTTTATATGAAGTAGCTAAATAAAATGCAATAAAACAACTTAGGGTACAAAACTCTTTGCAAAGATTTAAGATAAATTCATGTTGGATCATTGCAATAATTAAAATAGCATTCTTCATACTGTCGTAGAATTTAACTGGTTTTATAACAAGTGAAAGCAACAAAATGGCCAAACTCTAAACTGTTTCTCTTCTCTGCTGTTTAATTAAGTAAATGAGAATGTACTGGCATCAATTAAACTCAATTTAACTACATTTACATTTGCACCAGTGGCTGTCACTGTTCTGCTGGTTTGGTCTGGTTGGAAGCTTCTTCGAACATGCATAACATAACTACAATGTCCTTGTTTGAGGTCCCACATCTCATCCCTCTTACAGTATTTTTCTGTAACATTAGTTATGGATGATAAAAGGAAAATCCAACATAATTATCCTGGTAAAGTTTTGGGCCACTACATGCTGCCAGAACAGCTTCGGTGCACCTTTATTCTGCAAATCTGTGGAACTTTACTGGAGAAAATTCAACTAAAAGATACATTTTAATGCTGAAGCATATAATTCTCATCATTTTCATCTAACTATTAAGTGTTCCTCCCTGGTGCTCTGGATGGGGGCACCGTCACCTTGGGGGACCACTTATTCATCACAGGATAAACATGATCACTCAGAATAACTTTGTACTGATTTGTAGTTTCACTTCCTTCTAAGGATACGAGAGACAAACTTTTGAGTTAGGCCTTGAAGACATGAGTGAAGACAGGGAAACTATAGTGCTTCGCGCTTTGGTGGGCACTTCAGGTCAATTAAATTATAAATCAAGTCGTCTCCTCGTGCAACAAGTGCAGTTGATAAGGAGGAAGAAGAATTCTCATATTCAAACCCAGCAGGCAAAGTGAAAATAACAAGGACAAGTGAAAATTAAAAGAAAAAAAAGGGGCAAAAAAGAGGTAAAATAAAGGGATAAAGTTGATTAAATTACATAACAAAAAAAAAATTGTATAAGTAAAAAAAAATGTAGGGAAGTATAAAGAAAATCTTAGTTATTTGCGTACTCTGCCACTCTGAAAGGGATGTGTTTACCTTATCATCTGGTGTTGGGGAGAACATGCTGTGTTCCAGCGGGTGTTTGGACAGATCATAGGGGTAAGACACCAACAGGTCCCCACCGTGGAAGTTAGCGGACAGCACAAAAGGGATGGAGCGAATCCACTTCATGACAGCGTATGTCTCTGGAGCGACCTGAAATGTAGCATTTAGATCCATTATTTTAGGAAATTCAGCGTTATCATTTCAAAACAGCAATGTTGAATATTCGACCATAAAGACTCATTCTGTACCTTACCAAACCAGTAATAGTCTGGGATTGGGATGTGGTCCGTGCGATAGCCCTTTTGTCTGCGTCTATTATAAGCGATGGACGTCAAATCAGGAAAGTTTCTGTTCAGGTCGATGTTTTGGGCATTGTTTCGGCCAGTGTTCCATGAACTATATCTCTGACCCTGATGATTTAAAATAACAAGTGTTTCAGGAAATGATGTGGAAAAAAAACTGATTCAATTCTAATGGGTTCATTTATGGAGTTCGTGTTTCAACAAAAGGTAGTTGCAAGAAATTGTTCTTAAAGGCATAAAACTCAAACTCAAATCTGAACAGTATGACAAGTGCATGGGAGATAAGAACAAATTGACAAAAATCTGCAGTACACCCTGGATTACAGATGATAAGATAAAAGTAAACTATTCTCTATTTCCCAGGGTAGTTTTCTCAAGATGTTTCACTCACCAAAGGACTTTTTACAAGATATGTATTACCTTCTCATTTATTTGTAATTGAATTGATTAGACAGAGAAATTAAAGTTATATATTTGTTGAGATCTTCTGTGATGTGCTGAAAACAAACCTAGTGCAAAAGTTTCAAAATGTCTTGAATACATGTTTTCATTTGGATATGCTCTAATCTCACAAGGTTCGGTATCTAAACAGCATGATTCAGATGCAGTTTAGGTGTTACATTTAACAAGTAGGCATTCATTGACCTAACACCGAATAGACATAAACTCAAGGTGCTGATAATTAATTGCTTGTAACCACGGAGAAGTCACCTCATCATCACCGTCGCTGTTGTCATTGACTCCAGAGACAGCTGCTTCGTATCCGTCAGGGTTCATGGAGGGCAGGATGTGGATGCGGGTGGTGTTGACGAGGGTCTGGATATGTTCATTCCCCCGCAGGTACTCTGAGCACAGGTACTGAGCCAAGTAGATGAGCAGCTGGCGGCCTAGGACTTCATTTCCATGCATGTTGCCGATGTACTTGATCTCTGGCTCCACTACAAAGGGTCACATTCAACTTCAAGTTAAATTAATGTAGAAACACCATGACTTTAAACACAGGTGAGAGAGCCGTACTCACGCAGCTCGTGTTCTCCAGGATTCTTTGAGAACTCGATCACGAGCAGCTCCCTGCCCTCTATAGTTTGACCAATGCTGTAAGTTCTGGCTATGTCTGAGCACTGTTCCTCAGTTTTCTTTAAGGTACTGATCATTTGACTGTTGGAGAGGTAGGTGAACTGTATTGATGTTGCAGGCTCTTCAGAAGGAGCCCCATCCATGGCTTGCATGTCCTGTAGGTCTTCCTCTGCTGCTGAGAAAAAAAAAAACAACTATTCATCTGATGACAGTGGAACACAAAAAACAACACTTTGTCAGTTTTAAATGGCCAAGAGGACCCTTATCTGTCAAACCTATCATTAATGAATAAATATGGAATGATCAGAATGTCCCAAGAAGAAATATGTAAAAGATAAAAACTTTTGACCTGGAAATAACTATGTGACGCTGTTCCAGCCACCATGAGTACGAGCAGGCATGTCCAATGAGTCCATTTCTTTTCATATGTTTTTATCTCAACACACCCGGGCAGATAGCCCCCAGCTGGCCGAGGTTTCCTGCTGCGGACGCCGGTTCTGGCTGACCAGAGCAAAGCGACACAGGGCAGTGTCTTCCTCTGGGAGAGACAGCTCTCGAGCAGGCAGTGACTCCTCTGTGCCCCACTCTTCAATTCAATCCAAAATGCAGCTTGGTTTGCTACTAACCTTATCACGAGGACTGAAGCTATTCCAGAAAAAAATTTTGCCACACAATTCGTATGAGAGGGCATGTCAGCATGTCTATTTTTTCGAATGTGTTTTCTCTGTGTCTCATTCTTGTTTGCAACTCATGCTGCCGGCGAAGAAGTCGGGAGCAACGTCACCAACGATGGCTTATCAGCCACGATCCTTATTCTATTGCTGGTTGTTTTTCACAGAGTGAATGAAGCAGAGGGAGTTTTGCAGAGTTGGAGGACATTGAATCCCATTCACTGGATGAGAAAGAAGCGGT